>NW_022631016.1:12902353-13502353 GCF_010015895.1 Lontra canadensis | reverse complement strand
TTTCTCCAAGGGCTGAGAAAAATAGGATTGACCTAAGCACATGTAACTACTGCTATAAAATCTTTAAAACATGACTGCTTGCATAAATCTCTATTTTATGCCATATTTCTTCAAGTTATTAACTGATCATGTCAAAAGTACAGATACTTTTTTAAGAAGAATTAAAAACTAAGTTTAAACACAGAGTCCCTGCCCTCGGAAATATACAGTATAATGGAGAAGCTTACAGTCTAGGGCAGGAGTTTATAAACTTCTTTCCAAAAAGGCCAAGCAGTGGCTATTTTGGGTTTTGCAAGCCATGAGATTTCTGTTGCCACTGCTGAACCCTGCCATGTTGGCGGGAAAGCAGCCACAGACAATCTGAAAACAAATGGACATGGCTGTGTTCCAGTAAAGCTTTATTTCTAAAACCTCTGGCAGGTCAGTTTTGACACAGGGGCTACAATTTGCCCACCCCTGCAAAATTCACCCTTAGACTGTAATAAAATAAATTTGAAGCTTCCTTTCACAAATTCAGATTTTTCATACGCATTCTTTCATTTTTTAAAAAATTTATTTAATTAATTTCATTTAATTTTAACTTTTAAATTTTATTTATTTGCCTTAAAAAATTACTCTGGAGCAACGAATAAATGCAAGCAAAAAAAGGAGCTCTGCAATTTTTTTAACATGCTACATGCAGAATGTCATATGAATGGTCTATATTCTCGAGTCATTTTCTTTTCACTTTGATAAACTCTGCATTCTTCAAAGTCTCTAAATCCATTCAGATGTTTTTTCATGGACCCAGAACATTTATGACTGACACATAAGGTGATGAAGATTTGCATTCAATCCTGATTTTCTTTAAAAGGGGCTTATACTCACTTCTGAGGCTTATTGTATTTTAATCTCATTAACTTCACATTTACTGTCCCAGTAATTGAAATATAGCTTGACATATTTGCCAGTCTAGTCTGGAATTACCTCTTTGTGGAGAAGCAAAATGAGGGAAAAGAAAGCAAATGAAGTCAGTCATCCAGAAGAGAAGGAAAGATAACACATTCAAATGGAAATAAAATATTAAGCATAATTAACGTCACTTAGTGCAGGACATTTTTCGGAAAGTAATGTTTTTAAATATTATACAATAAAAAAAACTTTTCCTTCATGATACAGGAGAGCAGATGAACTCCAGTTAAATAAAATAGATGCAAATCCATGTCCGTTTATCTTAGATTTACTCTAGAGATTGAAGTTTGTAATTCTGAGTCTAATTCTTACTCTGTAATTAAATGTTGAGAACTGCTCAGAGGTTTTAGTCTAGCTGAAATCTAAAATGCAGCAACGTGCTGAGATTGTCTTTGTTTTTAATTTATTTTTATTTTTTATTATTAAAGGACAAGAGGAATAGGGAGGGGCAGAGGGAGAGAGAGACTCTCAAGCAGGCTCCACGCCCAGCGCAGAGCCCCATGAAGGGCTGGATCCCACGACCCCATGAGTTGAGCCAAAATCAAGAGTTGGATGCTCAACTAACCAAGCCATCCAGGTGCCCCCAAGATTCTGTCTTTTCAAATCACTGCTCACATTTAGAGCTGGAAGGAACCAAGTTGTCCAAAAACATACAGCCAATGTCACTTCCCACATGCAGTGTGGACATCACTAATAAATCACCATTGACTATTCACGGAATTTGTCCCATGGTCAAAACATTATTTAGAGTATTATACTCAGATACCACTACCAATTAGATCTCACCCCAAGGCTGCCATATAACTGTCACTTCCAAGAGAGTGCAGTCCTCCTTTTACAAACTGGGGAGCCGTAAGATTAAAAACCTTCCTGTGTGCCAGGCAGGACCCTCTTCAACATAATGGCCTTCCGGCTTCTGTTTTACAAAACCCGATTGCCCCTAGACTAGCGCAGGGTGGGAGCTGCCATTATTACTATATGAGTTCACAGGCAAATTAAACATATTGATCAACCACCTACTAAACAAATAATTCCTGAATGCTGAGGATTCAGCAATAAGCAAGGCACACAAACCTCCTGTGGGCACGAGAGATAAAAACAAAACTTTTGAGACGCTTTGTTGTGATGGGAAGCAGAGAAACCTAGCTTTAGCCAGAGACGATTTGGGATTAAGGAAAGACTTTTTAAATTGGAAGCCACTGAGCATGTGTACATATTGGAGGACACAGCAAGGGGGGAGGCAGCCTTTGCGAATGTTGGAGAAAGAGGGGTTTATAACAGACGCAAAGTCCCTGAGTCCTTGAGAAGACAAGAGGTGTTTGGACCTAGAGAATAGAAGAGGGACGAGCCGGCCTTTATAGCAGCAGGGATGTGTCACGCACAGATAACATATAAGGAAGATGAACACACATCAAGGGAAGATGAGCACATATGTAAGTAGGATATTACGTCTGCAAGTTACAAAGGTTGACCACATTTCCAAATTCTAACTTATATACCCAAGTCCTTGTGCTGTAACACACAAGCTCCAGGAGGGTGGGGATTCTTGTCCATTTCATCCGCTGTTGTAAGCGCAGTATCTAGGGCAGTGTTTGGTTCTCATTCCGGGCTCAAAAAGTACTTACTGAAGAAAATGAACGGCCAAGCGCTCATTTTGCCAAGTGTGATTTTCCAAGTCACCACAAGGTGGCAGGCTCGTTAAAGAATGCACAGTGTCGCCTACTTGGCAAATTGTTAGTGCGTGATAAAGGCTAAAACCAGAGAAGGGGGGTGACTTTTTTTTTTTTAAGATTTTATTTATTTATTTGACAGAGATCACAAGTAGACAGAGAGGCAGGCAGAGAGAGAGAGAGAGAGACAGAAGAGGAAGCAGGCTCCCTGCCGAGCAGAGAGCCCGATGTGGGGCTCAATCCCACGACGCTGGGATCATGACCTGAGCTGAAGACAGGGGCTTTAACCCACTGAGCCACCCAGGTGCCCAGAAGGTGTGACTTTTTAATGAACATTCTAATAAATAGAAAGCAAATTATAGCATTGGGATATGTATGTACCTATTTTTCTTGTGACAGACAAGACTTGATGCAACCATGAGAAAGGAAGTAAAATGCACAGACTGGTTAAGTCCCCGAGAGTTTTAAGATATGCTTCTGGTGATGTGAAATTATTTCCTCTTAGAATTATTTTCCCTAAAAGCAAAAATACTTACTGCCTCTCTGCTATTTCTCACTTTTGGCAAGTTTGAGTCACAGGATGAATGTAAAACACCAGAGAATGCCCAAAGCAAAATAGGATTCTCTTTGAGACCACCTAAGCTGTCTGAAATCTACATTTTAAAACCCTGAGTTTTATTTGTGCAAATAACATTAGATTGGCCCTTATGTAAAGAAATCTCCTGGTGTTATTCCTCATAGTACTATCTTACCATTTTGTTTTTCCTTTTCCAACTATACCCTGGAATAATATCACACAAATGAAAATGAGTTATTTTTCATTAAGAAAAGTGGGATAGGGATGCCTGGGTTCTCGGTCAGTTAAGCATCTGCCTTGGGCTCAGGTCATGATCCCAAGGCCTGGGATCGAGCCCCACATCGGGCTTCCTGCTCAGAGTCTGCTTCTCCTTCTCCATCTGCCCCCCAATCCCAGCTCGTGCTTACAAGCTCTCTCGCTCTATCTCTCAAATAAATAAAATAAAAGTGGGGTACAGGGGGGTTTGATTCTAACATTTCTACATAATTAGGATCTTGATACTGTGTTTTTGTTTTGTTTTGCTGGTTTTCTCTATGGTAAATGGTATTATTCAAAAGGTTTGCTGCCCTCCCTAGCAAAGGACTATACCCCCCCACACACTGATATCAGAGTAGCTGCAAGATTTGAGGTGGCCCTCCATGAAATAGAATAAAATCAGCCTGACTCATTGAGGTCGGGAATGACTATGTGACTGGCTTTGGCCATTGAATTGAAGGGAGAAAGGACATGTGTTGCTTCTGACCAGAAGTTTTAAGAACGTGTGCATAGCTCACCATCTCCCCGCCCCCCCAATTCAGCTGAGACTACCTGTTTTCACCCAGATGCTGCTGTACCTGTTGCATGCCTGTTATGCAGCCTCATGATGAACACACTGTGAGAAATAAATGTCTGTTATCGCAGGCCCCTGAGATCTGGGGCTCCTTTTTACGGTGGCATGACTCACGTAGTCTAAGCTGACTGACAATACCCGTGTCAATCGCAGAATTAGTGAGCTAATACCTATAAAATACTTAGTCCCAAGTACGGTATGTATTGAGCAATAGAAAATGCTAAGTTTTAATATCATTGATCATTATTCATTCATTCACTCGTTTATTCATTTTACCTGCTATATTCATAATAAAACACCTTTATGTTTCCTCTAATTTGTATTCCAGGATCTGACATCATTGGGAAGCTTAAGATGAGATTCAGAGTCCAATAAAGAAGCTAAAATACCTTCCACCCAGAGCAGGATGTAGTGTATGGATGAGGAAGTGCCATCCACGGGACACGCATACTCAAGAATCTTTATTGAGCAATTAGTGGTAATTTCCCTGACACCCCTGTTCTGTCTTTGCAGCCTCTATTATTCCAAAGGTACACATTTCTTTGACTGCTAAATACAAACAACAAAAGAAATTACTTAAGCTAAAATATTCTAATTTTTAAATTCAATTCCATTAAATAACTTTGTGCTCTTCACTTCCGATAGTGAGTTCCTGGCATCAAGAAAAGGAAAGGGCACCCTCCCCTGCATGTCTTGGGTCAGAGTAACAAAGCAAAGCTTATTTGGTGCCATATTGGAATTATTGTTATATCCCCTTAATATTTCCATAAGAATGCGTTCTAATGCTCCAAAGAATATAAATTTCCTTTCATAATAGTGACAACTTAGTGTTCTTTTTTTTTTTAAAGATTTTATTGATTTGAGAGAGAGAGAGAGAGAAAGCACAAGCAGAAGGAGCAGCAGAGGGAAAGGGAGAAGCAGACCCCAACATGCACACAAGCAGGGAGCCTGACATAGGGCTCAATCTTGGGACTCTGCGATCCTGACCCAAGCTGAAGGCAGACACTTGATCAACTGAGCCACCAGGTGCCCCGACAACTTAATGCTTTTAAGACAGTCTTGGTTAGTTGCCAGTTAATGGCAAACTTCCTGAGTGATGTAGATCCTGCTTTGCTATTCCCATTGACTCTTTCAATTCAGATCAAGCATCACAAATTCCACACCATCAAGGGACGCCTGGGTGGCTCAGTTGGTTAAGCATCTCCCTTCGGCTCAGGTCATGATCCCAGCGTCCTGGGATCGAGTCCCACATCGGGCCCCTTGTTCGGCGGGGAGCCTGCTTCTCCCTCTGCCTCTGCTGCCACTCGGCCTGCCTCTGCTCACTCGCTTTCTCTCTCTCTCTCTGGCAAATAAATACATAAATAAATAAACCTAAAAAAAAAATTAAATTAAATTAAAAACAAACAAACAAACAAATTCCACACCATCAGACGATTCACAGCGATACTTCTCTGATTGGCCCCTTTAATTAAAAAAAAAAAAAAGGTTTTAAACTATAAATCCTTCATGGGAAGTTTTGGAAGCCAGTTTTCTCAACAGAACCTTCAAAGGTCCAACATTTGGATGTGGGAGACCCCCAAAGTAGAGGGCAGTGCAGGAGATTAGTTGAACATTTCTATGCGGATGAACACACCCCCAGATTTCCTCTCAGTCTTTCAGTAGAGACAACCGCCTCCATGCTCCCCAGTCCCCACACCCTTGGCTGGAAACGTGCCTTAAAGAAACGCTCTCAAGCGGAGCCAATAGTTATTACTGATAAGTACATGATGTGAGGCACAGACCTAAAAATAAGGGAATTCACTGAAAGCCAGTTTAATGATGTAGATTACTCAGCCCACTTCCAAGAACCTGATGCCAGAAGGCCACAGCCAGGAAAATCCTGCCCCCAAACAAGAGATCAGAAGCCTCTCTGGGGAGCTGGGTTTCTAATGAAAAGGTCAGTGTGCCCCCTAGCCCAAACTTTAGTTTGGCACCTGTTTTGAAATCCACTTTCCACAGGTCTGTCCATACACACACAATTTACAAATCACTTTCAAGTATCTTGGTCTTAATTATAAAAGGACAACCAAGAATCATCAGGTATTTAAGAAAACTTACAACGTGATTTGGAGACTGGAAGGGAAGACTCCAGAGGATGTAGCAGTAAAGCAGGAATCGATGTGTATGTGCTGTGTGTACCCTCAGAGCTATCAGGGAAGACAATTTAGTCATAAAATAAGAACAAGAAGATAGGGCACCTGGGTGGCTCAGTGGGTTAAGCCTCTGCCTTCGGCTCAGGTCATGATCTCAGAGTCCTAAGATTGAGCCTCACATCAGGCTCCCTGCTTAACAGGGAGTCTGCTTCCCTGCTCTCCCTCTGCCTGCCTCTCTGCCTACTTGTGATCTCTCTCTCTGTGTCAAATAAATAAAATCTTAAAAAAAAAAAAAGAACAGGAAGATAGATATGCAACAAGCATCAGAAAGCAAGAGAGACTTCTTGGGAATTAAAAGTATAACCAAGATATAATTTCAACAGAAGTTTAGACTATAATATGGAATAGATCCTAGAAAGTAAAGCAAAAATATCAAGAAATAGAAAATAGGAAAGGAAAAGAAAGAGAGAGCTTCAAAACAAGAGGTCCAATTTTTCTGAAATTCCAGAAAGAGATCAGAAAGGAAGAAATTATCAATGACATTATAGAACATTTTCCCCAGCACTGAGAATCACAAGTCTCCAAATTTAAAAGGCACACTGAATGCCTAGCACAATAAATGAAAAGATCACAACAAACAAACACACCATCTCAAAATACCAGAACCCCTGGAGATAAAGAGAAGATGCCAGAACCTTCCAGAGAGGAAACCAACAAATGGAATCAGGAATCAGAATGAAAATACTAGAAGTAAGAAAATAAAACTTTTACATTTCTAAAGGAAAATTATTCTCAATCTATGATTTTATACCCAGCCAATCTATCCACCAAAAATTAAGAATACAACAGACATTTTCAGACTTTTAAAGACCGTATCAGAATGAAGGTTAAAACTAAGGAAGAGTGGGACATGGAATCCAAAAAAAAAGGATGTCCAGCATAGGACAGTGTCGAAGGGAAGTCACAGGGTAACAACAGTGCTGTGAATTCAGACATCAGCTGACCCAGCCAGATTAGAGCAAGTGAACAAAATCTGTGGGAGGAAGGTCTTCCAGCAAAACCTGAATGGGAAGATTATATGATGCATTTGAGAATTTGGAAGATAATACTGACAGACACTTGCTATTTGTTTGAGAACACTTGGAAATAAAACAAATACAGTTTCAGGGACAACTGGCTGGTGCAGTCAGTTGAGTGTCTGACCTTGGTTTTGGCTTGGGTTGTGATCTTAGAGTCCTGGGATCAAGCCCTCTATCTGGCTCCAAGCTGAGTGAAGTCTTCTTGAGATTCTTTCTCCCTCCTGTTCATGATCTCTCTCTCTCTCTCAAATGGATGAATAAATATTTAAAAAAATATATGGTTTCAGAGACAATAAAGCAAATAAGAAAATGTGGTAACTTTAGGTAAAACAAGTTTGTAAAAAGAAATGAACTCATCTACTCTGGTTGACTCAATGGTAAACCATATTTATATGGCCATAATAATGTAAATGCTAACTAATAATTAAGCAACAAATTGTGACATGTTAGGAAAATACAAGGATGAAAAGGGGGAGGGAAAGACAGGAGAAGACTATTTAGAACACCCTATCATATCCCAGAACAGAAATTTGCTAGGTAATGTCTAAAAGTGGCAATACAAGAACTAGAGAATGAGCAGTAAAGTTTGGAGAAAATTACCAGGGGAACCAGCTAAGAATTGAAAAGGAATGTTTGTAAAGATGGCAAAAGAAAGATGGGAAGGAGTGAGCAAAAGAATTATATTTTTCATAATGATCCTGTTTGTACCAATAATGTTTTAAATTTTGTGCCCATTTTACTTTTTTTAATTAAAAAAAAAAAGAATGATACAACACAGATTCATCATCAAGGAATTACCAGTCCAGCTGGGGAGATAGACACAAGCATGTAAAACTAAAATAATAATAAAAGTCTCAATAATAGTTGAAGTCAATAATAGAAAATACCTCAACAAGGCAATTTGTCTAATTGCCAGAAGACTATTTCCAGAGTCAAAGACAGGAGTGCTCACTAAGCCTTGATATCATCAGGCAAGACTTTCTGGAGAGGGGAGGTCTGTCCTACGGTTTCTTGGAAAAGTAGAATTCTCTACTTGAAATTGAGGAGGGCAGTCTCAGGACTCATTAGAGGTAAAAACTAAGCATTCTGGAAGGGGATATTGAACAATATGTTTAGACTGAGGCCTAACAGCATACATTCAGTTTAGGTCCTAGAGAAGCCATCCAACTACTGGACCAGGAAAGGCTAATGTAGACCAGCTCTGGAGGTCGAGGAAGCCTGGCTAAATTATTTTGACTTTATCTGTAGGGAATAGTCCCCCAAGAGACACATGTCCACTGTGAAGGAGCACAAACTGGGCAGCAACGAGAATACATGAGGTCTTCTCTTTTTTATTTTTTTTTTAAGATTTTATCTACTTTTATTGGACAGAGAGAGAGAGAGACCACAAGTAGGCAGAGAGGCAGGCAGAGAGAGAGGGGGAAGCAGGCTCCCCGCCAAGCAGAGAGCCCGATGCAGGACTCGATCCTAGGACCCTGAGATCACGACCTGGGCCGAAGGCAGAGGCTTAACCCACCGAGCCACCCAGGGCCCCGGTCTTCTCTTTTGTCAGTATTAAATATGGAAATTGACACTGATTTAAAAAAAAAAAAATTAGAGCGAGAGCGCGTAGGCACACACATATACAAGCAGGGTTGGGGAGGAGCAGAGCAGAGGGAGAGGGTGAGAGAGAAGTTTAAGGAGACTCCGTGGGGCTTGACCTCATGACCCTGAGATCATGACCTGAGCCGAAATCAAGAGTTGGATGCTTAACCGACTGAGCCACCCAGGAGCCCAGCACTGAGGCTCTCACTCAGCCTGTCTGTCAGATGGCCAATGAGCATGTCAGTTTATCCCAAAGTGATGTGGGTGACAGAGGGGGCTCCTCCCACTTCTTCGCTGCTCATTTATTGCCACGTTCTGCTGCACGGATGGCTCTTGCTTTACCTCCGTTAATTAACCCTCTGAAAAATGACAAGTGGCTTTAAAAGCTTCCTGGAAAGAAACGGTGTATTGAACAAGGTACTGATAACACAAGGACACACGAGCAGCAGACAAGGACGGCAGATCACCTGTTCTTGAGCAGAGGTAATCAAATCTTCTAGGACAATGAGCTGGACAGGAAGTTTTAAATGACCGGGAAGAAGTATCGTTTGGAGGGTTTGTACTCACTGTTTTTAAAGAGGAACCTTGGCCTAAACGTAAAACATGCCTTTCGGTGGCATTTAATGGCAGGATTCAGCATCAGCGGGTAGCTCAGTGGGTTGAGCGACCGGCTCTTGGTTTCAGCTCAGGTCGTGAACTCATGGGTCCTGGGATCAAGCCCCGCATCAGGCTCCATGCTCAGCGGGGTGTCTGCATGAAGATTCTCTCCCTGTGCCCCTCCCTGCATTCACACATGCACTCTCCCTCTCTAAATAAATTAATAAATAAATGAAATTTAAAATTTTTCTATTTCAGCTTAAGCTCATCTTTGAAAAAAAATACACATTTATTTATTTATTTGAGAGAGAACCAGGGGAGGGACGGGGGAGCGGGTGAAAGAATTTCGAGTAGACTCGTGGAGCCTGACCTGGGGCTCAATCTCACGACCCGGAGACCATGACCAGAGCTGAAATCAAGAGTCAGACACTTCACTGACTGAGCCACCCAAGGCGCCCCTAAACTCATCTTTTAAAATTCTCTATGGTTGTGTATTTTATCACATGCATATGATTAGCATAATAGAAATTGCATATTATTTATAGGCACGTTAATATTTTCCCACTGATTGTTTGCAGTTTCAGGGCTCTGAGCCCACCGCTGTTTCAGGACTGCAGGATGCTGTGCCCAAAATTCTGCTGGAGGGAAAAGAGTCATATGGGAAGGGATTCCGTGAATACTTTCGATAGCACAGGCATAAAGCAGCAGGGAGCTAACTGAGATTAATCTCCTAGCCCTGGAACCGAAATGATGGAATAAACTTGAGAGATACGACAAAAGATCTATAAAAGAGACAGAGGCTTGTTCCATACGAGAGGGTATTATTGGTCATTACACTGCCTGCTAAACATGGCCATCAACGGCACATGACACAATATTTAATGCTGGCTTCAGGAATATATTGTCCTTTGTTCTGTCCTACATGAGTAAATATAATTCTGCTCAAAATCCTATTTCAGGGTCACATGAAGTTATTATGTCCCTATGAGCACTTTCTTAATGCTCTTTCCCCAAGGGAATAATTTAAGGTTATTAATAACTTAGTAACCTCCCTACTTGGCCCATCCCTATTTTTAAGGTGCTTTCACACTAATTAGATGCTTAAAGCATAAACACACGAATCATAACTAACACTTGCAAGGTGCTGAAAATGCTCCTGGTGTTTTTCTAAGAACTTTACACATTTTACCTCACTTCATGCTCATCAGAAATTGGTGCAACTTCTTAGACCCATTTCATGGATGAGGAGATCGAGGCCCAGAGAAGATACATAACTTGTCCACAGTTAGTTACTAAAGCTGGATTCCAACCCCGGGAACCTAGCTCCAAATCCCACACTAATTGCTACCAGTATAGTGTGATTACTGTAAAACACCTTCACACGATTCCTATTTTTTTTTGAGATGTCAAACCATTCTATTCTGTAAGTTTTCCAAGCCTTTTTGCTCCAAAATGTGTGAATTAGAAATATACTCTTTTATTTGCTGTTGACTAGCAGAGAAATAGAAGCTTCCAATGCTAGACATAGCCCATAAACTGACAATAAAATGCAATGAGTAGAATACCCAGTGGGACTGGGATCTGTGACCTAAAAGGGGGGGGAGTAAGACACTGACAGTTGGGAAATTACACATTAAATGTGGGAATAATGGCTGCCTACCACCAAATGGGAAATGTGTCAAGCAAATTCTTAGAATACTGGTGGCTCCCTTAACAGATGACCACGAATCTGGTGGCTTAAAACAACAAATATTTCTTCTTTCTTGGTTCTGGAGGTCAGAGGTTCAAAAACCAAGGCATCAGTATGGCTGCATTCCCCAGAAACTCTAGGCAAGAATTCATTCCTTGCCTCTTCCAGTTTCTGGTAGCTGTCCCTTTTTCTGCCGTCTCTCCTGTGTGTCTTTTAGAAGGACCCTGTCATTGAATGTAGACCTCACTGGACTAATTCAAGATGAGCTCCCCATCTCAAAATCCTTCACTTAATATCTACAACATCCTCTTTCCCAAAGAAGGGAACATTCCTATGTCCCAGGGACTGAGGTGTGCACATATCTTTTAGGGGGCCATCATTCAGCTCACTACGGAGACACCATCAAAAACCAACAAATTAAGTGAAATGGTTGAAATATAGAAGTCATTCAAAGGTTAGGAAGACAAAACAAGGCAAACTGAAAGATACACAGCAAATAAAAAGATGAGGACTATGTGGTGTCTAGGTTCTCAAGATGCACAAAGTAGGGGTTCCCTGGGTGGCTCAGTCAGTTGTCTGCCTTCGGCTCAGGTCATGGTCTCAGGGTCCTGGGATCCAACCCTGAGTTGGGCTCCCTGCTCAGTGGGGAGTCTGCTTCTCCCTCTCCCTCTGCCCCTCTCCCCGTATTTGTGCAGGAATGCACTCTCTCTCTCAAATAAATAGATAAAATCTTTTTAAAAATGCACAAAGTAGGAGAATGCATGAATTGTGTACACGTTCACTGTCCTTTGGGCGTTAGGATATAGTAACCCATTTGGAATAACACATGTGAAAAAAGAACTAAACTGGAAAAAAAAACCCCAAACAATTAAACATTTGTAAAATAAGGCCTTTAAAGAAGGGATAAAAAGTTTGAACATGGACAAGATAAAACCTAAAAGATAAAATAACAGCTCCCGGCCCAGCAGAAGGAAGGAAGGTTCTCAAGAGAGATTTCTGATGTTGGCTTTTCTTCAGCTCACAAGCCTTCTAGCAGCGTAAGGGTGAATCTCAGGGGGTTGGGAAAGGCTCAGATGTGAGACGATGTGTCAGGAGACCCTGGCCCACCCACCGTTTGAGGGGTGCATCTATGTCCGAGGCTATGGTGTTGGGCTGTGTGAAGTAGACGAGGTAGCATCAGCCTCTCCAAAGACAACTGGAGTGAATCTCTACATGTCCTTTGTCCCTCTCAGGTGAATGAGTGACTTTGTAATATGGGGACAATATTATGATTTTATTATGATAGTATGATTTTAGGCCTGTTCTGGCTCTAAATTGCTGACCATAAGGGTCTGCGAATTTCCTTTCTGAGAGTGAGCGTTCCTGAGCGCTGGAAGGCCACGGCCACGGGGACGTTTGGGAATCCTTCCTCTGAGGGCCTGACCCTGAGCACGTTCCCGTCTGAGCGCGGTGGCTCACGCATGGTTCAGCACAGAGCTAAGAGGATTAACCAGGCAGTGTGTTTAGGCCCTGTGGTCCCCAAGAACCTCTGAGGTCTGACAAGCTCACGTGTCCTCCACAACAAGCCGAGGCCAGCAGGCAACAAGTTCTGGAACCCCAGAGGGCAGGCTTTCCCTCAGAGTTAGTCTCTCCTTACACCACAATGGGGCCTGAGTCCTAATTCCCAAGAAGTAACAGTGGAGGTGCAAATACGCCAGGAGATCAGCTTTCAGGGACAAAGTACTCACACTGTCCCCAAATGCCAGTCCACACATAACTGCCAGGTCAGGAGAAGCTTTTCCCTGTTCCACAGGAAAAGGAAAGAAAGGGAAGGAACTGTGTGTGTGTGTGTGTGTACACACGTGTGTGCGTGCATGCTCATATATATACATACACACGTATATAAAACACATAGTTCCTGAGAAGACATGTTCTTCTAAAATTATGTCTTGTCTTTTGTACTGAATTTTTTTCTTTTATAAACTGATGAAGATAGTTGTTCAATTTTTAATGACTGTATTTTTGATGCCGTTACCCAGAAATTTCTTTTGCAATGAGCCATCTTTTCTTAATCCTCCATTAAAAATTTACTCCACTTTGTGGCTTATTTGTAAGATCTAAAAATCTGGGAATCTCAGCAATATCTTTACACTTCTTTCAGAGAAGCCTTGAGAACTCTCCAGATCCGTGTCTCCTGCATGATGGTCCTTACTGGCATTTCCTAACTTGGCCACCCTGCGGGCTCCTGGAAGCTACAGAGCAAGGAAGTGAGGCCAGGCCTTCGTCTCTACCCTGGTTGTGGACCAGAGTGAGAAAGAACACTCAGGCCGCAATGTGGTGTAAGGAGAGACTAACTCTGAGGGAAAGCCTGCCCTCTAGGGTTCTAGAACTTGTTGCCTACTGGCCTGAGCTGAATACCTGGGGATAATTTTTTATTATCTTTATGCAAAACGGTAAGAAGGTGGCCTTTGTCTGGGGACCTACTGTTTCCTCCCCCAACCACTTGTCACAGAAATTAGATGTCGGACTTGCACTGAGGCAATCCACATGCCTATCCTGCTTTTAAAAAATTTTTAGCCACGATAATCTGTTTTAAAGCATCACTGTAGTTGTATGTTCAGCATTTTCGTTTTCTGGATACATATATACTGTTCAGTTCAAAATCCCTCAGGGTGATTTCCTTCTGTGCCCGTTTTATTAACCTCTCTGTCCTCGATACCCCTCCTTCCTGAGACGAGAAAGAGGACATGTGTAGATCATTTCATGTGAACAATCAGAAGATTATATCTATACACAACTGGGTCATGTATCGCAGTAATCTTTAGTTGGGAAAAAAAAAACCCAAAACAAAATATGAGTCCACTTTACAAAACAATGAGTTCCTTAAAATACGTTCTAAGAACCTTGTACAGCACAAAGGGCCCACTAGGGGGCACTGCGGTCAAAGCGCAGGAAGGAACGCGCCCTTCACCCGCCCTTGGGTAAACTCCTGTCCTTTCATTAATATTGTCCAGAGTGAACTCTTCTCACAACACGAGAGGCACGCTGGTCACGCTAGTGCTGAAGGAAGAAAATAAATCATTTTCTGGCAGCAGAAGTAAAAAGTAGCTGACTCTGGGCATCCAGAATTGGCCCCATACTGAGGTCCACAGACACGTGTTCAGGAAGCCTGAACCGGCCTGAGGTTGTGAACCAGGAGGGTCGGGCCGGAGGTGACCCGCTGAGCTTGCTCGGCCCTCTAAAAGGTCCTCAGCCCGCCTCCCTGCTCTCCCGCGACCGGCCCCTGCTGGTCACCCTAGGCAAGAATATTTCGACGGCCCATAGGGCTTTAAAATAAGATTTCGGAGGACAGGGCATCGTGCCGCAGTCCGATGTCACCAGCGGACTCCAGCTGCGCATGTCAGGATCTCCAGAGAAAGGGGGTCCCCCTGCCACAGACGGTCAAGAGGGGGTGTCCTTGGCACGCTGGGCGAAAGGAACAAGAAGGCCACTGCAAGAGGCCGGCGGTGCACGTTCTGACCATTCTTTCAAAAAACTTGAATTTTTCATTAAACTCCATTTTTTATTTTTAAAGATTTTATTTATTTATTTATTTATTTATTTTGACAGAGAGATCACAAGCAGGCAGAGAGAGAGGAGGAAGCAGGCTCCCTGCCGAGCAGAGAGCCCAATGCGGGGCTTGATCCCAGGACCCCAGGATCATGACCTGAGCCGAAGGCAGAGTCTTTAACCCACTGAGCCACCCAGGCGCCCCATAAGTCCAATTTTTAAAAAGCATCTGATGTGTTAAACTGAACATGCATTTCTCGGACTAAGAGTTGAAGGACGGAGGACCGGGGAGGGCGGGGGAGGCACGAGGCGGGGCCCAGGAGTGCAGACTCTGCAAAGGCGCCGTAAAGGCCCTTCCCGCACCTTTCAGACCCCAAGACCGGTCCCTGAGCTCCCTGCCTGCCCTCCGAGGCCACCGGTGAGAGGCCTTCCCCACACAGAGGAGTTGCCAGTGCCCAGGTCACCAGGGGAAAATAAAGATTTTTCTTTTAAACTTGGTCAGTGTTGCCCGTTGAACTGTGTTCCCCCCAAACTGTGTGGAAGCCAGAAGCCCGCACACGCGAATGTGCCTGTATTTGAGGGTCTTTACAGAGGTAATCAAGTGAAAATGAGGTTATTAGGGCGGGCCCCAATCGAATAAGAAGAGGGGGTATCAACCCCCAGATGCACAGAGAGAAGTCCTCTGTGACAGAGACCTTGACTGGGGTGACATGTCTTAAGCCCAAGGAACCCCAGGATTTTCATTGGTGCCAGTGGAGAAAAGGATGGACCAGATCCTTCCACGAGCCCCGTTCAGATATGTGACCCTGACCTCAGATTTCCAGCATCCAGAATTGTGAGAAAATACACTTCTGTTGTTTGAAGCCGCCTGGTCCGTGGAGCTCTGTTACCACATCCCCAGGAAATGATGTAGTTATTTATGACCAAACTCGGAAACCGTAGACGGAATTCTGGGAATGCCAATGAAGAGATACTTAAGTAAGCATAAGGTTGTAAAGAATTACTTCTTTTCTCTCTTTCTCTCCCTTCTTTTCTGTCTGTCCGACTCCAATATTCCAGTTTTTAAAATATAAGACATTATTTTTATTGATCTTTAAATGCACAGCTCTTAGTGATTTCTGGGGATGTGTCCATTTTTTTTTTCCTTGTATATTTTGTATGGCTCCTCAAATAGCTAAAAACTTCATAGTCCAGGTGGCATTTTTAAAGCATTTTGCTCCCTCAAGTTACTCTAAGTATTTGATGTAAATGTTCCCTATTTTTCATAATATTCTGAAGGGAAAGACTTAATGATAATGAACAGTTACGTTAAAAGTTAGGAAATACGGAACCAGGTTAATCATCTTGTTCTAAATCACACAGCCGTTCAGTGATTAACAGGGTTTGGGAGATAAATCTCCTGGTTCCTTGATTAGCCTCCTTTAAACATCACACAATTTTATTTTATTTTTAATTATTCACCTATAAAAGAAGAGTGAAGAATCCTTCAAAATCGTGGTCGTTCAAGAGTTGCCTTTTGGGGACCTTTTCTATATTTTGGATAGAAATGTCCCTGAGAACTCATAAAACCTCAAACCAAATGATACATGTACATTGTCATGGTCTAATTTCCCCGTATCCACAAGAATTTCTTTCCCTTTCCTCCGCATTCCACTCTGAGAACGAGGAAAGAGGCTCTCCACCTCTCAGAATGATGGAAAAAATCAGGCCCAAGCCAAGCTAAGCCTCCCCATGCTCCCTGGCTCCACACTTTTCTAGAACAGGGAGGTCCTGAGCTTGCGGACTGTGGGGCCAAGCTCATTCCGAATGCTTTAGCGAGCCCCAGGTCTGATTCCCTCCATCATTGCCCTTCTGCTTCCAAAGAGGAGCGCCATCTTCAAAGTCTGGCCCAGCCAGGAGAAAATTCCTTATCCTTACTGCACTGCAGCCTGGTTGAAACAGACTGGAATTTCCTAAAGTACCAAAGAAAATTCAAGGGAAATCAAAGAAAATCATGGAACCACTGTACATAGCTGACTTTGCCCCAAGGCTCAGACAACTTTCCCATTGCTCACTGGAGCTCAAATACTCGAGTCAGATGACGAAGACCACTTCTTGGCCTCCTGGTGTCTCAGCTTCTGAGGAATTCTGTACAAAGTGCCATTTCACTTCCCTGCCAAGCCAGTGTCCTAGATACCTTGCCCTTGAGATCAAAGCTATGACTGGCCTGAGGCCCAATCTCTGGGTTAAAGGTACATGATGAGATTCTTCACGCACTGTCTGGCCTGTGGTCCACAGTAGGCAGTGGTTTACCTCATAATGATCACAGTGCAAAATTGTGAAAATATAATCACAGAATAAATGTGATCTTCATAGAAGATGAATGACATACACATCACAGCCCTTGTAGTTTGCAGTGAAAATAAGACCCCCAGCCAAGGCTGAGGGGCTCCAGCTGGTGATCCAGAAAGAAAGACAAAGAGCACTGGGAGAGCGTGTAGAGCAGAAAGTTGTCACAGATAGTGGGGCAGACGTGCAGGGGACGTGCCTGTTGCAGGTTAAAGAATTTAGGGGTCTCTGGTGAGGAACAGGTTGTATAGTTCTGAAGAACAGAGAAGTTTCCTCAGATGATGATGGGATTTGGGAACAAAACCAAGCAGGCCAGTTCCAATTATCGTTAACAATGTTTGAGTTATGCCAGAAACGTGCCGATCACCTTGTATGGGCCTCATTTCCTTCTGCCCAATGCTATTGGAAATACTTCATCTGCATCATACAGAAGAGCTAACGACCCTCGAAACTGTCAATATCGTGTCCAAAGTCACACAAACCAGTGAGTACAAAGCCAAAATTAGAATCGAAATCACTGGGTGTTGTAGGCTGGGTCTGGATACTATATAGTCACACACACACACACACACACACACACTCATTCACATGTGTACACTCACGTCTTTTTTTTTTTTAAGATTTTATTTATTTATTTGACAGACAGAGATCACAAGTAGGCAGAGAGGCAGGCAGAGAGAGAGAGGAGGAAGCAGGTTCCCTGCTGAGCAGAGAGCCCGATGTGGGGCTCGAACCCAGGATCCTGGGATCATGGGATCATGACCTGAGCTGAAGGCAGAGGCTTTAACCCACTGAGCCACCCAGGCGCCCCTACACTCATGTCTTAATTGAACTGGAGAGGTGGGAGGCAGCCGTCACCAGGAGATCACAAGGGAAACAGCAAGGTGGGAAGGTAAAGGAATCACAAAAAGTCAAGGACCCAACAGAGGAAGAATATTGTCCAAAAAGAAGAGCGAGGGACCCCAGGTGACCGTGGAGTGTCGGCATAATGCTGAGCCCCCAACCCAGCTGATGACACGTGGAGAAGTGGAAAACCAGAATAATCTGGAGAAAGCTGTGTTTCAGTTAGGGTTCACATCCTTTGAAGACTCTTGAGGGTACAGAAGGGATTATCCCCTTTGGAACAAGGACCCCACACAGCCCAGTGCAAAGCGTTGTTGGCATGAGAACAGGAGACGAATCAGGAATCCCGGGAAAGCCCCCCAGAACAGAATGGTGCTGGAGTATAAGAAAGATAACAGATTACCTGAGGGGCCAGAACTTGGGTGATCCCTGGAGGCGACAGAGTGATGGGGCAGAACGGGACTCGCCGGCCTCCAGGACCCACATGGGTCGGGTCCGTTTCTGTCCTTGGAGCTGCAGGTCACTGGAGCACTCGGCCTGCGGTCAGCTGGTTGACACCCTGGCGGGAAGAGGCAACCTTTGGGGCCCCAGAGACCATGGAGGAAGAAGGAGGTCTGCTTCACCCCGCGGACGGCTGGGCGCTCCCAGTGCTCGCAGGGGAAGAATTAGCAGGTCTAGGAGGCTTACCCTAGCGTGCCGGAGGGAAGGTGAATTAATCTGCCTCCTATACATTCCTTCTTCCCACCGGAAAATCCGAAACAGAGAACAGTCGGGTCTGTACCTTCTGCTCGTCTGGAAGGGGGTGGGACAGGGACACAAAAGAACAAGGCTTGCAGTAATTATAATTAAGAACCTAAAACTGAAGCACTGTATCCTGGCCCCCGGGTGAAGTCAAAACTGCAGCAGCCTCATGACCGATCGCAGGATGCCTGGGTACACGCTCCATTTCGAATCTTCCGGTCATAATTCTAGTCGAAAACCATCTCAACCAGCCACCCACCAATGTCATAGGCTTTCTCAACCATCTGGTGCTCCAGCCGTCTCTGACCCCTGCCAGGCCAGACCATGTTGAAACGGTTTTTGAGTGTATTCTTAAGGTTCCAGGAAAAAAAAAAATTAAAAAACAAACAAAAAAAAACAAAAACAAATAAAAACCCAACTCTTTAGATAATGAGTTTGAACTAAATGCTTTTCTTCCTCTTTGTAGCTCTCCTGGATAACTCTTGCAAGCTGAGAACAGCCCAGCACTACACCCATGATCATTGTTCAGCCACTGTTTCCTCTTCCTTTTCTCTTGTTTTATTAAGGAAAGTGTCAAACATGGATAACAGCAGGGAGAAAAGAACAGTGAAGCCCCATGTACCCATCACTCAGCTTCAGCAAATAGTGGCTTGTTTCAGACCTATATTCACTAGACACTTTCCAAAAAGTAAAAAAAAAAAAAAAAAAGAAGAAGAAGAAGAAAGAAAAAAAGAAAGAAAAAAATGCATTGGATGTTACACAAAATTTGGAGCCTGTCCCCTACTTCCTCCATCTTCCCTCTTACACTGGAATCCAGATTGAAATAGTTCTCAGCACAAATGACATACAATCTGTTGTTGCAAACTCTCCCCAGATTCTGAATTTCAATTACATTTCAGGGATATTATTCAGTTATAGGAATTAGGATTCTCCTTAAAAAGAAATTTATCTCCTTTTCACTTATTCTTTTGAATGTGACTCTGAAACAAAACTGACCATTTATGCCAAGCTCACAATTTGCTTGTTGGGGATTTAACCACATAGAGCAAATTCCAGTAAGAAGCTTAAGAAATTTCCCAGGGAAAGCAATGGTGTCGTGGGGGTGGGGGACAGGGAGTGGTACAAATAGCCAGTCATGCAAGTTCAGTTTGAGGCTGCTGAAACAGAGCTCCTGGGAGATCATTTTAGTGTGAGTCAATGGAGACTATTCTAGAAGGAGTCAGAACTGTCCACTCCTCTTGAGTAAGGAAGAGACATGAGCCTGTCTGTTAAAAGTTTCTCAGAAGTAGTGATTTCCTTCAGTATTAGCAACCACACCATCGCTTGCCAAGTTCTTCTGTTTTCTGTTAGCAGGTGAAAGGGAAAGGAAAATTACGAGCAGTGGGTACCAAATCTAGCTCAAGATCTAACCATGTTATTTATCACCAGAGTCATTTGAAACCCCCCATTGTGGGATTTGATGAACTCAAATGACTGCCTTAAAAAACAGACAATCTCTATGTGACAGCAAACAATGGGTCTGGCAGAAAATACATCAGTGGCATCTTGGCCAGAGGCATCTCCACGTCCATAGGAACTACTCCCAGAAACAAAATGCTTAAGGCAGAGATATGTGTCCACAGTGAATGCAGTCTCACAGAGGAGAGCGGATCCATTATGCACACAACATATGCTATAGAAACGAGGAGACCCATTCTCTTGAGGCTTAAATGCCCTGGTGAACCTTGGCTAACAATCAAGGATTCTGGAATGGAAGAGTTTTCTCAAGGACCCCAGAGGTGGCCTTCATCCACCTTGGACAACTTTTCCCAGTCTTGACCTTTGCAAAAGGACAAGGGAAAAGAACACCCTCCAGACACTTAGTGGCCTGAGTTCTGTCTGTACTCCTTCCGGGATGGGCAAGTAAGTTAAGTTTCAGGATGCCATTTACTTCAGTTCTGACATGGGGGAGGAAGTGGGCCAGATGGCTTGGGAAGGTCTGAAGGCAGCTCTTCAGTGACTCATGAACAATAGGGCCTATGAGCACACAGTAGGGCTCAGCTTCTGGCAGTGTGGATTCGAACCTGAACTCCTTCCACGCTAGGGGACCATGGGAATGTCTCTTGATTTCTTCGGTAACCTCAAGATAGGAACGCCTACGTCACAGGTTCTGGTGAGGACTGACCTCTTTAAACATATATCAGGCTCCTGACTTGTGGTATGATATGTAATGCTAGTACCCTCCTTCTAAAATGCTGTGATTTCAAACATCAAGAAATCCGGGAACTTAGCCTCTCTGGACCTCAGCTAGACAATTTCGTCCAAAAGATTTCTCACCCTAACTTCTTATCCAGTGGAGCATTAGAAGTATACAAATCTGGGTCGGTATTGCGGGGAAATACCCATGAGATAGACCTACAACACAGTTCACGTCTTATGTGAGATATTTTCCATATTTTTTTCCTTATTTGTTCCAAGTCACTTAGACATAAAAGAAACAGTATAGGTTAAATCAAGCTGGGAAAGTGAAGTTTTTACAAAGTTTATATTGCTAATTAAATTAAGGTTTCCAGCAGATCAAGGACAAATGACTGAATTCAACAAAATATTTCCTTTGATCTCAAGATTTTTTTACTTCAAAGCCTAACCAGCAGGCTCATGCAGGCAATGGCCCCTCCACTCTCTGCAATGAGGGGTTCTTGGTCAAAGGACTTTCGGGGGTCGGCTTCAGAGCAGTGTGAACGCTGCAGTGGGTGGCCCAGCTCAGTCCAGACCCAGCATGCAGCGTCAGGACAATAGATGTGAGTCAGAAGATGTGGGTTTGAGGCTTGACTCTGCTGCTCACTCACATCCAATGAGAAGACCTCAGTCTTCATGCTCCCACCTGTGAAATGGGGCAATAATACCTAACCTGTTAACTCACAAGTTTGATATAAAAAGAATGTTCGGTCTTTGGATTTACCAAATCCTAAAGTAAGAAGAAGACATAAAACCCCAGGGGGACCCTACAGAGGAGGTTTCCTTTCTCTCTCCCAGGAAAGCTTTTCCACCATGGGATCTCTAGTGCACCAACCAGTACTCCATAATTCTTTGCTGGATGAGTGAAGGGCTAGATGAAGATTGCGATGGGTGGGGGGGGCCCAGGGACTCTTGGTCACTTACACTTGTTCTCACCCTCTCCTGGATCACCCCGTTCATTCTGCCCCAGCAGCCCCGGCTCTACTTAATTCTAGGTGTAGTAAAAAAAAGGAAATAGCTGGGTTGGGGAGGGAGAGGGGCCATGGAGGAGGTGTGGGAGAGAGCAAGGGCTACCCAGCAGCAAGGAAGGAAGGACAGCTATGGGGACAGAAGGGGGTTCCCCCAAAACACCTGTGGATGGGAGCCTCCTCTGTCCCCAAATCAGTGTATTGCGTGCTGACACGGACAAGAGATTTTCAGCATTATTCTCTTAAAGCTGTGTTTACTTCTGGTTGTATAGATTAAATATTCATGCATTTTCAAGTTTTCATCAGCCTGAAAAGACAAACACCTACTTATTGGTGATACAACTTCACGTCTGCCTGAATTCCTTAGTCACGAAAGTGGGTTTGCAAGACAGGGAAGCCCAGACGTTGACTCCATGATGAGAGCATAATGAATAATAGGAGGTGAAACTTGAAGCATGTGCCCTATAGCCCTTTACAGATGGTTTCCAGGTCTACCTATTCTTTGGAGCTTCTTATTTCCATGATACCTTGGGACAAACTTTATTGACCAGAATCAGAGAAAAGGAGCAGAAGCTGAAAGGCTAAGCTTGGCTGGCAGCTCTGGGCTGGCATGTGGATGGAGAGCCCCCTCGGGTGTCCATCGAGGTATTTCAACATAGGCGCCCCTAAGCCTTAGATGGTGCTGATTTCCTAATCCACGTCTGCTGTGACTCAGCCCTTGGCAAGGGAGTGACTCAGTGGGCTAGCACCGCCCTGTACTCTGGGTGGAGACCCACTCGAAGATACGCCAGCATTTAGGATATACGAGACTGCAAGTCACAGGACACCCAACCTCAAGTGGCTTTAAGCCTAAGGCTGTGTATTCGTCTCACCGGAGCCATGCAGCGTGTCAGCAATGCTCTTGATTCTAGTAAGGCACTGTGGGGAGGTGATGAGGGACACAGCCTCTCCCCTCAGTCTCCCTGGGTTCAAATCCTAACTTGAATGCTTCTTGGTGGTGGGATTTCCAGCAAGTTACTCCACTTCTCCTAGCCTCAGTTCCTGCCTTTGTAAAATTGGAGAAAACGGTAACACCTCCCTTGCAAGTTTGTTGTTAGTGTTGTTCATTAGTATATATAAACTACTTAGCCAGTGCCTGGCTTATAATAAGCACTATATACATGTTAGTTCTAATCAATCATCTTTCTTCCTTAATATCATCCTCTCCTTTGTCAAAAGAGGTTTCCGACAGCACCAAGCTTCACGCTGCCCAGGACAACATGCAGAACAGCAAGGAAACTGTGGGAGGGGGACAGGGCAAGGCATGAAAAGGAAGTGAGCTTCCTAGTACCTCTCTCTCTTTAGTGGGAAGAAAAGTCTTTCCTGCACACCTTCATCCCTTTACACTCTAGCCGATAGGTCAGGATTGAGCCACATGGTGAGTGTGGCAATGCCTAGCAAAGAGGACTGGATTAGCATGGGTTAGACCCTTTGTGCTTAACATGGTAGCCACCAGCCTCATGAAGCAATCTAGAGGTAAGTCAAAATGGATCAAAATTAGAAATCCATTTGTTCAGCCACACAAGCCACATTTCAAGTGCTCAATAGCCACACAAAGCTGATGGTCTCCATAATGAGTATGGACCGTTTCCATCCCCACAGAAAGTTCTGTTGGACAGTGCCAGAATCAGAGTTCATGCATGAAGAGCCATCTTTCCCTGCACAAAATTGGAGCTGTGTTCACAAGGAGAAAGCAGAAGTGGCTGTTGGGTTGGTAATCAACAAGGAAGGAGGAATGGGAGAGAACACCAGCACAGACCCTCGTGAGATCAGAACAGTGGAGGTGAGCATGGTGGCTGGGAGAGAGACTCAATGAGGGTAAGGATGCCTCATTAGACCTCAAGTTTACCCAGCTAACCTCTTTGCTCCCTACCATCTCTCACACACAGGAGCCCAGCCATTCGATGGTGGTGGATATCAGAATTATCAGGAAGGATCTGTTAGACCCCTCATCCAAGTAGTTTCAGTTGCTGAAAGACAAAAATGAACTTCCAGACTGCATATACTCTGGACCCCAAGCTAGCACTATGGCAAGGCTCTGCAGATCTCCGTGCTCATGTTGGCTATTTTTGATTGTCATGTAAAATGGGGTAACACCAGCCATCTTCCACTTCATATAATCACCATGAGACACAACACATAATATGACAAAGTCCTCAGGAAAATCCTGCCAATCTACCTACCACAGGATCATCACTGGCTTACCCTGGGGACGTGGGGAGTGGTAAAAGTCCTCTAAATGTTGAAGAAGGAGTCAGTGGACTGCAGCAGGAATGCAGCCAAAGTAATAACAAGAACTAACGTGTAGTTATGTTTAACTAGCGCCAGGCATCTGCCTTAGGTTGGGAAGTGGCAGAAGGAGATTCGTGCCCAGATATCCTACTAGCAGAGCCCAGGAACTCTGCCCTGCTTCCTCTCCAGAACTCTGGATGACTAAGCTCTTTGGGGATCAGTCAGAGCAATGGTTCTCAGATTCCAGCATGCATCCAAATCATCTGGAAAGCGTGTTAAAACACAGATCTCCAAGCCAGCAATGAGCTGGAGCACGTTCCTCCTATAGGCTCAGAGGAACCCATCGTGTGTATCTCCTCCCAAGTGCGTGTTCAATAACGTCACGTTGGTAGCTTGAAATCAGTCATAGTGGGAGAATTTAAACCACAAGAATCGGCAAACTTTGGGGCATTTTTTTTTTCTGCCCAAGAGGCAGATAGCACCTTTACCAGCACACCATTGTCTAGTCTCCATCCCCAGAGTCTCTGATTCATTAAATCATAAAAATGGGGCCTGAGAAATTATGTTTCAAGCAAATTTCCCAGGTGATGCTGATTATGTTGGTCCAAGGACAGCACTTAGAGAACAGCTTAGGAAAACAATTCAGAGGACCCTGAAATGGAGAGCATATCAGTATCCTAAATTTGCAAGAAGAACACTGATGATCTCATCAAGGAATGTTGGCTGTAGATGATCCTACATCAAATCAATACTCATAAGAGCTAATGTTTACACAGTGGTAGGTAGGCAGGGACTGTCCTCGTCATCCCATGCCTTAACGAGTTCAATCCTCCTAACAACGTTAGACATATGTTCTAGTAGTATAGCTGAGGCCAAAGCACAGAGTAGTCAAATGACTTGTGGAAGGTTGTACAAGGAGTAGATGGAGTTGATGAGATGTGAACTTGGGCAGTCTGGCTCCAGAGACCTTGAGTTTAACTGCTATGCCACAAATCGCAGATGAGACCTGACTGTAGTTTAGCCAAATATAAATCTACTAAGAGTTACCTCAAAAAAAAAAAAAAAAAAAGAAAAGAAAGAAAGAAAGTAAAACAACTTCAAGGAATATACACACAAAAGGGAATTTGAATTTGTTTTTCCCAACTAGACTTTCCTGACTTAAAAGAAAATGGATAAAGAGGTTTACATTCTTCTCATTGTCCTCCCTCCAGGATCATGTGCAGAGTGTACCACCAGGTAATGAGAAAGTCATTCTCCTAGATCGGGGGTCAGGAAACTTTTGTAAAGAACAAGATAGTGAATACTGTAGGCTTGGCAGGTCATACCGTCTCTTGTGTAGCTATTGTACTCCGCTATTATAGTTTGAAATCATCCATAGAAACTATGTGAGAGTGTGTGGCTATGTCCCAGTGAAACTTTGCTTATAAAACCAGGCATTGGGCCCTATTCAGTTACAGGCTATAATTTGATGACCTGTTCTAAATTCATGTAGAAGTTACTCCTAAATAACCAGTAGGAACTATAGCTTCATTAAATTTAGACAGAATGTTACCCCCCCAAAAACCTCAAGCAAACAAACAAAAAAACCACCAGTGTATCTGAATAATATTTGATAGATACCAATGGAAATCTCCTCCGAAGATGATTCATTTCTCTGCTTCTGGTTTGGTTACAGAAGCTCTTCCTTGGTTTTAGATTATGGTAGGAGGCTCAGCTGGCTGGAAAATCACATGACTAAGATAAAGGTCCACAGATCTAAAGCTTAGCTTAGCTGTACTCCTGTTGGTCAAGAGGGAAAGGAGACAAATAGAGGGAAATGTCCTCATGTGACCCCTTCATATACATTACGAGAGGCTTAGAATCAATTTAGAGTGTAGCTTCTAAGTCAGAAGTATCATCTTTCTTCTGAAAAGAGAGAATAGATTGCTTATTCCATTTTATCTACCGACACTGATAACCAAGGATGGGATGATGGTCACTAAAGGATTTGAAAATAAGGTGTCCTACATCCGTCTTCTCCTGAACTTTGAGATTGACACCATCTTGGTAAATGCCTCTAGAACTCTTCATCTAGGCTCTAACCTGTTCTTGACTCCAGGCTCTCAACGCTTCTGGTAGTTTTCATAATGCACACCCCTGATCCTTCTGCACTCATGGACGAGAAACTCTCTGGACTACCACTGCATACTGATGTAAAGTCAAACTCCTTGGCCTCACAATCAGGACCCGGTATGACCTAGTCCATTGTTTTCTTTCCCAGTTTATCTTAAAGGCATCCAGTTTCTAGTCCCACATAATCACCTCGTGAAGAAGGAAGCTCCAAGGGCTTAGAGAAGCGTTTCAACCAAAACAACAAAACCACATAGCCATGGGAGAACCATAATCACAGCCAAGAGAAAGACAAAGCTGGAGGCAGCAAGATAATCAAGAAATCAAAGAGAGGAACTGGAACTAAGTTTCAGAAATAAAGCAATAGAATATGACATTTCCCCTTGTCTATGGTGTCTGGTACTTGCTGTCTAGAAAGATCTGGGGCTCGAAAGAACAACGGGGCTGAGGCCCTAGGTCAGCACTTTCCAAACTCGCCTTTCCAGGAGAATCACTTGGATGGCTTTTCACATAAATTTGGATAGTCCTCACCTCAGACCCCCAGGGAATCTGAATTTTAATAATGCCTAAGGTAATTCTTATGATTCTTATGATTGTTCATATGAAATTCTTATGATTATTCAAATTGGTAAAATGCTGATTTCACATGAAAATCACTTGGACGCCATGTGGAGAGGCCACATGGAGAGGCCACATGGAGAGACCACATGGAGGTGTGCAGGCTGACAACCCAGCTGAAGTTCCAGGCAACAGTCAAACTCAACCACCAAGCATGTGTGTGAAGATACCTTCAGATGACCCCAGGCCCCAGGCTGCAGGATACCCCATCTGAGGCCCCAGACATCGTGGATCAGAGACAAGTCATCCCCCCTTTACCCTGACTGAATTCCTGGCCAACAGAATCCAGAATCCAATAGAATGGTCTTTTGACATTTTTTTCAAAAGCTCATCTGGAGAACTTTTTAAAAAATGCCATAACTTAGGTCCTGTCCCCAAGACATCCTGATTTATTTAGTCGAGTAGGATCTGGGAGGAATTTCCCCCCGACTTTTTGTCATAAAATTTTTAAATATCAAGAAGAATTGGATCAATAATAAATGGAAATCTTTGGATTCACTACAACTGTGAATATTTTGCACTATGATAGAGAGATAGACAGAGTGAGCTGAACTATGGGAAAATAATTTGCACGCATGACATTTGACCTCTATGTGTTTAAGCATGGAATTATCCAGAACATGGAAACACAATGCCATCCTCATGCCTAATAAAACAATTTCCCTAATATCTCGTCCATGTTTAAATCTCCACAACAGTCTCAAAAATCTCCTTTTTGGGCTCTTTTTTAAAAATAAGAATCCAATCACATTCCATACATTACATGAGAACAACAGTTGTTCTCTTTATTGTTCTCTCTTTTAGTTATTTATTTTCTAAGTCACTCTGACTTTTTAAAGCAATCGGGCCAGTGGTCTTGTGGAAGGGTCTACCATGTATACTGGTCTGATCATCTCTTCATGGTGTCATTTCACTTAATACCCAGCAGGTCCTGGACTAGAATGCAACTCTGTAGAAACTAGATTCAGATCAAGCACTTGGGGCAAATGTAATTCCTAAGAGATGTACACTTTACATGATGCCAGGTGCCCTAGAATGTCAGGTTGTCATAGTCTTAGTGATGCTGAGTTTGATGCTTTGATTAAGGGGATGAGCATCTTACCCCTCCAATAAGACAATTTTGTTTTTCAATTTGCAAATGGCAAGGAATATATGAGGTGATATTCTGGCCCATAACTGTCCTGTTCTCCCCCCAAAATTTCATCTAATAGTTTCAGTATACACTGATGCTGGAAACACTGGCCCGGGAGAACTATTTAGTTGGGAGTTTCAAAATGGTATTTTTTTTCACTTTTGTATTAAGACACAATTCACATACAATAAAAATTCATCTTTCTATCTGTATAGTTTTGCGATTCTTTTTTAAAAAATATTTTTATTTATTTATTTGTCAGAGAGAGAGAGAGCACGCCAAGCAGGGGGAGAGGCAGGCAGAGGGAGAAGCAGGCTCCCCGCTCAGCAAGGAGCCTGATGTGGGACACAATCCCAGGGCCCTGGGATCATGACCTGAGCCAAAGGCAGCTGCTTAACCAACTGAGCCAGCCAGGCATTCCCAAGTTTTGCAATTCTTGACAAATGTATGTATATACTAATCTACAACGATCATAACCGTTAAGATAGAGACTAGTGCCCCTGCCCCCCACTCCTCAAATTCCCCCACATCAAGGATTATGGTCTGCACCTCTCCATGGCTGCTCTAGGCAACTACTAACACGTGTTATGTCCCCTTAGATCTCCTTTTTCTGGAATGTCATATACATGGAATCATACATTGTGTCGCTTTTTAACTCTGGCTTTTTTTCATAATGCACAAATGCATTTGCAATTCACCCATGTGGTTTCATGTATCCCTTGTTCTTTCCTTTTTATTACTGAAGAGAATCCCGTTGTGGGAGTGCCATAGTGCTCGCTTATCTGTCCCCACGTCAAGGGACAGCTGTTTACAGTTTGAGGCAATTATGAATAAAGCCATAAAACCATTCTCATTCAGGTTTCTGCGACATGGGTTTTCATTTCACCTGGATAAACACTTAGGAATAGGATTTCTGAGTTGTTGACTAAGTGCACGTTTAACTCTGTAAGAAACTGCTGGATTCTTTCCCACAGGGGCCTCACCATCTTATGGACCCACCACAATGCAGGAGAGCTAAATGCTCATTTTTCAAGGTCCGTCATCCTTTCAATTTCATAGGTGTTCTCCCATGAGAAAACATTTGCTCACCAATTTGAGATGAACTGTAGTTCTTGTTATAAAAACAGAGTAAATGCTAATTCTTTTCACCTAATCAGAGTACAGAGTTTTCATAGCCGTCATTTCCAATGGCAACAAGTGAGGTTTCCTTTTTCCTTTGTCTGTTTCTCTCTTTCTTTTCTGTACCATAGTACAGACTTAAGAATTTTTATTTACTCCATATTTAAAATCAATACCATTTATCATTCTTTTTGATTCTCAAAGTGTCCCAAATTTGCCTAATGAGAATGCTGTCCAGTTGGTCCTTGGGCCTTTCAACATGGCTTTATTAGCTTTTGATACTTCTTACCTTTTGGAAACAAGAAGATTCCTACTCTTACCTTGAAATTTCCTTGAACCAGGCCTAGAATCAGCCATTTCTCCAAGAGGACTGGTTCCTTTAAGTGATACTTAGAAACCACATGTGGACAGACTTCTCGTGGCTTTTATTCTTTCTGTGGAAATACACACACACACACACATATTAAATAAAAATTAAGATATATGCATGCATATAAATCATGAATTCATACCAATAATGCCGATTAAATTTTAGTCTTCTTAACTTCTTTGACTTTTTAACTTGTACCTCTTTTTTCTTACACCAGAAATCTTGATTCTTTTTTTTGGGAGATAGATTTATTTATTTATTTATTTATTTGGGGTTGGAGGGGCAGAGGGAGGGAGAGAGTCCCAAAGCGCATTCCCATTGAGCACAGAGCCTGACATGGGGCTCAATCCCAGGACCCTGAGATCATGACCTAAGCCAAAATCAAGTGGGACACTTACCAACTGACTGAACCACCCAGGCGCCCCCGGAAATCTTGATTCTTCACAAAAGTAACATATCTACTAATTTGCTTTATTTCATGCTACAAATAAGGTGGTGTCAAAATCACATCGCCAGTACTATTACTGCTCCTCATAAAGCTGCTGAGGGAAGTCTGATATTTCTGTGCAGTTCTTTCTTACATGCTTCACATTAGGAGGTCCATGCAGAGGACTGAGTTCACAGGTCTCTGGAAACGATTCTTTCTCTGTGCGATTATGTTTCCAACTTGGTATGCATTTAACTGTATTTGTTCCCATTTGTTTGAATTTCAGGCTCTGACCTTCTACTCTACAAGCTCCCTGGAGGATTCCAGCTATGGTCAGGGCATCACTGAGCTTCCAGTTTGTTCTCTCTCCTCTTTCCCTCCCCTTGAAATGGCTTCTTTCCCATTTCCCTTCATTGAAACTCCACATCTTTTCTTTAAGGCTCGCCTCCCCCATCCACAGCCCTCCCTTTGATCCCATTCGTCAAGAAGTAGCATTTCCTTCCTCTGGGCTCCAATGCCTTTTGACCATTCCTGATGGAATGTTAAATGTTCTACCTTGCTTTATAGCTCTTGGGTCAAGGGTCTGTAAAGTTTTGCTGTAAAGGGCCAGACAGCAAGTATTTTCAACTCTGCAAGTCACATACCTCTCTGTACATTCTTTTTCTTCTTTATAATTTATGTACATACTCTTTTTATAATGTACATACATACTCTTTTTCTTCTTTATAATTCTTCATATTCTGAGGGGGCAGGACTAACAAAAAGAGGGGATACCTTGAGGTTTGGCCGGTAAATATTTTGCCAACTTCCTGATGTCATCTTGTTACTCAAGTACCTTGGGGGCAGGAAAAGTCTTACTTGCTCCTGCATGCCTCACTTACAACAGAACACACAGGGAAAGAGAAGCTCACCCAACATTTATTCGGTTCATGAAGATACAGTATTATGAGATGGCATACTTACAAGCACCGGTAATTAACCCAGAAAATTGAGCTATCCAGAACAATAAAACCACTATGTATAAACATAGAGCCTTGGTTACAGACAGTAACCTAGAGATGATACTATCCAATGTGTTCCCTCCCTTGCCAAGCCTTTTTCCAAGGGAGAGTAGGGGCTGGCGGTGATGTGTCTGTGCTAATCGTCACAGACGTGGGCGTTCTTGGGACCACACACAAGCCTCAGAGAGAAAGACAGAGAAAGAGTTAATAGCTACAAATGTCCAGGAACAGACAGGATAGCAGAGAAGGGAGTACTTCAACTTCCCTCCTTGTGACCAGAAAGTGGGTCCCAATGCCCAGGAAGGTATTAGCCCCTGCCCAGGGAGGAGATGCCAACAAGGTAAGAAGGGAGTTCTGGTTTCTTGGAACCTGATTCCATTTTAATGTGTGTCTGAAGGAGGAAAATAATCTGATATCATGGAAGAGGGAGAGAAAGTAGAAATGCTCTTTAAAAATTTATTTTCTTATGTCCCAGGAGGTTTGTACTGAGACTTCTGTTTCTTCCCTCAACCTGTCATATCTTAAGCCATAGGTTGCTGTAAATTAAAAGGGCGTTTAAACAAAATCTGTCTCTCTGAATAGTATTAACCTCGTCAAGAGCAGTTTGTGACAAAATCTAGAAATTATACTGATGCCTTTTAAGCAAAACCAAGCCAAACATCTGAACTATTTCTGCCATCTCTTGCATATTAAGATGTAACACATTTGTGATATTTGTTGACATTTGTTATACTTTTGATGAACAATTAGTCTGCAAGAATATTAACAGGAAATTCCATTCGTGAGATAAGCAGCTGTTCGTGCAAAGCTTCAGCCAGATCATGGGACCAAAATCTTCTTTATGCAACTACCGTTTGCTGAATAGTCAGCATTCCTTACGTATCCAAAAGGAAATGCTTTGAAAATAACTTTTCTGGCTAATTTTGACTCTTCCACTTTCCTAAGGAGAAGATAACTTTTATGCTTCCTTTGGACTCTTACACTGGCAGTGTGTAAAGTGTGAGTATTTAATAGTGTCCTTCGTCACCATGTAAATTTCAAATAGTGGGCATCGCCAAGTGACCAACTTGAGTTACTTCCAGGCTGTCATAAAAGAATGATAAGGTCAGTCTTAACCCCAACTCCACAGCATGCCATAGTGCATTATTCTTTCATTCTGGAAGCAAAAACCAAGCACTTGGCATCATATGGAACACGCTCGGGTTCCAAAGTATGGACCTATTCCATTTTTGAGCTATTAAAACATTTACTATAATATTCTCCTTGCAACATTGATTTAACATCCTGGCAGTTGCAGTTGCCCGGAATACATACATCTCCAAAAGACTGAGAGGAAAACGAGTGGTAATGAACAGATTAGGGGGGCGCCTGGGTGGCTCAGTCAGTTACATGTCTGTTTCTTGCTCAGGTCATGATCTCAGGGTCCTGGGATCGAGCCCCACATCAAGCTCTCTCTTCGGGGTGGGGGGTGGGAGTCTGCTTCTCTCTCTCTCTCTCTCTCCCTCTCTAATAAATAAAATAAAAAATTTTTAAAAAAGAACAAGTGAAGGCACAATGTCGTCACAGAAATGGTGTAGTTCTACATGTGCACTAGAAAGGCAAGACATTCCTCACTGAGCGGCCAGGCTTTTATCACGGATTCACTCACAAACCATCAATCACCAACTCCTAAATAGCATTCCTGTCTGCCTCTTCCTTTCTATCCCAACTGCCTCATCTCCCCCTCTTCTCTACCATATAATGGACAAAAAAGGAAATGCGGAAGGCCCTTGGCTATATTTTCAAGTAAAAGCAAAAACCGTAATTTTATCCGCATCAGTAAAACATCTCCGAGCAGGCCTTCTCAATCTGCACACATTTATTTATAAATGACACACAGGCGCTTCTCTCAAGTAGAGCATTAAATAGCAGTAGAGTTTAGTGTCTTTTTTTTTTTTTTTTTTAGTTTAAAGAGTACATCTGCACCCAGTTTTCTTCTACGATGTCCTTGCAGACATTTTGAGGTACAAATGTCCCCTGCAACTTGTGAGTCCATTGCTCAAAACAGCCACCAGACACATTTTCTGAAATAATATCCGATCTTAATTCAGACCCTGGCTGAAGTCCTGCCATGACGGTCTTTAGATTTTACTTGAAAAAAAACCCGAGACCCTCATGGATACCCTTCTTAGCCGATGACGGCCCCAGCCCTGGCTACAAAGATAAGCCGGTATCTGCTCAGATAAACAGACTCCCCCCTCCTACCAAGTCCTTTGCTCTAGTCTTGACGAAGTTTGGGCGGCAGAGTGCAGACAGAAAAGGCTCTGCCTGCTCCTGGTGGTTCTTGTCGGTCAGGCTATTTTCCAGCTGAGAACACCCCAAGGATTTAACTGGTCGAAAGTCTGAACTACGACTTCCCAGAAGGATTAAGAAGTCTCCTTTCTAGAGAAGGAGGTCAAATAGTGCAAACTTCCAGTTACAAGATAAGTAAGTCGCGGGGATATAGTGTACGGACGCCATGGTGACCAGAGCCAGCGATACTGTATTGTATATTTGAAAGTCACTAAGAGAACAGATCTTAGAAGCTCTCATCACAAGAAGAAGACTTGTTAACGATGTATGATGATGGAGGTTAACTAAGCTGATGGTGGTCATCATTTTGGAATATATACATATATCAAATCATTATGCCGTACACCTAAATTTAATACAAGGTTATAGGTGGTAATTTTAAAAATTAATACAAGGTTATACATATTAATTCAAAAAATGAATACAAGGTTATGTGTATTTAAAAATAAATTCATTTTTAGGTCACATGTATTCAAAAATTAATATGAATCAATCAAATTATTAATTTGGTATTTAATAATATTAATCTAATATTAATATAATTCAATAAATTAATTAATATTTATTAATTTAATTTAATAATATTAATCAAAAATAATTGCAAGGTTATGTGTATTAAAAATTGATACAAGTTTATATGTACCAATTTTAAAAATTAATAAAATAAATATAAAATGATAATAATAATGAAAAAAGAAGTGTCTTCACTCTGCTGCTAAAACTTCAGCAAGACTAGAGCAAAGGACTTGGTGGGGGGCGGGGTCTGTTTATCTGAGCAGATACCGGCTTTTCTTTGTAGCCAGGGTTGGGGGCCGTCATCTGCTAAGAAGGATATCCATGAGGGTCTCAGGTTTATTTTCAAGTAAAATTTTTTTAAAGAATTTTATATCCTGGAGTGCGAGATGAATCCTACTATTGACAGACAGGAAACGTGCCCATGCACCTTCTCACTAGCCCCAACTGGCTGTAATTATAAACTACAAATCCCAAAGGCAATCCCAACATGCACCCCAAAACCTTCTCCACTCCACATCACGCTCATTATTTCATACCACCAACTTGGACTCAATTTCCCCAAGCCCATTGAAGAGCTGTACCTCGCAGTCAAGTTCTCCATCAGCGGGATCACCATCGACCCTACCTCCCATGCAGCAAACCCAAGGCCTATTGCCCAATTGCTCCCTTCCCTTCATGCCCAGGTCTATACCCCTACCCCTCATCTCGGACAAGTCTCTTAAATTCAGCCTTTCTCCTCTGCCATTCGTTAATCCAGGCCTTCAGGGCCTCTTGCTTCAGTGATTACAATGGTCTCCAGGTTGGTGTCCCACCCCCCAGGGGCTCCATACACTAGTTACAGCTCTGGGGCAGTCATCTTCTTTAAAAAAAAAAAAAAATCGGCTTATGACATTTTTTCCCAATTAGCAACTTTTATTACTACTCTCCGTAGAGGTTGTCCCCAAACACTTGTTCACACGCCTCTACTAGTACAAAGTTCTGAGTGCCCACCTCTACAATGATTATTTATTCAAAAATTATGAACATGTATTACTGTGTTCATATCTTTGTGCCCATTACAAAATAATACACACATGAAAATAGATGTTAAAGTATGAACTAATCCTATGTCCTATTTTGGACATGGCATGATGAAACTGTCTTATATCCTGATTATAATGATGGTTACCCCTCACACACACACACACACACACACACATGTTTAACAACTGGGTGTTAAATTCCACAGACCTGTGCACCAATAAAAAGTCAATTTTACTGTTTATAAATTTAAAATTGAATTTTAGAAAAGTATGAGATAACACTCAAAATAAATAATTTTAATATACTTACCCACTAGCAATTGGATTACCTTTTGTATCTTGAGTGTACATACACCATGGGAGGATCACAGCATTAAATTCAAACGACTCAGATTGTCATCCTGGCTGCTATCAAAGAAGCAGCAGGAAAATCTTCCAAGTCATTGGAGGGCTTTTCCACTCATTTTGTAATGATGATAGCTCCAGTTGCATAATATGGAAACACACAATCAATATGAATCACAGTGTGTCTAACTACTACAAAATAGAGAGTAATTTGTGTTATTCTTCTAGAACATATACGCAGTCTAAATTTGCTTTTGGGACCTGCCCACAGTAACGGCACAGAAAGGCACTGGCTGGAATGATCCAGTCCAGGGAAGAAATACCTACAATGCTAAGTAAAAATCACCTCTCACAGTAAAGGACCCAGAACCTCAAAAATCTGGATGCAGAAGAGCAGCCCAGAAGGAAGTTAAGGAAGACAGATTGGGATGGGACTCCCACCCCCTCCGCTCCCGCCAGGTAAGGTCTCATTCTATATCAACTACTTGGGGATTGAAAACTTGAAACAAACTACCTCAGTGTGGAGCAAAATCAGATGGCTGCATCTCCCATTTCACCAAGATAAACCCACATGGTCTGCCTGTTTGCCAAAGTGAGGAAAACATGTGGAAGACTGAATGGATAGACAGAAATGAATCTTCCGGGTGTTCTGTCCGGCAACCCTTCAAGCTTAGATGGCACCGCAAGGCTCGCCCTTTTCATGTCTTCAGGCTACTTCACAGCTCTGTATTTGCAACTCTCTACTTCACAACCAGCTTGCATCGACTCTTTAGGATTTGTTTTAGCATCCCTGATTGTCTACACGTGTCTGTGTTGTTGGAATTTTCTTTTCAACCCATTGTAACGTCTTATTAGTTTCCTCACTTCATCTATGTGTTAAAGAATATATTTGAAGGGCCCCTGGTGGTTCAGTCTGACCCTTGGTTTCAGCTCAGGTTGTGATCTCAGGGTCATGGGATGGAGGCCCTCCACCTCGAGTCAGACTCCGCTCAGCAGGGTCTTCTCTCTCTCTCTCTCCCTCCCCCTCCTCTCTCTCTAAAATAAAAATAAATAAATATTTTAAAAAAAGAATATATCTGATACATGTTCATCTTCATGAGAATCATAATTTGGCCCTTAAAAAAAAAAACAACTTTCCTTTTAATGCCAAGAACCCAGGAAAGGCTGGGAGACTTGTCACCTTATCAGAAAGTGTATCCTCATGACAGATGGGAGCAAAGAACCAAAGGAAATTTTCCCTCTGATTAACTTTCTATTCTCTGAGCAAATAGAGATGCTGTAGTCAGGGGGCAGAGGGACTTCAGCTGCCTCTGGTCTTTGTTCTCTGAACTGAAGAAAGACATCTTTGCAGATAATTCTGTTAAAGGTGAAATAAAAAAATTTTAATTGAAATTTTTATCTTCAAATCTACTGCAGGCTACATCAGACATTTAAGCCTGGCCTCTCCCTCCTCTCCATTTCCCAGCCACCTACATCTAGAACCTTCTACTCAGGCACAAAGAGTACTCCCCTCACCCCTTGTGCTCCCTTCCTATAGAATGGGGGAAGCAGAGGGGGAATTCTCTGTCCCTCTTTCACCTCCTCCTGAGACAGGGTTCCAAGACTTGCCAGTATGACTTCTTACATCTTTTCCCAAATGTTCATAAAATGTGTACAAATCTCTATGGCTCAGATGCTAACATTTAATCTGTTTGCATGAATATCAAATTAAGAAAACTCATTATTCCCACTTTGCTCTAGAGGTTCACATTGGGGTTAGAACTGTGTTTGTATAAGAAAATCCTTGATGCCCTGTGGGGCTAGAAGGTGAGGCCCTGAGCCTGTCACTTAGAAGCAAATTATAGAAAGATAGTTAAGCAGCCCTGCCTAATGAATGAAAGAGTTGGATGAACAGAGTTGAGTGAGGTGAGGGAGAGCCAAGGCAGAGGAAGAGAGAAGAAAGAAGGAGGAAGGGGAAGAATGGAATTAAGAGTCCGTGGAAATACCCAAGAAACATTTTGAAGACTAGGGGAGTCTGTTATTCAACTTTAAATGAATAGCTCTATGGCTCTGCAGTGGAACCTCCTTGCCATCAACCTGCCAGCAGAAATCTACCACATACCACTGCTTCACATGTGTTGTATTTTAATGGATGGAGTAAATAATCAAGGGCGCCATTGTCCATGGAAGGGCAGAGCTGATCTTGATCTAAGAAGGCCATGGTGGATAGCCCAAGTGATACCTGGTTTATTCAAATATGTGATCCAATGCATCTAGAATCTTTGAGATCCTAAAGTAGACACTCCTTGAGGACAGGAGGATACAATATTCCTTTTCTCCAAGCAGAGCAAAGTGACTGCTTCATGACAGGTGATGAAAGATTAGTGCCTCAGTTTACAAATTTTAATGAATTAATAAGTACTGAAATGCCATTTGTCATAGCTTGTGGGCCAAGATACAATGATTGCTAATCTAAATGATTATCTAAAGGCATTTCATGTTCTTATATTTATTATGTGATATAATATAGTATTATTATTTGTATCATTATACTTATTTTTCTTTGGGTTTAAAACATTCCATATTCTTTGGTAGTATCAAGCAGTGTGTCAACCCTTGAGGTCACTATTGTTCTTAAATATTCAGTGTAATAATATTCAGTGTAATAATAAGTGTAATAATAAGGAAGTGTAATAATACTCAGTGTAATAATATTCAGTGTAATTATAAGTGTAATAATAAGGAAGATTCTGAAGATGTTCAGGTCCCGAGTACCTACCAGGGGCCAAAAGATGACGAGTCCTAGAGGAACTGTTATGAGCTGAATCACATCCCCCCCCAAATTCATACATTGAGGTTATAACCCCCAGTACCTCAGAATGTGACAGTATTTGGAGATAGGGTCTTTAGAGAAGCAATCAAGGTATCATGAGGTCATATAGGTGGGCCTTAATCCAACCTGACTGGTATCCTTCTAAGAAGAGAAAATTAGGACACAGAGGAAAAACCATGTCAGGACACCTCAAAAAGATGGCCATCTTTAATCCAATGAGAGAGACTTCAGAGGAAAGCAGACCTGACAACACCTTGATCTGGGACTTCCAGCTTCCAGAACTGTGAGAAAATAAATGTCTGTTGTTTAAACCATCCAGTCTGTGGTATTTTTTATGTCAATCCTAGAAAACAAATACAGGGACCATGTTTTCCAAACTAAAAATTAGGACATGTGACCTGACAAATACAAATGGTTTCTAGTCAGTTGACTGTATTTGAAATCTAGCCATACCTAATGCATAGCCTTACTTCCAAAGAGGACTTAACTTAATCCTAGGAAAATACTTTTACTCAATTCCCTATAAAATCTTTTAAAAGGGGGCTCATTTGTCACCACTGGAAAGAAACAATATCTCCATTCTGAAATTGAAGGTTTACTGTCATGGATCATTTTGACGCCATTTAAAAACTAAACCAAATGTAAGAGAGGATTAAGGCAGAAACTCATAGGCTTTTTGTCCTCAACATGTAACATAGACAAAATTATTATAAGGGCACACTGTCCTATATTTAGGAGACCGGAAATCTAAGAACCCGAATGCCTTCAAGAAGACAAATCCTATAAGAGGAGTAGCCTCCGCCAGCACGTGCAGACTCTTAGGCTGACAAGTTACATAATTAGAAAACACCTGGGGGGTGGGGATGGGAAGGAATTCTTTCAAGCTAAATATTCTTTAAGATTTAAATCAAAGAATGCATTGGAACCTGGCCATGGTTGTTGATGCAGTGCGTATGAAACCCAGTGCCTGTTTTCTCCCTCACAGCTAGAATTTGAAAATCAAAGCTCTTATTTATTAATAAGCACTACACAAAAACGCTAATGTGTATATGTCAAAAGCCCTTTGGGGATAAAAAAAAAAAAAAAGGAAGAAGAAGAAGATGATGAAGCAAGTGGAATCCTTGTCAAGTACAAATACAAGCCAGGTGTGAATTTTGTGTTTCCTTTATCCTTTCCTCAGAAAACTTCAGACCCACAGACTTTGCATTGTAACTCTGCATTTCCATTTTCTGCACAGGTTATAGAAATAGAGCTAACTAGAAAGAAAATTAAATTGTGACTACTAGTGGAAAAATTCAATTATTTGACTCCTGGGGTAAGATGAAAAAGTGGAACCAAATTGCAAAATTACTCAATTCACAAAAACCAGTGAAGAAAATAAGAAAGGCTAGGGAAAAATGAATTGCATCAACTGTCCTTTAAAAAATGAGGAGGGAAAACCCATATTAAATCCTTGGAAAATGTTGCCCAGAAAAAAGCTGTGTGTTTCCAAAGATGGGGAGAGAGCTCTTGGCCTGGTATCCCCGGGAACATTGCCAACACAGAAAGATGATCAGGTAAAATGTCAGGGGAAAATATCCCAAATTTCTCCCCACTTTGAAGGAAAGCAGCCTAAGGGGATAGGTATGTAGCCCCCCCCCCCCCCCCCCGGGGGACAGGAGTGGAATGTCTCCCTTGAATAGAAGTCTCAACCCATCTGCCCACTGACTATCCCACCAGGACTATTCAGGGAAAAAGAGAATGTGTGTGAAAGCCCATAATGGTCTCTATTAACACATACAGGTTTCCAAGGATGAGGGACAAAAGAGAAAATAAATACTATGACAAAATGCCTAGTGTTTGTGAATTGAGTAATTTTATAATTCGTTTCTGCTTTGTCATCTTACCACAGAAGCAAATAATTATGGGGGGTGAGGTATGAGGCCTCTGCACAGAGGCCTCCTTTATAACCCTCTCCCGCTCTTGAGATCAAAACTGCCATCACAATAGGTGGAGTATGGAACAGCCTCTGCTGTTCAGGAGCTATGTGACCTTGGACAGGTTACTTAATATCTCTTAGCATCAATTTCCTCATCCATAAAATGAGAATTATTATGATACCTACATACAAAGATAAAATGAGTTAACGTATACAAAGCAGCTAGAAAAGTGCTGAGTGTATAGTAAACACTCTATTAGTTCTGATTAGAATTGTTTTTTAAAGATTTTTATTTACTTATTTGAGAGAGAGAGAGCACAGAGGGGCACACAGAGTCCCCACTGAGTAGAAAGCTCCATGCGGGGGCTTGATCCCAGGACCCTGAGTTCATGACCTGAGCTGAAGGCAGATGCTTCACTGACTGAGCCACCCAGGCACCCCAATGACTATAATTATGACTATTACTATCATTGTTGAAGTCCCTGAGTCTTCTTTCTCTTTTTCGCTCTGGCTAGGGCAGGTATAGGATGGCCCATTAAGGGTCAGGTATTACCACAGATACTGACTTAAAATAAAAAAATCCAGTGCCTGGGTTAATGAAGCTCTCAGTCCTTGGGAGAGGTGAGGGGCAAACATAAAAACAAATGACCCCCCAAGCCCTAGCAGCAATTTCCCCAAGGTATCCATGGCACAGTGCTCACAGCTCAGGAGATTTCTCTGAGATCCCCACTGCCAACACCAGTACCAACTCCATGAAGATACAAGAGGGTCCCCACTCCTCTTTCAATGGCCAGTTGTGCTTTGGTCATTGTTAAATACTCTGTTTTTTGTTTTTCCAGCTCTTCCTGCTCTGTGTTAAGCAAGAAAATCACAACCCTCAGTCAGCCCCTTCTTGTTATATCTCTTGCACAATTTGCCACTTGGGCAGAGTACATCAAAGCCCCACAAAACTGATCTCTTAAGCTCCTGCATTACATGCATAAGCATCCTGACAACATGTACCCATGTTCTTGTCCTTCATTCTTCTTGAGTTATCACAGCAATCCAGCACATGCATATCTCACATACTATATTCTTAATCTTTTTATTCCTTCTTCCCCATTCCGGTAATCCTGAAGAACAAAGAATGGAAAAACATCTCAAAAACAACATTATAATGTCTGGCCGTGCTAACTGTGCACCATTTTGTGAATAAAGCTCCAAGAGTTGTGCAGTCCCCAACCTGAACATCCAGATGCAGCAGCTCTGCCAGCATGAGGTCTAACAGAATGTGTACATGGCACTTTGGGAGCATGGTAGACAGATGGTTCGACTCTATTTGAGAAGATCAGGGAAAGCTGGACAAAACAAGTAATTGACCTGAATCCTGAAGCACAAGTAGGGGTTTTCTACCCTTTCAAAGTTCTGGGGAGGGTGTTGTAGGGAGAAGAAAGAGTGTGTGATGAGTCATGGAAGCATAAAACAGCACAACATCCTAGCACTGCAAGATTAGCAAGGACAGGGGAAGACCGGAGCAGAGGAGATAATGGGAGGACAGCTGGAAGCAAAGCTGAAGACAGACTCCTATGGGGACTTGCATGCTATGTCATAGCGTCGGAGTATGGGGAGCCCGGGAGGAGAAGGATCTGGGGCCCATGTCCTTGGAGAGAACGGGTTACTGGAGGGAGCAAGATGGAGTCTCTCATGTCAAGCAGGGTCCTGGATCGAGCAAGGATGCAAGCAGTTAGGGGCCTGCTGCTAGGAGATACTGCCCAGAATGGCGTCAGTTCACCCCCCAGAACTGATAACAAGCAGAGCCAAAGGAGGTCTGCAGGGGCCCAAGACCGACTTAATCCAAAGGGAGGATTTTGGCAGAAACCGTCAGACTCCTCAGACATGACCCTTCTCTGTCTGACCACTTAAAAAAGGCAGCTGCTGCCAAAGGCTCTGCCCGATTGATCTCAGAACAGAACCAAGATCCTTCACTGCTTGAAGCTAAGGAGCAGTAAGAGCAGAGAGCTGCCCCTGACCAGACGGAGGCCTTATCTCAACCACACACCCAGACTGACTTCATGTATGGTTTGTTAACTTCCCAACCCTCTGTGATTTGGCTTGTTGTGTGACTCCTCTTGCGCTCTGCTTTGTGTGCCTTGTATGAAGCCAAGCAATTCACGTGGTGAGATGTCATTGAGTTGGAAATCCTGAGTCAGCTTTACAATTATGTGAATCTTGCTTTACGACTGAAAGAAGCTGACACTGTGGAAAGACACAGCACATGCGTACGCCTTCAGGGCCTCTTACACATGATCAGATCTGTGCTCTAGAGAGATCACTATAGCGGGGTAAATACGGGCCTACAGTGGGGCTAGGTTGACCTGCGAGATCGCTGGAAAGTGCTCATCATCGTCTGAGAACAAAAGATGGACACTCATGTCCATGCAGATTAATGCAGAGATTCCAGAAGCATTTAAGAAACACAATATACCAGACATGTTGACTAACTGAACTAGAGGATACGTGGTGGGAGACTGGGATGGCTATCAGAATCCTAGCTCTGCTCACTGAGCGAAAGACAGTCCACCCTTTACAATTTCAAAAGTAGAAGAGAAGCTGGTCTAAGAGGGTTGAAATAAGTTGAATGCGGAGAGCCCATGAGCCGTGGAGATAAAGCTATAGAAGAATCACCGATTGACAATTTGCATCTTCAAGAGAAAGATCTGAATTCTATTTCAGTCACGAGAGAAGGTGACAGCACGTGAAAATAAAAAGTGGAGATAGCTAGCGTGGGTTATAATCCAGGGACTTTGTAAAGGCAAACAGACAAAATGCAAGGTGGAGGAGGACATTTTTCTTTCTAGTGGGACTTGAAACCATCAGTGGAGGCAAGACAAGGATAAGGCAAAGGACAGATTGAAGAATGAGAAAGAGAGTATCACTAAAACTAAGTTAGGAAGAGCATTTAAGGGCACAGCTGAAGGCGGTTTTATAGCACAGGGATTTCAATAAATATTTTGCCTCAGTACCTGCTAAGTAGCTGGGCAACACAGTCAGAATCATTCTTGCCCTCTTGGAGCTTAAAATCTGGTGGGGTGGTGGGCATTAATCAACACATACAAATAAATGTAAAGTTGCCGCTGTGACAGATGCTATGTAGATTTACAGGCTGCAACAAGAGTTTATAATTATAAGAATTGACCTACTAACGCATCAACGAAGCCTTCCTTGTTGAGGTAACATACGTCAGACACACCACTGGGTGAGATGGGACTCCAACCCGTAAGCTGGAGCCAACTAGAGAAGAGACAAAAGGAGGATTCAGTATGCACAAAAGTCTCTGCACAAGTGGGGAGTATTGGAAGAGCCAGGATGAAAAGACAGGGTGGCTGAGCAGAGAGAGTGGGGTGGAGTGTGGGAAAAGATGAAATGGGAGATGTAAGTAGAAACAGACCAAGAGGACCTTGTAGGGTATGTCCAGGGGGGTCGTCTTCATTCATAAGGAACTAGGAAGCCATCGAAGAATTTTAAGAAGAGCTGGGGACAGAGGTCTTATGATCCCATTTGTATTTCAGAAAGTTGACTTTCTCTGTAGCCCAGAGAATGGGTTAAGGGAGTCAAGAGAGGACGAGATAGACCCTTTTCTGTCATCCGCGGAAGAAATGACTATCACTTGGAAAAGATGGTAGTGGTGGAAATTGAGAGAAGAGATAATTTCAAAAGATATTTATGAAGTGAAATCTGATAAGATAAGGTCAAAGAATGTTGAGGCTACTTCATAGATTTTCAGTGTACACAGACCGGTGGGTTGCCGAAGTTAAGTACACTGAAAGTGGGCTGGGTTTGGGGGAACGATCATGAGCTTACTACTAGGTACAGTGACTTTCATGTGTCTTTCAGGCTTTCAAGAGTAGATATCAAGTGGACTACCAGACATGTGGGCCTGGATCTCGAAGGACACATCTAAATTGTAGGTATACACAGTAGGCATCGATAGAATAAGACTTAATGGAAGAATGTGGAGGAAAGGAAAAGGCCCAATTTGGAATCATGAGGTCCTTAAATATTCAGTGGATAGATGGAAGATGGCCAGACTGAAGAGAAGAAAGAAATGGCCAGAAAGATAAGCAGAAAACTAAGATAGTTTCATGGCACTGAAAATAAGAGATGAGACCGTTTGAGGAAGAGGAAATATCCAAGAATGTTGCTAAGAAGAAAGACAAGAGTAGAAATGTTCATTGACACAGAGGTAGAGCAAAAACGGTTTTCGTGTGGTAATGGAGCCAGAAATCACACTGAAACCAGTTGAAGGATGGGCAGGAGGACAAAATGGAGACAATAAATATTGACATTTCCACCAAGATCTTTGGCTGAGTCATCGACTGAGAATGAAAGGGACAGAAGCTGAGAAGGTGCCTTGAGGAGAGAGAAGAAGTTTAGATGAGCAGCTGAGAGTTATTAAAGACACAGATGGCCTCAAACCAGTAAAAAAATATAAGAACTGGGGAAACAGATTTCCATTAATTTGTAGTGGCACCAGTTTGCCTGGGTGGGCAATTCTTTCTAGCTATCATAGTCTGAACTTAGTTGAGAAATACCAAAATGCGGTCACAAAAGAAAAAGAACAAAGAAAAACAACACCACCAAGGAGACAATGAAGTTGAGAGGCTTGAGAGAAAGAAGCTCAAATTGTCCATGGAGCCCTGGCTCCATATGGAAGGAATTGTGGTTCTAAGAAGGCTGATCATTTTAGCTGGAGATGAATGAGTCAAGGGATTAGGGACCCCAGTAAAGACGAAAGGCATGTTTAGGGGAAATTCCACGGCTCTTAGAAAGCTGAAATGGTAGGAGAAGAAGATGCTCCTGATGTCCCCCAATATCTCTGCAGTGATCCTGATTTTTATGCTCCCAACTCTGGTCAGACCATGACTTGCTTTTGGCTTCGTGCCTTTTTCAGTCAGGCCAGAAACACTGAGTTATTGATGTCCCCTGGAAGCAACGTCAGCCAATGACCTATGGGAATCAGTGAATAACTACCCAACTCCTTCACCTTCCCCCAGATGAGATAACTCTAAGGATGTTCTGTTTGTTTCCCTTCCTTTTCTCTATCCTCCCACTCTCCTGCTGGATTAGCTCCCAGTAAACCACTTGTGCTGGAATCTCTTTTCAGGGTCTGCTTCTTATGAGTCTCAACCAAAAGAGGAAACTATTGCTGTTAAAGTTTTCAGATGTGACACTGTTAGGAGGTAAAAGGATGCAGAAGCTACCAGTGGAAGAGCTTTGCCAGAATGCTGCAGAGGTGAATGCTATTGTTTCTAAGACTGGGAAGGCCTAGATGCTGCCATGTTGAGGGTTATCTACACACATGTCAAATTGTCATGGATGGTGACCTAGATGAGACCTTGAACCAAGCACCGCAGTTTTCCATAAGGTGGGAGAAAGGGTAGAAGGCCAAGGGATAACAGTGATCTATGACACTGTAGGGTAGATTTTGGTAGATGGTGTGACCCAAGATGAAGAGGATTTTAAGTGAGGAGAAATGGAGTAACGTCTAGGCACAGAAAAGGAGATGGAGGACAAGGTTGACCTCCCTCTCCCAGATTAAGAAGGACTGTAGGAGAAAGAGCAGTCCCCACTGGAGAGGACCTAATTCAAGAAAAACAGTGTCCTTGTGGAAGGACTACAGATTAGTCTACAATGGGATGAAGAAATAGAGAATGTCTTTACAATGGACAGGATGGAAGGTTCTGGATTGCACAAGAGGCGATGAACCAAAGTGGATGAACTCGAGAAGGCTATGATGTAGGGAGAAAAATCAACTGGAGGTTAGACACTGTGAGCGGTGCCTTGGTGTAACACTCTCCAGTTACCTTCTGAGGCAGAATCCAGGGAAGCTGAGGCCCATGGTCACATGACCCATGTGTGTGGAATTGGAGGAGTGGAACCAGGCATCTGGCTCTTGAGGCCATTAGTCAGGATTCTGTGCTGTCCCTGAGGGTCAGAGTTCCAAGGACAGCTTCCAAAGCAGGGACAGGAATTTGCACTTCTATTATGCAGTACTTACACTTTAAAAAAAATGGTGCACAAAATACGCTTGTGTGGGAATATACAAAATAATTAAACAATAAAAAGTAACCATGCCAGGCACCTGGGTGACTGAGTAAGTTAAGCGTCTGCCTTCAGCTCAGGTCATGATCACAGGGTCCTGGGATCAAGGCCAGTGGAGTCTGGTTTTCTCTCTCCCTCTGCCCCTCCCCACATTTGCACAGGCGCTTTCTCTCTCTCTCTCTCTCCCCCTCCCTCTTTCTCTCAGAAATAAATAAAATCTTTAAAAAAGAGAAAAAAGTAACCATGTCTATGCTCTGGCACCATCATGGTCACCTTCTTCTTCTTTTTTTTTTTTTTTTAAGAAATTCAGGCCTTTTTGCTGCCATTTCCATCGAAGTAAACAGAATTAGCATCCAGCAGGCTGACATTAAAAGGCTTATTATTATCTGTCCTGGATTCATTTTAAAAAGGAATCTGTTATGTACCAACTTCTGGTTTAGTCTGTGTTCTTTGATGCATTACAGAAGTTACTGCAGAATAATTTAATCTAATAATCTCTTGCCCAGAGGAAGTGAAACTCAGGGGTGCGAGGGTAGGGAAAAAAGAGGTGAGTCACGTGGTGCGCCCTGTGGAGCTCGGCACAGATTCCCCTTCAGGGGCGAAGGCTGACTTCCCTAGCTGCTGGCGGTGCTGCAGGCCCCAAACCCTTGGTATGTCACCCCCGTAGGGATTGCCACTGCGCGTCAACTGGCTGGAAGGGGTTTCCTCTCTCAAGGCTGTATCTCCATCATGAGATGGCCACATGCAGTGAAGGCTCTACAGGGATATAAAGGCTGAGCCCCCTTGCCTCAAGATGAGTCCACTGGGTGGGGCCATCTTGATTTCAGAGCTCCTCATGCATCAGCCCAAGCCTTTGCCATCATAGCTCAGCCTCCCTCACCTAATCCCACTCACTCTCCCTCCCTTCTACAGGTGTCCAACTCAAAAATGCTCCTTAATAGACATGCTGTACTGATTCTCCTTCAAGAGCTCTGAGGAGCCACAAATGACATGGTTCCTTAAAGAAAAACTTCAGGAAATCTGATCTGATACAGGGACATTGGCTTGCAGAAAATATAATGCCATTTGCTGGGTGTTGGAAAGGGGAAGAGAAAGAGCTTGTGCTAACTCCCATGGACTTGGAATTAAATCCTCACCTTGTATTTTCTCAGGGAAAGAAATCTGTGAAGGATACTGAGATGACGTCTGAGGAGAATTCAGCGGAGGCGCCTCTCTGGCTCAGTCAGTGGAGTGTGCGACTCCTGATCTCAGGGTTCTAAGTTCCAGCTCCACATTGGATATGGACATTACTTAAGAATAAAATCTTAAAAAAAAAATGCAGTCTCTGATTTTCAAACAAATCATGCCATAAATGTTTGTAATTCAAAATTCATTACCCCCATGGAAGCAAGTGTATAAGCGAAGGTTAGCTCAGTTCAGTAAAAATAGTTGCGTGTGCCAATCACTATGCCAGACCCCAGGGGAACCAGCTCATTCCTCCAGAGGCTATGAGTTTGCAGTGGGGAATCTCCTATGTCAAAACACAAAAGCCTGCCCAGCCCGTATGTGATTCTAGATATCTCTGACCATTGTTTTTGACCCCTGGTTACGGAGGGAGAATCACATTCTTAGTTAGAACTTTGGACATCAAAAACACATTTCTCTCCCACTCTTGTCGCATCTTGTAGATGCTTCCAAAAAGCAGGAACTTGCTCAAATAAATATCATCGCCCAATATGTTTATTATTGCACAAGATAAAAAGGAGTAACCAGGATGTCTGGGTGGCTCAGTCAGTTAAGTGTCCAATCCTTGATTTTGGGCTCAGGTCAGGATCTCACTATAGTGAGATCCAGCCCTCATCCAGCCCCTCACTCCATGCAGAGTCTGCTTAAGACTCTCACTCTCTCCCTCCGCCCCTACCCCTACCTGAGTGAGTTCTCTCTCTCTCTCAAATAAATAAATAAAATAATTTTTTAAAAATGCTGTAACCATAGGTGTATTTTCCAAACTAGGTCAACAGTATTAAAGAGGTGTTGCCCAAAGTTTACATGGCAAAATAAGTTAGGGAAACAGTAAGTTTTAACTGGGGTCTTTGCTGGAGAACTTCTTAAATGACTCAATATGTTATGTCCTTCATCTCCAAAAAAGTGCAAAATGATAGGAAATAGTTTCTAAAATTATTTGACCGAATTGAAAACCATTTTGTGCTTAGTATTTGGCCTGGAGTTAGGGTAGCACAACCATTCTGATATTCCCGGGTTGAGGGTAGGCTCTAGGGATACCTGATTTTTAGGACTAAAACAGAGATGGCTCTGGGCAAACCAAGCCAAGCAGGTCAACTTACCTAAGGAAGTCCTGAGCACAGTCCGGAAGCTGTTGCTCAGGGTCAATAACGTCGGGGGTGCTTGGAATCGAGAAGCAAGGGTTACAGCCTCCATGAAGGCAGAGAAGGGCTGGGGTCTGCTACCCTACCCCTGCTACCTCGACACCACTGTCAGTTTCTGTGTATGGGCGGGTCTTTACTCAAGTGTCTATACAGAAGAATAGGTTGTGGGGGCCTTCAGTTGCCCTTATAATACTGATGAGTCTACAGAGAAACTAAGACTAAAGAAATCTTTGATCTACCTAAAGTTAGGAACAAAGAATAAATCAGAAGAATTTTTTATTTCCCTAGTTAACATCTATTCATACAATGATCAAAGTATCGAGAAGACAAGCCCAAAGTAGGTAATAACTCTGTCTCAACCAGCTCATTGGTGAACTCTACACCCCTCTTAGTTTTAGAAAGTGTCTCACTGGAACCTGGTGTGACTTGACAGGCTGGACCCCACCCCTGGGTACGCATCAGGTCGTCATATCTGGCCTATCCCATTTGAATCAATTTGGATGAAGGCTGTCCCCTAAATTGTAACTGGCAGCTTCAAATAGGGTCTTTTTTTTTTTTTTGAAGATTTTATTTTATTTATTTGACAGAAAGAGAGAGAGAGACAGTGAGAGAGGGAGGACAAGCAGCAAGGGAGGGAGAGGGAGAAGAAGTCTCCCCATGGAGCAGGGAGCCCAATTCAGGGCTCGATCCCAGGACTCTGGGATCACGACCTGAGCTGAAGGCAGACGCTTAATGACTGAGCCACCCAGGCGCCCAAATAGGGTCTTTTTAACTCAGGGTGTGGATTTTGTGAACCACAGACCAGAGTTCTTTCACTTGGTGCCTGGGCATCCATGTCTGTGAGTAAAGACATGGGTATAAGCACCCCATCTTGAGGGGAACTTTGGCTCTGCGCATGGAATGCATAGCCCACACTTGACATTCAGGACCCAGGACAAATTTTGGCCTTTGAAATGGCGGGCACATGATGACTGCTTTCTTTCTTTCTTTCTTTTTTTTTTTTAAAGATTTTATTTATTTATTTATTTGACACAGAAAGAGAGAGAGAGATCACAAGTAGGCAGAGAGAGGAGGAAGCAGGCTCACTGCTGAGCAGAGAGCCCAATGCGAAGCTCTATCCCAGGACCCTGAGATCATAACCTGAGCTGAAGGCGAGGCTTAACCCACTGAGCCACCCAGGCACCCCTGATGACTGCTTTCTGAAGCCAAGACACCGCATGCTTCATCCCTGAGCCTGTACGAATGGATGACTTCATCGATGTTTATGAGATCTTGGAGCTAGCTACCAAAAATAGATGAAAATGGGGAAAATATACAGATAAAAAGGAGCGTTGAATCAGTGGATCCCATTCTCCCTGGTTGCCAGCCAAAATGGAAGTCTTTTAGGGGCTGTGAGAGTCTTAGGAGCCCAGAGGAAACTCTTTGTGAAAAATCTCCCCAAATGAGTAATTATATCAGTAGAACTGACCTCCTGCCACTTCATTGTTTTCAAAAGCCTACCTCCCAAAGTCGCCTTATTTGGTTTTAAATAGAAGATTCCATGGCCCACAGAAGATTCCAACGCAGATCTGCGGCAGGCATTGTCAGAGCAAGGCCAGGCTTTTGACACTGTGCTCCTGGGGCTTCCTCCCGAAGAGGGAAGTGATGAATTTAGGGCAAAACACATCCTGGAGAAAGTATGCGGTGCCATCATTGGTCATGACCCAGAACTTGTTGTAAGCATTTTGTCATCTGCTTATTTTTATTTCTCTAACCTGTGAGAAATTAAAATTAAAACAACAGTGTGCGCTCATTACTTGGAATAAGGAGTATTTTACATATACTGACCGTAGGCTTTTGGCAAGCAGCCATTAGCCAAAAGGACATAAATACACATAGACTGGGAGTAATTTTCGCTTTATTTCCAGTCAGACGTGTAACGCAAACCATTCCCATTGCTGTTTGTTGAAGTAATCTTACTGCCGGGAGGTGCTTATAAAGCCATCCCAAGCATCTCACAAATTAGTTTGCTAACCTGACAGTTTACACTTCGTGGCATCGGTTCTATCCCTAATCCACCGGGAGGTTTTGCTTATTTCCCTTGTTAAAATGGCAGCATGGGAGAGAGTTCTGTCAAGGGGAAGCTCGGGGATCCTCATTAGACAGTAATACACACTCAGAGTCATTGTAGTCCCCGCGTGAATACGAAATCGATTAACATGGGTATTTTCATGTGGCGTTTGTGAAACTTTTTGTTTGACATTTCAAAATACATGTCATTTCATATTTATATTTGTATTGTTTTACAATGAGGAGATTAAAATTGCCTACGTGGAAAGATTCTCTACGCTGGCCGAAATAAATTGTTTTAAAGTTCAGAAGAAACGGATGACATATTTTTCATTTTTGCCCCCAGGTTCGATGAAAATTAAAAGCAGACTTTACAAGCAGACACTATGAATTCTTAATGGGGGCAAAAGCATTTACAATGAAAAGAACCCCTTGGGAAGCTCTTACCCTTTGGGAAACAATGGTTTGAGTGGAATTTGTTTTTCTGTAAATCAAATGTTTAAGACCAGCTGTTTTTTGTTTTGGGTTTTGTTTTTTTTTTTTCCTGAGAGACTCTTGTTCCCTCAAATCTCCTGGCATTCATAATGGCTTGTGCCCACGCCATTAAGGAAATACACTTCTGATTTCTCAATGTATTCATTTATTACAAATTTTATAAATTTCATGTCCATCATTAGTGCTACCTGATGGTACAAATCTTTTCATACCCTGGCATAAAGGGCAATATCCTAAAATACCGCTTTTTGTTATTATCCCGTAGAGCACTGAAAAGGTTAGAATAATTTCTCTTTAAATGAGTGAGATACAATTACCTTTCATTTTAACCTACTTAACTTTTCCTGAAGTAACACGTTTGGACAGGTAGTAACATGTTTAGAACTTATGTTCTAAAATGTTATTTCTTCTTTCTTGTAGCTGTGAATCTTTCTCTGCATTTACAGGATATAACCAGCTATCGCGACATCTACTCAAGACTTTGAATTTCAAGAGTTGGCTTTTGTGGTTCCTGGCTTTGGGCTCTTAAAAATGAAAGCCTTTTTATAACTAGCTGTGGTTACTAAGAGTAATGCAATAAAAACAACAACAAAACCCGTTCCCATTTGTGAAGTTTGGGAGTCACAGTATTTAAAAAGGCCAAAGACTTCAAGGTCAAATTATCAAACGAGATAATTTGTGTACACATTATTGCATTGAAAAAATTTAATATAATTAGGCAAAGTAAAGAGAAGTAAATTAAAGATGGTAATCTGTTATCAGTTAAGTTCTTGTAGCAGAACCAATTATCACATCTCAGTTCCTTTTTTAGCTTACTATTGTGTGAGTCAGAGATTTGGACTCAGCTGGTGCTACTCCTGGTTGTCTGTTCCAGCCACTGTACCTGTGAGCCGCTGTTGGTTGTACGGTCGTGGCAAGTCCTCTGGTAGCTGGCTCATCCCCATTGGTCTCATTCACGTGTCTCACAGCTGCTAGGTGTTGACGGAGCACCCTGGCTATTTTCCATGCGGCATCTCATCTTGCCAGTGGCTAGTGCAGGCTGGCAGAGAGAGAGAGAAAGAGAGAGAGAGAAGGAGAGAGCATGTGCTCACAAAGGCGGCAAGGCTTCCTGAGGCTTAGGCTCAGAATCAACCCAGATCACTTCCACTCCATACTATTGATCAAAACAAGTCCTGAGTTCAGCCCAGAGTCAAGGAATAGAGATATAAACTCCATCTCTTAGTAGAAGGATCTTCACTGTCACGTCGTGAGGACACAGATACAGAGAGAGACAAAATCTGTGGCCATTTTTATAATTTGCCCCAGTATCACATCGGCTGATTGAGCCTCGGAAGAAGCAGAGGATTTAGAATGCTGTGGAGCTGTGGTTGAAACCATTAAGCCGTGCTTGACTTTAGGCAAGAAAAGAAACTCAGTTTTGCTTTAATTTCTCCTTCTAAGGAGAGCTAGTCGTGCTGCTAGCTTTCATTCCTGGCTTCTGCACAAACAAACTTCTGAAGGACCCAGCTCTAGAGAGCTAAGTGGGAAGAGCCTTTGTGTGCAGAAAATGGTGCCTCTTGTTGGGTTGAACCCAAGCAAAGACCTTTCCTGGGTGGCAAAGTGAAAGAACGAGGAGCTCGGGGTGACTGTAAGATTCCTAGCCTGGGCATCTGGAAGGCTGACGTCATCCACCGAGATGGAAAGGATTATGAGTAAAGCAGCTTTGAGGGGAACCTAGAAGGTCAGCTTTACACGTGAGATCCCAAGTCAGCATTCATGTGGAGAAGCCAAGTAGGCACTACACACACGAATCTGGAGTTGAGAAGAGCGGTGCAGGCTGAAGGTGGAAACTTGGGAATCATCAGCTCATAAATGGATTAAAGATCGTGAGACTGGATGATACCACCAAAAGAGTGACTCAGGGAGAGAAGAGAGGGCCCTATAATTTAGCTCTGAGTGCCTCCAATCTAATGGGTCAGGGAGAAAAGAGGAAACCACCAGTGGAGGCTGGATAAGAAGGAAAGTGGAGAGAACAGATATCCTGGAGGCCAAAGAAGAAAGCCACAGAGAAGAGGAGGTCACAGTATAAAATGCCACTGATAGGTGAACCCCATGAGAACTGAGTATTATCCGGGGTCTAGGAGTGCAGAGATGCTTGGAGAAGTCTTGGTGGAGGGTGGAGCAAGGACCTGATTGGCAAATCTTCTAACAGGTTGAGAAGTAGGAAGTAGGAAATGTGGGAGTGACATAGGCATTGATAAAGTAGGAAGCAAAGATGCAAAGGATCCTAATTAGTGAGTCAGAACAGAGGACTGGTAGGTGCTAGACCAAGGGTGAAGTTCACGTGTGACTCTTACGAGCTGTGTGACCTTGGACACAACACCTGATTATTCTAAACTTTAGTTTGCCCATACATAAGATGCTGGTACTAATAGCACCTCCATCCCCATGTTAATTTGAGGATTCAATAGGACAATCTACGTGACAAGCTTCACAGCCCATGAGAAGGACACAGTCTTGACTAAGACCATGATGGTGAGGATGCTTATTCGCAGGTCCGTCTGCCTAGAGTTTTGGGGCTTTTTTTTTAAGGTAAAATTCACCTATCATAAAATTAACTGTTTTAAAATGTGATTTAGGGGCGCCTGGGTGGCTCAGTGGGTTAAAGCCTCTGCCTTCGGCTCAGGTCATGGTCCCGGGGTCCTGGGATCAAGCCCCACGTCAGGCTCTCTGCTCAGCGGGGAGCCTGCTTCCTCCTCTCTCTCTCTCTGCCTGCCTCTCGGCCTACTTGTGATCTCTGTCTGTCAAATAAATAAATAAAATCTTTAAAAAAAAATAAAATAAAATGCGATTCAGTGGCATTTAGCATATTCATAATGTTTTTCAGCCATAACCTCTATTTGCTTCAGAATAATTTCATCATCCCCAAAGAAGACCCTCTAACCATTAATCACTGTCCATTCCCCTCCCCCAGCCCTGGCAAATGCCAGTCTGCCCTCTGCCTCTATAGAAGTACCTATTCCAGATATTTCATATAACATGTGACCTTTCATGTCTTTCTTTCACTTAGGGTAATACTGTCAGAGGACAGTCATGTTGTCACATGAATCAGAACTTCATTCATTTTTATGGTTGAATAATATCCCACAGAAAGAAAATGCCACATTTTGTTACCATCCATTCGTTGATGGGCAAAGTGGTTTTCCACTTTTTGGCTACTGTAAATAGTACTGCTACGAACATTCACATGCAGGAATTTGCTTGAGTGCCTGTTTCCAATAATCTGGAGTTCACGCCTGAGAGCGGAATTGCTGGGTTCCATGCCTGCGGTTCCAACAGCACAAAACAAGGCTTTCAAGAATATGATTTTCCACTAGTCCACTCGACTACAGCTTCCTAAAGTCAAGGACCATGCTTCATTCTTCTTTGGGGGCATGGCTTTATGAGCAGGAGAACAGAAGGTACCAACTGTGAGCATTGCTTCCTACTCAGTGTTCTTTTTTTCAATCATTTAAAAAAACAGAAAAGCCATTTGTAGCCCACAGGTAGTACAAAAACAAGAGGAGAGCCAGCCTGGACTCCTGGGCCGTGGTTTGCCACTTACGTATGCCCCACGGTACCAGGCTATTCTGTGCTTGTGAGTATTATAATGTTAAAATGAACTTCAGTTTTATCTTTATGAGAGGGCTGATCATGGCCATGTTCATAGAAAATATACCTGGAAATGCTTCTCAGGAAGCTTCATCAGGAAGCAAATCAGGTATTCCTCTGGGTCACAAAATGCAAATGCACATAACCCACAGTCCGTTACAGACACCATCAAGTCCGCACTGCATTCTAAGGTCTAGAAATAGAAATCATAAAAGAGGAAACAGACATGGAACTCCGAGAGGTTTGCAAAAGAAGGAAAGAAATCAGCGACTCTGACTGGAGACTGAGGGCTGAGCCCCAGGGGATCAGAACAGAGGGAGTGAGGAGAAGAGTCTTTTAGATCCAAACATCCAGGGGCAGGTTTGACAGCCGGGAGAGAGTGGTCAGGGATGGACGTGATAAACATCCCAGACACCGGTGAGCACATACCAGTTTGTTTGGCTGAAAAGAAGAAAACGGTATGAATTTTTATACCAGGTTTTTCATGCTTGGTCCTGAGTGAGATCCACAAAATAACAGACCTTTCGGCCCGAAAGAGATTTCAGAAGAGAGCATGTCTCCTTTTGTTTTGTTTTTCTTCAAACCTCCTGATGCCAACTCCCAGTCTCTCCTGGCAGCTCCCTGAAACAGCAGTGGGTCGTCAAGACTTTTGAGAACTTGTTATGGACGTGAAATCCCTCCTCTTTAATTTAAGTCCATTCCCACTAATTTGGTCCTCCACAAACCTGATTTAAAACTGGCTCACATTCCCCACATTAAGATCTTTCATTTGACTAAAGATGGTCATTAAGCATCCCTCTGCCTGCTTTTCTCTGAACCAAACAACCCCAAACCCTTGAACCTTTTCCCATAGAACTAATTGTCATCCTTTACAACGTTTTTAAAACTTTGGTTTCTTCACGTCATTTTTTTAACAGCAGAAACAAATACCCACCGCCCAAATGTGTTCTCTAGAGAAGCCTGGTCTACAAATGGAACACTTAAAGGAAGAATACACAAAGGAGAAAGAATCCCTAAACCAATTCTGGGTTTTATTTCTGGCGTGTCAGTGCCATGCTGGCTTTTTCCCACACAACTACTCTATTTCTGAGGAGTATTCGTTTCGTAACCCGAGCCCACTCCACCCAGGTCACTTCACCACTAAACTTCCACCTTGTAATCATCCCAACGAGAACAGCTGTAATAGTGGTATCTAAACTTGTCGCCTGGTGCTAAGGCTCATGGCAACCCTAAGTGGGAGGTCTGTCATTATCCACACTTGACAGTGAAGGACATGGACGGGGAGAGGTTCAGGAACTGGCCTGAGATGATCCCGCTGGTCAGTGATGGGAGCCTGCCTTGGTGGACCTTGCTGGGTCCCTGGGTTTCCCATGTTCAGTTACAGCCAATGTTGTTGTATTCCTGATTCTGTTTCTTATCTGTGGACTGTAATTAACAGTAGCTTTTCTCATATATTTCTACTCAATTTATATCCAGCAAATTGTTCCCTCAACACTTTCCTGATTTATCAAGGTCATTTTCAAATTTACGCTGGCTGTCAGTCTCGAGAATTAGCAATTCCTCCTAACTCAGTAACATCTGTGGTGTATTTGCGTCATCTTCATTCCCAATATGGAGGCTTAGAAGTTTAACCCTTGGGGGTGCCTGGGTGGCTCAGTGGGTTAAGCCTCTGCTTTCGGCTCAGGTCATGATCTCACAGTCCTGGGATCGAGCCCCACATCAGGCCCTCTGCTCGGTGGGGAGCCTGCTTCCCCCTCTCTCTGCCTCTTCTCTGCCTACTTGTAATCTTTGTCTGTCAAAAAAATAAAATCTTAAAAAAAAAATTGAAGTTTAACCCTTGGAAGATAGATGTTAAAAGCTGGAAGAGTTAACATTATATTCCAGGCACTGTTGTAGGCATGTTGCCTACCTTCACCAAAGCCCTAAAAGGTGGCTGCTATTGCTCCTTTTAATGTTACAGATTGAGGCACAGAGAAGGTGCAAAACTTGCCCATGGTCACTCAGTTAAAAGTTTGCTGACATTTTTACGAGTAGCCTTAGATTTCAAAAATATTCTACATAGATCTTGTTGCCAATTCGTCCTTAAACAATCTTTGTCTCAATAAGTGATTTTATGTAAGGACAGAACTACAGATGAGATTAAAGAAATTTTAGGACTTTGAAGTCATACAGCAAGACCATTCACTATTGTTCTGGGATGGTGTGGGTACAGACATCTTCCTCTGAACAGAATAGAAGGTGAGTCCATAGCTGCCAAGCACGCGTTCTAAAATCTCTGGGCTAGTGAGTGTCACGTGGTTATAATACAGTCTATAAATGGTCACGCTTTTTGGGTTTTACAGGAATGTTCTAGAATATTGGTACTGAATCTTTTCCCAAATTTTCTCATGTGGATAGAGGACATAGAAGAATGGTCCTCTATGCAAAGCAATTCACCCACCAAAAGAACAATGAAAATAGTGGCCAAGAGCAGAAATTCAAGAGTCAGATAGCAAGGACTAGAACTCTGGTATTTACCTTTACCGTGGGGGCATCTGGACAATTTATGTAATCTCTCTAAACCTCAGTGTCCTCCTCTGTGAAATGGAGCCTATGCTGGTGTACACCTCATTTGGTCGCTCTGAGGGCTAAATGATATAATTCGTGGTACTCAGCATTGGTACATAGTGATTAGCACCTAATTCACAGTATTTAACATTAGGCAAAATAAATGTTAGCCATTACTAACCGGACAGGCTTAGGATACAGTACAAATTCCGCCATAGGTTTTAAAGCGTAGCTTTTGGGATCTGCTTTCAGGACTAACGGAATATTCGGGAGGGGGTAGTGGCAGGCAGTATCTGTGTTGGGTGGAACACAGGAAGCAAGGTCTCCCTGAGGCTGCCCCTGGGCAGCGGTGTCCAGGAGGCACAGAAGGAAAGCGTTTCAGTGCCACCATGAAATGAAGCCCACCAACTAAAATTGCTTAGACTGTCCCTGACTGTTTCATCAAGAGAAACACAAGGATCCCTCCTGCCTTCACAAGTTTAATGCGAAACCGTGACATTGACACATAGCCAGTGAGTATGTCATTGGAATGAAAACAAGCGTAAGATGACATCACACAGAGTGTTTACAGTGTAACTTGGGGTGAGTTGTTTAGCTGCCCTAGTCCTTCTTCTCCTCAGTGGATATCACTGTCCACCAAACATATCCTACAAGCCACGTACCTAGAGTAGCCCCCATATCCATGGGAGATACGTTCCAAGCCCCCTAGGGGATGCCTGAAACTGTAGATAGTACCAAACCCTATACATACTATGTTTTTTCCCATACATACATACCTATTATAAAGTTTGATGTGTAAATTAGGCACAGGAAGAGATGAACAACAATAACTAATAATAAAATAGAACAATTATAGTATACTAGAATAAGAATTATGTGAATGTGGTCTCTCTCTCAAAATCTCTTATACTGTACCCAAAATTCTTCTTTCTTTTCTTTTCTTAAAGATTTTTTATTTATTTATTTGACAGAGAGAGAGCACAAGCAGGGGTAGCGGCAGGCAGAGGGAGAGAGAGAGGTAGGCTTCCCGCTGAGCAGAGAGCCTGATGTGGGGTTCAATCCCAGGACTCTGCGATCATGACCCGAGCCGAAGGCAGCCGCTTAACCAACTGAACCACCCAGGCGCCCCTACTCAAAATTCTTCTTATAATGATTTGAGATGATAAAACGCCTGCATGATGAGATGAAGTGAGGTGAATGATGTAGACATTCTGATGTAGTTCGGTTACTATTGACCTTCTGAGGATACGTTAGAAGGAAAATCATCTGCTTCCAAACCAGGTTGACCATGGGTAATTGAAACAATCACAGATAAGGAGGGAAACTACTGTAGATTGAAGTTTTCTACAAGTCACATTAAAGAAAGTAAGGAGAAATAGATAAAATTAATTTTAATAATATACTTTATTTAGTCCATTTTAACCAAAGTAATATTTCAGCACGTAATTAATACAAAAAATATACTTGTGACAGTTTTGCATTCCTTTTTTCAAAATCTTCAAACTTGGTGTGTATTTTACAGTTTCTGCACAGCTCACTTAAGAATACTGCAATCTCAGTAGCCACGTGACTAGTGGCTACCATATTGACGCATGTTGGTCTAGGGCACACTCAGCTTTTAGAAAACCACTGATCCTAAAACTACACTTTAGGACGTCTGGGTGGCTCAGTTGGTTAAGCGTCTGCCTTCAACTCGGGTCATGATCTCAGGGTCCTGGGATCTCGCCCCACATCGGGTTCCCTGCTTAGTGGGGAACCTGCTTCTGCCTTTCCCTTTGCCTGTCACTCCCCCAGCTTGTGCCCTCTGTCTTTCTCTCTCTGTCAAATAAATACATAAAATCTTAAAACACACACACACACACACACACACTTTAGCGATGGGAACACAGGCAAGGATGAAAACTTTATGCCATTGATCCATATATGAAGAATTAAACGACACCAGTAAATGACATTTTTATCTTGGCATATAATAAAAGATGGGAATTCAAGCTTAGAGCCCAGAATGACGTCTCTCAGAAGGAAGGTCCCATAAAAAGTCATTTAAAAAGGCTAACATGAGATTAATAAATGTGACTTTCAGCTGAAGAAATTGAGCTGGTTCTCCTTAAAGAAAGGGTTTTAGGTTTCCTTTAATCTCTTTCATTAACATTTTGTAATTCAGCAAAAATCTGAATTTTTTAGCAAAAAACAAGAATGTTTACAGTAGCTCTGTTCATAATAGCCACAAACAGACATTCTGAAACAACCCAAATGTCTTTCAGTGGGTGAATGGTTAAGCAAGCTGTGGTATAGTCACACTCTGGAATACAACACAGCAATGGAAAAGAATGAACACTTAAGACAGGCAACCATTTGAATAGCTCTCGGGGGAAATATGGTGAGTGAAAAAAAAATCCATCTCTAAAAAGTTGCATATTATTTGGTTCCATGTACATATTTTCAAAATAACAAAATAAGGGAGATGGAGAGCAGATTAGCGATTAGTGGCTGCTATGGGGTAGGGGTTGGTGGAAAAGAAGTTGGGTGTGACTACAAAGGGTGGCGTGAGAGTCTGTGGTAAGGGCACAATCTGATATTTTGTCTGTAGCTGGGCTAACACGAATATCCACAGGTGATAAAATTGCATAAAACCTCACACACACACACACACACACACACAAATAAGTGATTTTGAAGCTGGTGAAAGCTCAGTAAACCTCTATGGGTTGTACCAATGTCAATGTCCTGGTTTTAGTGGTTATGTGAGATGCAGTCATTGGAGGAGACTAGGTGAAGAGTACATGAGATCTCCCTGTCCTTTTTTTTTTTTTTTTTGCAACTTCCTATGCAGCTAGAATTATTTTATTTTTTAAAATATATCCAAAAAAAAAAAAAAAAACATCCTTAGGAAAAGTGATAGCTGGTTGGCAAAGCTGGGCCCTACAGATAGTAGCTCTGACTGAAAATCCAGGAACTGGGTTCTAGTGAAAACAGAGAGGTAGGCCAACATCCATTTCTTAGATCCAGAAATCAAGACAGGGGAACAAGGAGAGAAATAATTGCTTTGGTACAAACCAAACCAATTCTGATCACAGACCTCTGTCCTCCAGCCATAGGAGTTTACCGCCTTCCAAATCCACACAGTATGTGTTATGGCCCCAATGGGCCGAGCTATATGCTGCTCATCCTGTGATGTTGCAACACCTAATTTTCAAAACCCACAAGAAAGTTATGGCAAAGAAGTGGCAATTGTGAAATCTATACAATGTGCTTGTTTTTCTGCTTTCATTAAAATTATAACTTACATTAATCTGTTTCTCCTTAGGCACTCAATTCTTTCAGAATATAGGTGAAAACATTGCTTTTTATTTGTGTTATCCTTTTCCTAATGGCTGATAGAAACCGGCTTTGAGGTTTAAATGTTAGTCTATTTAAAACTAAACCCTGGGGGAAAAAAAGAAAGAAAAGAGGAAAAAAGGAAAAAAAAATACCAAAAATACAGCCCTACACCCTGAAAACTACAACAAGGAATGCATTCTGCATTTTTTGATCTATGCACTTTCTGACCACAAGAGGGCTTCTTTTTTATTCCCAGCCGGAAAACCTGACAGAACAGTCTTTAATTTGGAATTTACAAACATCTTAGGAAGGACAAAGAATTGAAAACCAAGTGTTCCCTCTAAATACCAAGACTTGAATGACTACAGTTTTGTAAAATGTGGAATTTATTGAAGAACTTCTGTGATATATATACTTCAAAGCTTGGTTTCCTATTTTTATATTTGGCATTCTACCTGATGGAAACTAGCCAACCACTTAGGAGGCATGTTCATGCTTTCATTTCCCAGTTGGTGAATGAAGTAGGGCCAAGTGCTGTCTTTATTCTTGTTAGTTTTATTATTAACATATAGAGCTCAGCATATTGCTTGGGTTCAATAAGCACTTTCTAGTCAATGGCTCCTTATGCATTATTTAAGATAATTCTGTCAAGCTAGAAAATGAATTTCCCTAAGTATACCCCCCACACCCCATGCCAAACCCTGCTTATAGATTTCAGTCCCTTTGGTTGTAAAGCAAATGTTTTGGAAGAAAGACTCTTCTTATTCCTCTTGAGATAGAACCCAAGGTTTTAGGATAAGAGAGGCCAGAGTCCAGATTCCTGGAATGCTAGGAGAGGACATGTAGACTTTGCAGCATGTTTTTGGGATTTGCTCATTTGTCCTCGGCTTTGCCTATGGGCCACCTTCACTGCACATGGGGGGGGTCACCCAAAATTTAGGTTCCTTTCCTCTACTATTTGCATTGCTGACAGCTGGTGGAACTCGAATACAATACCCCATTGAGCCAGAAGTTGGCATTATGCCATTATTTCTTGATTCCTTGCCCATTTACAGAACTTTCTACATTCTATTAGTTTTGAAAAGTTTTGAAAAGCATATGCAAATGAGACAAAGAGTGCGTGTGTGCGTGTGCGCGCTGGTCATCAGTCTCAAAGTTTTCTGGTGAACCAAAACTGAAAGAAGTTTCCATCAAATTCTTCCATTTCTTAAACTAGAAAATTCAGTCGAAATCCAAATCAATGAATATTCTCCACTGACATCTCTTTGGAGGGAGACCTGGGATGAGTGTCCCCCTATTTACTTTGGTTATGAGGAGGATGCAGCACCTGGAACCTTCTCCATCTGTCTCTGGCCTTGCTCTGCCTCCCAATTCCAAGAGTGAGAAAGGCACGAGGAGATAAGAGACAGATGCCGGGGTGAGCTTTGCCTGGAGGGGAGCAGGGGGGCGCCGGTTCATTTCTGACACTGTCCCCATCTCATTGGCCGTGAGCTAAGGCAATCAGATGGGCTTCTGGGAAACATGACCATGATTTGCTCTGGGGAAGCATGGACAGATTAAACCACACAATTGCTGAAAACAATATCTGTATGGAGGACCCCCAACCAGGAGTCTTGAGCTCCGGGTCTGAGGTCCTCGTCTGCCCTCACATGGCTCTGGGATTTGACCTCCTTGCCATGTACCAGTTCCGTGCTATGGTGAAATAAAGACAATATCTAAAATTATCTTGGCTGTCTAATTTCTAAAGTTCGGCTCAGTACTAACCTCAACCTAACTCAGTGTGTACTGTGTACAGCCCAACAATTATTGGGCCTTCTGAAAAACAGAGCCCTGAAGCCAAATTCTCTTTCCACATGATGGAAAGGAATTGTTTGTGTTGAAGACCAAGCTGAGAACGTCAGCTAGAATCTACAGGATGTGATTTTTTTTTTTTTAAGCAAAGCCTATGACTAGCATAAATCCACTAGCTACACCCTTGGAGGTACCAAGTCTGAGAGATGGGCCCAGAAAGAACAAAGTTTTAGTGTTTGATATTTCCAAAGGAATGTTCGAGTTTCCCAGTCAAGTTCGGTCCCACGTAAGTGAGAAGGGTTAACGTTTATTTATTAGCAGGGCCTGGCTTTGGTGGGGACTGGATGAGCACGTTTGTTTTATGTGTTCCTGTGTGTAGTATGTGACTTCTTAGAGCCCTGTGGACTTTAGCTCAAAAGAAAAAGCAGATACCATGTAAGGTTGGCTGCAGGAATGGCAAACACATTTATGCACAAAGTTAGATCACTGTGGGCCAGATCTATAGCTGCAGGGAAGGCTGTGAGGGCTCTGGGAACAGTCTCTCCCATGTGGCTTTCTCCAGGGCATGGTCCTGCCTGGCCTTGTCTTCTGGCAGAGCCCTTCTTGGCAAGGCCAGGCCTTGCATGGCGGGAATCACTTATTAGTGATAAAGTGATTATATCAATCACTTTGTTCTGGACTGCTTGCTTTTCTTCCATAAAGTCTACAAGACCTTCTTTTTTTTCTTTTTTTCTTTAACCTACTTATGCTTTTAGTAGTCTAGTCAACCCTCTGGAGAGCTGTTGCCAGGGCTGGAATGGACGGGGAGGAAGAGAGGACAGAATCGGTGCACAATGAAGGGGCGGGGCTGCTGATGGGCCAAACACCAAAATAATGCATCACTGTCCAAGCAAGGGGCCCAGCAGGCCCCTTCAAGCAGCAGCCTCTCCGTATTGGAATGTCCTCAAGGTCATCTGAGGGGCCACATGACGGTCTGGTGCTGGACCTCAAACGGCTCCTGAAAGCTATTTTGATAGACCAAGAACTTTGAGACAGAAACGGCCATTTTTCGTTGGCGGGATTCTTAAATGGGCACAGGAAAGTGAAAGGACTTGCCAAAGATGACAGAGAGTCTGCTGGAAATTCAAGTGTTTTTACCTTTCCACATATTTTGTTTTTTTAACAAAAGGTATCTGGTTTCTTTGCAATGCACTGTAGTTTGTCATGTTTATGAGATTTATTTTCTTACTGGATAGAGAGTTTGCTGGGGATAGGGAAAAAAGAAGCTTAGGGAATGTTTAAAACTCCACTTGAACATTTAGGGTTATTAATTCTCATGAAGAGAAATATTTATTTAAAGAGCTGATTTCATTATATTATAACCTTGTGAATACATAGACTGAAGGCCTGAGTATGGGGAGGAAGTACAAGGAATTAATAATGAAGAAAGGTGGAAGGAAGGGGGCCAAGAGTTATTAAACACACGGTGCTGACAGACATTATTTCGTTCGGTTCATACACGTAAATACCATATCTCCATTTCATAGATGTGGAAACTGAGGCTCAGAGGTAAGAAGTAAACTACTCGGAGTTCATACAGGTAATAACATGATCGATCAAGGATTGGAACCCTCGGCTAGTTCACGGAAAGACCGTTTCATGCCTCACAGGCTACGGTGGAAAGAAAACAGGGCTTACACACTGTCCGGGGTAGGGGGGTGGTTAAGGGAGTGGGTCTGAGTTTTAAACCCAGTTCTGGGACCGGTTAGTATGTGCCCTTAGGAAAGATCACTTCATGGATCTGGGCCTGTTTCCTGACCTTTTAAGGTGCTTAAATTCAGGCCAGGTGCAAACCTACCACCTTTTTGGATAAGCACATTTACTCTGTCTCCTTTGGTAATGCAAACCAACCTAAGCCACTTTCAAAGTTTCCAGGAACGCGTCCTTCCCCATCCCTACTCTGCCCCACACTCCCGTGTCTGCTGGGAGGGAGAGGAGTCCATGGGGCACGGGGATGTGGCCAGGAGCAAACTGAGAACTGATGGTGAGCAAGTGTGCTTGGATGGAAACGGGCTTTATCACGCTTATGTCAAGCATTGTTCGCTAATTAATTGGGACCTAATTCAAATATCCTGAAACGTGTGCATCTTCATGGTTCACTGGGACTCGACAATTGTATACACATGTGTAAACCACTACCCAGATCAAGTTCCCTCCTTCCACTTTCTAGTCAACAGCGCCTCCTCCTTACCCAAGGAAGACAACCACTGTTCTGATTTCCATCCCCATGGCTTAGTTTGATCTATTCTGGAACTCATATGTGTGGAGTCACATGTGTAAAGACTTACCCAATGCGAGAGGCACATGAGGCACATCAAGGGCTCCAGGAAGTAGATGGTAAAATTATTTTCCTAATGACTAAGAGTTAGGGCTACCCGGTCTCTTTGTTGGGAGAGTGAAGGCCACAGGTGGGTGTAGAAAACTGTTTCTTCTTTCCAAGATGCTTATAAATTTCTTGAAAACTCGATCTGGTTCTTTCATAGGGTCTAACAAAACAGTGCACATACCCTTTTCCCATTTTATATTTATTTAAGTGATGCCTTTACACCTTCTGCATTCATTCATTTATGCATACGTTCATTCATTCAATAACAAATGTATTACTGTGCAAGTGTATGTAGGTGGCGGGATTAGTTACAAATGACATGCATAGTGTGTGTCCCCTGGGGCTCACATTCTAAGCTGGGAGACCAGCAATAGATGGCCGACACTAGAAGGTAGAGGATCACTGGTGAAGGCAATAGGTTCACGAAGAAATGAGTCAGGTACTGTGAGAGAGTGGCAGCTTCACACAACATGGGGTTAGTAGGAGACTTCGAGTCACACTTAACCTGCTGCTAGTTTCAAGACACGGGATTAACACTGCAGCATGAACTAGAATTTCATTACCCATCACGTTATTTATCCATTGCCTACTACGTGCTAAGTGTGGACAACACTGATAATACAAAACTAGAGGAGGCATGGACGAGTTACAGATCTCTGGAAGACCCTTGCCTTTAAGAAGTCTACATCGTTTTCTCTACTGTCATCATACACAGAAAAACATGAGTTCCTCAATCCACATTTTGAGAAGTTTTCCTGAGTCATGTCTCAAGCTGCTTTGAATGGGGGTCACTGGGCAGCTTTTCAGGGATGTGTAAAGAACCCATTCTGCTAGACAAAGGCAAAAAGACTTTCTTCTTTCCTGCAATGTTTCAGACACCTTTGGGGTCCCCTGGTCAGTTCACTGTCAGCAGACGCTTAGCAAAATAAATTGCACTCTAAGAAGACTTACTTTTGGGATTTTGAGAGTGCCTTGAAAATAGAGCATAGCATGTCCCAAGCTAATAAAATCAACACTACCACCCCAGGTACACTCTCTCTGTCTCTCTCCTCTCTCTCTCTCTCTCTCTCTCTCTCTCTCTCTGGGGTTAACTACTGTAGCTACTCGTGGACAAAGGTTTTCAGATGTGTTCCACAGATGAATGTTTGATGTCATGGGACAGGACAGAGCCAGAACAATTGAGTTCTCTTTGGCCAAAGCTTTCCCATTAGTGTGTATCAGAAATGTGCAGGCTTTGATTGCAGAATAAGTAAACAGGACATAATGAGTTTTCAATAAATACTGCTGAGCCAGATTCCCAGTCTATTTGGAGAGGTTGATTTGACACACGGAGCCTGCCGGGGGACTTGAGGACAGAGGTACAAGGAGTTGAAGTTCATGAACGGGAACAGGTGCACAGGGATGGGCTGTGGCCACCATGCAAAGGGAGAGGAGGTGAGATGTTTCTGATGGTAGGATGCAAGAACCCCTAACAACACCCTTGTTGGAAATGCCCGTTTTATTTTCAGAAGAATCAGAATGCTGGGGGAAGGGGGAACTGGGGAGGTGTGAGACTCCTTTCATCTGCCTGCTTTTGTTTTTAAAAAATAAAATAAAACAAAACAAGAAACCTACAGCTGAGGGTAGTAACAGACCTAAAATCCCACACCTAATTGAATGAGAATTTGACCCCGATCATTTTCTTGCCCATTTTGTGCCTTCAGCTAGAGGGCACAACCCAGTGGATTACATTTGGCATCAAGAAATTTCTTAAAGATGTTTATGTTCTAACAGACTGAAGATGGTTTTAACCATTTCTTTCTTATTTTAACTAGAAACAAGTTAATTAACATGTCCATTAGAATTTACTTTCACTTGGACTTTTTTAAGACATGGAAAGCTGAAGAACTGAGAAAAAAAGAGGGAGGCTCTAGTCCCAGATGCACCTTACAGACCCCTTCTCTAACGCCAGGAGCCGCTGCGCTGGCCTGGGATCCCTCAGGCAGCCTTTCTGTTTCCTGAGTATTGACTCTCCATGAACAAGTTAATGAAGCAATCAACAAAGTAATCAACACGTTTGGAATCCAAACAAACATTTTTCATTAGCACTTCGATGTCCTGGGTCATGTTCCCCAGAAACAGAGCCTGAGGGCAAGATACCAAGGCTTGTGGTTTCCGGAGCAAGTCCTCCTCAGAAAACACGGAAGGGAGTTATTAGTTGGCCAAAGGTGCTGTAACAAAATGTCATAGACTGGGTGGCTTAACCAACGGAAATTTATTTTCTCACAGTTCTGGAGGCTGGAAGCCTAAGGTGGAGACTTGACAGGGTTGGGTTCTGGTGGGGCCTCTCTCTGCGCTATAGACAGCCTCCCTCTTTCTGCCTCTTCATGGGGTTGTTTCTCTATGTAATGTTTGCTTGTGACTCTCTGTGTCCCAATTTCCTCTTCTTGTAAGGACAATAGTCAAATTGGATTAGGGCGAATTCTAACAGCCTCATTTTAAATTCATTACTTGTTTAAAGGCCCTATCTTCAAATAGAGTCCCATTCTGAGGACTGGGGGTTAGAACTTCCATGTACAAAAATGAGAGAACACAATTCAGTGCATAATGGGAAGTTAGAAAAGGGGAACAAGAAAGAGGAAGAAGGGGAGAGAGAACCTGATCTCTGGGAAAACCTAGTCTCAGCCTGGTCCATGGGGTAAAGGGGCATTGGTACCATCAATCAAACCATAGAGTGGTCCCACCTTAAAGTGAGGAATCTGGGTCTTTCTCTGACTGTATCTGTTAGTTCACCAGCCAGCCACCAAGATATATCTGGTGGGGAGGTGGGGGTCTTCAAGTATCTGCCCGTGCATGTCCAGACAAGACAACTCCTGTGAGCCAAGAACACTTTTCTGGAGAGAGTCACACAGCTGTCAACTGTGGCCCATTCAAGCACTCAAGCAGCTGGGGGCAGGGTCCCTGCGCAAGACATCAACATCACCCTAAACACAGGTCTTCCGGGGGCCCTCTGTTTATTACAGAAGCTTACCAATCTCCCATCTCCATTTGTTAAGCCCACCCTCCCAGATTCAACACGGGGCATGGGAGGACTGCCGGGAGATAGAACGGGAGGGTGCAACCTCTTCCTTCCATCCGCACATGGCACTACCCTGGGCCCAGTTTCCCAGGCCTGACTACTTGACTTCTGGTCACCACCACATCTCACAGCCCCACCTCTTCATTTGTTTTCAACTCCATCTTCTCTCCCTTCTCCTGGCCATCGCCCTAGCTCAGCAAGCTATTACTTCTCATCCCCAACACTAAAGAGTTTCTTCCCAGATCTCTCTTCCTCTACCTAAACCCCAACCAACTTTTCCACAGCAGCCAGGTTCACTTCCCTGCTCAACACCCTCGATGGCTTCGCTTCCCTGTAGAGATAGTCCATCTCTAATGTGACTCACCGAGCCTTCCTTCCCTCTTGTGGCTGCTGCCTTCTGCCTCCAACCACCCTCCCACCCCCCAATCTGTTCTTAACAACCACATTTAGCTTCTTTTGTCGTTGGACTGTCAACATCCTTTCCTGGCACACAGTCTGTCCTGAGCTCCACTGACTCCTACCCACATCCCCCGGCCATCAGACATGGTCCACGTAACACTTTTTCTGGGTGGTCTTGCCTTGGCCTCCTGGTTTCATTGGTTGCCTTTGCTATAGATTCCTTGGCTCTGGCACCAACCACACTTAATTGCCACTGCGTGTTTAATGGTCCATCCCCCTTCCTAGACCACCGGCTTGCGGAAGGCACGGTGGGAACCTATCGTGTTAGGTTGTGTCCCCCGAACCTTGTGTCCCTGCTCTGCTACTTCATAGTGCCTGACCTGTGCCTCAGTTTTTTTATTTATAAAATATAAATAATATACACCGTGTAATGCTCCTTGTAGTTTGGAGGATTAAATGATTGGTGAGGTGCACAAGAGCAGGTGCTTAGAGCAATGTTAGGTGTGTAGTAAGCACACGTTGGGGTGACTTATTATTTCCATGGCTAGTGGACACAGTGGTCCCAGCAGTAGTACTGGTATCTCTAGCACCAAGCAGAGTGCCCAGCACGTAAGATAAGAAAAATGAAAGGTGTTAGAACTGGCCTAGCAGCCCGATGGGATTAATGTCACCTTCATCATTTCTTCTGATAGTTTCATTGATGATGAAACCAGAGGCATGACCGAAACCCGGCTTCAGTCTTATCTCTGATTTTACTTGCCTCCAAGGCAAATATTTAATGTTAGTTTATAGTTGACATGAACAGTTTACGTTAATAGTAGATAGGAGCAACAAAACAAAACCCTTCTCGTCAGAAGAGGTGATTAGGTTACAACGGACTACAAGTGACACCTGAAGTTAATCATTTCACAGCGTAAGAAATGCAGCCTGGGAATATTGGCTAATTCTCGTGAAATCCTCCCTCACCTGTCTGTTTTGTTGAATGAAGTGCAGCCAGCTGGAGTTGGAGCCATCTGGATGCATCTTTCCCGTGGCCCCAGGGAGCCCATCCATCAGGTCAGCCCACTCCAGGCGCCTGCCACTATTCTCCAGCATCTCCCCCACCCAGACCCACCCAGGGCTCTGCTGGCGCACCAGGCCGCTGGCTTCCCCGGAGGGGAGCTTCCCAGCAGAAGCACCTCGTCCTTCTCTGGGGCTCCACTCCCCTCCTCTCCTCCTCCACAAAGCCCACACTACGGCACAGAGCTCACTGACATACCCCTTCCCCAAGGTGCCAGGAACAGTCAGCAGATGATGGAAAACGTCTTTCCCACAGAACATGTCCGGGCCCATAAACCCACAGCCAGAACATTTTAGAGTTGGATACTAAACCATCTCCTCTCCACAGATGCAAAGGCAGGAATAACCATAATAAGAGTAACTTTTGTTTTTAAGATTTTATTCATTTATTTGACAGAGATCACAAGTAGGCAGAGAGGCAGGCAGAGAGAGAGGAGGGGGGAAGCAGGCTTAGTGCTGAGCAGAGAGCCCGGTGCGGGGCTCGACCCCAGGACCCTGAGATCATAACCTGAGCCGAAGGCAGAGCCTTTAACCCACTGAGCCACCCAGGCGCCCCCAAGAGTAACTTCTTTAAGGCAATTCCATATGCCTCCCGTTTTCTCAGCAGTGTCTCTATGCACGTCCTTTCTTTACCTACCGTCAGTCGCCCTTTTTTCCCCTCTGGTTTTGTTGTTTTTCTTATTGTTTTCTTTTTTCTTTCCTTCTTCTTTTTAAAATAACGTAGTGTGGTCTGTCTACTTGAGTTCTGATCTCATTTCCTATTTCCTCACTAAGGTTATGGTGCTATTTGAACACCTAGCCAGAATTTGATGGAAAGGCATAAAAAAGCGGAAGGAATCACACCCCAGTAGGTAAGGCTGCCTACCCCGTAGAACCCTGAGAACACTGTTCTGGAGAGTTCTGCCATTTATCCAATGCTCACAGACACAGGAACATGAGTCATCAATGAGACACTGTTACCACCCGCTCTTCTCCCCCAAGCCTCCCTATTTAAAAAAAAAAAAAAAAAAAAGAGGAAATGGCCTCTGACATTGGGATGTATGAACAAGAGTTCCACACATGGCACAAAGCATGAGAACTTCTGCCGTGGACTTCCGCACTGGCTATAGGATGCTGGTCTCATGTTTGGTTTCCAAACCTCGCATCTAAAGTAAATGTCACTTGAAGTATGATTTGTAGGGAGCAACATAAAGGCTGATTCAGGAGGAAAAACAAAGGCCAAATGGTACTACTGTTACAGGACTTCTGTAATTTTAAAAATAATTATAATTTTTAAAGGAATATTCGGCATGTGAAAGAATGAAAATAAAGAGAGCTATAATTGCCTTTAAAATGCATAAAGCAATTATTAGGGAAGAAAGAAGGTCAATTAGCCACACTAGTCAATAAAGCTGAAACGAGATGTTGGGAAACTTGTTCAAAGAAAAGTTTGCTTAAACTTACCAAAAAACTCTCTAATCGTGAGAAAGGAGAGAGGAGTCTTAGGTGACTTTGACAGAGGCGGTTACAGATTTGTTAACCCTATAGACGGAAACGAGAAATTCTATAGCTAGAGCTGTTTGGGACAAAACCGCGTCATTCCTAAACTGGGGGCTCCATTCTCTAGTTAAAAGGATCTACGACCGGTTTTACAATCTCCCGCCGTGTTATTTCCAGACCTTTCAGAGCCACGTGAGTGAAGATGGGAGGTCATATCAGCCTTCCACCCACACCATGCTGGGGCAGCTCCCCAAGGGAAAAGGATTCTGGAATATTTCTTCCAAGCCTCACTCCCCAGGATGCCAGATGAGATAGGCTATAAATTTGTTCAGTATCCGAAAAGTCATCCTGCGAAAACTACAATTTGAGGCAAATAAAAATGAAAAATAAAAAGGGCTAGAAATGATTAGAGAATTTATTCAGTAGCTATAAAACCCATCTAGGGTTAAAAACTATTCTTCTGTTTCCTTTTATCCCACCAGCAATGTAGAAAGAATTCATTTTCTTTTTTTTTTTTTTAAGATTTTATGAATTTATATGAGAGCGAGAGAGAGCATGGGAGCGAGCACGAGGCCAGTGCAGAGGGAGAGGCAGAGGGAGAAGCAGGCTCCCCACGGAGCAGGGAGCCCGATGCGGGGCTCGATCCCAGGACCCTGAGATCATGACCTGAGCCGAAGACAGACACTGAACTGACTGAGCCACCCAGGGGCCCCGAAAGACTTCATTTTCGTGGTTGTTCAGAACATGTTAGCATCCAGAACTGACACGCTGACTCCTGTCTCTTTTTCTGTTCTCCTCTGCTGAGGCGACACCCTGGAAGGAGGACGCCTTCAGACCCGAGGCGGGTGGACAGTCGCCACCTCCTGGACCTCAACTGTTCTTCGCAAGCACACCCTGGCTCCAGGGACTGCCATGCCCACCGCCTCCCTTGCACACGTTTCTGGAATTGGCAGTAAAGTGGCATTTGAGCTACTTGTGTCCTAACAGAAAAGAAAACCTGTTGCCGGGAACAAGAAGCAAATCCGCCCAGAAGACACATTCTTTTCAGGAAAGCAGTGTGTGTGCCTCGCTTGCAGACGACTCGCAGAGAAAAGGCATATCCATGCATGAACTGGCAGTTCACTGGGTTTTGTAATTCTCACCAGGGAGGCAGGCTCAGCAAACCAATTAACTAATTAAACCAATTAACCAAATGTGTAATTAACCTTGAGAACAGAGGTGTTAACAGAAGCACAACAAAGAAGTTACCATCCCCCTGAAATTGCCTGATGGTTTTAAGCCTTTTGGTTTTCTGTCTTAAAGGCATATCCACAGAGGAAAAATATTTTCTGGGCATAGGATTACTGGCAAGCGGTATCGCCTCTAGACAGAATGGAATCAACGGCGGCGCTGGCCCCCCCTAACCCCCCAGCTACAGTCCATTGTCTGTAAGTAAATTTATAGGAGTTTGGGAGGACATCATCTGTGAGGCACTGGCAATTCATGGTTATTTCTTTTAAGAACACATACATCCAGATGCAGGAAAGGGAAATAGCTAGAAATTTCCAAAATAGATCCATGCTTGGAAATGGCCAAGTACCTGGTAATTCCAACAACCGATTCTAGGAGAACAGGAACCAAGAAAGGGAAGATACAGTGTTTGTAAAGGTCTGAGCTATAGCCAGAAATCCCTGGGAAAGAGGCACTTGGGGGACTGTCAGACTCGCTCTCTCCGTGCAGTTCTGACAGGCGGAAATTCCTCTTTGCCAGAGCAATAAATTAACACCTTGTCATAATTACTTTTAAGTTGCTCACCTTATAAAATTCTGGTTTTCAAGTGGCTTCAGGAATGTTAGTTGGAACTAGTTACGTGAAAGTCACTAAGCTCAGCCTGTTCCTTCAAGGGTCTTATGTTTAAGGGGTGGTGTGAAATTCACTCAGAAAAAAATAAGAGCTGACAAAAAATTCTAGGTTTAACAGCAAACAGATGATACAGACCATAGGCAATTGGCCAAGTGATGGAGCGAGGCAGACTGAGGCTTCGACCCTGACTTCCGTGCACTATTTCAGGGAAACCAGAATCGCGACTGAGAGGTACAATCAAATCATTAACAAGGAAAGTGAACGCCACGGCATTAGGAAATGTGAAGCTTATCAGGAGAATAAATATGTATGTGAAATCTCATACTGGATTTTCCTGTTCCTAGTTCATAAAAGGCACAGTTTTCAACGCTGACCTTGAGCAAGATCAAAGCTCACCTGTGCTAAGTCAGCACACATTTTGTAATCCTTAAGTAAAAAGATACACTTGTGAACGGTAGCACTCAGCCAAGCTCACGGACTCTGCACTTAATCAGGAAATTAAAGTGCAATTTACAACCAGGCAAGGATGTTTAAGGCTTCATGTTTCATTCACGAAACCGAGGATCCCATTCCTACCCCAAGAGCAGAGCAAGAAAGTACCTGCGATCATTTGAATTAGCCGGTCTAGGCCTCTGTTTCCCAATCTGAAAAAAAAAAAAAAAAATCAAGGGGTTTCAGAACAGAGAATCTCTACAAACCCCCTCATGATTCAAATGGGTTGGGGTTTGTTTGTTTGTTTTTGTTTGTTTTTGGAGGATGACACCCTTTTGACAACGAACACCTGTACTTCTAATTTTTTAAATCAACCAGAACACTGAAAATTTGGTACGAAAAGACTTTCTGAAGATACAGAGATAGCAGTTCCTCGAGAATGACTGCCAGTCTTGCTGAAACTTAAGCCAGGGAACTTATCAAATAAAGAAATCACCTAGTTCCAGACCGACCCTAGGCGGAGTCCTGGCAAGTCAAACCCAATGTCTCATGGGAATTTAGAATTACATAGTCATTGGTCAAGTTGAGAGTAAAGAATGTGAATTTGTTTTTCAGGGATTCTCCAAGACCATATGAGCTGGGGCACAGTGTTCTTTAAATATATAATTGAGGAAAACAAACTTCTTCTCCACAAGGCTGTGTACTGCCAAGTGAGGGACTGGTCCACACAAAATGTGCTCTTGTTTAACTCCGCCTTGCGTCTGAAACCCGCCATTGTCTGTCTAGCCTGTGCCCTGAGGGTGGATGGCAGGGGTGGAAAGCCGAATTCCGGTTCTAAGCAAGGTGCTTCACACAAATAAAATAGGTTTTATGCCATCTACCCTTATGCAAATTAAGTGTATTAATACTGACCAGGCATGGATTTGTTAATAATTGTAATGTTTGATACACTTAATATTAAACGTGGGATGGTGAAATGTTTTCTAAATTCCACCAAATAAATTTAACACAGTCAAGAAAGAAATGAAAAGTTAAGTCTATGACAAATAACATTGAAATGTATAGAATCATGGCTTCGTCTGTTCAAGCTGCTGTCACAAAATACCATCGGGTGGCTTAATTGGAACAGAAACATTTCTCACAGTTCTAGAGGCTGGGAAGTCCAAGATGGCGGCTTCAGGATCTGGTGAGTGCTGGCCTCCTGGTTCCATTCATAAATGGCCCCGTTCCTGCTGTGTCCTCATATGGCAGAAATGAAAAGAGCTCTCGGGGTTTTCCTTTATAAGGCCACTAATTCCATTCATTGGGGCTCCACCCTCATGACCTAATCACCTACCAAAGGCCCCTTCTTCTTTCAGCGCATGAATTTGCAGGAGCGGGGGTGGGGGAGGAGAGCATAAACCCTAAGTTCATGTACAAACATGCACATTTAAAATGTTATTTCTCTTGGACTCACATTAATTCTCTAAACAATGACTTACTGAACAGTCATGGTGTGCTTGCATAGGACTGGAAATATGGATAGAATTGGGGGTGAGTCAGTCACAGTTCAAACGCTCAGGGTTGCTGTAAACCTCAATTATATAAAGGTATTTGTCTGGGTAATCAATAGAAGGCTTCAGCATATAATGCCACAAGGACATTTATTTCATTATACTCCATGAATTGTTTGGGGAGGACGTTGTTTCTTTTAAACAATGAATGGCAGGAACTACAGATGAATCTGGTAGCATATTTAAGAATACTGTGATGTATGCAATTTTTGAAAATCATATATAAGACAAGTGGCCAGTTAATTTTTAGGATACTGAGCATTCAGTTTCGTTGCAGCATATTAGGATCAATATTAAATATTTGCCATTCGAAAATAAAATGATGATAATGGCTTTAAAGACATTACACAGCTCCAATTTGCTTGTATCTTACAGACCTAAAGAAATGCTGAAAGGTCCCCAGTTGATACTTTTTCCACAAGAGGGAATCTAGAAACAAAAACTAGAAAGGACATGTTCAGAGCCTTTTTGCAAGGAGGAAGTCTCTGGGCAGGAATCTCATCCCCCAAACTGACTGGCCACACGAAAAGGTCAAAGTACTTCCTGGGCCAGTCCAGAAGCTTGAGAAAATTCCCAGAATTCCTGAACATGAGAGCAGAGGTTCCCAGAGGAGACATGGGCCCCCCTCTGCCTGCCACCGTGACTTTACCTTCGTCTTTCCTCCCCGGCTCCTACTGCTGGGCGGCTGTCTCCTTCCACGGGGCTCAGCTTCAACGTTCATAGACTTGCACAAGGCGCCATCAACATGTGATGACGTTGCGAGGTGCGGAAGTTGGGAGTCTGGAGTAAAGTGAATAGAGCCAATGGCCCGGACCCACACTGGCATCATAACATGCAATCACTCCTCTTACACATTTTGGCAAGAACTGTGATTCACTCCTTTTTCTCCCCCGCCACACGGAGATTTGAATGGATTTGTTAGAAGAAATGGAGATTAGGAAAGGTCCCTTTAGCCTCTGCAGATTGAATGTAGGGATAAAACTAAAAGAACATGTTAACAATTCATCATTTGCAAGATATGACGGGAACCCTGAATGGACTAGATGATGTGATGGGACCGTTGTGTTGTAGCTTCTCAGACTAGATTAACTTTCTGAAAATGAAGGCCTGTTTTCTACAAAAGATACGCAGGCCTCTCCCTGAAAGTTGGTTCAGTGTAGCTCATGCTGCATTTACTCTACCCCAAATGTCACAGAAACTTCTGGAGAAAGCCTATAAACAGTGAATATTTGAATATTTGCTCCAATGCCATGTTCTGTGGTAGAACACACACGCGCACAAACATACACACACACTGTTAGAGCGTCTCCTAACTTAAGCTTCTTTTCCTAGACAGAAATACATTTCTGGAAATTTCTTTTGGGGGGAATCTCACTTCTGCACAAGACGTATTGCATATACTGATTGGTTAAGCAGTGGTCTTGAAAATAGCACCTTTTATTCATAGGATTTGAGAACTAGTGTAAGTAAAAGCACTGGTAAACAAAGCTTGAAATAATTTTTCCTCCATATAATCTCTTTTAAATGGACCTTTTGATTTATGGGTAGAGTAATCATACTGTAAACTCCGCTCAGGAAAGAACATATGTAAATGATTAGAAACCATTGGGGGTGTCTTCACGGTCTATTAACTCCGATGTATGATACACTCGTGGTAGCTGCTGAACCGGGTGGATATTTCTGCTTCGGAGGTGCCGTTTGCATAAACTCCCCCCACTTAATCAACAGAGCTTCGACGTCGGAACTGAAATGTAACACACAGTGGAAAAGTGGTATCACAACCACCACCTTGACCGAGCGAAGAGAAATGGATACAAGGCTCAGGAGGCCGCCGTTACGTCCACTGGCAAATTTAATTGTTAGGGAAATGCTGGCTTGCTTTCATTTTTCTTTTTTAATTAAAAAAAAAATCTACAGTTGGGGAGCCTGGGTGGCTAAGTCAGTTAAGCCTCTGCCTTCAGCTCAGGTCATGATCCCGGGGTCCTGGGATCGAGCCCCACATCAGGCTCCCTGCTCAGTGGGGAGTCTGTTTCTCCTTCTCCCCCTGCTCACGGTCTCTCTCTCTCTCACACACATAAATAAATAAAATCTTTTAAAAATTATTAACAGATGAGTATGTCTTTGTTATCAGTTAAGTATGTGGTTATTTTGCACAGAATATTATTGCTTCTCCATTGAGAAGTAATTAAAATAAGTTTTTTCTAAAACGAACAAGCAGAAACTGCCAACTTGTACCATTAAAGTATTGACTCCAAATAAGTAAGATACAGTAGAACTAACTTGAGGCGCGCGCTTAAGATGTTTAAAATTCTTTACAGTTATCACGCCCTACATCCTCTCATGCATTGAATCATTGTTGCTAATTCAAAAAACAGATAAAAGTTTTTGTCCAAAGTGTAAACGAAGAACAGGGAAGGAAACCTTTTTCTCGGTCCTGGAGTTGTTTTCATTTTTGTTCTTGTTTTTTTAAACATGGGGTGGCAGTGGGGTGGGGAAATACGGTTTTATATGAAATAATCTTTCAAAATATTTGAGGGAATACTTGTGAACAGGAAAAATCAACAACTAGAAAATAAAAACTATAAGAAAGGGAAAGAAAAAGAATTCACAGTGAACTGGGCGGGAAGACCCTCTGGAAAGAGTCTCAACACTTCTATTCCCATCAAGGAAAAATTCTGAGCTATTGGCTGAAGTGTGCAGTGTTCCTGAAGGCAAAATGTGATAACAGGGTTCATCATAAATATCAGTAAACTGGTGTCAGATCTTGGTAACCAGTAAGGCGGGGGGCAGGGAGATTTATGTTTGCTGCTAGGATGGAAACCATATCCTATTCCGTACGAGGTTTGCTTCATCCAAACTTGCTTTATCTGAACTTCTGTTTGGAATCAAATGGACAGAGACACATTTGATAGTCTTCCAAAAATCAGCTTCTCAACTATCCACCACTCCTCCCTCCGTCCCCTGCCTTCAGTTTTAGAGCAAAGGGGTGACTTCGCGGATTGCACAATTCTCCATGCTGGTCCTTAGCTGTGAATTCTGAACACGCTTCCCTTCCACTCCCATTTCTCGCTTCCATTCCTGAAAGTTGTTTGCCAACTTCTATAGCTCCCACAGGCTGACACAGAACTCAGGGGCCATGGGTGGGGCTTGTGCCACTCTCTCACTCTTGAGAGAGGCCGAGTAACTCACTGCCCTCACCTCCTGCTCTAGACAGCCTGTCCCCCCCAAAGCAGGGCTGGATGGAGCTGCAGAATCGGGAGACACGAGGAGACATCTTTCCATTCCTATCTCTTTCTCTCACCAGCCACTTATGCACAAGTTGCATCCTTACAATACAGACCACTAAAATACCTAGCCATTTTATAGCAAAAAAAATCCCCATTGTCGTGAAAGTAATTTGACCTCGAATGGGATGGTGAAGGCACAGGGCTTTTCTGCTGGGCTGTAACAGACACAGCTTTCAGCCATGGTTAAAAGTTACCACGTTGGAAAACTATTTCAATAGGCAATGGTCACTCTGAGATTGTGATGTTCGATTGGCAACACCAGATTCGGTGGCTTTTTAGCCCAGATGAACTGTTTCACCAATAACCATTGACTGTCTCTGTACTGGTCATCATGCTGTTCTATTGGACATAATACTGTTTCCCTGGATAACTGTAAATTGCACGCAAGGGGCATTATTGAGCCTATCATTTAAAGTCGCACTCTGGCGAATCCTTTGGCAAAGCAATGAAAATCTTTATGATTAAAACCATGCCCTTCTTGTGTCTGTTTTGTAAATCTATTGTTTCACGTTTCTGTGTTTGTTAAAAGTAAGGCTTGCATATGGCATACGTGCATTTTCTCCCATCAGTCTCATGCCTTATTCTATTTGTTTCCTGCCCTGGGAGTGAGCAGACTTCATGGTGATACAAAACGTATGCCAACAACTGTTAAAGAGAAACCAATTAAGAATAAATTCTGCCACCATTTAGGCAACTCCTCACATAAGACATTGGCAAGTAACAATCAGAGATAGAGTGTTATTGTTCCAATATACCAATGAGATTCTGATTATCTGGCTTTGATTCTCAGTTCTTACGAAAGTCTCTAAATGTCAGATCACACTTGAAAAAGACATGCATGATAATGGCAGCACCTTTCTCATTGAGCTGTTAGGAAAACTTAGTAAGATGAGGACTATGGCAAGTTTAGCACGGTACCTGGCACATAGGAAATGCTGAGTAAATGCTGGCTAGCGTTACCAGCATAAAGACCTAGCCACTTAAAAAAATAGAAAATGCTCTGAAATAGCTCCACGGGGACACTGGAAGCCCATGTCACATTTATCATGGCAGGCGCAGCATCTTCTGCGTGAGGCCATCCCTCCCTGCTAGCTGCAAAAGAGAGTTGAGCAGAATCAGAAGTTTCCACTAGCTTTGAACAAAGGTTGGCAGCGCTCACGGGGCCTCCATCCCTCCCATCCTCATTGGCTTCCATCCACATTGTGCCCAGCAGAGCATCAACAGGATGTGGAGTCATCTTCCGTGGTCCCAGCTGGCTTTGACTGTGCTGTGATGACTTGGCGATCGCAGATGCTAGATTGAAAGCATGTCTCAACTTCACCTCTTGAATGTAATTTGTTTATATTTGCCCAATCCTTCCCCCTCCCCTTGGGTCATTTAAAGATCTTGCCAAATGCCTTGTTTCTTTTATCTGGATAGAGTCTTCATTAAAGATGTTTGAGAAGTTACTCTCATTGATATTTTACAGATCTGGAAGACAGTTTTCATAGCTACACAGCCTTTCCCGCCCCAAAGTCTGGCTCCACAAAGAGCAAAAGTGAGCCTTCTGAAATCTAAGCCAGATCATGCTACTCCTTTGTTCCAAACCACTAACCGCCTTCATCTCAGGGTAAAAACTGAAGTCCTTAGATGAATTACATAATCTCTATACACCCTACCTCATCTTCCTCTACCCTGCTCTTTGTTTCCTTGCTTGTCTTTGAATACCCCAAATATGTTCCTACCCCAGGGCCTTTGCACCTGCTGTTTCCTCTGCCTGGAATGCTCTTTGCCCCTGATACCTGCCTAACTCAGTTCCTTGCTTCCTTCTTGTCTCAAGTCAAATGTCACCTTGTCATGCAGGTCTTCTACTGCTCTATATAAAATTTTCCTCTCATCCTTCTTTATTTTTTTACTCTGCATTCATCACTACCTTATGTATATTTTTGTTGATTTAGGAAGGAGGGCTGGCTCTTGCACTACTATGTAAAGTTGTTAAGATGACTATTTTGTTTGCCACTGTATCACAAGCACTTAGACCCCTGAAAGCACTTAGTAGGTGTCCAAAAAATGGTTATCGAATGTGCAAAGAACCACTCCTTCAATATCAGTCTACTCCTCATTCTTAACTTCCTTATTTTTTTTTCCTTCTGCACTTCCCACACATGACTCCACATTTCTTTGTCCATTAATATTCTGGGATATACTGTATCATCCTGTACTCTCTGATTCTTTTTTGTTATAATCTATATAACGCTGTTTAACAAATTGTGCAAACCCATGCTCTAGCTTTATAAATGTCTGTGTAAATCAAAATGTATCCAAGCTGAGCTTAAAAGAAAATGCTTTTAAGTCAAATTTAGCACACTATTTCCACCTCATAAGGCTTCAGACCACCCCAGTCATGGTGATGAACATATTATTTGCACCTTTGATAAGCTTGGCGCACAGGTAGCAGCTCTTCTCCGGATTTTGCCTCAACTTTTTAGGGGTGTGCAAGAAGAAGGAAAACGTGTTTCAAGCAAGTCCATACCTGTCCGCATATGCCAAATCCTACCAGTATAAATCCAAGAAACTGGATGTTTGAATGCAGTTTATCTTGCTTTCTTGTTCCTTCTGAAAAGCATTGACAAAGGTTAAGGTCCGTGGCTAATACAGAATTTAAATTTCTATGAAAAAGATAAGGAGGGAACCCGATGAAAGGCTGAACAGGGTTCCATTGTTAAAGGAAGGAATGCTGACTCTGAGAAACTTGCCCTTACCGCAACTTTCAAGAAATAATACAAAGAAACTTCTCAGGAAGAACGATAACAAAGAGAACAGAGAAATCTCAAAGCAATGAAACTAATAGAATTAACTGGTTTTATGGTTTTAATTCACAAACATGCTAGAAAACTCTGGACCTCACACGCACGGATTCTTTTCCCCGTTTCTTCTACTCTTTCTATTAACAAGACTGCCTTATTCTCCCAGAACTTCCCCTGCCTTGGGGAGGAGATAGGAAGGGAGAAGACTCTCATTCCTTACGGCCCCTCCAGGTGCTCACTAACTCCGCTCCAGACTCTCTACCAGGCTTCAAATCTGACTCGGTCTCCTGCTAGCCTCACGTTCTTGGGCTACTTCTGCCTGATGGTAATACTAGTCGTAGCATCTGCTTCTAAGCAGTACAGGGTAGGATTACAGGAGTTAGTCAATGCAAAGCATGTAGAGTAATGGTTGGTACACTGAAACTGATCAGTAGGTGGTAGCTAGTGTTCCCGGAAGCTTAGGAATTTCTTTCCTTCTTACTCAGAAACCTAAGGTCAAGAATTTGGTATCTGTATTGACTTAAAAGGAACAAAAGCCTTCTCTCCTCCTAACTTCAGCTCTGTAGCCTTCACCCAAGGGCAGAGCCACCCAACGACCCTCCAGACCATGGATGGCTCTGCTCGAATGGCACCTCGCCTCGTGTAATTGCAAAGAGTGGCTCACAATTTGGAATCCTCATGATACAACATTGAAAGTGGTTCAGCTTGGGGATTTTTCAGGAATTCACCCATTTGGTCCATTTTTTCTCTCCACCTCCTAATTAGTACATGTAATTAAGGTTCAGTTATAAAGGCTTAATACAGGTGCGTCTCTGTCCCTAGACCCTTGGCCATAAAGAAAATACGTAAATGTCCAGAAATAAACTGTGTAGAGGAAGACCGTAGTGCAGTTCCTCCACAGTGTTTGCCCCCTGACTCAGCAAGCCTTGGGTGGAATGAATGAGATGAGCGGACATAGCGCTTCACTCTCGAGACGAAGCAGTATGGGGGCAGGCTGGAGATGTGGATGCCATTCTGTCCAAGCAGCCACAGAAGGGACAGCCATACAGAGTGTCTGCAAAGCCTTAGCATAAAGCTAGATCATGTCTTTATCCAGATGTCTTTATTCAATTCACTGTCTTTAAACGGTGTTTCATAGAGTGTTGCTTAAAATGCTACCTTTGTAGTATCGGACCTCTAGATGTGTGCTGTTACGGGGGACAAAAACGCAAAGAAATCGTGGGAATGCCTTCACAGTAGGAGAAGAAGAAAGGGTACGCAGCTCCGGACAGCATCTTTACAAAAAGACCCCTCACACTGGAGGGACCACCCACCTTACGTGATAACCAGAAGTGACCTGTTTTGAGTACGATGACATGCCAAGGCACGTGCAAGGAATGTTATGTAAGTTATTCAATCATCAGACAACTGCGTGGATTAGCTATCATTATCTGCACTATGGTAAAGAGGCATCAAAGCTGACACAGCTCAAGGACACACAGTAAATGTATGACAAAGCTGCCCTACATTCTTAACATCACGGCAGCCCCGCTATAAACACCAGGTCTCTCTGGGAGGATTAGACTCACAACAGTCTTCATGCAACAGACAGGATTTTACCACGCTAAAGATATCCACATCCTAATTAGAAGAGCCAGTGAATACATCGTATTAGGTGGCAAAGAGAAATCGAAATAAGGGATATCAAACAAAGGGAGTCATAAATTGATTTTGGAAAATTATCCTGGGTTATCTGGATGGGTCCAATGTAATCACAAATGTCTTTTTTAAAAGATTTATTTATTTGAAAGAGAGAGAGCATCCAAGCATGGGGGGTTGTTGGGGGAAAGGAGCAGAGGGAGAGGGAGAGAATGTCAAGCAGACTCCCTACCAAGCATGGAGCCTGATGCAGGGCTCAATCTCATAACCCAGAGAACATGATCTGAGTGAAAATCAAGAATCAGATGTTCAACTGACTGAGCCACCTAGGCGCCCCACAATAGTCTTTATAAGTGAAAGAGGGAGGGAGAAGGGCCAGATTCAGAGAAGAATATATGATGAGAGAGGCAGAGAGAGAGATTTGAAGATATTCCACTGCTGTCTGTGAAGATGGAGGAAGTGACCACACACCAAATTTAGGGAGCTTCTAGAAGGACGAAACAGGCAAGGGAACAGGCTCTCCCTAGAGTTGTCAGAAGTAACATCACCCACCAACACATTGATTTAGCCCGATTAAGTCCCATTGGCAGACTCTATCTTCCAGAACTATAAGATAAAAATACGTAAAACCAGGAGTGACAGGAAGTTCCAGGATGATTCAGTGTATCCGTCCAAGTGGTGTTTGTAGGGAAATTAATCAATGCCACAAACAGGAGAAATCCAACTCAAGCAGATAGGTCCCTCAACTTGTTTGACCACAACTACATTTATAGATTTCGAGGTGACAGAAATGGGAAAACAGACAAATAGAACTGCAGCTAGCACAAACAATGAGAGGAAGCAAGAGCCTGGAGAAACTTGCATTCAGAAAATAAGTTTAGCTACTTTCGCAGAGATAAATTCCATGAGCAGACAGGAGACCAGCCTAGTGGGAAGTAGCTTAAGAAACTGGATTTTTTCTATGTGTCCATGGAGAGAACATTCACAGGTACAAAGTATATCATATCCAGAAGCACTTTGCACTGAATCTTCTTACAGGCTCCTGAAGCAAGTCGGTGACGGAAGACTGTGGAAGCATTACAAGTGCTTCCAGGGGAGTTTTCCTTCAACCAAGAGAGTAGTGAGTGGTGCACGTGATCACAGGGGAGGGAAAGGCAAAGTCTTCGAGAGCAGTAGATCGTGCAGCTTGAACCAACGCCCTCACACTACGCTGTCCCGTGCGGTAGCCACTAGCCAGTCATGGCTTCCCAAATTTAAATTTGAATTCATTAGAAGGAAATGAAACCCCAAATTCAGTTCCTTCACCATACTTGCCACATTTCGAGCACTCAATAGTCACTGAGGCCAATGGCTACTCTCTGGGACAGAGGAGCTATGCACTCCCATCCCTGCAAAAGGTTCTAGTGCACAAAGCTGCTCTAGACCTGGGCAGTCCCAATATGGCAGCCTCTAGACACATGTGGCAATTGACATTTAGATTAATTAAAATTAGAAATTCTGTTTCTCAATCACAGAAGCCACATTCCTTGTGTTCAGTAGACACAGGACTGATTGCTACTGTCAGAACCGCATGGATCTAGAACATTCGCATGGTCACAGATAGTTTCCCTGGATGGTGCTGCCTTTTAGCTACTTTTCTTGGCTCTTCCTCTGGATCATCTGTATGACTTTCAGAGTCAAACTCTGCGACCATCTCAAACAAAGAACAATTTACCTACCTCGAAGCACTGTGCCAAAGGAAGGTCCAGGAAGTGAGTCAGGGAGGAGTTGGGAGGCTGAAGAGAGCTGAGCAGGTCTGGGTGAGATTCACTATGGCCCTCAGCTGACCAACCGACCATTCATGAGGGCCCGCTGTGGAGATGCAAGAAGGTCTTCAGTGTCGTGGGGGAGGGGGAGATGTCAGGCAGCATGTGTAGCTCCCATCTGGGCAGCACGCACACCAACGTACAACCCTGTGTGTAGGTCCATATGCATAGACACAGAGAAGAAGACAGACACATGCAAACATAACACACACACACCTTTTTCTATATGCGATAGATTTTTTTCACATTATAAACATATACCTTTTTTAAGCCCACTGGTTCTGCACAAATGTCACTGCTCATGGCCACTAAAGTGGCACAAAGCATCCCACTCCAAAATACATTAATTAGGGAGCTGGAGTAATAGAAATGTGTGATCTCTCTCTCTAGCTGGTCTTCCACTCCTGGTTGAGAGACACTCCCTTGGGGTCACTTTTTTGGGTTTAAGTCACCAAAGTAAGTAGACAGTTTCCAGAAGGCTGTGAATGTTCTCCTGGACAAGGCAAGAAATCCCTGGATTTTACTTCAGTGGTTTTCATGTTAACTCAGATTTATTAACCACATTTATTTAGAACTTCTGCAGTTTGGGGAAGCACAGGGGTCAGAGTGGGGAATGGGGTCAGAGTGGGGCATGTCAGCATCGTACTTCATATAAAATGTGGATCTTGTGAAAGTCAGCAACAGAGGAAAGCCCGGGGTGGAATTCCTAACTCTAGGTAAGCAGCATTATCTAGTCGAAACCCCCACCGGATGGACAGAGGAATCCCCACATCATTTCCAGAATGTGGTTCCCTAGACTGTGCATGACCCCTGCAAAAGTTTCATTTTATTTTGTTAATTCAAGCCATCAGGGGTCAGGACAGATCTGCCCCCTCACCAGCTTCCCCTCCATATGTGTAAGATTTCCGTACGGATGAAAATACATGCTTCGATGCTCAGTATCTCGTAATTCCTGTTTGTCATTTGGAGTCCAGACTCACTCCTTTGTTGGACACTTGATCAATCAGCCTCTCCCTCCCAAGGCTTTAGGATAAACCTCCCCTCGATCTACGGCATTATTCTAGAAGATAGTTCAAGTTTCTCTCTGCTGCCGATTTTCAACAGTGTGGGTTGCAAAAGGAAGTATACACTGCATTTCTATAGCGGTGATGCCTGTCGTTTGTGTGTTGGAAGCCAACTCTTGTCATTTGATGTCGCCTCAGGGGCCAAAACCCTGATGGGAGTAAAGCTAATGAGGGGAAATCAACCGGTCTAGTTCTGCCTCTTCTGAGAACTAGAATAAGATGTTTGTGTCTCCTCCCAAGTTTGGGAAACTCGGACAAGCTGGTTCAGAACCCCTTTTGAACGTGGATGACGTGTGTTTCAAACATACCCAGTGTTGAAAGCACGCTGGCTTTCCTTGGAAAAACAATGAGGAAGAAACTGTGAACTGAAATGCCCCTGCCTTGAAAGGAAGCACATAATATAGCTCCACAGTGTTCATTTCTTTAATGAGGAAAAGGAAAGAATTTGGGATGTACCAAAGCTGGTGTTAAATCACACTTAGAAGTCTGTCATTTATAAACACTATCTGTGAATAATAATAATAATAAAAAAAGAAGTCTGTCATTTTTATAACTTCTAAATTGAGTAACGAAATATGGATTCCCTGAAAACTAAAAGACAGTCTAGGGCCTAATATTTTTAAAGATTTATCCTTCAAAACGAGGAGGCATTAGGCATTTAATGATAGTTACTTTTTTTTTTTTTTTTTTTGTTACAGTTACTCTTAAGAGAAGTGAGGAACTGCCCACGGTTGGCTCTGTTCCAAATGATAGATGGTTCCGGAGAAATCTGGGGACTCCTCTCATGAAGCTCTAGTGATAGCTCATGGCAGATGCAGTTGACCTTGTATTTCTAGGATTTGTTACAAACCTGTTTTCATACCTTGAAGGTGGAAATTCAAAGACCAAGGATCTTCGTGTAAAGATTCAACACCAGATTTCCCTGATTAGTTTTTTGGTTTTGCCCTCCCTGATGGTTGAGGCAACTCATTCCTCATTCTTCTAAATCCACGTTTTTTAAAAAAGATTCATTTGTTTGAGAGAGAAAGAGAGAACGAGCAGGGGAAGGGCAGAAAGAGAGACTCAAGCAGACTTCTGCTGAGCACAGAGACTGTCGAGAGGCTGGATCTCAGGACCCTGAGATCATGACCTGAGCCAAAACCAGGAGTCATTTGGCCGATTAACCGAACAAGCCACTCAGGTGCCCCCTACTAAATCCTTTCGAAGCTTCCTGCTCCTTCTGTCCTTCCTTCACTTGCTTCTCTCCCTCTCCTTTCCCCTTTTACTCTCCTTCCCCTCCTTGGTCCTTGCCTCTTTTCACAACTAAGGCCTTGGTTAGGTTTCAGAGCCTGTAAAAGTCACTGATGTCCAACACCGTGAAAGAGCAGAGCCACATGCTAGGCCACTTTGAGAGACTCATGTTCCCCAGTGCCCAGCATGCACCTCTTCTGAGATGGGCTCGGGGAGCCAGAAGACACATTTTCTTCTCCACTATGCTCACAAATTTAGCTCTGTCCTTCATGGTCTTTCCATCTGAGTTATTTAAATGCAACTCTCCTACATTTGTTCTCCTGTGAAAAGAGGACAAAAACCAGTTTCGGATCCCAGAGGCACCCTCTATCTTCGGATTCATTTCCATTTTTAAAACATTAGCCTGAAACATTAGAGGTTTGATCCAAAAAAATCAGGTATAGGAAGTCCAAGGAACTGGTCTCAAGAGGTAGGTTTTCAGGCCAACGTATTATGCTCACCCTAGAAAATAGATGTTGTGCTAACGAGTTCACTCCAGGAGGAGATGTAAGGGCAAGATTGATAGTTCAGTTGGGATTTCATCCCCAGCTCCTGCATCTTCTTGGACAGACAGAACATCTCAGCATTTAATCATATAACCAGGGAGAGACCCCACAACATGCCTCCAGACGGTTCCCACACCTGAACCCTCCAGAGTGGTCATTTATTATGTCTCCTGGACAATTTGGGGCTCCAGAAAGCGTTAACCTTGTAACCATACATCTGTGCAGTGCAGGACAGTTTTCAAAGGGATCTCACAGATGTGATCTCATTTGACCTTGACAAGGTCCTGCAGCTCAACAATGGCAGAGAAAAAAAGAGCCGGACAGGAAGTGGAGGTACCCTCCAGACCACAGGGTGCTCCAGGGTCAGCCCTGAATCCAAGTTCCAGTCCCACCATCCCTTCAGGGTGTAGCCTGTGTCAATTATTTCACACCCCTGAGCTCCAGCTTCTTCATTCCCCAGCCTGAGACAATAGTGGTACTTGTTTCACAAAGCTGTTCGGGGCAAGGGCAGTGAAGAAGTCATCGGCAGCATTCAGCATTATATCTGGCACATGTCACATGTTCAAGACATGTCATCTATTATGATCAGTAAATACATCTAACCTGCATAAGAACAGTCTGAAAAGGAATATCCAACACTCAAAGAGTTCATCCTGAATGTTTCGTTACCCAGCAGGGACATGAGCCTGAGTTGGCAGGGCAATCCAAAGATGCAGATCTTAGCATTCGAAGATACAGCACTTGGGAAATAGCTAATGCTCTGAAACTCAAAAGGCTCAGGACTGTGGACAGGTTTTATTATTGGGTCTACTGATTAAAACTATGCTTGTTTTTTATAGACCATTATTTAGAAATACTTGCAGTGTTATTTCATTTGTAGCTATGTATTATTCCAAAACACCAGCCATGTTCACCTTTATTGTTTTGTTGAGCTCAGTGTTCTCTAGGTTTCTAGGGCAATCAGCCATACTGGTGACATTGGTTTGATGTGCATGCCTGCTCATTCTACTTCTCAAATTTTCTTGCTTAGAACTCTGAGTCATCTAGAGTAAGCCTGGCCCCTTCTCTAAAATGAACTGATTTTATAAAATAAGAAATGTGAGAATTATATTTTTCAAAGTTCCTTTACGCATTAAAATGTCCTCCACTCTTGATCCATGCCTGCTCAGCTCAGAAGGGAGGACCAAACTGAAATAGCTTCAGTGGGACACAAGTATCTTTGGTACTAGGCAGCTTTCTCAGATAAGGTAACTGTAACAAACAAACAGACTTCTGGGCTTCTAAGAACAAAGCTTTAATTCCCACTTATTTTACAGGCCAACTGGAAGCTGGCTGTTACTCTGCTCTGTCTCTTTGTTCTTGGACCTAGCCCATCTGGATTATGTTGATCTTGAGGAAGAATGAGAAAGCAATGGGGAACCCAAGCAATGGCAGAAGGAGTTAATGGTGGTTCTGCGACCACAAGAAGGTCCTTCAGTTTCTGTGATGCACCACATTTCTGTGCATATTTCATAGAGCCACGCCCACCATCAATGCTGAAGGAGATTCACCTGTCGGGTGAGTCCCTGCAAGCCACAGGGCAGGAGTGGACACATACATTCCACCCACGAAGGGCAGTCAACAACACAATCTACCACACTTGGGAGTCTTGGTTAACTTTGAGTGACATTCCTATGTGAGCTCTTGTCTGTTGGTTTAGGGCCGTTCCCAAGACTTAGGGAGCAGTGTAGAGTGACTTTAAGATGCATTCTAAGGTGCACCTGGGTGGCTCAGTCAGTTGGGCGTCTGACTCTTGATTTCGGCTCAGGTCATGATCTCTCTCTACCTCTGTTCCTCCCCCTGCTCTTTCTCTCTCTCTCTCAAATAAATTGATAAATCTTTAAAAAGAAATAAGATGCACTCTAGAATAGAACAAGGGTTGGCCAACTTTGGTCCACTCTTATTTTTGCATGACCCAAGAGCCATGATGGCTTTTACATATTTAAGGGGTTGTATTTAAAAAAAAAAAAAAAAGGGAAAAAGAAGGAAATTTTGTGACAAAGACCAAGTGCAACTCACAACGTCTAAAATATTTATCTGACTCTTTTACAAAAAGCTTGTCAACTCCTGGAATAAAACTAAATTTGACATTGCTTCTGGAACTTTGCTCTCATCCACATTGGAAGCAGTCCACGTCAACCCCAGTCAAAATCAGCTCCTGGAAGTAACAAATACAAGCTTGAATTCAGTGACTGCTAATCAAGGTACAGTTATTCCTCTAGCATATAGAGTCTAGAGACTCCACAGAACTTGTCCATCCATATCCCTGGTGTTGTACCAACCACACTGGATTATAATTGCTTTTTTCTGCCTTCATGCCCCATAAAAGGGCTATCCTCATTTCTTTTAGGGAAGACACAGAAATGTCCCACACTCAGCCCCATGCTTAACAAAGGTATTTACAAATGTTTTCAATCGAGTTACACTAAACTCCTAGCATGACAGAGAATCCTAAGGCACCAGCTCTCATTTTTTTCATAAAGCCTCTGCTCTTAAATTCCTTGCCTGAGTTTATTTATCTGCAAAATGGAAATGGAAATGTTTGTCACTGTAAGTCTTCTTTAAATATTTACTTAGAGATGATAGAATAAAGTTATGTTCACTCTGCCATACTCACCGAAATCCATCAAAAACAACAAAAAGACCCAAAAGGTAAGAAACTCCATTTTAAATTAACTAAAGTAAAAGCCTCTGTCTCTAAAAGAAGAAAGAACATCTGTCAAAAAATAATGTAAAATGAAATTTATTGGCAGTAGAGAGCATGTCAGAGTTGACATAATTTCCCCAGAGGTTTCTCTTGAAGGAAGGATCTTAATCCTGAAAAAGCTGCCTGACTAGTGACATAACACAGGGACACTGGGAAGACAGGGAGAGAGAGTTCGGGCTGCAGAGGGGTGGGGAAGGTAGAACTGAAGGACACCCCAGCTTTGCAGACACATCCAGTTCAATATCTAGTCCAATGCCCTGGCCCAGGGAAACTACTAGGAGTAATAGAGAGGGAGGATTTGTCAGCAAAAAAAGACACAGAATGTGCAAACTGTTGCCAGGGTTGCCTTAGCCAAATACCACAAGTGGGCCACTGATCAACAAAAGTTCTTGTCTCCCCATTCTGGAGTCTAGAAATCCAAGATCAAGGCGTCAGCAGGTTTGGTTCCTTCTGAGAGATGTGAGGGAAGCTTCAGTGCCAGGTCTCCCCTCTGGACTTGGAGATGACATGATCCACTCTCTGCCTTCGGGTTCACTTGTCTTTCTTCCTGTGTGTGTGTGTGTTTCTTCACATGCTTTTGTGGTTTTTTTTTTTTGTTTGTTTGTTTTTTGTTTTGTTTTGTTTTGTTTTGTTTTTTTAACAGGGAGACCAGTCCTCCTTTCTCCAGTATGACCTCCTTTTTAGCTAATTACATCTGTAAGGACCATATCTCCAAATAAGGCCATACTCTGAAGCCCCGGGAGTTAGAAATTTAACCTATGAATTTTGTGGAGGGGGGACACACAACTCAACCCATGAGACTCGTGAGACTTATGAGAGCCATGAGACTCAGGATACACCATGAGCCACTCCAATCTTCTCACATCAAGGTCTGCAATGAGACATGCTCTCAGTGCAGAAGTCAGTGGTCAGTGAGCAGCTTTTCAGATGATACATCTTAATTCCTGCTGGAGATTGCCCAGGTCATTCTGTCACACCTTTCCCAGCACCTCAACCCTATCACTGTGCATACTGTAGCAAACGCAGATAGAACGACTCCATTTAAAGATGAATCATGCACATAAAAACTGTTAGCTATAGGATTTGTGTGTTGACCATGAAAAGAGAGAAAAAAAGGAACATAGGCAGAAAAACTGAGAACACACATCAGAAGAAGAACCATTCACAAAAATGAGGGAAAATGTTTGCAAATTATCCTCCAGAGTCTCAAACTAGAGATTCAACGGCTTCTTTGAAAAGAGAGCTTTCAAAATTTACAAAAAGGCAAAGTAAATGTGATGAGAGCAGACGGGGTAAAAGGCGAGCTGACAATACGTGAAGGGAATGGAGGAATAGAAGGGAACAGAATCATTATGAAGCTAAAAGCCACATTGGAGGCAACAAAGACAGGATAAACAAAATTTAAGACTGTCACAGACTTGGAGAAAAACATTTGGAGAAATTAGATGGAACAAAAAGGAAGAGAACAATGATGTAAATAATTAGAGAGAACATGGTAAATATCAAAAATGAGAAAAAGATTCCTGATATATGCATAATTGATGTCCTTAAAAAGATACACAAGTGGAACAGAAAACAATATGATTTCTTAAATAAAACCTCAACCCTGCAGAGGGAGAGGGCACATATTGTTCCTGTATAAATTTATACAGACCTATTTATACTCTGTCTCATCATGGAAAATTTATGGAGCCTCAAGAGTAAAGAAATAATGTCTCAGACATTTAGGCTGAAAAATAAGTTACTTCCAAAAGAAAAAAAAAATCACTTTAGCCTCAGACTTCTTCCCCACAATGGTCAATACCAGAAGCCAGGGGATCCTATTTACAAAGGTACGCAAGAGAGTGTGACTCTCGAATTTTATGCCCAGCCAAACTGTCCTTAAGGTATAAAAGTGACATACATCCTTAGACATCAGGAACTCAGAAAATATAGCATCCACATAATTTTGTCCAAAAAGACTACTCGAATATCTCAGTACAGCTAGTGTAGCAATACAACTGGACCTAAGGGTCAGACTCCCACTCACTGTGTAACCTCGACCAAGTTACTAAACCTCTCTGTGTCTCCGTTTTCTCATCCATATGAAAGTCATTATGAGAATGAAATGAACTACTACAAATAAAAGTGTTAGCATAATGCTTGGCCCTTCATAAGCACTGAATAACTGTTAGTCATATTTATCAGGATCATCATGATTATCAAGGTAAGAGCGTAAGTTAAACTGAAGTGAAAGCAGGATTATATTTTGAAACAGAATGTAAACATTATGAGTCCTGACAATATTAAAAAAAAGAGGGGGGGGAGGAACCAAGGGGGTGGTAAACAGACGAAAAACAAGAGAAGGAGTACATGCTTACTAATATCCTCACTGTTCACAGCAGGAGGGAAAATATATAAAATAATATGGGTTGAAATATAGTTTCATCACCTATAAACTTATTTTTTAATCTCCTTTGCAAACTTTTAAAAGCACTAGTATCCCAAGTTTAGTAATTCAGTTAAAATTCAGTATTTTTCTATTAAATTCAAAAACAAATTGGTTTTCACAAATACAGTATAGAGCATTTGATCCCCATGTTGTACATAAATCTTGTACTTCCATCCTTCTGGCTGTGTAGACATAGAAGTATTTAAAATGTTGATAATGGGGGTGCCTGTGTGGCTCAGTGGGTTAAGTCTCTGCCTTCGGCTCAGGTCACGATCTCAGGGTCCTGGGATCGAGCCCCGCATCGTGCTCTCTGCTCAGCAGGGAGCCTGCTTCCCCTCTCTCCCTGCCTGCCTCTCTGCCTACTTGTGATCTCTGTCTGTCAAATAAATAAAATCTTTTAAAAAAATAAAATAAAATGTTGATAATGATTTTATTTATTTTTGAAGATTTTATTTATTCATTTGAGAGAAAAAGAGAACACAAGCAGGGGGGAGGGGCAGAGGGCGAGGGAGAAGCAGACTCTCCACTGAGCAGGGAGCCCAGTGCCAGGCTTCATCCCAGGACCCTCAGATCATGACTTGAGCTGAAGGCAGACACTTAACCAACTGAGCCACCCAGATGCCCCATAAAATGTTAATAATGATTTCATTCCTGGTGGTAGCATTTAGAATTTTGAGGGTTTTTTTTTTTTTAACCTTCTTATTTAAGCTTTCTATATGGCTTGAATTTTTATAATACAAGTCTATCACTTTAACAAAAACAATAAAGTTAATTTTAAATAACTAGCATGCCTTTCGTTTTCATGCACGAAGGTTTTTACTTGAGGCCCCAAAAATATTAATTGAGCTATAAATACGTGAAGTTCAATTCCATTGACCTCCAATAGCACAAGAATTTGGCCAAGAAATAGTGTACTTTTTTTTTAATATTTGTTTTTCTGCTGTCATTGCAATCAAGAAATTACCAACCAAAATAAGCCAATCTTTCAGAACAAAAAGAAAGCCCAGTCTGTCATTAAAAAAGTGGCATTCACGGGGTGCTTGGGTGGCTCAGTGGTTAGGTGTCTGCCTGCTTCTCCTTCTCCCTCGGCCTGCCGCTTGGGCTGCTTGTGTTTTCTCTCTCTCTCTCTCTCTGTCCAATAAATAAATTTAAAAAGAAAATGTTTTTTTGAAAAAGCGGCATTGACTTCATTTTGATCATTGTTGCACTCCCATACCTGTTTGTTTTTAAAGCGTCTTGGTCTCTAAGACTCCCTCTCTCTTCTCAGCCAGCACCTCTCAAGCCTGAATTCACAGCAAAGGACAGAGGGCGCATCGAACATGCCAGAGCTGGGATTCATTTAGAAACTCAGATTTCCCCGACAAGGGAAGGTAGACGGAGTAAAACCAGCATCTGCCTCTGTGGTGGTGTTTCCATCTGTGTCTTTTTAATCTCCTTCTTTATTTTTTCAAATGTATCTTTTTCTTGATTTTCATTTATCATCTTTCTGGGATTCCTCATACTTAACTACCATCTTGTATACCTCATCATTTTATGTTTTCTTATTCTTTCACCTTTCTTATTTGGGGTTCTTTTCCCCCTTTGGGGACAGTTTCTGAATCTAACTGTGCAATTTGAGAATTCATCCTTCAACTGCTCTCATTCTACTCTGCATTCCAGCATTTCTCCTCTCATGCAAATAGTATACATTTTCTAGTATTTCTTTTTTTCCCCCGACTTGAAAGGTCCAAACATGCCAAATAAAAGAAAATAAAAGAAATTCATAGTGGACACTTGCACACCCAAAACCTAGCTTCTATGGTTAACATCTTTCTGTATCTGCAGTCTCATAAGCCGACCCATCGACTTTATCTTTTGCCACATTTCAGAGGAAATGACAAACATCAGTACACTCCCTCAAAGTCCTGCAGCATTCCATCAGTATAGTTAACAAGCTCTTGGAATAACTCTTAATTTTTTTCTTTGTAATTTACTTGAAACAGAGAGAGAAAGAGCACGAACAGGGGAGGGTTAATAGGAGAGGGAAGAAGCAAGTAAAAACCTTCCCTACTGAATAAGGAGCCAGATGCCGGGCTCCATCCCAGGACCCTGAGATCATGATCTGAGCCAAAGGCAGAGGCTCAACCCACTGAGCCACCCAGGCGCCCCTCGGAGTAACCGTTAAATGCAACCAGGTTCCAGAACCACTGTGGATCCTAGCAAACCACGCTCCGTCCTGGCTCACGGTTGCCTGGTGGTCTTACTCAAAAGCCTTAAGAAACTTCTTTCTCCACGTACTCCTGAGAAATCCTCTTTAAAAACCTTAAAAAAAAAAAAAAAAACAAAAAAAAAAAAAAAAAAAGACAATCAAGAGGTAACATCTAAGTCCCCCATAAAGTTAGTACAAGCTGAGGGGATCAATATGATGATGGGAAACTCCAGAAAAAAAGACAAAAACCAGGTCTTTCTTGCACACTGCTTCGACTGGTAGCAGGTGGGGAAGGAAATTCTCACGATTTAACTCCGCGTGTCTCCGGCACCTTCTCTGGACCTGTTCTAGGGCGGGGGTGGGGGACGACAGAGAAAAAGGTTCCTTCTCGGGCGCTTTGATGGGATTGACTCACCGTGGACTGAGGGATCCTCCCCGCCCAGCGGCGCAGTTCCCTCCCCCGACTGCCGGCTGTCCCCTCCGGCCCGCCCGGCGACCCTACAGCTTGAACGTTACCAACGTCGTCCTAAGGATTTGGTGACAGTGAACCTAACAGTTTGAGGAAAGCCCCTCCGAGTGCGCGGAAGGAATACCGTGACTGCTCGTGAGTATGACGGTGATTTCTCGATCTCGGCCCTCGCGCGGAGCAAGAGTCCGGATGGCTCAACAGCGTTGTCACATGTTTGCTTTCATCATGGGCGCATGGGAAGATCCTGCCGAGTGCCATGGCCTGAGGACTCTAGGCATAGGATTTGTTCACCCATCCTCCGGGCTGGATCTTCTGATCCGCATCAGGGGAACCCACGCGAGGGACACAAGCTTGTGCGCTTACTGAATTGCACGAGGCTCCAGGTCGGAGAGCTCACGTGGCCCACCTGTGAGCAGTCACCCTGCGTGTATGTGGCTCCAAGTTGCCCCGTACCCGCGGGCGCATAATAAACATCAGGGCGCCGGGCAAGAGAAGGCTGTGCTAACATCCGCGCGCATCTCAATAAATGCTCTTACGCTTTTGTTTCCTTTCTTTTATGGGAATACCCTTTGCTCTAAATTTTGTTAGATTAAGCAAACGATGAAATCACGTATTTGAACAGTTAATGTTTGCTGAATCCTGGCATTTTTGTTCTTTTCAAGGTAAGAATAACTTCCTTTCGAGACGTTCAAAAACGTTCATGTATATGCACGCATCTCTCCTCGCTTCCGCCCTACACATTAGACAATAAGTACTAGTGTTCCTTCCAAATTCTAAGCAAACACGGGGTGGGGGGGATACCTCTTTGGCTTGAGGGCATATTTTATTTCCTAGCAGCCGGCTTTACAAACTTCCAAACCAGATTTCTTCCCAAGAAGCCCATAAATAAAGCCTGCCCCTCCTTGTGCTACAGGAGGTGGAGGAAAGAGCCGCTCTCGTTTTGTGTGACCTCACGCTGCACAGGGAAATGGCAGCGGGGGTGCAACTGTCCTCTGTTCTGACGCTGCTTCCTGGGGGCTTTGGTCTTTGGAATAGGAGGGCCTGGCCTGGGCAGAGAAGGAGGAGCAGACTCCCTAAGACAGGCTTGGGGTCCCGAGCGCTCAAGGACACCATCCCGTCCCTGACTGCCTCCACTCCCAGAAAAACCACCCTCCAAAAAGGACACCCCTTGTGGGAGAGCTGTCAGAAAGAGGAAGCTGAAAGAGAACGAGAAAGAGGACTCCGTTGGAAATATCTGAGGGCCTCATAAGGTAGTAATTATTAAATTAAGCTTGTTTTAATGAAACAAGCTGGTTCTGTCAAGACCATTGTTGCAACAGAACTCCACTGTTCAAGCCTGCAAGATGCAAACAAGAGTTTGCAGGCTTGTGGATTGCTTTTTTTTTTCCCCCATTCTTCTGAGGTAACCACTTTACTTCAGAATGAAGTTAAAATTCTTTCTAGCTCATTCAGAGCATATTATCAGCAGTCTTTTGCAATGTGGCATCTTCTAGAAACATGCAGCTTTACAAGCAGATGACTCACATGCAGCCACTGCGGACCCACGTTCACTTTCTTAACTGATCCCGTTTTACAAAAAAAGGATTTAAAAAAATGGGGAAAGAGTTCAGAGGACTTGTTTCCACATCCAAATCAAAGAGAGAAGCTGTCTCAGCACTCTGGACCCCTCCCACATCTTGTGAGTGTTACTGAATGCCCAAAATAAAGTTTTCTTTTTGTCACAGGCAGGGATAAGCCAAGGAATTCTTTATCTAAATTTAAAAGATTTCCTTCATCAAAGGCAACTTCTGCCCCATCCCAACCCAACCCACACAGGTTACTTCATGAAATATATTTTTTAATTCAATGCCAATAACCGTGATATTGATAGAACAGGCTGATTCAACGTAACTTAAGCCGCTTTACCTGTAGGAAATAGAAAAGAATTTCTTTTAAGGAACCACACACTGAAAAGGGAACACAGCCCTTTGTTTGGTCTAATGCCAAAGGGAATTCAACATAAAAATGGATCTTGAGCTGACAGCATCCAGAAAACTCTGCACAAAGTGGCTCTGCGCTCTACAGAGGCCAGGAAGATCCGGGAAGGAAAGCTTGGTTTCCTCTTTCTGCTGATTAAGAGTCTAGAGCCTCCGAGTCCAGCTCCAGACGCAGAAGAAAGATCTTATCATGACCCTTAGAAAAACCTTCATTGTTAAAGGGGTCCTCATTTCCTCAATGCAGGGAAGAAAAAGAAATAACATTTAAAGTTCATTCCTGCTTGTCAGCTGTTTGGATCCGGGAGTTCATTCCGTACCAAGATTTTCTGAACCTGTGGGAACAGTTCAGAGGATTAAAGGCTGACCCACATACTCTCCCTCAATAAAATCCTAGTCTCCCAATTACCTAGTACCATTGGCTGCGCCTGTATTCACAAGTTCTCAGTTACTGTAGGAGCTCTATACTGCTTATTACGGTCACGGATAACTAATCTGACATTGAACAGGTCCCACTAGGTTAGGCAAAGCTTTCTTTAATTCAGTATCTTTATATGAGGTTTCCAGGCTGATTGGATTAGAAGCAAAGAATATGACCTCCAAAACTTCCCCTTTCTGGAATTTATTCAAGTTCTCTTTGTGGTCACTGATGGGATTGAGTGCTGAAAGTCCCCAGAGTCATAAAACAACACACATCTTCTGTAGGATATAAAGTCCTACACATACCTCTATTATGTTGAGGGTGTTCATTACATTTTTTTCAAACTCTCTTCCTCCTTATTTTTATCTGTTTGGTCTAAATACCTCTGAAAGAGAGATATTAAAGTCTCCCAGAACAATTTTTTTGTTTTGTTTTTAAAGTTTTTTTGACGTGAGTTTTTTAATGCTGAATCATTAACCACTTGGTTAAATGACATTGGGATTATCGAATGTAAAGAGATTACTCTTTTCTCTGCATTATTTTGGATGAAAACTGGAAAAAAAATCAAAATAAATTTTTTTAATTCTTCAAAAAATGTTAACTATACTGGAATTAAAATTAAATAATACTTTCAAAAAACTGGAAAATATAAAAAAAATCAAAATGTGGAGTATGAATGAGTTATTCTCTAAATCCACTCCTTCTTATTCTGATGAGAACTGTGTGATCGACTGAAGTAATTTCAAGTTCACTGAATAATTTTTTGGTTTCAAGTCAGTATTGCCAGGAGTGAGGTAAAAATAATGATCCCAGAAGAGAAAACTTACCTATTGCCATCTCTAGCTGAGTTGCTATCTGCTCATCATCAAACATTTTCATTTTGAAAATCAAGTAGGTGTGTCTGGCTCCCATCTCTGGGCAGGACTTGGTATCATTTAGAACGACCCATAGCTAGTCATCTGCCTTGTTTTTCTGAAGATGAAGAGTCATCAAGATTCTAAATGGGTTGGAGGAAGAAGAAACACAAGCAATTCTTTGGCTTCTTCTTGGTGACCTCTTCCCTGCTTAAGGGAACAAAATGAAGTAGGTTCAAAGACGGAGCAAGCGAATACTTTTCTGTAAATGATAGAAACGGATGGGGTGCCTGGGTGGCTCAGTGGGTTAAAGCCTCTGCCTTTGGCTCAGGTCATGATCCCAGGGTCCTGGGATTGAGCCCTACCTCGGGCTCTCTGCTCAGCAGGGAACCTGCTTCCCCTCTCTCTCTGCCTGCCTCTCTGCCTACCTGTGATCTCTGTCTGTCAAATAAATAAATAAAATCTTTAAAAAAAAAAAGTGGTAGAAACAGGAAGCTGAGAAAGACTTGACAGACTAGAAGCTACAAGGAGCTTTCAATTGATCCTGATAAATCAACACTGCTTTACACTTCGACTTGACTTCCTGCGGAATCAAATCATCTCTCTGGACACCCTGAGCAACAGAGGATTTTGTCAGCCTGTGGCCATGGCTTCTCCCATCCTTGAGGAAGAGGACCCAAATATTTCCAATATTATACTGCCCTAGAAATGGCAATTGATGTTTTCTTATCCACTGTTTAGAGGCAGGACAATCAAAGCAATCCTATCAGGAAAGAGTCCTTTGTCACTCTCAGTGACAGCTGGAAGTCTTTAGAAACTTCTCCCAGAGAGTGCAGCAGGATGTTGAAGGAATTGCATCTCTTAGTAGGAATCTCAGGGTGCCAAGTTCAACACATGGCTGAAAGATGCTTAGGCCCTAATCAAGCAAATGGGAGCAAGATGGTCAAGAGGGCCTGTAGAGTATGCTTGCTCCATTACCCAAGATGGAGCTTTCTGCCTTTCTCCAAAAAGTGGAGAGGCAGCTTTTAATTTTTTTTTTAACTGCATACCATATAGGAACATTCTAGAAACAGATAACTGGGTGGGGGGGGGATATAGAAAACAAAAAAATTCATGTCCAAGCAATGAGAGTATAATTCTCCGTATCTATCCTCTTACATAAAAACCTAGAACAAGGGAAGAGCTGCCTTCAACCTTAAGTACATCATGAAGTTTTAGTTGATTATAGGAAACTTTAGTTTTTTAAAAGCAGATTTTTCCTTCGAATAAGCAAAGGTTATTACCAATTCCTTTCTAGCCATTTTGTGCTCCATCTCCTTCCAAAACTGCAAAAAGGTAGAAAAACAATTGTGGGTAGTCGACGATTCTGGAGAAGGAAGGAACTCTCCCTAGCAAAGTGAAGGGAGTACCATCTGCCGTCCCTGTTGATCAGAGAAGTCAACCTCTGGTCCACCAGGCATGCCTCAGAACTGGGGGAGGTGGTGAGTCTGTGATGTGTGTGTTTTTCATTTAAATTAAACTGTGTCTGGGTCAAGCCAGGATCCAAAGTCTTCAGAGAAAGTAGAACTCCATGTGATATTTTGAGTCCAAACAGAAACAGGAAATTCCATTGACCTCTGGAGAGAGAATAAGTTCCCTTGAGAAGTTCTCACTCAGTTTTCCATATTGAATGAGTTCTGGATGGTTCGAATGACATCCTGAACCACATGCAAACAATCTCAACATATCCTTAGTGTTGAGTAAAGTTCAAACAGCCCAAAATTATTTTAAGACTTGGCATCTATTGTACTGCAAACAAGCAAAGTTAAATTCTAAAATCACAGAAGAGATGAAAGTGGTTATTCATATTCTTTATGACATCCAGCCTACCTGAAACATTCAACCACCACAATCATTTTATTAAGCATAATATCTCGAAGTACCTTTATTAAAATAAATACACTGTAAGTCACAGGAGGGGGCACATGTCACAACTCAGACCTATCAATCATCTGGTTAATTACCTACCACTTCACAGAATGTCAATGAGGAAGAGAGAGGAAAGAACTAACATTATGTAGCTCTTTCTGGATGCCTGCGTTCAGCTAAGTTCTTTACGTAACTTTCGTTATTGAATCTTCATAAAGTTCCGATAAAATTAAGTACAATATGTATTATTTTTTGAAAAATTTGCAGTTGGGACTTCTGGGTGACTCAGTTGGTTAAGTATCTGGCTTCAGCTCAGGCTCAGGTCATGATCCTGGAGTCCTGGGATGAAGTCCCACCTCATTGGGCTCCCTGCTCAGCGGGGAGCCTGCTTCTCCCTCTCCTCCTGCCCCTCGCCCTGCTCTTTCTTTCTCTCTCTCTCTCCATCACTCTCTAATAAATTAAAAAAAAAATCTTTTAAAAATCAAAAATAAAAATTTTACCATTAAGAGAATTGAAACTTAGAAATGTTACTAACTTGCCCACAGCTTTATAGCTAAGAAGAATCTGGTTTTGAATCCAGATTGGTCTGATTCCAAACCCCACCAGGTTAGTATTCATCTAATGTTGAAAGGAGGAAATGAATATGAAGAGAACAGAGTAGTGATGCCCAATAAAAATAAAATGTGAGTCAAATCAAGAAACAGGCTCTTAACTGCAGAGAACAAGCTGATGGTTACCAGACGGGAGGTTGGTGGAGGAATGGGGGAAACAGGTGATGGGGAATAAAGAATATGCTTATCATGATGAGCACTGAGCAATGTATAGAAATGTTTAATCACTATATCGTATGCCTGAAACTAACATAACATTGTATGTTATGTTACACTGGACTTAAAATTTAAAACATAAAAAAAAGTAATAAAAACAAAAAAAACAGAACGTTAAACATACACATAATTTCAAATTTTTTGTAGCCATGCTGAAAAAGTAAAGAGAAGCAGGTGAAATTAATTTTACTTACTCCAATGTATCCAAAATACTAGCACTTCGACATGTGATCAGTAAACTAATTATTTTTGAGACAATCTGTGAGACAATTTACATTCTTTTTTTATACATCGGTCTTTGAAATCCCTGTACATGTTTTTACAATTATAACTCATCTTAATTCAGACTAACCACATTTTAAGTTCTCAACGGCTGCATGTGGCTGGTGGCTGCCATACTGAAGAGCGACACCCAGAGCATTAATTCTTGCAGATTTATGCCACTCATAAATTTGGTCATTATACATTTTGTCTTCACCTAAATTCCTTCTTAAAATATTGACCAAGACAGGTTCCTCAAAAAGTTAGAGTTATAGTAGACCCTGCAATCTCACTTGTAGGTATATACTCAAGAGACATGAAATAAAAGGAAAACGTTTCAGAGAGAAATGAAAACATGTTTCCACAAAAACATGTACACAAATATTCACGCCAGTGTTATTCGAAATAGCCAAAATGTAGAAACAACACAAATGTCTATCAACTGATAAATGGGTGAGTAAAATGTATTATACCCATAGAATGGTATATTATTTTGCAATAAAAATGAACACAATACTGACACGTGCCACAACACCAACAACACATAAAATAAGTGGAATAAACTAATCACACAAGAGCATATATGATATGATTTCATTTATATGAAATATTCAGAATAGACAAATCTGTAAAGACTGTAAGTTGTTTAGTGGATGCCTAGGCCTGCGGAGGTTGGGAAGATATGGGAAGTGACTGCTGATAGGTATAGAGTTTCTTTTTAGAGTAATGAAAATGTTCTAAGATTGATTGTGGTGATTTCTTGTACATACAAGAGAACACTGACTTGTACAAATTAAGTGGGTCAATTGTGTGGTATATGAATTACTTCTCAACGGAGCTGTCATATAAAAGAAATAAACTCATCTGAACCCTCAAGAAATATTGAAAAAGAGGTTTCTAAACAGATATTTATCTGTTAATCAATAATCTCCTGTCTGTACTGCTCCTAGTCTTGTCTTCAAGGAAAGAATCCATCCAACAAACCTCCAGGGAGGACTAGCTTATAGTCAAACACTTTGTTAGATGATCAAGATAGGGTCCCGGACCAGTAGAGCTTGTGGGCTAGAGAAATTGGCATGGAAACAAACAAAAAAATATAAGCCACTGGAAATAGACCTATAATGGGGACTTTATTCAGAGACTCCTAGGATAATCTAAGGAAAAGAAGGTAAACAAAGCATTTCCTAGATCGACCAGTGGGGTGACCCAAAGGGATTGATTAAAATAATTTGTCATGGCTTATTTTTAGTGACCTCATTTTTTAAGCACTCTTAAGAACAAATCACACCTAATTTTCTTTTTAGAATTTTGCCAAAATTCCTCATCATGCTCATTGTTTCAATGGCCCCTAGATTCCAACTCTTCCCATGTTTTAAAAATAGGGAAAAGGCTTGTAAGCTCCAGTCTTGAGAATTTTCCTCATTTCCTGATGATTCCTCAGTGAAAGGAGTCTGGGAAAAAAAGAAAAAAAAAGAAAGAAAGAAAGAAAGAAAAAAGTTGTCAAAATCTAACTTGACACATGTTCATCAGGAACCATGTTCACAAATGTTTTTAGCAGTGTTCTTCATAAAGGAAACAATACAAGCATCCACCAACAGCACAGCTATTAAATGTCATTGTCATTAGTTTACTACATCCTGGCGTCTTATGTGGGGAAATTGAATGGATCGAGTTACGTGCATCAATGTGGCTGAATTTCAAAAACAATGTGGGTCCAAAGAAACACATTATTCATATAAAGTTCAAAAGTAGGCAAAAATGAAAACACTATTTACTGATACACTCACATTATGGTTACACACACACACACACACACACACACACGTATCCCCACAATAAAAAACAAGGGTGTGATTAACACAAAATTCAGGGCAGTCATTGTGAGGGGTGGGGTGAGGGGAAGGATACGTGATCTGATTGGAGCACACAGGACATTTCTGGGGTACTGGTGCTTCTTCATTTCTCAACATAGATGTTCATTTTTGTTTAAATTATATCCACACAGTTTCACATACTCCTTGTATATTTTACAATGTTTTAAATCACAAAACTAACTAGGACAAAACCCCAACAACTGTGCTGGTGCAGTAAGTTTTCATGGGCACCTTTCATTTTATGCACATGTTGTTCTAGTTTATTGGTCTGTAATAGATCCTGCATTTGCTGGATTCTGAAATTCAATGCTACTTAGAGTATATAGATTCCTTTGTCTGCAAAGAGCTTTAGAATCTGGCAAGATATTTGAGATAGAAGATTCCTGGAACCTCAGGAGGACTGGCAGGATATGAGGGCACACCTCCCACTCATCCCTCATCTGGCTTCTGGCCTGGCCAGACCACCCCCAGCGAAAGCGAGGTCAGAGAAGTGAGGGGAATATGTGCACTGAGGCCTGATACCTTCGTTTATTAAATCTTTACCCTTAGACATCAAAAATTCCCAAAGATGGGGAGTGGGGGTCATAGTAGTCTCTTGGGTGAACAATAATGGAAGAAGCCCCAGTCTGCCTACTCATCATTCGCATAGACCATGCTTCTAGATACCTGCCTGGACAGAGGCCCAAAAGAAATTTTGGCACAGGAGTTGTCTTTGCATTTAGTAAGCTGGTTTATCTGAAATGCTCTAAAAGCTTCATGGCTGGAAGGAATGGACATTTGCCACTGATTCAATGACTCTGACGCTCCCCACCAGCCAGTCTAAGTGCCAACTGTAGTCCATTCTCAATACAGACAACAACCACACCAGTTTATTTCTCCAGATATATTCGGGTTCCTAGTCTGCAAGAAGTCGTACTTTTTACTTGTTAGCTCCCCATGTGAGAAGGAAGGATAACGAAAGCTTTTAACTGCACCACAATAACTCATTCTCCCAAAAGGACATATTAGACAAAAAGACAGCTAAAAAAAGATATTTTGGGGACCCTAAAGTTTTTTCAAATAAAATTAAGGTATATTTTCTAAATTTCAGTCTGCATGTCAGTAGTCTCCAAAGGTCAGCAGCCTGAAATGGCTGTCCCAGGATGAATTCATAGCTCAGTAGCCTTGTTGACCATACGTGCTCTCTGGGCATCTCACTTAGCCTGCCTGAATTTGATCAGCCAACACTTCATTTCGGCTGGAATCTGGGACTGCACCCCAAGCCCAGGATGGGGTTAACAGAGAGGCAGTGGAAACATTTGGGACTGTTTCTCCATTCTCTTCTCCGCCTGCAAGACCAACTGCTGGTTATCACCACCAGAAAAGTAACCCCTTTTGATCCCCCTTCCCACCCTATGACTCTCCTTTGCATCTAGCACAAGATACCCAAAATAACTTGAATCTATCTTATTTTCCTCAGTCAACTCAGGACACAGTCAACTTAGTTACCCACTCCAGATTCTGATAGGTGTGGTCTATCCTTCAGACTGAGTGCTTAGGAACAGAAAAGGAATTTGAAATTTTTTTTCTGGATTTTTGCCTCAGTTCTTGCCATAGCTACATGGTCGTGATTTTCACCTGCATTCAGCCCTGTCCTATCCTGTATGTTGGTTGTTTTTGGTCTTTTCGCACCACCACCCTTGCCTCATCCTGAGATTCTGACTGTGGTGGGGGCAGGAGGGCCTCAGGACCTGCCCTTTTTAAAAGCTCCCCAGATTTTTTGAAAGCATGCCTAGGGTTGAAAAGCATCATGCAGAGGTCAAATGAAAACATGGGAAGATGAACAGGAGCCATAAAGCAGAGCTTTTACTCAAGATGTTTATCTCTTTGTGTTTAAATTTTGGAAGAGGCCACTTGGGTGGCTGAGTTGGTTGAGCAATTGACTCTTGCCTTGCCTCAGGTCGTGATCTCGGGGTCATGAGACTGAGCCTCACATCAGGCTCTGTGCTTGGCACAGAGACTGCTTGGGATTGCTCTCTCCCTCTATCCCTCATCCCTCTTCTGCCCCGCTCGTGCACTCTCTCTCTCTCTCTTTCTCATTAATTAATTAATTTTGGAAGAGAAAGAGGAGAAGAAGAGGTACCTTCCTGACTGTCAAAATGACCATTAAGGGATAGAATATGGAGCTTGGACTTGTAGAAAGATCTGAACTGGCATTTGATCCCACCATGCCCTTAGCAAATGGGTGCCCCCAGACTGAGAAAGCAAGTACGGGGTGGCTGGGGAACCAAGTGAAGACTAAGAAGTGTCCCTGACCAGTGATAAGGAGATCCCTCTCCTCTCTCAACACACCAGACTGTAGAATAATGATTAAGCTTTGCAGTCTGGTCTAGATCCCAGTCAAGTTCTGGGTTTTAACCCCCATGACTTTGGGCACTACCTATTCTCACCTGTAAAACTGGGCCCTTAAGGGGCACTATCTCCTGGGGTTCTGGTGAGATAGCCCCAGGCTCATAGTCAATACTCAGTTAATAACAGCTTATTCCTCCAGACAGAGTCACATTTCTGTCCTTGCACCCTGCTCCTCACTTAGGAACCCAGAATAGTCAATGAGAGAATGCCAAAATGAAGAGTTAATTGACAAGAACAATTGTTCTTAGTTGCTTAGGGAACAGGGCTTTCTATATATATTCATTCGACCGGTCGATATTCGACCAACACTTCTTCGGCATCAGGCACCACTTCAGATCTATTCTGAGGGTTCCCTTGTGATGCTAATATTATCACAGCGTCTCAGTTGCCCATGTGGGTTGCTGTAACAAAAATACCATAGACCAAGGGGCTTAACGAACATTTATTTCTCATAGTTCTGGAAGCTGGGAAGTCCAAGAGCAAGCTGGTGGCAGATCCAGCAGCTGGTGAGAGCCCACTGCCTCACTGCATAGATGGCAGGCTTCCCTCTGGGCTCTCACTGGCATAAGGGAATCCTCTGGGGTCTCCTTTATGAGAACACCATCCCATTCATGAAGCCTCCAGCCTCTGAAGGATCCCACTTACTAATGCAATCACATTGGGGGTTAAGATTTCACCATACACACATTTTGGGGGGACACAAATATTCAGTCCCTCACACATAGCCATGTTACAGATAAAGAAGAGAGCTTGGATCCAGAGCAAGATAGCGGAGGAATAGGAGACCTAAATATCCTCAGGTCCCAGGAGTTCAGCTAGATAGTTATCAAACCATTCTGAACACCTACAAACTCAACAGGAGATCGAAGAGAAGAAGACAGCAATTCTAGGAATAGAAAATTGATCACTTTCGGGAAGGCAGGACATGGGGAGAAGTGAATCTGAGACGACATATGGGATGATAGACTGTGGGGGGAGGGACTAGCTCCCTGCAAGCAGTAGAGCAGCGGAGCACAAAATCAGAACTTTTAGAAGTCCACCCCACTGAGGGGCATCACCCCAGAGGCTAAGCGTGGGCTGGAGCCCTCATGGGGACAGTGTGGTCTCAGGACCCACAGGATCACAAAGAGACCAGGGTGCCTGAGTGTGGCAGAGCTCCCAGGTGTCACAGCCGGGGAAGCCAGCTACAGAGATGGAGCTGAGGTGTGAGCTCTCAGCTCGGGGTTACCTTAAACTGTGATCCTAGGCACAGTTGGGTCACTACTCCTTGAGCAGGGGACACACAAGTGGTAGATCCGGGGAGACCCACCTTCACCCGGGAGGAGTGGTGCAAGAGTGCGCTGCAGGAAACTGCTGGGTTTGGAGACTCTGAATGGGGCCATGTGCCAGAGATAGAAATGCTCGGTCACAGGCTGGGTGAGCTCAGAGTGTGGCTGGAGACCAGGGAGATGGGAGGGATTGACTGCTCTTCTCCGAGGGCACACTGAGGAGTGGGGGCCAGAGACTGGGCAGCCAACATTTTCATTCCCATCCTCCAGAGATCTACAGAAAGTGTTCAGGGAACAAAAGCTCCTGAGAGTGAACCTGAGCAGATTACTTAGCCTGGCCCCTGGCAAGGGTGGTGCAATTTTGCCTCAGGCAAAGACATTTGAGAATCATGCCAACAGATCCCTTCCTAAGAAGATTAGCAAGATCATCCAGCCAAAACCAAGTCCATTGATCAATGAGAACTTCAAAACTCCAGAGATACGGGAAAGCAACAAGTAGAATTCATGGCTTTTTTCCCCATGATTCTTTAGTCTTTCAAAGTTAAATTTTTTTAATTTTATTTTTTTCTTATTCTATTTTTAAAATTTTTCCTCTTTCCTATTTTAACGTTCTTAACTATTTTATCTCATCAATACCTTTTTAAAAACCTTTTTAAATTTTCATTGTTAAAGTCATATTATATCCTTTCATTTGTATTTAAACTTGCTTCTTGTATACATATAGGTTTTTTCTTTCCTTAAAATTTTGGGAAACAGTTTCTTTCAATAGATCAAAATATACCCTAAATCTAGCACATGGCTTTGTTCTAGTCTCCAGTCTAATCACAGTCTTTCCTCTTTTTTTTTTTTTTTCTTTTTTCAACCAACTTCTTATCAATTCCTTTCTTGGAATCTTTTTAAATTTTTATCTTTACACTCATATTCCATCCCTTCATCATGTTTACCCTTATTTTTGTATATTTATAAGTTTTACTTTCTTTAAAATTTTTGGAGGTAGTTTCTTCTAACAGATCAAAATACACCAAAATCAAGTATGTGGCTCTGCTCTATTCACCAGTGTAATATACACACATACATACATATATATATGTATATATATGTTTTTTTTCTTTTTTTCCCCTTTCCTCTCCCCCGACTTTTGGCTTTCCTCTGATTTGGCTAGTGTATATTTTTCTGGGGTCATTTCTACCCTCTTAGTATTTTATTCTCTTATTCATCTATTCTTATCTGGATAAAATGACAAGGCAGAAAAACTCACCACAAAAAAAAAGAAAAGAAAGAAAAAGAGGCAGTACTGATGGCTAGGACCTAATCTATATGGACATTGGTAATATGTCAGAACCAGAGTTCAGAATAACGATTATCAAGGTGCTAGCTGGGCTCGAAAAAAGCATGGCAGATACTAGAGAATCCCTTTCTGAAGAAATAAAAGAACTAAAATCTAACCAAGTTGCAATAAAAAAAGCTATTAGTGAAGTGCAATAAAAAATGGAGGCTATTACTGCTAGGATAAATGAGGCAGAAGAGAGAATTAGTGATACGGAACACCTAATGATGGAAAATAAAGAAAAAGAAAGAAAGACAACTGAGAAAAAGAAAGACAACTAATGGACCATGAGGGGAGAATTCAAGATATAACTAATACCATAAGATGAAACAATATTAGAATAATTGGGATCCCAGAAAAAGAAGAAAGAGAGAGGAGGACAGAAGGTATATTGGAACAAATTATGATGGAGAATTTCCCTAATTTGGCGAAGGGAACAAGCATCAAAATCCAGTAGGCACAGAGAATCCATTCAAAATTTAAAAAAAAAAAAAAAAAAAAAAAAAAAGACCCATACCCCGTCATCTAATCACCCCATCATCTAATAGTAAAACTTACAAGTCTCAGTGACAAAGAGAAAATCCTGAAAGCAGCTCGGGGCAAGAGGTCTGTTAACATACAACAGTAGAAATATTAGATTGGCAGCAGACATATCCACAGAGATCTGGCAGGCCAGAAAGGACTGGCATGATGTATTCAGAGCATTAAATGAGAAAAATATGCAGCCAAGAATCCTATATCCAGCTAGACTGTCATTGAAAATAGAAGATTAAAAAAACAAAAACAAAAACAAAAAACCTTCCAGAACAAATACTAAAAGAACTTGCAAACACCAAACCAGCCCTACAGGAAATATTGAAAGGGGTTCTCTAAGCAAAGAGAGAGCCTAAAAGTAACAGACCAGAAAGGAACAGAGACAATATACAATAACAGTCACCTTACAGGCAATACACTGGCACTAAATTCATATCTTTCAATAGCTACCCTGAAGGTAAATGGGCTAAATGCCCCAATCAAAAGACACAGGGTATCAGAATGGATAAAAAACAAGACTCATCAATATGCTATCTGCAAGAAACTCATTTTAGACCCAAAGACACCTCCAGATTTAAAGTGAGGGGTTGGAAAACAGTTTACCATGCTAATGGACATCAAAAGAAAGCTGCAGTGGGAATCCTTATATCAGATAAATTAGATTTTAAGCCAAAGACTATAATAAGAGATGAGGAAGGACACTATATCATACTTAAAGGATCTGTCCAACAAGAAGGTCTAACAATTTTAAATATCTATGCCCCTAACATCGGAGCAGCAAATTATATAAACCAATTAATAACAAAATAAAGAAACACATCAACAATAATACAATAATAGTAGGGGACTTTAACACCTCCCTCACATATATGGACAGATCATCTAAGCAAAAGATCAACAAGGAAATAAAGGCTTTAAATGACACACTGGACCAGATGGACTTCACAGATATATTCAAAATATTCCATCCCAAAGCAACAGAAAAACATTCTTCTCTAATGCACATGGAATATTCTCCAGAACAGATCACATCCTGGGTTACAAATCAGGTCTTAACCAGTACCAAAAGACTGGGATCATTCTCTGCATATTTTCAGACCTTAATGCTTTGAAACTAGAACTCAATCACAAGAAGAAAGTTGGAAGGAACTCAAATACACGGAGGCTAAAGAGCACCCTACAAACGAATAAATAGTCAACAAGGAAATTAAGAAGAATTTAAAAAATTCATGGAAACAAATAAAAATGAAAACACAACTGTTCAAAATCTTCAGGATGCAGCAAAGGCAGTCCTGAGAGGAAAGTATATAGCTATACAAGCCATTCTCAAGAAACAAGAAAGGTCTCAAGTACACAACCTAACCCTACACCTAAAGAAGCTGGAGAAAGAACAGCAAAGAAAGTCTAAGCCCAGTAGGAGAAGAGAAATCATAAAGATCAGAGCAGAAATCAATGAAATAGAAACCAAAAGAACAGTAGAACAAATCAACGAAAGTAGGAGCTGGTTCTTTGAAAGAATTAATAAGATCGATAAACCCCTGGCCAGACTTATCAAAAAGAAAAGAGAAAGGACCCAAATTAATAAAATCATGAATGAAAGAGGAGAGATCACAATCAACACCAAAGAAATACAAACAATTATAAGAAAGTATTATGAGCAATTATATGCCAGCAAATTTGACAATCTGGAAGGAATGGATGCATTCTTAGAGACATATAAATTAGCAAAACTGAACCAGGAAGAAATAGAAAACCTGAACAGACCCATAACCAGTAAGGAGATTGAAGCAGTCATCAAAAATCTCCCAAAAAACAAGAGCCCAGGACCAGACTGCTTCCCAGGGGAATTCTACCAAACATTTAATGAAGAATTAATACCTATTCTCCTGAAACTGTTCCAAAAAATACAAATGGAAGGAAAACTTCCAAACTCATTTTATGAGACCAGCATTACCTTGACCAAAACCAGACAAAGACCCCATCAAAGAGGAAAATTACACACCAATCTCATTAATAAACATGGATGCAAAAATTCTCACCAAAATACTACCCAATAGGATCCAACAGTACATTAAAAGGATTATTCACCACGACCAAGTGGGATTTATTCCTGGGCTGCAAGGTTGGTTCAACATCAGCCAATCAATCAATGTGATAAAATACATTAATAATACAAAGAACAAGAACCATATGATACTCTCAATAGGTGCTAAAAAAGCATTTGACAAAGTACAGTATCCTTTCTTGATCAAAACCCTTTACAGTGTAGGGACAGAAGGTACATACCTCAATATTATCAAAGCCATCTATGAAAAACCCACAGTGAATATTATTCTCAATAGGGAAAAATTGAGAGCTTTTCCCCTAAGGTCAGGAACACAGCAGGGATGTCCACTCTCACCACTGTTGTTCAACATAGTACTAGAAGTCTTAGCCTCAGCAATCAGACAACAAAAAACATAAAAGGCATCCGAATCTGCAAAGAAGTCAAACTCTCACTCTTTGCAGATGATATGATACTTTATGTGGAAAACCCAAAAGACTCCACTCCAAAACTGCTAAAACTTATATAGGAATTCAGTAAAGTGTCAGAATATAAAATCAATGCACGGAAATCAGTTGCATTTCTATACACCAAGAGCATGACAGAAGAAGGAAAAATTAAATGTTGATCCCATTTACAACTGCACCCAAAACCATAAGATACCTGGGAATAAACCTAACCAAAGAAGCAAAGGATTTGTACTCAGAAAACTATAGAACACTCAGGAAAGAAATTGAGGAAGCCACAAAGAAATGGTAAAATGCTCCGTTCTCAAGGATTGGAAGAATAAATATTGTGAAAATGTGTATGCTATCTAGAGTGATCTACAAATTTAGTACAATCCCTATTAAAGTACCATCAACTTTTTTCAAAGAGCTGGAACAAACAATCCTAAAATTTGTATGGAACCAGAAAAGACCCCAAATAGCCAGAGGAATGTTGAAAAAGAAAACCAAAGCTGGTGGCATCACAATTCTGGACTTCAAGCTCTATTACAAAGTTGTAATCATCAAGACAGTATGGTACTGGCACAAAAACAGACATGTAGATCAATGGAACAGAATAGAGAGCCCAGAAACAACCCTCAACTCTATGGTCAATTAATCTTCAGCAAAGCCAGGAAAGAGTATACAATGGAAAAAAGACAGTCTCTTCAACAAATGGTATTGGGAAAATTGGACAGCCACATGCAGAAGAATGAAACTGGATCATTTCCCTACACCACACACAAAAATAGACTCAAAATGGATGAAAGACCTCAATGTGAGATAGGAATCCATCAAAAACCTTGAGGAGAACACAGATAGCAACCTCTTTGACCTCAGCCACAGCAACTTCTTCCTAGAAACATCACCAAAGGCAAGGGAAGCAAGGACAAAAATGAACTACTGGGACTTCATCAAGATCAAAAGCTTTTGCACAGCAAAGGAAAGAGTCAACAAAACCAAAAGACAACTGACAGAATGGGAGAGGGTATTTGTAAATGGCATATCAGATAAAGGGCTAGTATCCAAAACCTATAAAGAACTTATCAAACTCAATACAGAACAAATAATAAATAAAGAATATTTATTTTGTTCAATAAAGAACAAATAATCTAATCAAGAAATGGGCAGAAGACATGAACAGACATTTCTACAAAGAAGACATCCAGATGGCCAAAAGACACATGAAAAAGTGCTCAACATCATTCAGCATCAGGGAAATGCAAATCAAAACCACAGTGAGATACCACCTCACACCAGTTAGAATGGCTAAAATTAACAAGTCAGGAAAAAACAGATGTGGGCCAGGATGCCGAGAAAGCGGAACCCTCCTACGCTACACAACACCTACGCTGTTGGTGGGAATGCAAGGTGGTGCAGCCACTCTGGAAAACAGTAGAGAGGTTCCTCAAAAAGTTGAAAAAAAGAGCTACCCTAAGTCCCAGCAATTGCCCTACTGGGTATTCACCCTAAAGATTCAAATGTAGTGATCTGAAGGGGTACGTGCACCCGAATATTTATAACAGCATTGTACACAATAGCCAAACTATGGAAAGAGCCTAGATGTCCATCAACAGATGAATGGATAAAGAAAATGTGGTGTATATATATACCATGGAATACTATGCAGTTATCAAAAAACCCGAAATCTTGCCATTGGTAATGACATGGATGGAAGTAGAGGATATTACGTTAAGTGAAATAAGTCAATCAGAAAGGCAATTATCGTATGATCTCTCTGATATGAGGAATTTGAGAGGCAGGGTGGGGAGTTGTGGGGGGTAGGGAAGGAAAAAATGAAATAAGATATGATCAGGAGGGAGACAAATCATAAGAGCCTCTTAATCTCAGGAAACAAACGCAGGGTTGCTGGGGGGTGGGGGAGAGGGATAAGGTGGGTGGGTGATGGACATTGGGGAGGCTATGTACTATGGTGAGTGCTGTGACGTATGTAAGCTTAATGATTCACAGACCTGTACCCCTGGGGCAAATAACACATTATATGTTAATGAAAAATAAAGAAGAGAGCTTGGTTATAGAGCCCCAAACATGGAGCTGGAATCTGGACCCAGACCTTCTAACTCAAAGACTACATTCCCTTTCTTGGTGAGCTCAGCTTGTCTCATGGCTTTAAGTATCACTGATACACTTATATGTTCCAAACAAATATCTCCAGCTCAGATTTCTCCGAACTTTTAACTCACATACCCAACAACGTTTTTTTGGTATTTCTAGTGGGATACCTACCAATGTAGACAAAATTGAGCTTCTGATAACTATCCCCCCTCCTCCAACCACCAACTCCTCTGAGTCTTCTCCATCAACGCAGTAAATGGTGAAGGGCAGTAGAGTAAGGCGCCCCAAATATGACCACAGGAGGTCAGGACCTCCCACTCCAAAGTCTGCTGCTTTGGCATAGTGATCATTTTGAGCTGTAATCACCTGAAAACACCAAAAACAGGGGAAAGCTTTCTCTGAACCCCCTTATCTGCCTAAAAACAGGTCATCCAAAAGGAATTCAGTTGTCACGGATCCCTTCCTGGGAGTTTCATCAATGCCATAGGATTAACTCTTATCACAGGAGAGGAGATGGGGAGAGTAGGAGCCACCACACCCAGCAAACTCAGTCACAAACTGTCCTACCTCCAATCTTGCTTCTAAGGACCCCTTCCTCTTTCCCAAAGATCATTCACTACCCTGCTAAGAGGGCTACACCCCAAATTTCCCAAATAAAAATGGTATTTAGACCTGAAATCTAAAACCATCTCTGTGACTTACTCATTTTTGCTCCGTTTCTGCCGTGTATCCATGAGGTATACGTGTAAATAAACTTGGTGTGTTTTTTCCTCTTGCTCATCTGCCTTTTATTACAGAGAAGGCTCAGCCAAGAACTCAGGAGGGTAGAGGGGTAGATTATTTTTCCTTTCCTACAAGGGTAATTCCATCTCACAGTCAGTTGCAGGGGCGAAAGCTCTGGCATCATCCCTGGCCTTCCCCCTACACCCCACATCTAATCAGCCAATAAATCCTATCAACTCTGCCAAAACGTAGAGAATCTGATGGCTGCCCCTCCCCCACATCACCTCTCGGCTCAAAGCCACCACCACCTTTTACCTGTTTATCTGCACTTGTCCTCCTAGGGTTTCAAGCCCCAAGCCCCATCAGCCCACAACATATTTTCCACCCTGAAGTCAGCATGATCTTGTTAAACATAAGTCAGAACCCATCTCCCTCTAGTCAAAACCATCCAACAGCTTCTCACCTCATCTCATGACCTGTACCTCATCTGGACGTGCCTCCCGGCCTGTCCCTTCTCTGTCTTCCTCCTAATCCTGCTCTCTCCCTCACTCTCCTCTTTGTGTGCACTCGCCTTGACAGTGCCTGGCACTCCCCTGCCTTCTCTCCTTGCTTCTACTGTTCGTTCTGTCTGCCATGCTCTCTCCCACTACCCTCCTGGCTCACTCCTCTTCTTTAAGGTCTTTACTCAAAAGGTCATGTCATTCTGTTCAGTGGGACTTCTCTGAGTACTCTATCCAAATCTGCAAACCACCTTCTGCTTCACCCTTTCCCCCCTGTTCTCTCACCCTGAAGGAGATCAGAGAACGCCACCCGAAGGACACCTGGGTCATTCAGCCAATTAAGTATCCACCTCTTGACTTCGGCTCAGGTTGTGATCTCAGGGTCCTGGGATTGAGCCCCATATTGGACTCTGCTGTAAGCGTGGGGGTGGGGTCTGCTTGAGGATTCTCTCCCCCTCCCTGTGCCCCTCCCTCCACTCGTGCATGCTCTCTCTCTCTCTCTCTCTCTCTCTCACATAAATAAACGTTCAAAAAAATACAAGAAAACACCACCTCAAAATATGCCATTTGAGCATAAGGATTATCTTGAGCTGAAGGCAACTGAGACAAAGCAAACACAAAAGGAGCTCTGTGCCCTCCCCCATCTGTCAAAAAAGCAGGGCATAAATTTGCCTTTCCTCTACCAGGAAGAGAACAATCCTAATCACCAGAGACACAAGATTAATCTGCATAAACAAATCTTAGCAAATAACCCTTCTCTACCATTAGCTAGCCCCCTATACTTCTTGTTCACCTGCCCACAATTGATTGTTTCTAAAAGCCCAAACCCTCTTTCCTTTGTTTTTTGTCACTTCTCCACCATGTATAGCCTTTTGTCAAAATGGCATATAAGACCTTGAACCTATCCACTTCTTTAGAGTTTTCATTTCTTTTCTGTAAAGCCCCCATGCATATAAAATTAAAAACCTTAGTAAAGGGATGCCTGGGTGACTTAGTAAAATATCTGCCTTCGGCTCAAGTCATGATCCCAGCGTCCTGGGACCAAGCCCCAAGGCAGGCTCCCTGCTCAGCGGGGAGTCTACATCTGCCTGTCCCTCTGCCCCTCCCCATGCTTGTGGTCTCTCTCATCTCAAACAAGTAAAGTCTTTAAAAAAAAAAAAAATCTTTAGTAAAATTTGTAGTCATTTTCTCCTGCTAATCTGTCTTCTGCCAGCCTAATTCACAGACACCAGGCACTGAACCTGGAGGAAAAGTTTTTTCTTCCCCTACAATCACTTCTAACGTACCATATATTTTCCTATCTACCTTGTTTGTGGTGTGTTTCCTTGCACTGTAATGTAAGTTCTATGAAGGCAGAGGCTTGGTTTTGATCACTACTGTCTCTTCAGCACCTAGAATATTACCCAGCACATGATATAGGCTTAATATTGGTTGAATGAATAAATGAATGGGGAGTCCTCTCCCCTACAAACAGTGCCTAGGAAGGTGGCCATGTGAAAACTCTAGATTTCTAGTAGTAAGTGAAAGATGTTAACAGTCATAAAAATATTCTTAATCATTGATGCAAGTAGTCAAGAAGGCAAAAGTATGGGAAATAATTCAGAACACTGGCCTAGGTTATTTTTATTCTTGATACCATGCCACTGGGCAGAGCCTCAAGCTTCTTGGGGAAAAGGGGGAGAGGCAATAACTGACATTTTCAGTAGGAATCAGTAGGAAAGACAGTCTCTAGAAACTAGGAATTTTTAACAAATGTGTACCCAAGAATTTATTAGAGAATATTTTGGTCATTCAGCTAAACTGAAAAGATAAGATGAGCAAATGCAAATGAAACTTGGTCTAGGATGAAGTTCAAGACCTATCTGGGCCAAAGTGTCATGTGCCATTGTTAGGGGAATTCCCAGAAGCTGCCAGAGCTGGGGCTCAGGCCAGTAAGGGATTATCTCCAGGAAAGTGTTCCCTGAGTGTTTTCCAACCACACCCACAACGCTTCAGAGCCCTCCTCCGTAAACCCCAAATGCCACGTTTGGTTGGTGCCAATTTTCATATTTTTGAAAAATGCTTTTGCAATGCAGCTTAGAAAGCAGAGAGAAACAGACTTTAGGGAAGGAGCTCCCCCCTTCCCCATCTGCTTCCTCCACAACCGTGAACTGCGACACCTGGCCTCACTCTCAGGCAGGGGATCCGGGATTTTTCTGTTTCAAAACAAAGCAGAGAAGACAGCTCCTGGCTGCTTGTAAACCTCTCTTGGAACTCCTAATAAAAGCACAGTCGGTGTATCATGGTTCTTGGTGTCGTCTTTTCTCAAATTTACACTTTTCTTCACATCGAAGGAATCTGCAATCCATGCCTCCCCCCGACTCCCCACTTCGGGAAGTTGCCTAGAATCACCTCCCTTTTTGGACATCCTTTTGTCATTCAGGTACACCCTCCTCCTGAGGTTGAAATTCAGGAAGCACAACCTACAATTTTCTCCTCTCTCTTTCACATTTGCTTCTTCCATTCAAATCAAAGTGACCAAACAACCAGTTTAGCAAGTCCTGGTTTTTGTTGTTTTTGTTGTTGTTTGTTTCTTTTTTCCCCCTTGGGGACTCCAGGCCGCCCAGCAGTGCTGATCTAGATCAGCCCAGTCAAGACTTTTTATCTCATGGCTCTCGCTGGATGGTGGACGTTTATGGGGCAAAGGGAGACTCAGAGGGACAGGTGAGGTTGTCTGGGGATTGGCAAAATCCACTAGATGACCCTCAGATTTTTCACCGTATTTGTTACTTGTCTGCTTTCATTATGGTAGCTTTCCTCTGGCTCAACATGGGGACAGCCTACTTTGTCAAGGTGAGATGCGACTCTATCACCAATACTTTGGTGAAAGCTTTTACTCTTCCCCTGCCCCTCCCCAGGGTTAGCAACAGAATTCTGCTACATTTCATTGAACTAAACTAACCCTACTCAATGGCTGACAAATAAAATCCAATGGTATCATTTTAATGTAGCATCATTAATGGCATCATTTTAATACAGTTTATCCATTTCTCTAGCTTTTTCTGCCCACCATTTCACTTAACTATTTCAGAATTGCTGATAGAAGCTTTCTTTTTCATTACATTTTTCTATGGGGGGTGGTGCCTGTTTCTGGTCACACTTGCTGTAGAGATGAGTATTTAAATATTTCATTTAAAACTTTACCTTACCCTGCTTAAATGAGTTATTTCCTTTTATCCAAGTATTTAAAGAGACCCATAATATTTTAATATTACCAACATTATTTTTATCTATATTATCTTTAACATCATCAACAACATTCTTCTATTTTTAAATGTTTTATATCCCCTAGCTATATAGGAACTTCTAATTTAATGTTCCTGCAGGTTGACAGGGACCTAGAATTCTAGAAGACACACAAAGTTCCAGTATTTTATGCAAGGAGCAGACAAGTGAGTACTGGATTTCAGGAGGATGACGCTAGGAGGGACTTGGGTCATGTGTGGAACTGAAGAGAATTTTTCACAGAAATGTTTCTCACATCAGGAAATGCCAGAAAGTTCTTTCAGAGCAGGAATCACCACCAACATGGGAGATAGATAGGCCCCGTTTCCTGATTGAACTCCACCTGCCACAAAGAGGTGGCACTGGTCATTCAGCTAAACTCAAAGGATAAGACAAGAGAATGGAAATGAAACTTGGTGACACTTATGTGACCACTGACCTAAGAGACTCTTCTAAGCAGCAGCTGTTCCCCAGATGCTACATGTCTGCTTGTCCTGGTTGCAAAAGAGGAAGCTCTTCTCCAGTTAACACTGAGGCAGAAGCAGCAGGACGGCTGGAGGTGACATCCGCGAGCACTCGGAACATTCCTTCAAATAAAGGTGAGGCTATCCAAAGGGCTTTCCTTCCAGACATGAGTGTAGTTCCACAGTTTTTGCATAGATTTACCCAGATAACATCTCATCACCTTGAATATATATGAAAAATTCCTCATGAAAGCCTGTTTTGAAAAAATTGCAATCTGCTTCTGTCAAACAAAATAAGAAAATATACCTAAGTAATTCTCAATTTCATTGAGAGCAATTTCATTAAAATTCCTCTGAAGCATATTTAGGTGGCTTACACAAAGCTTTCCTATCTTTGCTTTCACAGCATGAAACAATAGAAAGGGGCCATAGAAGGATTTCTGTAGCTGGGTTTCTTGGGGAGGCTGGGTTGGGGGGGAGTAGAGATTGGGGAAGACGAGAATGACCTAATTTACATTTCGGCTCTGTTTGAAAATCAAAAAGATGCCTGCCCCCACAGTGTCTGCCATCTGGTTCTTAAGCTAGCCCTCCCTCACCATCCTTATTGTTCCTGCTCTGATTTCATCCAGGTTCACTTGGTGCCAAGGCAAAACTCCATAGTGTTCTGCAAAAGCCTGTGGCTAAGTCCCATTAGACAGAATACAAAATTAAGCTATCTAACATTTATAGAGCAACTCGCCTTGAGCCAAGTTCTGCCAAGTTCTATTCAGCGTGCTTTGCCTGTATAATCAGGCTTTATCCTCCTTACAACCCAAGGAGGTAACGGCTGCTAATTCTACCCCCATTGTACAGACCAGCAAACTGAGACAAAAGAAAGAAATGATTTGCCCCAATCCTCAGGGTGTGAATGTCAGAGCCATGGCCTTTCTCTTACTGCAGCATGTCCAGAAAAACACAAAAAGAAGGAAAAAGGTCTTCATATTTGGTTTTCAAATCTTTCAGATTTTCTATATATTCAATCTTGAACTTTTAATAACATACTAAATCTTTAAGCTCTCTAGCTTTGTCCCCTGAGTATTTATCATCCCACTTAAAAGAATTATCACTTCAGAAAAATTGTTGGAATTCACATTAGTAATCTATCTCAGTTAAATACATTGCTCAATTCTGTGTTTTGCCTTAGATACTCAATGTAGGAGGAAAAAATATCTATTTGACCCCAAAGTAAAATTCATTCATTCACAGTTTGACGAAATTTCAGAAATCCAAAGTATGTCAGCATAAGTTGCGAAACTCCCAGTGTGTTTAAGGAAAAATACAAGTTGTTTGCACTGTTGGAAAATAATTGACTTTAGTTTATAAACACAACAGCATATAGTAAAGCTTGATCACCACACAGGCATCCTGGGGAAAAACACCCACAAATCATGCCATTACCGTTTCTTTCTCTTCAGGAAAAAAAAAAAAAAAATTGTACTTTCTTGATATTTCTAGTGTAACTTTCACATCCTGACAGTAATATCAGCAGTGTTATCGTCCAATATCAAATGGTGACAGGACTTTTCATGTCCTAGGAAAAAAGATTCCAGCACTTTCTACATGAAAAAGCTTCTTCGAAGGAAGGGCCAATGCTATTTCCCACAGGTGCATGAAGCTTAACATCTGTATCCCCTTGAGCCAGTAACCACTAAACTTAAAACACAGTTTTCATCTGTGGGTTTTAGATCTGATAAACAGTGTTAGGTTTTCCCACACCTTCTGAGCTGCCTTGTTTCGAGTAGTATTGTTGCCAAAGTTGCCACAAGAAAACAAAAGCTTTGAAAACAAAACTTGGAGCGCATGTCGATAACATGAACTGCAATGTGAGGTCACGCTATTGTGGACAGCATTGACTTCAGCAAATAGGAACTTCTGTTCGGCTTTGTTCTGCATTGTTCTTCAAGGGTCAACAAAACAGCTAGTGAGACTCTTTTTTTAATAGTCATCATTCGAATAAATTATTTAAGTCCACTCTTCAATTTGGAAGCTCCTTGAGGGCAAGAACTGCTTTTGCTCAGCCGCTGGTCTTTGTATCCTTCGTGGATTTAGCAATAGACGTTAATTAAAAATACACACGCACACACATACGTCTATACAAACATACCCAAGTGTTTAGAGTTGGAATGATTAAAGTGTAATTGAAATAGATCGCTCTAATTACAATGGAACGGAGGGGCGCTCACAGGGAGGAGGGAGAGAGCACTTAGGAAATTACTAGATGACTCTAGGCAAGGACCACAGGAGCCAGGGATTAGGGAAGCAGCCATGGATTTCAACCAGACACCCCAGCTCCTGAGCCTCTTGGTTATCCTGCTGTAGCCTGGGCGACACGCCTAGGACACGACAGTTAATGAGAAAACAAGCTGCCATGCTTAATTTTTAGATCTTTCAGAAATTTTATATATTCAACTCTAAACCTGGATGAAAGTTGATCAAACTTTCTATTCTCTTATGAGTCTCAGTAAGTCATTTATCATTCTATTTCACCTAATGCTTTTCCATTGGCAAAAATAAAACGAATGAAAAGCAGTGATTTACCACATTAGTGGTCTATTCCAATTAAACTCTCCTAGGGAGATGTTTAGGAGGTAGAATGGGTGGGATGAGGGTTGATTGGAGAAGGGGTATAAAAGAGTTACAGAAACACAGAGCGGGTGGGGGAGAGAGACCACCTTTTCTCTATTTTGAGAAACTGGATGCTGAAGACGGCAGTACCATTACTGGGACCAGGAAGGCTGAAGGAGATCCTTCCAAAACAATTGTTACAAGAACCTGCCTCCCCTCTTCTAGAAGATTCACCATGATTGTTGTGTTCAGCTCCTCAACTGATGCTATTGGCATTATATTTAATCACTGTGTAGTTATTTCACTCCAGATATTTCTGAAATGCTCCAAACAGTCCTGATCGAGCTAAAAAGCATAGTGTGTAACACGGAGAACTGAGATACATTCTAACAACTCAGAGCATCTCTCGCAGGGCTGTGTATTTGCTGTCACTGCTAACTGATATTGTGGAGGACCCGGCCCATCCAGCCGCTGTGCTGAAGTCTGACAACTTACTCAAAATCGTAAGTCTTAATCCTAACAGGTTTGAATTAGTAATGACACACTGCCTTTTCTCTAAGAGTGCATCTTTAATTCTAGTGTCTAAGAGTTTAGCTTTCACATGGAGTTGCAGAATTAGCTAACTAATGAACTAGAGAGAAAGCAGCAACCTGACCATTACTAGGATTTGCCATGGTCAGCGCCTGGACTACAAGACCATCTGCCTGATAACAAGCTCTGCCCGAGAGTTCCTCCGGTCTTAGGAATACCAACACTTCTAAATGTTTCTCTACCACCAGTTTGAAAAGCCTATATTTTAACTTCTGCCTCCTCACAGAACAAGAAGAAAGATCTCCTCATTCCCACCAGAGTCATTCATGTGTCTCAGAACTGTACTGCTTCTTTCCGCAGCCAAAACAAATTCTGTTTCCAAATGAAAGTATGGCCTCTCGGGCTTGTTCCAGTCCCCACCTACTGATTCACAGACGTAAAATGTGTATCTCGTACTTGCTTTGTGCCTCAGTGGACATCTAGATATTGTGGGCCCACGAGAAAACTGTGCTCCGGGGATATCGTGGAAGGCATATGCAAATGGGACAGGGAACAACAGCTGTGGACATTCGGGTTACCCAATCTCTTCTCCTCCACTCTTCCTTCAGATTTCATGTACAAAACACAAGTTCAAAGACAAAATTATTTCAGAACTCCATGGTGACAACTGCAGAGTGTCTAGCCAAGCATGACACCCTTCTGAGCGTGGGGCTCTGTGTGAGCACACGGGTCACACACCCATGAAGCTGGCCCCAGTGACAACACAGACACTGAGACAGGGGAATCTGTGAAAGGCTCATGCCAGAAATGGAACGGTATTGAGAAGACAGTCCTCATCCCTGCTTCCCTCTTGCCCAAATCCAAATTCTCACAAGTCTACCACAACAGCACCTGGATTCCAGAATATGACACTAACTGAAGTGGGAATGGAAAGAAATGACATAGGACCCAAAGACCAAGCTCTAGTTATCTGTTGCAATGTAATATACCATCTAAAATAAGTGGCCAAACACCATCTTATTACTCCTTGAGTCACGACGTGGAGGGCCACTTACCAAGAAGAAACTCGCTCCTCATACTGTTACATGATCCAGAAATAAAATTCCATTGTGTTCAAGCATATATAGGTATGTATATACGTGTGTGTGTGTGTGTGTGTGTGTGTGTGTGTGTCTGTGTGTGTCTGTGTACATGGAGAGAGAGGAACTTGGGCAAATCTTGGTTGGGACATTCTTCAGTCCTTTATGGCACTGACGCGTGTCGCTAGGTGGGATTCAGCGGGCACAGAACAGGTTTGAATGGTTTCACTCCACTGCCTGGGTCTTTCCACATAGTGGCTCCTGCCAAGTAGCCAGACTTCTCTCTGGCGGCTCAGGGCTCCAAGAGCAAGCTCTGCGAGGGCCAGGAAGAAGAAACTGCCAGCTTCTTGAGGCCTGGGCTGGAACGCTGGCACAATATCACGTTTTCAGTGCTTTGTTGGCTACAGCAATCACAGAGCCTGCCCAGATTCCGAAGACGCAACACCGACCCACCTCTTGCTGGGAAGAGAAGCTGCACCTTCCGAATCTGCCACTTTTCCCTTATCAAGGATCATTTCTACACATACTATGAAAAACCCTTACTTTCAAGACATCTGGGTGGCTCAGTGGATTAAGCATCCGCCTTCAGCTCAGGTCATAATCCCTGGGTCCTGGGATGGAGCCCCGAATTGGGCTGCCTACTCTACAGGGAGACTGCTTCTCCCTCTGCCTTGCCCTCCCCGCCCCTTGTGCTCTCTCTCTCTCTGACAAATAAATAATAAAATCTTAAGGAAAAAAAAAAAAAACCCTTATTTTCATTGAAATTAACAGATCATTCTGATTTTTCCAAATCTGTTTTCCAGCTAAGAGTTTGTAAATTAAGCTCAACAGATCTTTCAGTCAGCAGTAGTCTTGTCCCTTTCAATTAGCATTTATGTGTTTCATCGTATATCATACATATAGTTATTTTTTATAGTTATATTCATCTGTGTGTGCATAACTGTTCAATAATTATATCTATCCTAAAGCACGTTGCTTCTACGGCTTTTGCAATTTCTTTCAGAATATAACATACTTTCTAATAAGAGCAAGGGGTCAATAAATCTGAATTCTGATGAACAGTGTTGCTCCCCCCGTAGAAAGATAAAGATGTAGTGAAGAGAAGGGGCACATGCACCCCCATGTTCACAGCAGCAATGTCCACAATAGCCAAACTGTGGAAGGAGCCAAGATGCCCTTCCACAGATGAATGAATAAGGCAGATCTGATCCATATATAAAAGGGAATATTCCTCAGCCATCGGAAAGGATGAACACCCACCATTTGCACTGACATGGATGGAACTGGAGGGGATTATGCTGAATGAAGTAAGTCAAGCAGAGAAAGTCAATTATCATATGGTTTCACTCATATGTGGAACATAAGGAATAGCAGGGAGGACCACTGGGAAGGGACGGGAAAACTGAAGGGGAAGAAATCAGAGAGGGAGACAAACCATGAGAGACTCTCAACTCCAGGAAACAAACTGAGGGTTACAGAAGGGAGGAGGGTGAGGGGAAGGGGGAACAGGGTGATGGGTATAAGGAGGGCTTGTGTGGTGATGAGCACTGGGTGTTATACGTAACTGATAAATCACTGAACACTATATCAAAAACTCATGATGTAGAGAAAGATATGAAGCCAATTTTCAAATTATTTCTTCCATATATCTGAAATTTTATGTTTCTAGAATGCTATAACTTTGTGCTCCATAAAAAGAAATATTTTGTGAAGAAAAATTGTGCTTCCCCCCTGAAAAGTTGGGTATGTTCCATACCCCATGGGCCTGCCCCTGTCCTGTTCCCTGTTTGTCCAGGGCATCCCCCAGGACTGGAAATCTGCCTTCATGCACATCACACCTCAGGAGACGTCTCTGGCTCAGGACTCATTGTGTTTCCTGAATCTGATGTCTTTCATCCAGTTCTGGAAATTTCCCTGTTGTATCTTAAATATTGACTCTTCCCTATCCTCTTTTTTTTTTTTTAAGACTTTATTTATTTATTTGACAGACAGAGATCACAAGTAGGCAGAGAGGCAGGCAGAGAAAGAGAGAGATGGGGGGGAAGCAGGCTTAGTGCTGAGCAGAGAGCTCAATGCGGGGCTTGATCCCAGGACCCTGGGATCATGACCTGAGCCCAAGACAGAGGCTTTAACCCACTGAGCCACCCAGGTACCCCTTCCCTATCCTCTTTTTATCTCTTCTTGAGATTCTAGTTCAGATAACATAGACCATCCTGCCTGCACTCCAGGTCCTTAAACTCTCCTTGTCTTTCTGTATTACATTCTGGGTTAATGCCACAGATAAATTTTTCAGATCCTAGCATCTTTCTGAAACTCTGCTAAAATAGCTCCTTTGATCTCCTTTAAGATTTTTAAAGACTTTTGCTTTGATTTCTAGAAATTTTAATTTAGTCTTCTTCAGACATGCCTGATCTTGATATAGGATATTGGTTTTTTCCCCACGTTTCCTATTTTTGTGTTTATTTTGGTCGTTAATCAGTTTACACATAGTCTCTGGTCTCTACATCCTATTACCTAGAGTTCTTGGCCATTTAACTCTGCTATTGGTTTCACCTGCTGACATTTGTTCACAGGGAGTGCTCCCCAACGCCCCCCAATCCACTCCAACCCTCCCCCCCCCAACATCCCTTGGGATGTGGGATTTGCAATAGTGAGCTCCTGTTCAGTGGGGATTTGCCTAGGAAAATCCAGTGCTGCCTGAGCTGTTGGAATATTCTTCCTCCTGAGTTCCAGAAGCACTTGTTTTTCTCAGAGTTTCAAGGGGTATCCACAGCCCAAGACTACTGCTTATGCTAACTTATGGGCTTTGGGAGTCCCTTGACAATGCAGGTAGCGTAAACTTAATCCCAAATCCACAGGACAATAATCCTGTGCTAACAATTCCTCGGGAGATTGCAGAAATTTTATGCAGAAATTTTATGTAGAACTTTGGCATTCCAACCATTTTGAAGTGTATAATTCCATGGCATTTAGTACATTCAGTGTTGGGCAACTGTCACCACTATCTGGTTCTAAAACATTTTCATCACCCCAAAAAGGAAATCTGATGCCCATTAAGCAGTCACTCCCATTCTCTGCTCCTCCCAGCCCCTGGCAACCACTAAACTGCCCAGGCCAAGACAGGAAAAAACCCTTGTCATTGCTTTTGGTTGTGGAAGGAATTTTTTCAGGTTCTCAGATTTATGTAGGTGCCTTATTTCCTTCTCCACTCCTTTGCTGGTCCAGAGCCTCATCTCTATCGAGGCTGCTGGTGTAAACCCTTTGGACTAAAAGTCATTCTTAGGATATATCCTGAGTTCCAGGCTCTGAGCAGGTATCTGTGAATAACCCAGACAAAAAAACCCCAGCCTCATGGAACTTGCTCTCTAGAAGGAAGGAGGCAGAAAATAATAACCAATAATAACCAAATTATAAGTAAATACAAGATAAGGAATGAGCAAGGAAGGGAGCAGTAGATGATTAACAGAGAGATTGGAGGTGGGCAGGAATTCATGAATCAGAGAGCTTTGTGGGCCATTGTGAGAATCTGACCTTTGTTCTGAGAAAATGAAAAGACTCTGGAGAATTTTGTGTGAAGAGTGACAGATATGACTTACATTTGAAGTGGATCATGATGGCTGGTATATTGAAGTGAGACCCCCAGGACAACAGAGAGACACCTGTCACAACACCACTGCAATAATCCCCAAAGTTGTGGCAGGCTGCACTGGATGTGGCATGGTAAGAAGTGGCTGGATTTTCAATGTGTGTTGAAAACTGAGCCCACAGGATCTACTCATAGATTGGTTTTATTATGCACGAGAATCGTCAAGAATGGTGTAGTAGGCAGAACAATGGTCCCAAAAGGATGTCTGTGTCCTAGGGGAGGGGGTTAGGGAGATGGCTGAAATCAGGGAAAGGGATTAAGAGACACAGACTTCAAGTTATAAAACAAATAAGTCACAGGATGTAAAGTACAGCATAGGAAATGTAGTCGACAATAGTGCAGTAACTTTATATAGTAACAGATCGTAACTAAGCTTATTGTGGGGATCACTTCATAATGTATAAGAATGTTGCATCACTATCATATACACCTGAAACTAACAGATTACGTCAATTATACTTCAATAAAAAAAATTATTTAAAAAAAAAGAAGATGTCTATATCCTAATCCTTGAACCTATGAATATGTTGGGTTATATGACAAAAGGAAATGAATTAAGGATTTAGATAGAATTAAGGTTGCTAATGACTTTAAAATTGGGAGATTATCCTAGGTTATGTGGGTGGACCCAATATACTCGTAAGGGTCTTTAAAAGTGGAAGAGGAAGAACCAGAGATGGCAGCTTGAGAAAAACTCTACCCAACCGTGCTGACTCTGAAGATGGAGGGATGGGGCCATATGCCCAGAAGTACAGACAGCCTCCAGGAGCTGGAAAAAGCAAGGACACGGATTCTCTTCTAGAGCCTCCAGAAGGATCATAGCCCTACCAACACCTGGATTTTAGCCTGGTGAGACCCATATTGGACTTCCAATCTAAAAAATATAGGAATCTGTAATGTTCTGTAATGTAAAACTGTAAGTAAATCTGTAATGTTCTAAGCTACACAGTTTATGGTAATTTGTTACAGCAGCAATAGGAAGCTAATGACATGGGGAAGACAGTAGGTAGAAGAAGTCTGGGGATAAGAATCGTAAGTTTCATGTTAAATATCTTCTATTCCTTGAGAAAATCTGGCACACGCAGGCCAGAAGACATGCATGTGCTTGTTCATAACTGCATGAGAGTAAAAGTCCTGACACGTGCCAAGTGTCCATGCCAGAAGAATGAATAGAACACAGGGCTCCAGTCCTGCCATAGCATATTACACAGCCATGAAGTGAATGAACTACAACTGGCAACAACACAGTTTAAAGAGTGACATTCTTTTGTGTGCATCAAATATTGAGTGATGTTTTAATTGTCCCCTGGTTGATTGCTAGCTGGCTACATCGTTCCTCTCAGAGCACCCTGTCACCAAGCATGGCTCCAGAATTGGCTCCTAGGCTCATCTGTCTTTGATTTTGGTTCCAGAAAATTTTACCTTTTTTTTTTTTTTTTAAGATTTATTTATTTTTCGGGAGGTGGAGGAGGGCAGGGGGAAGGGCAACAGAAGAGGGAGAGAAAATCCCAGCAGACAGCAGACTCCACGAACAGAGTCCAATGCAAGGCTCCATCCCAGGACCCTAGATCATGACTTCAGCAGAAACCAAGAGCCCGCGCTTAACCAACTTCATCACCTAGGCACCCTGAGGATTTTACTGTCTTAAGAGCTCAGTTCACACATTTAAAAGGATGTGTTTTAGAAATTTTGTCTGGCATTTGTAGGTATGTAACATTGCAAGTATTTTCTAATTATCCAACTGTCTGAAAAAGCTTATTAACAATTCCCAGGCCTTCTAGCTTAATCAGTAAGTCAAACTCTCAGGGTAGAGCCCAAAGCATTCTCTATGTTTTTAAAGCTCTATGGGTGGTTCTAAAGCAAAATCACTACAGCAAGCACTGAATAAATCACTGATTGACTAGCTGGGGGAGGGAGGAGGCTGTCTTAGCGGGAACCTGAAGTAAGTCTAATCCCAGGCTTGAGACCTACTTGAGCACATCAAGAGCAGACCCACCAGATGTCTGTTTGCCCAATGAGCTAAAGGGCTCCAGAGAGATAACACAGCCCAAAGCAAGAAAGAATTGGCTACAAGATTAATTCCAAGTAGACTTCAGTGTCTGCCACGAGGGCTTTATGTGGGAGAAAGACAAGAATCAGACATATCAAGTTCAAATCCTCTATGATCTTGACTTTTACTTACCTCTTTAAGCCTCAGCTCCCTCACTTGGAAAATGGAAATACAAGTAGTACCTACCCCTGGGTGCTTCTGTAAACACTAAGCAAGGCCATGTTTGTAGAATTAGTCCCATAAGGGCCTGGAGCACAGTAGGTGCACAGTAAGCATTAACTGTATAAATGAATGGAAATTACCCTTTCACTGAGACCTCCAGTCCTCTGACTGCTGTGGGACTAGACTGCAAGGAAAAAGAGAGTGAAGGAGGATGGAGGGAGTTATCCCCAATGGCCAAGCCCACCAGCTTGGCCCTTCAGGTGACAGAAAACAGGAGTGCCCGGCAGACACCTAGGTGATCCCAGCAACAAGGGTTCGGGTGTCTAGCCTCATCACAGAAGCAAGAACAGTGATGATCAAGAAGCACAAGGAAATCCTCCAACAGGTTTGCTTTGAATCCCTGTGTGGCCACGGCCCTGACATGCATAAGAGTGAGGTCTTGATCCTAAAATACATAGGATTACAAAAGACTGCTATTCCAGAGATGAGCGTAGTCAGTAGGGCCTACCTTGAAGTTCTATAGTCTCCCGAAACCAGTGGCGTGCTGGTAAACCAGCTCTCAACAATTCAAAATGGTTCAAGTCCTCACACGAAGAGCTTGTCAGTTTCCACGGCGCACGTGCTCGCTCCCACCAGGGCCGGACGTGCTCGCTCCCACCAGGGCCGGACGTGCTCGCTCCCACCAGGGCCGGACGTGCTCGCTCCCACCATGGCCGATACCAGGAGTGTGTGCTCCACGGGTTCTCGCGCTCCAGCACAACAGTGCTCTCTTCTCGGAAAGGCAGGGCCCCCAAAGGCCAGGCGCAGTGACAGACGCCCCGTACGTGTAAGCGACTATGCGGTCCCCGGAGAAAGAGCATTTCTATACGCGACTTCGCTTGTCTTTGTCCCAAGTGCCTTGTATCCTCTCGTCCTGACAGGCGTATTTACTACCCCCGAAAGAAATACTGTAAATACTCTGCGCCCCCGCCTGTCTGCAGACTGCCCGGTGGCACTTTGTTCTCCTTTAGGAGAGCCTTCCCGTCTTTGTGGGAAACAGGACGTTTTCCAGGTGCTACTGCGAGAATGGCTGACGACGCTGTCAAGGTAAAGCGCCCTCGGGACGCGGGGTTCCAGTCGTGGCAGTCACACTTGAAACTCAAACTCGGTAGAGAAGTCGGTCAGAGGACTGTTCATCAATTTATTTATTTATTTTTTTTTTTTTTAAGATTTTACTTATTTGACAGAGATCACAAGTAGGCAGAGAGGCAGGCGTGGGTTGGGGGGTGGGGGGGGGTGGAAGCAGGCTCCCCGCTGAGAAGAGAGCCCATGCGGGGCTGGATCCCAGGAACCCAGGATCATGACCTGAGCCGAAGGCAGAGACTTAATCCACTGAGCCACCCAGGTGCCCCCTTATCAAATTTTTAATGATTCATTAAAACGGCACTGCTTGGAAATGTGGGAACGATGAAACACATCCGTCAGCATGTGCCAGGATCCCCCGATGGCAGTTACAACACAGGTCCCTGGGTCCTAAGCCCCTGAGTGTCTGATACAGTGGGCCTGGGACCTGAGAATGTGCATTTCTAACAAGTTCCCAGGTCCCCCTGATGGTGCCGATCTGGGGATCACCCTCAGAGAACCACCTGAGAAATGTTTCTCCTGAACCAGCTCTGGGCATCCAGTGTTTTAAAATTAAGCCTGAGTTATCCATCGAAACCAAGAGACATCGAAATTTTAGAAGTGGTACTTGGACAAAAAGGAGATTTCTGAAAGACTGTTAACATCAGCCTTAGGTCCTCGGTGAAATTTCTTCCAGGAGTTACAGGGCAACGTCTGGTTCCTTAGCTTCCTGCGGGGAGCCATCATTCTGTTTTCAGCCTTGGCAAATAGAAGAGTCACTTGGAATCACACAGCAAATGAGGAGAGAAGGCAGCCCCCAAAATGGAGGTTTCTCCCTCCTGTCTGCCTCCCTCCAGGGCCCAGAAGGCAGCCAGCAGGACGGTGAAGTCGTGGAAGGATGGGAGGGAGACGTGACCTAGGAAAATGAGTTTTCAAGGTTGTTGGTGGTCAGAGCAGGGCCCTCACATTTCTGCTTTTTTTTTTTTTTAGCCACACTCTGAAATTCCAGCCTCCCCTTTCCTATAAAGAAGTTGCTCTATGTACAAAGGTGGTTGGTTTCGTAGCCTATGCCCAGGAGAGACTAAAACAAAAATCCCAAAAGTTATTTTTAACAGTTGATGTAAGCAGGATGTGAAGGTCATTGTTTTAAAATCACATCTCCCAACAGAGAAAAATAATCTTAATCGAGGTGTTTTGTTTTGTTTTGTTTCTCATCTTGCTCACAATACTCCTTTTCTAACCAGCCCAGAAACTGTTATTCCATCCTTGGTGTTTTTTTGAGTTATTATTTTTTTACACAACCTTGAATTGAATTCAGGTCCACCATGGCTTTTTAATTTTACATGTGTTAGTCATGATTGGCAAGCGGAGTTTCCCTGTCTGGTCTCAAGGTCATGTTTGCAAACACCACCCACCATGCCCCCACCAGGGACACCTCAGCCAGCGGAAGCCAGGTCTGGGTCTGCACCCCTGTCTGCAAATTTTATAAGCCCATTCTCCCCTGACGTTATCTTCTAAGCCAGCCAAATGTCACAGGTTTGTTGTTCGGTTACGGCTTCTTTTGTTTTCCCCCTTCTAGTCAGATAGCTTTTAGGGTCAGTGATCAACAGGCATTTTAGAAATGAGATGTTGTCCATGGCATGAGGGGTGAATGACCCATTTAAGGGGACTCAGCTCAGTGGCTCTGTCCCTGACACATCACTGGCTTATGGGCCTGGGGGTGGGGAGCAGTCCCTCTGGGGGCTGCAGAGAGGGAAACAGGACTCCAGGTCTTCCTTTTATCCTCTCTCTGCTTAATGAAAGGCAGGTCCTCTCTATAAAAAAATCACTTGTTTATGGAACTTGGGATTTCAGGTAATAGCTACTATTGCCAAAAACCGCTATTTATTCAGCTTGCCCAGTCTGTCAGACAATGTGCTCAGCACTGTGTGGGCACTTGGAAGGTCCCTACAGTTGTCTTTATTTTGTATATGGAAGCAGCTAGGAGATGCTGGGTAACCTGCCTGGGAACACGACTGGCAGCCAGTTCTATTGTCTGCAAGCCCTCCTAGCCAAGGCTTGTTGCCTTTGTCAGCCCGGGCTGGCCTCACAAAATACCAGAGACCAGGTGGCTTAAACAGCAGACGTTTATTTCTCACTTCTGGCGACTGGGAAGTCCAAGATCAACGTACCAGCTAATCTGTGTCTGATGAGCCCCAGCTGGCCTGTTTGTAGACTGCCACATTCTTGCTGTGTCCTTATTTGGCAGAGAGAGGAAAAAAAAAAAAAAATTCTGGTCTCTCTTCCTCTTCTGATAAGGACCCTAATCCATCACCAGGGTCCTACCCTCCTGAGCTCAACTAAGCCTGATTAGCTCCCAAAGGCCCCATTTCTCAACAATGTCACATTGGGGGTCAGGATATCACTGTGTGAATTTTGAAGGACACAAACATTGAGTCCATAACATTTATTGGCTTCTTTATGCTAATCCTTCCATGTATATTAGTTCTTCTAATCCTCACAAAAGACCTACAAGAATATTATTGTCATCTCCATTGTACAGATAATAAGGTAGAAGCACAGAGAGGTTAAGCAGGTTGCTCTAGGTCACACAGCAATGTGCGTGCACAGCTGGAATATGAGCCCAGGCAGCCAGCTCCAGGACCCTCCCCAAATCCTTAACCCATAGGGCCCTCTCAGTGAGAACCACTGCTCTTAGGATGCCACCAGCACTCCCCCACCAACCCCCAGAACTCCAGCAACAGGGGAATGTGTGCCATACACAAGAAAAACATGGGGAACTAGAAGCTGGATACTTGGGGTCTAGTTCTAGAACTTTATCTCCTTATGTGACTTAGACACACACCATCCCCTCCAGAGCTCTTCAGGGTCCTACATTCTTTATAAAATGAGGAAGTTAAAAATAAAATAAATAAAACTAATATCTCTAAGCTGGCTCTCAGTTTTAACCATATGTTTCTCTGCTTCTGTCAGTCCAGTCAGCAAACCCCCCACTCAGGCACTGATGGGGTCACCCCATGATGATGACTGACATGAGGAGGATCTCAATAAGATCTTGGGACCCACCAAGGGTTAAGTTGTCTTGATAAGGACTCTCTCAAGAGCCTCCTCCAGCGTCAGCTTCTGGATCCAGACTCACTCAGCAGAAAAACACGGCCACAGTTCCTTCTGTGGGGAGGGGAGCCCTCCCCCACCAGATGGCTTCATGGGAGACCTCGGAGTCACATGGGGTCCCACGCCCAGAAGGGCCTACACCTGGTTCAGTTCTTTGCAGCCACTGTTTCAAATACCTAGAAATTTTGGAATGAAGCTCCCTCCATTTCCTCTTCGCCCAGGCCCTCCAGTCTACAGGGCTGGTCCTGCCTCCACTCGTCTACACCACCCATTCTCCCAGTCCACAGATGCAGTTCTCTCAGTGGGGATCGCTCAGAACAACCTTGTGTCCAGTCTACGTGAGCCTTTCTTGTTTGTGACACCCATTTTCCCTTGTTGCTGGAGTCCTGGGGAAGAGTCACGGTGGCATCCCAGAAGGAGTGGTTCTTAGTGTGAGGGCCCCAGGGCTCAGTGGTTGGTGACGGCCCTGGAGCCAGCTGTCTGGATTTGTGTTCCAGCTGTGCACTCACCTCGCTGTGTGACCTGGAATAGGCTGCTTAACCTCTCTGTGTTTCCATCTCATTATCTTTACAATAGCCATAATAATAACCTCATAAGGCCATTGTGAGAATTATTCTAGTAAAATGGGACATTTTCATCAACAAGTATTATTTCTTATGTCTATAGAAGAAAACATGTAGTTAGCTTTTTCTTCATTTTTTTCTGTTCTGACCAAGGAAAAAAAAAAAGTACAAAGGAATGTCATAGGACTAAATGTTCTGGTTTTCCTCAGAAAGAACTCAATGAGATTTCAGGTCATTAGGCCAGCTCAGGGAACAGGTGAGATTCTAACTAAAGAAATTAGGGTAAATAGCTAATTAAAGTCTTGAAGACACTAGCTAGGGATCAGGTTATATCACAAGTTCCAAATGCCAGCATCCCTGAGGGTTCCGAGTCTTCTGGAAACACTACCGGGAAAGGACAGTCCAGAAGTATTCTAACCTTAAGGGGGAAAAAAGAAAAATCAAATTTAAGTCAAAGAGATTAATCAGCAATGGGATTGATGTGAGCTCAAGAATTAATAATTAGACAATCATACAAATGGTGACTATAAGATAATGGCAGATGTCATGTGTGTCCCTTTCAAAGTGTCATATCATTGATCCTTGGGAAAAACTTTTTTTTTTTTTTTTAATTTTTGAGCAAGGGAGAGAGAGCACAGGAGAGATGAGGGAGGGCCGGGGAAGAAGGAGAGAGAGTCTTAAGCAGAGGCACTGCTGAGCATGGAGCCATAGGGCTCGATCTCTTGACCCTGAGATGATGACCTGAACCAAAACCAAGAGTGGGAGGCTCAGACGGCTGAGCCACCCAGGTGCACCTGGGAATCACTTCTAAAAACAAAGTAGTGATGGTGGCACAACCTTGTGAATGTATTCAATGCCACTGAACTGTACACTTAAAAATGGTTTAAAAGAAAAATAAGGAAGAGAAAAAGGTCAAGCCCACTCTTGTCCACTCACATATCATTGGTTCAAGAGAGTCCACCCTGACAGCACGTCCCTCATCCCCCGCATTCAAACATCCCACGAACCCCAGGCATGTCAGTCACACATACTCCGGTCGTGGTATAAACGTCGGTTATGCAATCATGAATGAATGAAAAACAAATCAAGAAGATGAGTGATTCCACACTGAAACCAACATTTCCTGCTACTCCTCTCTCTCAAATTTCTGGATTGAGTTTATGGGGAGAGTATCCCGAGATTTCGAGATGAGGTGTTTTCTAAATGTATGCAATTTGCTGTTACTCAGCTGTGCCGGGCAGGACTTGTCTCAGTACTGTGCACCCACAAAACAAAAGCATAAGTAGCTGACTGCAGCTGACAAATTGTGAATGTCATGTGCACTTTCCAAGCTTGCATTTGTATGCATTAAAATAGCCTCATTTTATTATTTGCTGTTTTTATGTGAAGTTGTCAGAAGTCTGAAACTGACAAATATTTGTGCTAAGAAAATGCTGTTTTTGTTCGTTTTTAAAAGCCAAAGTAGGATGGGGGTGTGTGGATGGCTCAGTCAGGCGACTGACTCTTGGTTTCGGCTCAGGTCGTGATCTCAGGGTTGTGATATTGAGCGGCCTGTCGAGCTCCATGCTTGACTCAAGAGTTCTCTCCCTCTCCCTTTGCCCCTCCCACTCATGCTCTCTCTCTCTCTTTCTCTAAAATAAATAAATAAATAAATCTTTAAAAAAAAAAGCCAAAGTAGGAAAAATTAATAGTTAATTTGTGTATCTGTTTCTCCAGTCAGCCAAGTGCGTTTTATTTTCTTTGTCCTTAACAAAGGTTTTGTGGACTGTTATAAACAGACACAGGTGAGCAAAGGAGACCTTCCTGCCCTCAGCACAGTCTGTGTATCTGGGAATCCCACCGGATCGGATGCGCCCTAGAGCCTAGAGTGTCCCTACAGGATGTTATGACCCTCAAGCTTCCTCGGCGGGACGGGGCGGGGGGAATTTTCCTCCACTGCCCCTGAGCTTCTCTCATCCCAATATGACCAAAGGATCATCTTAGTTCATGATGGGTCCAACTCCTAGGACTATCAACAGGTTAGGGAAATGTAAATGAAGCAAAGCTATAACCAAAAGCCAACTAAAGCTACGTTTTTACCATCTGCATATGGCTGGACAAAACAATGAACAGATCTCTGCCCCTTTCCTTATACTTATGTGTGCCTTTTCCCTCTTAGGAATGTACTAATTTTTCTACATAGAAATGTAGAAATAACATGCTGAATGACCAATTTAGATAATCACCCTTCCAGAAATCATCTGGGTCCATGGTCTGTCTGAAAACCCCTCAAGAAATAGCCTTCTGGGGCGCGTGGGTGGCTCAGTGGGTTAAAGCCTCTGCCTTCGGCTCAGGTCATGATCTCAGGGTCCTAGGATCGAGCCCCGCATCGGGCTCTCTGCTCAGCAGGGAGCCTGCTTCCTCCCGTCTCTGCCTGCTTCTCTGCCTACTTGTGAGCTCTGTCTGTCAAATAAATAAATGAAATCTTTAAAAAAAAAAAAAGAAAGAAAGAAATAGCCTTCCTCTCACTGACACAAAGAAGGTATTTTGAAATTTTGCCAAGTACTAGTTGACTAATCAGTATAGGTACAAATTTCTCCATATGGAGAAACCCAGCTTGAGCTAGGTTCACTATCAGTGAACTATCAGTGAACTTCATGTTCACTATCAACATTAATAAAAGCAGATGAAGATAGTTTAGCATCTTAGTGGTGAATTAGATGCACCAATATAATTGAAGCTTAAAATCCATTAAGTCTGTTTATCTACCCATAAAATGAGGAAATTAATTTAATTAACATAAAGCAATGTGGCCATCAATAATTGACACAGGTTTGCTATTACGGTAATTGTCATCAACATTCTAATCTTTGCTTAATACCTACGGCTCAAAGGACACAGCCCAAATGAGGAATTTGGCTATTATGCCTTCTAAGTATAGAATGAACTTGCAGCTGCCTTAAGTTTTCGATGAAATAAGACACTGTCTGTTATTAAATTCCAAATGCTCAAGCTGATCAGTGCAGAGGGAGGAAATATTCTAATTTAGCTGGTTGTGCAATATTTAGCAAAAAGGGATGGATATTTAGGGTGAGGGGTGTGTATAAGATTCCAAGAACAGCTCAACAGATCAACATTTATGGTATGAAAATAGCCCCCCAAATTGCCAGTGCTTCATTACAGGGTAATTTTAATTCTATAAATTTAGTCCCACAAATATCACCAGATTGACACTGTGCCCCTGAAGATCACATTTTTACAAAACATTCTTGAATTCTCAGTGGAAGTCATGGCCAATTGAGGCATCTTCATTGACCTACATGGTTTGGGTTGATAGCAGCCAGGCAGTGTTTAGAGACTTCCAGTCCTAATGGGGCTGAGTCGATCTAGGTTGGAGAGAGCTGTCCCACATTATAACTTCTATCAGAAGAGGAAAACAAAGATTTCAATTTGAGCCTGTGATTCCTGTGATAGTTAACTTCGTGTGTCAACTTGACTGAGCCGTGGGATACCTAGATATTTGGTCAAACATCATTCTGAGTATTTCTGTGTGTTTTTGGAGGCGTTTAACATTTAAAACGGTAGACTGTATAACAGATCGTCCTCCTTAATGTAGGCAGGCCTCAAGAAATCCGCTGGCATCCTGAGAAGAATGGAAGTCTGACCCTGGCCCAGATAAGAGGGAATCCCTACTGCCTGACAGCCTTTGAACTGGGTCGTCAACTTTTTCCTACCTGTGGGTTAGAACTGAAACTTGGGCTCTTCCCATTTCTTGAGACTGGGCGTTTTGGCTGAACCTACAGCATCATCTTTCCTGTTCACAGGCGTTCAGACTTGAACTAGAACTACAGCATTGGCTCTCCTGGGCCTCTAGCTTACCTGTGGAAGATCTTGAGTCTTCTCAGTTGTGGAGGCTCTTCCTTAGAAGATCTCTCTCACTCCCCCCACCCTTTTTTCTTATGTGTGTGCGCGTGTGTGTGTGTATGTGTATGTGTATACGTATATATACACACCATTTCTCTAGACAACCCTGACTCATACGACCTCATACCATGCTTATCCCACAACCAAACAATTGCTCAAGCATGACATGTCAATTCACTGAGTAGTCTAGGCTACAGCTCTTTCTCCCTCTTCCTGGGAGCCATCCCCCATCTTCCTGGTTTGACAAACACATACTCACCCTCCAAGACCCAGCCTGTGTAAACATCTCCTGAGCCCTTCCACTAGTCCCTCAGCCAGAAATTAGTTGCTCTGTCCTTATTTCTGTCAAGCCCTGTGTAAAGTCCTCTGTCATAAAACTCACAATAGTTACATGTATGCCTACCCTCAAACTCTGGGTCAGGAGTGTGTTGATAAATATTTACTGAGTTCATCACTCAGCACCCCTTTGTATTCCCAGAAGCTACCACGGTGCCAGAAAATGGTAGATGTTCAAAACTCCTAGACTGTTCTCAGTTATTGACTGAAGTGGTCATCGTCAGGATCAGTTTTCAGCAGGTTCATGCAGAAGACAATTCTTTATGCAACCTCTACTTTCACTTTTAGCACTCTTTCTCTTTCTTGGAGCTTTTACTCTTCCTAAGGTTTTCCCTAGCAGTGAAACAGATTTGATTAATAATAATAATAATAAATCAGAGAAGACATTAATGATAAAGCTGAGTGTTAACAGTTAAAAATATACATTAGTTTAAAAGAGAATGCCTGTACAAGTCAATGTTTAAGGCAAAATCACAAGAAGTCCATAGTGAAATTCCACATACATTGTATCACTGCAGTGGAAATCGGGAGCCCTAAGGTATTTTCATGAGAGTACCTCAGGTCATATAAACCAGCCATCATCATGCTGTAATGATAGTCCAAGGCTTCTACTTTTCAAATCTGGAAACACAATCAGTTCTATAACTCACAGAGCACATAGAGTTCTATCTCCCAAGGTACCTCCACTTAACCAGCTCCTTGGGTTTTGGGGGTAAGGGTTGTTTTGTTTTGTTTTAAGTAGGTTCAGTGTGTGGAGCCCAATGTAGGGCCTGAACTCACAACCCTGAAATCAAGAACTGAGTTAAGATCAAGAGTGAGATACCTAACTGACTGAGCCACCCAGTTGCCCACCCCCCCACCAACTGCTTGGGTTAATCAGCACTCTCAAATCCATCTGTAAAGCAAATCCACTAGGACTCACAGCATGTTGAAACATTGAAGCTGGTAGGCTTCTCTCTGGTACGGCCACAAATTTCAGATGCAACCAGCTAGCTGTGTCCTTGTCAAAATTAGTTGTACTTGATTCCAAGTTTTTTTTTTTAATCTAAATTAGACTTGCTATTTTATTTAAGGATTTAATTAAATCAGCTAACTATTTTGAAAACTAGTGAAACAAAAGTATGAAAAGAAAGACTATTTTTTTCTATGAAAACAGAGTTAAATACTGTGCAGAGATGGAATAAAATTGAGACAGTAACAAGAATTGCTATCAAAGAAAATATGGGAGAAAACCATAAATGACTAGCCATGAGGGAAGGTCACAAAAACCTAGAAGGATTATGTACTTTAGTTGTCTCATGGGTATCCTTAAATTCTCCATCCATTATAGGGAGATTCTTAGGTAGAATATTAGGGAATATAATTTACCCAAAAAAGTGACACTGCAGGATGCCTCGGTGGCTCAGTTGGTTAAGCCACTGCCTTCGGCTCAGGTCATGATCCCAGGGTCCTGGGATCAAGTCCCACATCGGGCTCCTTGTCCAGCAGGGAGCCTCCTTCTTTCTCTGCCTCTGCCTGCCACTCTGCCTGCTTGTGCTCTCTCTATGACAAATAAATAAATAAATAAATAAATCTTTAAAAAAAAAAAGTGACACTGCACTTCAATCAGTAGAACTAAACTCAAAACCAAAAAAGTCCTCAGCCCTATATCAAAAGAATGGCAAAAGAGTATATATGTGTGTGTGTGTGTGTGTGTGTGTGTTTGTCTATGTGTATGTATGTATATGTGTGTATGTGTGTGTGTGTATATATATATAACATAATCTTTTGCCATTCCTTTTAATTCAAATATTCTTTTGAATATATATATTATATATGTATACATTTAAAGTCAAAGAAATAGTATCACTTTTTATTTTTTTAAAAGATTTTACTTATTTATTTGGAGAGAGAGCATGCATGCAAGTGGGGGGAGGGGCAGGGTAGAAGAGGAGGAAGACTCTCAAGCAGACTCCGTGCTGAGTGTGGTGCCTGATGCAGGGCTTGATCTCACCATCCTGAGATCGTTTCAGACCTGAGCTGAAATCAACCTAACCGACTGAGCCACCCAGGCACCCCAAAATTGTATCACTTTTTAAAGTGATTCCCTGCCTTAACCTACTTCTTTGTTTAAATGAACAGCCTCTGGTCTCCCATGACAGTCTCAATCACACTGCAAGAGAGGACCTATAAACTCCTTAAACTTCTCATTAACTCACCATTTGTGAGAGCTGCTCCCCCAGCATCCAGCTCTCATCTCCGCCCATTTTTTTCTCACCTTTCTTTCTCACTTTTCCAACTTCCAAAAGGCAGAGAGGACATGTGGGGACTTTCTGAGTCTCTTACCTCTCTAAGGTGTTGCCATGTCATTCCAGACAAACAGAAATGCTTTTGGAATTGAGGACCAAGGAAGAGGAAGCAACAGAACCAAATGTCTGAGAAAAACAAGCTGGCTTGGCAGGAACTGAGGAAGAGGATTAATAAAGAAGTTGAAAAACAAAACAAAACAGGACCCAGACACACTGACCATGATTGGATGCTGAGAAAGAAAATAGTAGTATTTATTTTTTATTCTTTTGTTGTTGTTCATTTTACAAACTCTTGTGTCTTGGGCTGACTTTCAATAGATCATGGCAAGGGAAACTAGTTTTATATTTCTAAGTCTCACTTCCATTTACCCAATTGGGATCGGATATAAATGGATCCCAAACTGATACCACAGGCTTCCTGCAAGCTCTTCGAACTCTTCCTTTTCCTCCCACTCAGTCTGATCAATAAACTGCCATACTTCTGCTGTGCCACAAATGTTCAAAAATAACACAGTCCCATTAATGCAATGAAGCATAAGAAAAGTCCATCAAGAAGGTGTTTAAAAATGGAACCAAATGTGAAATATTCTTGTCTGAGAAAGGGTGAACTTAACAGACCATAGCTTGCCTTCTGGGCTGGAGTGGAAACAAGTAAACCAAGATCAGCTCTCCAGAGCCGTTCATCAACCAAGTCAAGTCTTCTTATAGTTTTGGCAGTGTTCCCAGGAGTCAAGAAGCACGCACTATTAGTCCCATTTATCCAAACTGCAGTTTTACAATTTTCCCAGCATCGAACACCCTGGTCCCCAGATTGTAGCCCAACTAGTTGATAGGAGCCAAGACACCAGGCAAGAATGACCAGAGACCTGCCCCATCTCAACTACTGCTGGACTCCAGCTCAGAACCACCGTGGAAGCTTTTCTCTCCCTGCTGTGTCTGTTCTTGATGACATGTTTAGGGGAAAAAAAAAGTTTCCCCTGAAAGTAATCATCCTTTGTATTTCTTCCTCTTTGGTTATAGTCTTAGATGATATTTTCTACTGCAATTAATTTTTTAAATTGCTGAGTAGTATGCACTGTATGAATATATCATAGTTTATCCATTCTCCAATGGATGAAGACTTAAGGTGTCTCAAGTGTTTGCTTATAATCAATAGACCTTCTATGAATATGCTTATGTAAGTTTTTTTTTACAGACTTGTATTGCCATTTTCTGGGGTAGATATTTAGGCTTGGGATTTTTGTTTATAAGGTAGGTATATATTTACTTGTAAAATATTTGTCAGATCTTTTCCCAAAGTGCTGGTACCATTTTAAATCCCTTTCAACAATGTATTAGAGTTCCAGTTGCTCCATATTTTTACCCCAGCACTTGGTATTGTTGGTGTTTTTCCTTTCAGCCTTTGTGTTGGATGTGTAATGGTTGATGCAAGTATCCATTCTACATTTTATATGTGAACCTTCTTAACTACACCTATCTGCCTCTGTTCCAGGTTTTTGTATATTTATAACTGAGACAGGAGTATGGTCCCATGAAAAGATAACCTCCATGAAGATAGGTATTTATGGACTTGGCATGTTATAGTAACTTAATAATACTTGCCGAATGATATGAACGAATAAGTGAATGGTTATGCATAGCTAGACTTACTGAAATAAGGACCCAGGAAGACTGTATGTATGAGCACGTCTGCGTGATCTGTTTCCAGGCTCTTTCCAGCCATGCTGCCAGCTGCCTTTCATCTCCTTTCTGGTCCACTGAACTCTTTGCTGCTCTGGTATGGGTTTTGGTTTTTTGTTTTTTTGGTTTTTTTTTTTTTAATATCAAAGGATGCCTAATGTCTAATGTAAAGATATTCTTTTTCTTTCCTCCAGTCTCTGAACTGAAGCATTGAGGAGAACCTGAGTAAATACTTCCACCTGCCCAGGTCTCCTCATCTTCATGTGTCAGATGAAGGGAGTGAGTTACCCTAAAGTTCCCTAGCACTAAGGTATAGTGATTCTGATTCCTTCATCACTACATCTAAGGTTGTGAGTCTCAAGACAGCCTTGCTTGCTTTTTCACTCTTTTTTTAAGGTCTATGCATTAGTGATTGGGGCTAGGATTTGTTAAGAAATTTGGGCATATTGGGGAGATTTATGTCAGAAAACAAATAACACTGGGGTATTATGTGGACAAAAGTACTTTGGGGACATTTCTGGCTACCAAATAATCTGAACCTTCTGTTTTCCTTTTGAGCTAAGCCCTTTCCTTCTTTGTCAAATTTCACAGTGGAATGAAAGTTACCATCCACTCAGTATAAATGAAAATGGCTTCTTGCTTCTACTGAAGGGAATTGACATTGCTATTCTTATGAGAATTAATTGAATAGTAATAAACTTGACTTTTATTTTAAATGTTTATAGAGCTCCATTTATGCCCCTCAATTTGCTGCCTAATTCTAACTAGGGCAAAGTTTATAAATCAAGTGCCTCATAAGCAAACTTCAATTTGTAGGTCATCATAAACTGTCACATTTTTTTAAGTTAAAAAAAATTGCATTAGGGTTATAAGTTCAAAGGGTAATATGCAGCAATACAAAGGGCAGGTGACATTTAAAAACTGTAAGGAAAATGTAATTATACCAATAATTGACATATCCAAATTATCTTAAAATATGTAAAAATGATGCTTTAAATGCATTTTCTGTGGCAAATGGAAACCTATATCCCTGGTAGTTGATAACAGGATTATTGGAGCTTGGTTTTGAGTAAGAACCCTCCTGTCTGAGCATGCAGAGCAGAACCAATAGAGTTATGCTCATTTTTATAATCAGAGAATGGGGACTGTAAGATACCAGTGCTATAAAATGTATCAAAGATTGTTTTTTGGCCTAGAAAATTGTCACTTTTTATAATTTGTTTCACAAACAATCAAGAAAATGGGTGGTTTCTAGTTCTTGGGTGCAAGAATTTGTATCCATTAAATCAAGTTTGTTAATTGGATTCTCAAATCTTTTATTTTTAGATTGTTTTTGGTTATTTGATCAATCAACAATCATTAAAAGTTTTAAATATTCTACTTAATTTTACTCAGTTATACGTTACTTAATTAAGTTTTCATTTAACGTAATACTTATTGAAATCTCTTGTTTGGGCAAATTAGGGATACACACACAGGATCTCTAAATATCTATCTTTGGAAAGATGGCTAATTGTCTGCCAAACCTGAACTTCTCATTATATAACTTTGGGCTAGAAGGTGATTGGCAATCGTGACTAGAGTCCCAACCTGCCTTGAATCTAGGCGAGGCCATATGACTAGCATTCCCCAGTGGAATGTGGGCAGAAGTAATATGTCTCTTCCAGCTCTGATTAGTAAGAAGTGGTATGCCTTCTCCTCCCACTCCTTCCCAATCTGCAGGCTTGATAGAGTTAAGCATAGGGACCTTGGAATCCAAGGTGATTGGATAAAGACAACAGACGCACCGAATGTAAGGAGTCTAGATTTCAGAATCATCTTTGGAAGAGAGCCACCCACCAATCAAGAACACCCATTTTGAACTTTACATGAATAAAAAACAAACTTCCTTCATGCTTGAATCATTGTCCATTTTGTACGATGTTTTTGTGATTGTTTATTGTAGCAGCTAGCATTACCCTTTCTAAAACATTACTCCTATTTTAGTCAAAATGCAATACTATCTTTAATGGTGATCCTAAAAGCAAACATTCCAAAGAAACAATGATAAAACATTCACTAAAAGTAGTTGCAAAAAGTGTGTGTGTTTATGTGGTGTGCAAAAATGTGTGTGTGTGCATATGTGTGTATATAATAAAGGAGTACTTATTTTTAACCCAATAGCCACTTTGTCCTTCCTCTCTAGTTATCTGTAAGCTTCCAGAATATTCTCTTGGGTCCTCAAATTATTTTAAAATGACTTAATCTCACTCCTCATTTAATCCTCTGCCACCATCTTTTCCCATATTAGTGTTCATGTTAATAGTACTTCTAATATGCAGGTCTCACAATTCCTCAATTTATTCTTTAAAAACTCCCATTTCCATCCCATTTAAGTTATCCAGTAAGACAGGCAATCACTTGAAGCCATCAAACACCTAAATACTATATACTATATTCTTTGTCTTCTTCCTTTTCCCAATTATCTTGTCCTGAATATATTGTGTTCCATTGTTATGAATTCCAGTCCCTCAACCCAACATCATTATCCACACCTATCCTTCCAACCATAAATGCTGAGCTTACAGCTCACCCCAGTGACTAAATGCTAAGGGCATAGATAGAAGAATGAGATACTCAATACCCAGAGCCACAAGGCATTTCCTCTAAAGGGGATCAAAAGTTTTGTTATACATCCAGGATGAAACAATACTGGAGAAATGCCTCTGTTCCCCTTTTCTACCCCTCTTTTTCTACTCCACAAAAAAGGGGATAGTTTTATCCAGATGACCCCAAGTCAAGAGCCCTCTCTTCACTCTTGACCCCATGTAGGGAGACATCTGGCTCAAGTCACAGACCTACCGTCTTTCTGAAAACAGACCTAGAGGTCCATGTCTACAGCTCACTCTCTCCTGTGGTCAGCGTGGCATGGGGGTAGTTCTTGCCATCTGTGGAATCAGCATTACTCCAAGTGAGTGTGAGATCTAGACTCATGGGCCTATGTTGATGCAGATTTAGGGTAGGGGTCCTGGAGTTTATAGAATGAATTTCTGAGTAATCAAGTTGGATCTAAGCTGTATGGCCTGACCAAACATGCCAGAAGTTTTATAAGTAGAGGTAGAAGGTATATGCTAATCTCTCATTTTCATCTGAGTCCTTGTCTGATCAGAACCACAACAAAGAAGGACAAAGTACAAAATATAGACCCAGAATATATGTTCTCAGGGGAGACACAGATATGAAAATCAATGGTTATATTAACACATGGATGTGTGTTAGGTATGATAAAGACATATGTATTAACTGCTATGGAAACAAAGAAAAAGAGAAGAGATGAGATAAAACTTCCTTTGTATAAGGATGAGTAGGGAATAGGAAAGAAGAAAAGATCAAGAAAGTTTCCCAAGATAGATAATGACTGTGCTGAATCTATGGGACATGAAAAATTAGCAGGCAGAAAAGGGAGGAAGACTTATTAGGCAATAGAATAACATGTGCAAAATATGGAGTGAAGAGAGATCACAGCACTTCCAGAAATTTTAAGTAGTTTGGCCATGACAAGCCTGTTTGATAGGAAGTGATTAAAAAAAAAAAAATCAAGATGAAGAGACAGAGACTAATTCACAGAAGATTTTAGGGTTAATTTTTTTCAAGTTTTGATACCGAATCATTACTGGATAGTGGAATCTATTTAGTGGGTCATGATGTTTTTAAAATAGAAAACATCAGAGTAGTTTGCATTTAGTAAATTTGCATATTGTCTCATGAAACTTGGGTAGAGAGGTTGGTACTTGTGTGCCTTTACTGGCTCATTATGTAAAATGTATTTCTTACTGTGAAGTGACTGTTTTTTGTTCTCTGGAGGGCCCACAGCAAAAATGCCTGCTCTCCAATGTGAAGATGCCTGACAGTCAATCAGTCCTACTTCAAGATACACAGCTGCCAATCAGCTTGTTTAATGCCTCATTCTGTAGCTAGTTGGCTATCTAGCTAGCTGTTTATTTGTGTAAAAGTAGTAATCATCATAATCTCCCCGGTAATTTATATTTTAAAAACAAGACTTGGTCCCTAATTCTGACTTAACTCAGAGAGTATATTTCGGTCACAAATAGCTGAACATCTCATTAATAATAGTACTCTTTGTTTCTTTTCATAATTTCAACTAATCAGCACAGAAAATTGGCAGGGAAAATTATTTAGTGTCGTATGTAGGCACTTTAATAATTTCTAAATTATTGTATTTTACAATTGGACATATTTAAATAGCCAAAATCATCAGGTATTTGATGAAATCCTCCAAGACAAAAGACAAAGGCTAATGCCAACAAGCAAAAAAAAAAAAAAAAAGAAGAAGAAGAAGAAGAAGGCTAAAGAAGAAACAGAGACAATCTTGAATAAAGAGTGAAGACAGAATGAATTGTTTAAACTTTAATTAGTATCCTTAGGAACAGAAGAGAAGCTGTCAACCCACTTTTTTAAAGAGAAAGAAAAGGAAATCTTGAAAATTTTTAAAAAAGGATAATTGGGGGAAAATAACTAAGGAAATGAATTGGAAGAGAAAGTTTAAAAATATGCCCAAACCAGATTAATGATTCTGAAAACAATACACATGTGTAACTGGAACTGAACAATTAAATAAATGAATGGCAGTTGGTGGGAGCCAGGTTTCTCTGGTGAAGAGGGAGGTTATAGGCAAGCAAGGGAAGGAGGCTTGAATAATCCATGTGGTACTAATTTGAGTTATAGAAGTCAGTATGAATTAATGTTTAGCTAAATATAAAATGGATACATACAGAAATATATGTAGTTATTTATCGATGTACATACAAGGGTTCATATATACACATATATTTCCATGCTCTGTTGGCTAAGCGGCCCACCTAGAAACAGTGACAACCCAGTAACAGCAAGTACACCTCACACCTAAATCTTGTTTTATGGTAGCGTTCTTTAACCAAAGAAATCAGGGCTCTTGGAGGACAGGTTGGTGCTAGGACTGGTGCAGGGATCTATGAGATGAAATTGAAGCATCTGTTTGGGAGCTTTCCCTGCACTCGCCAGAAAGCCTCACTATATGAGTAATAAAATTCGCCCTACCCTCTTGCTGCCTGTGTGGTGCGATCAGTCTTGAACTCCAAAGTTTAGGTGGAATCACCACAAGAGAGGGAGACCATTCTCTCTTTTGTTTTCATGAAATGAACAAGAAGAACTCATTTGCTAGGTGATTCTCTGTCATAATTGCTGTGCCATGTCACACATTTTCCTGCAGGACTGTGCGCAGAGGTAAAATATGATAGTAAGTCATGTCCTTTAGAAAAAAGAGACCTCCCTGCTTTTAATACTCACTTGAGCTTTAGCACAGGTTTATTTAGTTAGAACAAAGTAAGATAGCAAGTTCTATCTGTTAATAAGCAAACACTAGAAGGCCCGTAGAGGCATATGGGCAGAGTGTTAATAATGTAGGTTAGATTCAAGACAACGCATCAGTCCTGAATGAGCACATTTCCAAGGGTCTGATCACTTGAAAGAAACTTTGACAAAGAAAGGATTAGATTGGGCTTTAACCCTCTGGATTTTTAAAATAGAAAAGAGCACAGCTGCAATTTAAATCATCAGAGAGTGTACATTATTTAGCAGTTCTTTTTATAACTGTTTGCACTACAGGTGCAATAAGAGAATGTTAATTTTATCTACCAGGGCATTTCCATTTTGTGTACGTGTGTGTCATGGGATTCTTTCTTAAAAGCCCAGCTCGAAAGCCCCAGAGAAGACGCTTCTGTTTGGGTTAAACTGGAGCAAATACTTTTATTCTAATTCATTGTGAGGGCTGATGCTCTATGTAAAGCAAGGAATTTTCTCATTAATATTTCTAAGCTCTTTAATGCTCCCATTTTCAACTGGATTAAAAATAAAAGACATCTTAATAGCCCCAGCAAAGTATTTTTATCAGGCTAGGAGTAATAAGTGACTGTGGTGACTCCACTGGGATAATCATATTACATTCATAGAAAACCACCGACACAACCCAGGTGACATTCAAGTTTGCCGTTAAAAGTAGCATATAGTTGTATTGTGCTGAGGTCAGACTAATCTGGATAAGAAAGAAAAACGCTCTAAAAAATAAAATAAAGAAGGAAAAGAAAGACAATATTCCCCTTGTTGGCTTGTTCCTCAAACTGGTGCCCATCCAGTATGCACACCCCGCTGCTTCCTGCTGGCATATTCCGGGGGTGGGAATCAATCCCCTCTTTGTAGAAATTAAGAAATTGTGGAAGCATTAAAAAGGGAAACACTGAATAGATCTAATGTAGTTGGAGACAAAGGATTTAAGTGATTTGGAGGGAGAGAGCAAGAGGACAACTGGTCAGGATCTGGGTCGACCAGTCTCCCATTGGAGGAAGTCAGAGACTTGAGGTCACTAGAATTGGGGACTTGAGGTCACACAGGAGTCCACCCAGGAGCTCAGAGGTTACATATGTTTCCGCTACTCTTAATGTTTTATGGCACCAAGCAAATTCAGACAGCCGATTTCACTTGGGACTAGATTAAACGGAACTGTATACATCAATGCTAAGGCGCATATCCATCTCAGGCCAGAGGTACAATGTTGTTTTAATAACTTAACCTTGAGCCAACTTAGACTGTGAAAGGTTTCACTCCATACTAGAGAATAAAACTGAAAGGATTTTTCCCCCCAAAACATTATTTCGCTAAAGCCATAAACCTCAACTGTAAATCATGCCATGCAGTAAGTAGGTCACTGAAAACTAAACTGATATCAGATGTAGTCTAGGATTTCAGTGTAGCAAGATTATCTTTTTGTAATTGCTGTAAAAAAGTAAAAAGAAACAAACCTATTTTTATTAAAAGCTTGGGGGAAAGTTGAATGTTTCTAAAACTGTGTTACAAGCAGAAAATTCTTCTTCCTGTGTCGAGTATTTATAAAAAACCGTCGGTTCACCTTCCTGCTTTAGTAAAATTGTATGCCGAATAGCATTGTATTACCTTTAAAGGTTCTGGATTCTTTGATGACACAGGACCATTGTTAATATGGATTTTCTAGGCACTCATCTTGTCTTTGCTAGACCAACTATACCACTAACTCAGCAAATAATAAGCGAGAGCAAATTTCTCTTTATAGAATTCCAGCTAAAGAAGAAATGATAGCATTAGAACACTCTCGCTTTATAACTCCTGTGAATGAATGGACCTACCCACTGATCATAAACAGCAGCAAACATCCCAAAGAGAGAGAACAGAAAGGCACCACACTGACTGTGAAGTAGTGTTGGTCCATCTCCTGCAAAAAACTGAGACTGAATCTGAGCAAGACTTCAGATGTAACTAGATATTTCTAGGGACTATAAGGAACACAGAGAACTGTTATATGGCAGCATGAAGATGTAACCAGCAAAAATTCATCCATGGAAAATTCTACAAGATAAACAGCCCAGTTTCTTCCTCAAATAAATGATATGGAATAAAAAAAGAGAATGATGGAGAGGAAACCTAGCACAGATAAATGAATTATTAAGAGATTGTACCCATTACAAGTGTGTTATTTGCATCCTGATTCAAAAGAACAACTAAAAAGTAACTTACCATATTAAGGAGGGCACGTATTGCATGGGGCACTGGGTGTGGTGCATAAACAATGAATTTTGGAACACTGAAAAAAAAAATTAGATTAAAATTTTTTTTAAGATTTTATTTATTTATTTGTCAGAGAGAGAGAGAGCAAGCACAGGCAGACAGAGTGGCAGGCAGAGGCAGAGGGAGAAGCAGGGTCCCTGCCAAGCAAGGACCCTGATATGGGACTCCATCCCAGGACGCTGGGATCATGACCTGAGCCGAAGGCAGCCGCTTAACCAACTGAGCCACCCAGGCGTCCCAAAATTAGATTAAATTTTAAAAAATTATGAAGCTATTGATAATTGACCAGATATCTTTCTACAATTAAGCAACCATTGTCATCTGTTTAGACGTAACAATAATATTTTGCTTATGAGAGAGAGAGAGAGAGAGAACCCTTATCTTCTTGAGACACAAACTAAAACACTTACTCATTTTTTAAAAGTCAACTTTTATTTGACAAAGTCAGTATTTTCTAGGATTGCCCTCTTCAGGAACTTCCTCTATTTCTTTCTACCCTCTGCTAACCTCTGAGGATCCCCCTTTCTTATACCTCAATGATAGCTTACACATATCTCTATCTTATTAACACACACCTAGTGCATAATAATCTCTCTGTGTGTCTCTACTATTATACCAAGCACCATCATAAATCATGCCGTAATTGACTTGGTATTCCCAGTGCCTGGCACGTGGTGAACCATTCAATGAATGTAGAAATGATTCATTAAACCCAGTATCTTATTTTCTGTTATCCTTGTACACAGAAGCAATGAAGTTTTTCTCTTTTCTTTTCTTTTCCTTTCCAGCTTTAGTTAGGTGTAACTGAGAAGTGTAATTGTAATATATTTCAATTGTACAAAGTGATGATTTGGTATAGCTCTGGAATTTTGAACTCTTTGATACAAATGCTGAAGGGGCTCTGATTCACAGACCACATGTTTTAAATCATATTTTCATATCAATCAGTGATGTTAGACCTACAGCAATCATCCTAGTTTATAGACGGGAACCCGTCTATAAAGGCACAGAGATGTGGGCAAGTTTCCAAGGTCTCATCTTCTAGGAGGCAGCCTGGGGTTTGTGCCCAGGACATCTGGCTCCAGAATATCCTTGTTTGACCGTGCTCAACAGCATCCCTGAGATGACCAGATCCCTGCTAACCCAGGACCAGGGAGTTCACAGTAAATAGCAACCCTGGGCCATGGCAGTTCCAAGAACCTAACTGAAAAATGATCATTTTCACCCAGCCAGAAAACATGCAGAAAGAAACACAACTTCAGGAAAATAAATCATCGATTATACCATATCGGAATAACTTAAGATTTTCTTCAGGTGTTTAGTCAAGTCAACCAAGTTGCTTCACACTTGAGTCCAAATATTTTGCCCCTTTGGTTAAAGAGTGGCTTTTCTCAGGATGAGATCAGAAGTGGCACTGACCCCATTCATAAAACATCCATCATCTAGGAACAAAAACAGTTTCTCGGTTTAGCTCTTTCCTTTCTACCTCTTGCCTTCCTGTGGGTATGCCTCCTAGTAGGGAATAATAGCACAGTTAATCAAGGTTACAAAAACACTGCACATTCCTCCCTCATTTGAGGAATTTGGGGTTGGTCAAAATCATTGTTGAACAAAATATCCAAGATAGAGTGGGATAGAATTTTCTTGACCCTTCCTTTTTTTTTTTTTTTTTTTCCAAGGAAGAAAGAGTCTAACTGACTCCAAGATTCTTGGCTCAGCCATTACTCAAGCCACAAATACTCCAGTTATCCAATGAGTCAGCGGCCTTCAACCGCACTTTAAATAAAGGCCTTCTATCATGATATTTTTCACATGTGTTTTACTCCCAATGGTATATCCTATAAATACTAAGCTTTGAGATTTCTTTTTGCAGAGATATGCCCAACAGTAATTTCAAGAGAACTATTGCCTGTTTTCTACTGAGCCTCAAATAATAAATGTTCTAGTTAATTCAACTGATAACTTGTAGATGATGCTAGCATTATTCTTTTTCTTTCTATTTTCTTCCTTCCCATTTATTTATTGTAATAAAATACACATATATAAAATATACCATTTTAGCCATTTAAAACTTTTTCCTTTTTATTTATTTTATTTTTTTAAGTAGGTTCCAAACCTAGAGCAGAGCCCAACATGGGGCTTGAACTCACAACCCTGAGATCAAGACCTGAGCTGAGATCAAGAGTTAGATGCTTAACTAACCAAGCCACCCAGGTGCTCCTTACCCATTTTCAACTAGATAATTCAGTGGCATTAATTACCTTCACATTAGGGTACAACCATCACCACCATCCATCTCCAAATTTTTTTTCATCTTCCCAAACTGAAACTCTGTACCCATTAAACACCAATTCCCCATCTCCTTATCTAATTTCTAGTGATCATCATTCTACTTTCTGTCTCTATAAATGTGTCCTTTGCTTTTTCAATGGTTTTGGTAAATATGATAGTCATTATAAGAGCTAGGGGTTACGAAAGCAAGGCTTATACAATTTTTATACTTAATTCTCAAATTTGTAACATTTTATTATTACATTTGTAAATGACCATTGGTTCTAATTCTCTGTTTCAGTCCGCTTGTTCTCCAGACTGCCTTAGGTACATTTCTGTGATTCTTAACAGAAGCAAATATTGGACAGAAAAAGGAAAGAAACCTTATTTAAAAATACAAGTGAGCTAGAGAAAGAAGATGCACCATTGGTTTACCAAACATTTCTAATTATATGTATTTCAATGTCATCTCTCTTTACAGACACTGTTAAACATGGATAATTGAGAATGTCCTGAGTTTGAGGCAGTTGAGTGACTTCCCATAAAAAGCTTTTATCCCCAGGGAGCCTGGGTGGCTCAGTGGGTTAAGCCTCTGCCTTTGGCTCAGGTCATGATCCCAGGGTCCTGGGATCAAGCCCTGCATCGGGCTCTCTGCTCAGTGGGGAGCCTGCTTCTTCCTCTCTCTCTGCCTGCCTCTCTGCCTACTTGTGATTTCTGTCTGTCAAATAAATAAAATCTTTAAAAAAAAAAAAGCTTCTATCCCCTTTTTATCAAGTTCTTAAATAAATAACTCTTTCCCTTTCTCAGATATCTCAGAGCTGACATATCAGAAAACAGGCAAAATGGTGACCCTCAGACGCAAATAATTGGGGAGGGGATTAAATAAGTCAAGAATGAACAACCAGTAAAGCAACTTTTCAGCCCCCAAGGGCAAATGGTGAGGCAGAAAAAGATTTTTTTCTGCTCTAAAAGCTGAATTGCAGCAGGATGAGCCCAGGGCCTGATTCCTAAGGCAGAAGGTGAAGGTCGGGAAGCTTTAGGGAGCAAGTGGGCACAGACAGGATCAAGTTCAACGCGCACCTTTGGGCCTGACCATCTAATTCCATGGGCAAGAGTCATTTTCAGTTCTCCTACCAATAGGGTAAAATGGAGTTTGGAGAGTAAAACCTACCCTATCTTCTACCCCTCAAATCTCTAATAAAGAAATTTTAAACAAGAGGAGGGGTGGCTGGTGGGAAATGGGGATGCAGCTCTTCAGGGAGTTTTCAAGGTAAATAAATAAATACCTTTGTTATCATTAGCGTCTTGTTTTAAAATACTTGTCTCACCGCCAGGTCTCATTGGGTGATATTACACACACTAAGATATTTAAACATCCTTTCTTCGCATTTTTTATTAAATATATTTATGTACATATATATTACAGTAAACATAATTTACACATGGTGTGCGGTGGGTGCAAGTATAGAGAGATATTTTAAAAGTGGATTCACAAGTGAACCCCTACTTTGTGGATATTATACTCTTGAGAGGTAAAATAAGAAGGAAAAGAGAATTCTCCTTAAGATAAAAGGCCAAACATTGATGGTGCAGTGGTCTCATAGCCCTTTAATAAAGGGGAAAAGATGTCCCGAGAACATTCCTGGTGGGTAATTACAAGGGACTTTCTACAAGAACAGGCTCTGCTCACTATTCCACACACTAATTATCCCTCTGGTGAATGGGCTTTTGCCCAGAGGCCCCGCCATCTAGACCCCCCAGTCACTTCCTTCTGAGGAAAGCATTCATCTTTTCCTTCCAGTCTCGGCCTAAACTATCTTGAATGGTATTGCCAGGGGCTCCTGACAAGTCTAGAGACAAGCACCTTTGTGGTGTGACTTTATTTCTTGACCACAGAGATTAGCAGAGTTTTTACTGAGCTTTCAAAGTCCTTTCCAGGGACAACCCCCCAAAACGCCATTGGTCTCGAAAGGTGATCAAAATCCAAAACAGTTTCTTAGCAAATCTACCATCCAGGAGCAACAAACACTTGCTGAAATAAAATAGAATCTTGAGGAAAAAACTCCCCAAGCAGACTAAAAATGTCCAAGGATGTGGTGATGAGGCGAGCAAAGCCTAAAGCCCTTAATCTTTCTAGACCAAACAACGGTAAAGCTCACTTCAGACATTTCCATGCGTCTTCCTTGGGCCGCACAAAACCAAACTGTTTCTGTCTTCTGGACGTGTGTTTCCCTTCCTTATCCTAACATCTAAATGTAAACTCGAAGAGAACACAACATCTCAAAACCCAAATGTTGTTTCTCTGTGAGATCCCGTTCTCTCTCCAGCTGAGAAGTTCATCATCTCCCAATTTAGTACCTATTCTTTCTCAAGTTGCAGTAAACATCATAATAGACACAAACACGCAGCGCAGGTAGTGAGAACATCGCTGCCAAAAATATCACAAGCCCCCCGCGGGCCAGCTTCCTCTCCCTGACTTCCTTCAGTGCGTCAAGGACGCGTGCACGTTCGCCTTCCCCCCGGCACAGCACACTGCGCCCTTTTATGGAGTCATGAGCCCCTCGCTTTCCTGCCCGAAGTGCTGTGTGTGTTGCCGAGGCTGCGAGCCAGTGACCTGGGCAACAACAAGCCCTTGTGGTTCAGAGATGACCGTCCATTAAGAGGAGAGAAGAGGTCGTTTGTAATGGAATTCTGCTCCGTTAAGTGTCTGGCTCAGCAAGATGCAATGAGTATCCGATTCGCCACACAGAGATCAATTGTTACCATAGCTTATTGAAGAACAGAACACTAACAGCTTTAGGAGGAGGAGAAAGTATGTCCTTTCTCCCTCCCACTTATCTGACACACAATGTTCTGGCTTCCGGATGGAGAGGAGGGAGGCACAGCCCAGGGATTGTCCCCTGTGCCTTGGACGTCCACAAAGCCCCCTGCCCAGGCTGCAAGATAGAAAAGGGATTTATAACCAACAAAATACAGATCGCAAACCTTTAGATCTTAAGATTTTCCACGCGCCTGAAGTTCTTCAACAGAGAAGTGAAAGATGTTACCTACTTAAAAACCTTTCTTCCTATATATCTCAGGAAAGAAGTAAAGCCAAAGACAAATGGGTCTTTGCATATTTTTTGAATCTTATTTCGGCTCTTAACTGTAAGTCTTTGGTGGATAGAGACTAACACTTATCACTCTGCTTGGTTCCCAGGGACCAAGAGAATCATCTGCACCCCCTTGGTTCTGAATTTATCTTTGTTATGTTTTTTCTTTTCAAATACATCCTTTTCTTTCCCATTTTGTTTTCACTTCCTCTTCCTTCAATTCCATAGCTCTCTCCTATCTCTGCTTTCTTTCTTCTTCTTTGTTCACATCACCCCGTCTCTTCCCAATTCCTTCCAGTTTTTATTTCAGAAGGTACCTGCCTTCTACAGCGAACTCAGACTTTCAGAATCCATCTTGCTATTCCTAATAGGACAAGCAGGTGCTTCTTGGAGAAATTTATGAATAAATGAAACTGAGGTTCATTCAGAAAATCATTCGGAATCTGGTCCTGAAAATCAACACTGAGGAGCGAGAGGGGAAAATGAAAGAGAAAATGGAAATCTGTTGGAGGAGAGAGACGTGACAGCTTCCCTTCTATCCTTTTCTTCTTGACTAATGGAAAGAAGGGACTGGCTTCTTGAAATAGTTGACAAATCATGCCCAGCTGCAGGAAATGAGCAAGTACATAATAAAAAGTCCCTAAAAGAATAACAACAGAAAAAAAGAGTCATTTGCCCAACAAAAATGACCAGCTCTCCAGGAAAGCTCATTCATAAATTGGAAAAAAATTGGTGTTCATCTACTTAAAGAAATAGAAAGAGTTTTCTGTGTGTAACCTGTGCTGTGGACCACGGCAGGGTCATCAGACCAAAAACAAGGGAGGGGACTTCTGTGATATGCCACGGCTGAGAAGGAACTCACCTCACACCACCAAGAGGCCACCGCTACTCTGGCGCCTCCTGTATATACCCAACGATCAGAACAGATACCATCATATTTAATAAGAAGAAACCTGACTTTCCCTGCTGTTCCAGGGAATTGTATCTATATCCCTTTCCTTTAGTTATGTCATTTTGTCCAGTATAATTTCTCCATCACGTCCACACATCCTGGGTGATTTCATATGTGGACAACAATGTCAAGCTGTCAGGGCATCACCTATCCGCTTGTGGGTTTCAGCACCACACCCCACATCCATCATACAATTCAATGGAACACCAGGCTATGCAGACGCTGATGGGCAAAATTCCTTCCAGAGGGCTCAGCTCTCCCAACCACAGTGACTGTTAGAGTGCCTGTGGTTCACGGGCAATTAGATCATTACCTTTGTTCACATGGAAAATGAGGCTCCTGGAGGATGCAGTGAGCTTGAGTTTAAGGGCAGAGATGGAAAAAGGAAGAAGAAAAGGAAAGAAAGATCATATACCTCCCTCTGTTCTTGGGTTTTTATGAAGAAAGAAATAAGAAAATAAATGACCTGGGATCCTTTAATGAAAGCCATTAATATAAAATTTGGGGGGGGGGGTAAAAATCAAAACAAATGTGGTAATCATATGGCATTATCCACCCTCCTTTTTTTTTTTTTTCTTGTTTGTTTGATTTACAACTTACTCTTCTCTCATAAACAAAACATTTTGGACTATGGGCCTCATACAATTCCTCCAACTTTGCTCTTCCAGGGTGAACATGAAATTGATCACTGCACCTTTTTTTAAAATCTCTTAACCAAACTGAAATCATGTCAGCTTCATGGGTTTTCATCGGATGGCAATAACTTCTAAGGAACAAATTTTCATGGAAGGAATTCACTTTTATCAGTTTTGTTTATGCCCTGAGCTAGACTCTTTACTACCCTTGTTTTCTAAAAAACTTAGTAGTTTAAAGTAAATCTTAAGAGAAAGTTAAATATTTTCCGGAGTGAACCTTCTTGTGCAGCTGGTGGTTAACTCATACATTCTAAAAACCAGGTCTTCAAAGAGAAATGAAAGATTTTAATCCCAAACTACTGTGGCTTTATTTCAGATAATTCAGGTTAGATTAAATCCACTCATGGATCATTTTTCCTTCTCAAAATGTCAAAGCACTTTATAGAGCTGTACTACTTGGGCCTCCTAAATCTTTTTTTTGAAGGTGAAAAAAAAATCAACTTATTTACATAAGGACACAATTTTAACTTTCTCCTCCATGGTTCTCTTTTTCTTTCTACCGGGAAAAGCATGGGGACAGGAAACCCAGAACAGTATGATGTGTTCGGTCAGTGCTAGATATGACCACTCTTTTCTCTTAATTAGTAAAGAAGTCAGACTGGCCCACCACACCTTCTTTGTGAATGGAGAAGAATGATCCAGAAGGTTCCCAAGAAAATCACTGTGGTGGGCAGTGGGAGTCCCAGAGACACTGAACTCCCACACTGAAGCTCAATCCATTGGGTTCCCACAGAACTTTCTTCATTCTTCCCACAGAACTTGTTCCAATCTAGTCTGCATTTTGCTATTCAGGGCCTTTCTTGCCTCTGTGATTCTGGCAAATTCTATATTTTCTTGTAACTCTTAAGTTTGAAAGCTTTTGATGTTCCCCAGTTAGATGCAAAGTACTTGTGACAGGGAGGGAGTGTATCTTTTAGAGAATAACCAATTCTCCTTTTGCATTTTCTCTCTTCCCTCTAACTCCTGTCTTAAGATAATCCCATTTATTTTCTCAATGTATCAGTGTCATAAAAATAAAAATGGTCTAATGCAGGGAGAGGGAATTGGGAGGTTGCTGTTCAACAGGTAGAAAGTTTCAGTTATATAGGATGAAAAGGCTCTGAAGGTCCATTGTACGACATTGCACTTACAGTTAGAAATACTGTACTGTACACTTAAAATTTATAAGGGTGTTCTCTCTTCTTATCACAACAGAAAAAAAAAAGAGAGAAATCAATATGAAATGGCAAAAAAAATTTCAAACAAAAAAGAATTCTCTGAAAAGAGTTAATATGTTTAAATGCTTGGGAACCTTGGATAAAGAATCTAAGAGAAGCAAAAAAGAGAGAAAGCCAGCACACCCATAAATTGTTTCAACAGCCATGCTGAGAGATTGTGAGCAGGCAGAAAACAAAAGGTCCCTATGAAGGATTTAAGAGATAAATTGTATCCCCATCTACAACTGTAGAGTTGTTACAAAGGGTTCTTTAAATATTTCTGATGGGAACCAAATGAATTATGGCTGACCAGAGGGGGAAGGAGGATGAGAAAGGGCAGGATGTTGGGTAAATGAAAATGGTCAATTTCCTTGTCAGCCAAGCATACCTGCCCCACTTCTTCAAGGCATTTTTTTCTTGATCCTTCCCATAATTTGTTTCTCACTTCAATATCATCTTGTCCAGAATTGCTTATGTTTCGATCATCTCCATATTACATGCACCATATTTTTAAAGGTATAAAAATGAGCTTCTGGTGTAATTCATTAAAAGGCATTTCCACTGGGGACACCTGGGTGGCTCAGTTGGTTGAATGTCTGCCTTCGGCTCTGGTCATGATCCCAGTGTTCTGGGATCCTCCACATCAAGCCCCTCGCTCAGTGGGGAGCCTGCTTCTCCCTCTGTCTGCTGCTCCCTCTGCTTGTGCTCATGCTTTCTCTCTCTGATAAATAAGTAAATAAGTATTTTTAAAAGGCATTTCCATCTTCTGACATTTATAAAAGGCTCTCACCACTCAACATTCATTGATCCAATCAGTGGACAAACTTTTATTCAGAACTAAATATGTGTGGGGTCCTGTGTTATGGGCTGGATTTCCTCATCATGGCTTCATTATGCTGTCATTGAAGTCCTTTTTATACAGACGTAAACAGAGTAAAATCCAGGCTAGGAAATAGAAAATCTATTAGACACCAGTGCTCGGGTGATGTCTTTCAGACACGAGCGTTGTTAGTAACTAACATTCCATGAGAACTATTTACCAGACCTGCATTGTATTGTTTATTCATCACAGCAACTCTGGGGAAAATGAGCATCTGTTATTCTAGGCTACGAAAGGAGAAACTGAGGTACCCCATAGCTAGATAATTAAGGCAGATTCACAGAGGTAGCTCACCAGCCGCACTCCCCTGGGCTGCCCCCCAACTCCTTGAGGAAAACATCCGGGAAAGGCTGGATCTAACGGAAGTAATCCATTTAAAATATTTACATAATTTTAAATTTCTGACTTAAAACATTTTAATGACCATGCCACTATTTGGCACTAGGCTTTTCTGGGGTTTGTTGGTTTATTTTGTATTTTATTTAATTTTTTAACCTGGAAAAGGAAAAGCAATTTAAAATGCATAAAATCCTTTTTTTTTTTTCTTAAATAAAAGGACACCAACTGCAGAATGCATGTGTAGAAAACCCACCAGACCAGAATATGATCAGAGCCACCTCCCTGGTTAGCAAGTGTTTTCCATAAAAGAACTGCTTAGGACCACTTTGGGTTTTCTAGGCTATAAGATCTCAGCTGCAATAATTCAACTGTCTACGCTGCTCCAAAGCAGCCACAGGACAAGACCTAAATGAGTCTGATGAGTTTCATTAATTTTATTTAAAAAACAGCTCTCCACCCCCTCACCCCACCCCCCAACTCCTCCTGATTCCATCCATCCTCTTTCGTCAAAGTTACTCTCCCTACAGAGTCTCCTTTCAAGTCAAAGTTCTTAACCCGGGGTCCATAGGCTTCAGGTGTCTAAACTCACTGAAATTCTTTCAGGAAGTTCATAGTCAAGCCTAAGATCGGAGAGTTCCATCAGGAGCTGCTGCCAGCCAGCTGTGTGGCCCTCAGGGCTGCTCACTCCCTGCTGTATCTCTGGTTACTTTTCCCTGTGGTTTATGAGCGCTGCTCACACTAATCTATTGTCTGGGTCCCAAACACATCTTGCACAACTTTCAAGTCTCTGAGCTTTGCAAATCCTTTTCCATCTGTTTGGTGGGGACCTTCGATTTAATTCCATTTCATTCACGAACCTCCGTTGACAGAGCTCTTCCTGGCAGTCTCGGGCTGTGTGTTCTCGGACTAGAGACACAGATCATACGGCTGCGAGTTAGTCCGACAAGCAAACATGTAATTACTAATTGAGTGTGGCAGGGAGGGTAAAAGGTGCTGTCAGAATACTCAGGACGAGTGCCTAACCCGGACTCCGGGCATCAGGAGATGTTTCGCGAAGGAAATGCTGGTTAAGCGGGGGGCCTAAAACTTGGGAAATCGCACCGTCGTTAAGCTGCGGACCGTCGGTGTATGGATTCCTGGCCTCTCCCCGAACTTCTCATTCTGTTGGTCTGGGTTGAAATCAAAGAGTTGGCTTTTCCAGCATGCATTCATTTATTCATGCATGCATTCATTCATTCATTCATTTAAAGTAGCCTCCACTCCCAACGTGCGGCTTAAACTCAAAGCCCTGAGATCAAGAGCTGCCCGAGCCTGAGCCAGCGGGGCACCCCTTTCCGGCCAGTTTTTAAGGATGATTCTTACTTTAGGAAAGTTTGGGAAAACACATCATGACCCCCTCCCCCAACTCAGCAAAACGCATTACATCTAGGTTCCCGTGGCCCTCGAACCTCACCGGTATCACAGTGTGACTAGGTTGCTCTATAATTATTTCTTTACGTACCTGTTTCCCTTGTAGACTGTGAGCTCTCCCCTTCTTACTTGCTTGGGTGTTGCCAGCACCTGGCACAGGGTCTTAAACTCAGTAAATGGCCAAGTGCATTCGAGAATAACAACCACCTTCCACATGGCCGCTAGTGCTAGTCCATTGGGCAGACCGAAGGTCAGATGCAGAATAAAGCGGAAGTAGCTTCAGTTTGCAGGAGCAATTGATCAGTAAGGTCTTGTTCGGAATACTCATATCAAGGTCAGGAGGATGTTCCTGTTACGAGTTCCAGCAGAAACTCTTCTTCACCCTAAAGCTTCTCCTGACCAGCTGAGAATTGGGCGGTCCTTGCTTGCCTTCCTCCTGACCCCTTCCCTTCCTCCCGGCTTGCCTTCCTCCTGTCGCTGCCCCCCTGGAAAAGGCCTCATTTGGCTCGCCTTTCAAGTCATCCAACGACTGCCTTTGACCATCTGACCTTCTCTGACAGCAAATTCCTTTAGCCGACCGCAAGCTGCATGAAGAAGTTATTTCCTTTTATTTGTCCCAAATTTCCTCCTTAAACCAGTTGTCCTCATTTAAGGAATAACTTCTACAGGAGAAATTAATTCAATTACTGTTTTGTTGTGTGTGGGGACGGAGGGGAAAAGGTCAGGGGATACAAGTATTTAAAAAATCCACTTCGGAATTTCTTATTTGGTTGCAAATTATATATTCTTTTTTTTTTCTGTATCTATACATAATATGTGCCCATTTTGCAAATTGTAGGAAAAAAAGAAAGATGGAAAGGGTATAAATCCTGCCAGCTAGAATGTTATGCTCCTATCATAGGATTTCATTTTAAATAGACACAGGAGCATTTTCTCATGTGTAAATGATTTTGTCACTTAAGCCTACTGTAGCTAGCATTGAACGCAAGTCTGTGCAATGATGTGATGCTTGAAATATTACTGTCTTCCAGGTGGAAAAGTGACGTGAGGGGTGCATGGAGCCCAGGGAAGGGAGGGGCAGGGGCTAAAAGGATTGTGACATTGGTAGTGGAGCCGCTGTGAGGATTTGTCTTCAACTCTGTCTGGTTTCAGAAAAAAGTGGAAACACCACTCGGACAGTATGAAGAATCCAGCTCCCTTGCCGAATGTTTTCGTCCTCAAAAAAAATCTTGTGTAGTACTCTTTTAGAGACTTTCCAACCATTTCCCTTCATTAACTAGTTCTAACTCCCAATTTTCTCCAGTCTCTGAACATACTGGGTTAGACCCGGGATACCTTACTCTGTTTAGTTTGCCAGGGAAGAAAGCTCACAGGGAGATTAGTCACTTTAATTAGTCCGAGGGAGAGCTGAGTTTGGGTTGGCAAACTGGGATTCCTTCCCTAAGGGATCCTAGGAAAAGCCAAAAAGGGATTTCTCAAGATCAGAGTTTTTTATGGGCTTCTTTGTTTTTCTTTAATGATTGTGATTTTATTACTTTTATCTTTTAAAGGTGTACACTCATTATAAAACATTTATTGATGGAGAAGACCAAAGATGAAAATAGAGAATCATAAATCACCCAACACCTGGTCTCTGCTCTCCTGTCTGACATGTTCTCACTCAGTCAGGATTCTGTGCCAAGGTTCACTCCACCCAGGGGTGGATGTAGCTAGCCACGTTCATGGAAGTTCCCGCAGTCTTGGCTCAGCCCCATAGTTCAGTGATGACCCCTGGAAAAATGAGAAAGCCTCATATATCCTTTGCTCACTGGATAATTCCGAGGTGGTAAGAGGAGGCCTTGGCTCCTGCTACTTTTCCTTCATCTTTTGCCTGGACTTAACCCTCCGTCCCCATCTCTCTGCACTGGGGAAGATTGGTGAGCATTTTTGGAAACTGAGCAAAACCACACCAGAATCTTCTGTTCCCCTTCTCCGCAGCCTACCCCATTTTGATGGCAGTGGCATGAAGCTGTACCTCTTTCTTTGGGTCTTGCTGATAAATTTTTTTCCTGACTTTTATTATGTTTTATCCATTCCTTGAGCGAATAAAGAAGAGAGAGATGCTATTTATTGAATTACTCAACCATCAAAAAAAAAAAAAAAAAAGAAAAGAAAAAGAAATCTTGGGGCACCTGGGTGGCTCAGTTGGTTAAGCGTCTGCCTTTCGCTCAGGTCATGATCCTGGGGTCCTGGGATCAAGTCCCAAATTGGCTCCCTGCTCAGCAGGGAGCCTGCTTCTCCCTCTCCCTCAGCCTGCTGCTCCCCTGGCTTGTGTTCTCTCTTTCTCTGTCAAATAAATAAATAAATAACTTTAAAAAATGAAATCTTGCCATTTGCAACAAGTGGATAGAACAAAAGAATATTATGCTAAGCAAAATAAGTCAATCAGAGAAAGACAATTATCATATGATTTCACTCATATGTGGAATTTAAGAAACAAAACAGAGGAGTACAGGGCAAGGGAGGGAAAAATAAAAGACTCTTAACCATAAGAAACAAATAGGGTTGCTGAAGGAGAGGGGGATGGGAGGATAGGATAACTGGGTGACAGGCATTAAGGAAGTCCCGTGATGTAATGAGCACTGGGTTTTATATACAGTTAATTAATCACTGAACTCTACCTCTGAAACTAATAACTTACTATATGTTAATTGATTGAATACAAATAAAATTAAATTTAATTTTTAAAAAAGATTCTTTGCACTGAATTCACTATTTTGAATTCCATATTTTGCAAGTCCAGGTTTTTAAGTCCCTGCTAGACTGGTGGAGGCTCTCCAAAGTTCCAAGCAGGGAATCTCTTTCGTTGACTTCAGTCAACAGTCATGATCTCCCAATGGGCATAGGGACAAGCATGAAGGAATCAAGTGCAAATTCCAGGAAGGGCCTTTCAGAAGAGGGAGAGAGCCTTGGCGATTGCATCCTCCATGGAAAATTGGTAGCCTTAATTCATACTGAATGCAGTTATATTTAATTGTTGAATATAATGCATAAGCACTTTCCTCCTCCATTGCAATAAGTCATAGCTTGTCCTACTGTTGCTATATTAAACTCTAAGAATAAGACTTAAGAAATTCTCTCATGGGGATTGGAGCAATATTCAGATATAGAAAGTTCTAATAAAGGTTAAATCTTCAAATAAGACTTTTTAAAAATCACCTAATGATTTTCATCTATCCCAAGTGTGGAAGGAGAACTAGAATAGAGTTACAATTCCAAGACCTCAGGAAGACTATCCAAAGGCAACCTCACTGGTCACTGGTGCCAGGTGGTCTCTGTGGTGCCCTCCCAAATAGAACCATTCTAGGGACGTCCCTGACGTCAGCTCTGATATTGATGAATCCTGAAACAAACATTTATTTAGCAGCTACTATGTAACAGGTTCTATGTCAAGCAATGGAAATGCAAAGATGGAAAAGACACGGCCTCTTTTCTTAGAAGATCATAGTCTACTGGGGGAGGAAGCTGATACATAGCTAATTTCTAGTCACTGCAATACTGTAATATAATAGAGACATGAACGGATGCTGAGGGTATTAGAAGCCTACAGATAAGTATGCATATCTTCACTTAAAAAACTTATTCAAGAGAGATGTGATGTGAACTGTTCTCAGAGTGCCAGGCAGAGAAGAAGGTGGGCAATTAAGGCAAAGGACCTAGTGTGTTTGAAGGCATACAGGTGTCAAAAGCTGGTTGGCCCAGAACCGTGAGAGGTTGAATGTAACTGGGCCATAAGATTCATGTATGAGTAGGGGAATGGAGAGGAAGACAAGATTAGAATAAGCCTGGAAACAGACTAAAGAGTTTTGCCCACCATCCTAGAGAATCTGGAATTCATCCTATCGAAAAGGAGAGGGAGTGGATGGGATTGAGCTTTCTTTTAGGACCTGACTTCTTGGGGCAGGGATAAAAAATGGCTGCAGTGGGGAGAGACCAGCAGTTAAAGGATTAATTATGAGGCTCTTGCAGTTTTCCTGGCAACAAGAACACAAATTTGAGCTAGAGTAACTACAGTGGAGAGCGAAGGTTAAGGGACAGAATCAGAAGATGTTGCAATAAAAAAGTTTGGGTTTGATGAATATCCCAATGGGAATGGGGCTGAGTAAAATAAGTTTTCCATTTTTTTTCCTTCAAACACAGGGTAGGGAGTGGCCATAGCTAAGGAAAGCTGAGGAAAGAATGCACTTGCAAGGGAGAAGCAAGCTCTAGAGAAAAGCCAATGAGCTCCATTCTGCAAGGTGTTGGTAAGCTTGGGGTATCTGTTGAATGATGCACAGGTGGGAGTTTGGTCTGTCTCAGGAGAGATGTGGCCTAGAGATCTGATTCTAGGAATCCTCATCCAACACACAGGGAAGAGTTGAAGACCTTCAGGTGACACCATTCATTCATTTCACAAATATTTTATCTATATCCTAGGTGATGGGATAGCAAGAACATAAAAGAAGGAGGAAGAGATTACAAGGGTAAGATTTCAGAGTGTTCGTATTTAAGGCACTGGATATTAAACTTCAACAAGTAAGAGAAATCAGCTAGGAGCTGACTAAGCATCAAGGTTCTCAGGCCCCACCTTGGCGATCCTGGCATTCTTAACTAGCACCTGGTGATGAGGATGCAGACTGTGCTCAGAGAAACACAATCTTGAAGGGAAGCCCGAGGAGTCACTCATGGAGACTGAGCACAGACAGAGGGAAGAGGAAAGCCAAATCATGAGGTCCCTTTAGGATCCAACCCAGACCCTTAAGCTACACAATTGACATGGTGAGTTTAAAATATATGAAAATATTCACAGGGTTCATTTCCAGAACTCTCTGTCTTTTCCTTTTGACCCATTTGAACCTCAGCTTACCGAAGGATGAAGCCTTTTTCACACTCCCCTTTCCCTAGGTCTTCTGACTAGTTGTTCCTTTGAGGTTCTCTCCCTGGGCACCTTCCTGCCTCCTGACATGTGTCTTGACTTCTAATCTGAGTTACGTCTCTCCCCCTTGACCAGCAAGCACCTTTATTGACTGCTGGGCTGATAATTTCCCCTCTTAGGACAGCGCCGCCACCTCCCACACTTGCAAACCAACCTGTGGGGTTCTTGTCAAGGAAATGGTCAGGATCAGATACAGGAGGGGAAAAAATCAGAGAAGGGACTTGAGAAGTTATTTTTCTAAATTTCCTACCAAAGTAAGGATTCTTTTTGACAATATCCTCAACCAGTGGTCATGCAGCATTTTCACGCCCGTATCCGGTGGCACCGACCGCCTATTCTGACGTTGACGGGGCTGCATTCTTGTTGTGAGCCGATCGCTGTAACAACACCACTCACCGATCCAGTTCTGGCTTCTGTGTCCACACAGAGCAGACCTCACCCATACCTACCAGACAGCCCTTAGATATGAAAGCCTCCATTGTCTTTATTTCTGCTCTAGCTTGAACTTCCCTCACAGTTCTATATGTGATGTGCTACTATCCAGCCTCTTGATGATTCTGATTATTTTGTCTGGGAACAAAAGAACTCTTGATTTAGACACTGTAGTAGTTTCCTAGTGCTTCTATAACAAAATCAGTGGCTTAACACAAGATAAATTAGGGGCATCTGGGTGGCTCAGTCAGTTGAGTGTCTGCCTTCTGCTCAGGTCATGATCCCAGGGTCCTAGGATTGAACCCCTCATCGAACACCGCATAGAGCCCTGCATTGAGCCCCTTGCTCAGTGGGGAGCCTGCTTCTCCCTCTGCCTGTCACTCCCCCTGCTTGTGCTCTCTTTTTCTCTCTCTTCCCACCACCCAAACAAATAAATAATCTTTAAAAAAGAAAAGATAAATTAGCTATCCCACATTTCTGGAGCTTAGAAGAGTAACCTGAATCTGGCAGGACTGAAATCAAGATGTCTGCATGCTCCTGCCTTTCTCCATCTTCAAAGTCTATCTTGTCTCCTTCCTTTATACGGACATTTGCAAGTATATTTAAGGCCCAACTGGATAATCCAGGATAATCTTCCCATCTCAAAATCCTTAGTGTAATCAGGGATACAAAGTCCTTTCTGCCAGAGAGGGCAACATTCTCAGGTTCTGGACATTAAGGCTGAGGTATCTTTGGGAGCCATTACTCAGCCAACCACAGATACTTCAACCAATGCACTCTTAAGTCTGCTTTAATTTTTCATCAACCAAATTTTGCCATCAACCAACACACTCCCACTCTTCTTCACATCAACTGCTGTCATGCTGGGTCTCACTGGGTGGTCCTGAGGACTCTCTTCTCCCTGTGGGCACATGGTAGAGCTGCACTGCTCTCTCCCTCTAGCCCCAGGAGTAGTCACGTCTCTTTCTTGGTCAAGGTGATGTGAGATGACATGACGCTTCACTGGGAGCTTTAAGGGATAATTGGATTTTTCTCTGTCACTGTGACCAGTGATGTTCCGATGATAACTTCTCTACCTGCCTGGATTCCAGAGTGAGGAAATGCAAAGCAAAGTCCCCAGATGACCCACTGTGGACATGTAAGGTGAATGAGAAATAAAACCTTATTGTCAAGTCCCTGGAATTCTGAGAGTGTGACTTGTTACAACCACATAATCTAGCCTATCCTGACTAATACAAACTCTTCCTATAAATAAGTCTGTTTTCAAAATCTGAACAGGGAATTTCTTATTTTTTCCCCACTTGAAGCCAAGCCTTCAAAGGTTACATGATACCTAGGAATCTTTTATATATTTTTATATACAAAATATATATAAATATATATATTTATTATTATATATTATATTACTATATATGTATATGTGTGTATATATACATAGAAGAGCTTTTATGTCTATATTATATATATAATATATATGACTATATATTATATATTATTATAATCATATATGTCATATATGTATATGATTTCTAGGCATCATGAAAGTCTTGAAGGCTTGGCCACTACAAAAAAGATGAAATTTATATGTTAAATTATATTTAATTATTATTAAAATATGAAATATATATTAATATATAATATATATAAATATATATATATATATATATATGAGAGAGAGAGCTCAACCCCAGGGCCCTGGGATCATAACTTGAGCTGAAATCAAGAGTCAGCTGCTTAACCAACTGAACCACCCAGGTGCCCCTCAATGCCTAAGAATCTTTTTTTCCCTAAGATTCATTTACTTAAGAGAGAGGGAGAGAGGGAGAGCCTAAGCAGGGGAAGTGGCAGGTAGAGAGAGAGGGAGAATCGGGCTTCCCAGTGAGCAGGGAACCTGACGCAAATGCCTAAGAATCTTGAAGCAATCATGCTTTACAATGGATACTTGATTACTCTGAAATATGATCAACATTTCTGCTGTGTTTTTATCCAAATTACTGATTTGGAAAAAGTCTATGAGGACAGAGTCAAGTGTATCAACCTGCAGCATGCCATTTGAAAAGTCTCCCCAGATTCACACTGATCAAAAAAAAACTGATAATATAATCAATGGAGATGTGTTATCCTTCAGCCTGACTCATAGGCCACAAACTTTTCAAAGTACTTAGGGTTGGCAGGATATTTCCATTATAAAATTCCGGTAACCTTTTTAGAAGTTAGTTTAGCGTGTCAGCTTTGCTCTTAGGGAATCCAAGCCAGATCATAGTGAACAACACATTCCTCACTAAGTGCTCCTGGACCATCTGATTAAATAAAGTCTCTAAAATTGTCCAGAGGTTCATGTAAATATCACTGGTTTGTATTTTCTTACAAATATTGTAAGACCATTTCTTACTATTCTGGGCAGCAAAGGGAAATTCTGTTCCATTCTACTTCTTTCCATTGGCTTTAGTTTCCACTGGTTTTAGAAGACAAAATCCTGGACAGAAACGAATGACACTGGGCTTCTCTTGCCTTACTATATTTCCCTTCTGCTATCTTGCCTTTAAGAGTTCAAATGTAGTGGGTACCCAAGCAGGAGATCCATCATCCTTGTGAGGAGAAGGAGGAGAGGTGAATCTTAATCCCCTATATTAGCTAACACATTTTGGTATTTTTGTAGGCACCTGAGGAGCAAGTGTGGCATACTTTGATGGGCTCTAGAATCAAAGTACCAGGGTTTCAATCCTGTCTTCACTGCTTACAGGTTTCCTGAGTTTGGACAAATCGCTCATTCTCAAATCCTCCATTTCCTTATCTGAAAAATGATTTAATAATAAGACCTGCTTATAGTGTTATTGGGGGTGGAAGTTAGATATTCCAGGTAAATTGCACAGAATAAGGTAAGTAAGTGCTCAATAAATGTCTTTCATACTACATAAGATATCCCCTGTACTAATGAGCATAGAGATAAATAATTAATACACTAATTTGCAAGAGTACACAAGAAGGGAGCACCTATTTCTTGCTAGACTGTTATGTGAGATAAGAGAAATCATGACTCATTAAGTATAGTCCAGATGTTGCCTAGTGCTGGGGGAAACTGGCTGCAACCTTTTCTTTTTTTGTAATTCGTGGTTGTATGCCTTTGTTATTCTTTGTCCCCGACAGATGGCATTGAGTCAGTATAACAGGTTTCAAAGACTAGACACATCTTGATTACATCCTGTAGTTTCGCTTGGCTAGCTTAACAGATAAGAAATTAAAAGCAGCAGATCATCAGAAAAATAGGGGAAATATCACTGTTTTGTATCGTTTTCTCTCTCTAGGGAAAACAAGTTTTCTTTATTTTTTTTTAAAGATTTCATTTATTTATTTGACAGAGAGAGAGAGATCACTAGTAGGCAGAGAGATGGGCAGAATGAGAGGGAGAAGCAGGCTCCCTGCTGAGCAAAGAACCTGATGTGTGGCCCGATCCCAGTACCCTGGGATCATGACCTGAGCTGACAGCAGACACTTAACCGAGCCCCTCCACCCCGGCATCCCTCAGAGTAGCTTTTAAAGAAAACAAACTTTTAAAATTTGCCAAAGGAGAGCAGGACTATTATTTCCGAGATTGCTATTACTTCAGACACCGGTTGGCTTACTCGAATTTCCATAAAATATTTATGTTAAAAAAATCTAAAAGGATGAGGCATGATAATTGAGTTTATTTTCATTTTATGGATCAATCAAAATAAAACCTTCTTAAGTCTACATCAGACCATAAGACTGAAGTTTATAATGATTTTGGATGAAAAAAATATTTTTTTGCCTTTCATAACAACATCGATGACATAAAGCCTATCATTAATTCTTATTTTACTTCTGTTAACTTGTTTTGTGTGATGTGTGATATTTACTGACCTGGCCTTCGTCTGCCTCCCTCTCTCTCTGTCTCTCTAAGATAGGATATTTGTCATTCATTTGAGAATGGCGATGCTGAGACAATATAGAATGAGAGCGTGAGTCTGCAGACTCTTTCATCTGCGTACTTATTTTCTGAAGTGCATTCCTTCACGGAATCATGGTCAGCTCCACCCTTCCTAAAATAATACCATGGCACGTCAAGATCTACCTCATCCCTCCCCCACTACCCTAATTGCACATAAACCCACTGTTGTAGAATCTGAGAAGAGGGGGCTGTCGGGGCTGGCTAGGTAATTTACGGGGCCCAGTGCAAAATGAAAATGCATAACCCTTTGTTCAAAAAGCCAGGAAAAAAAGTGTCATTATAACCACTGATTTGAAAAGCTTTTTCCTGCTTCTGTGTTCTCTCTTGACCAATCATGGTAGGTTTTTTGTTTTTTTTTTAAGATTTTACTTATTTATTTGACAGAGACAGAGAGATCACAAGTAGGCAGAGAGGCAGGCAGAGAGAGAGGGAATTTCACTGTCCATTCTTATGTTGTGCAATGCCAATTTTGAATGAAGAGATCAGCGTTTGAGTCATGCAAAATCACTGAAATTCCACAATTCATATTTTGTTGTTTGTGCACATGTCATATGTATTTTGTTCTTACAAGAATGGTGGAAATGCTGCCTAAGACCACATTATTTTCCTTTCCCTTCTGGCTGCACACACATTTTGTCCCCACCCTCTACCTTTGGTTTACTCATGAGTAAGGAAAGGCTGGGCATGAAGTCTACTTAAAAAAAGGGGGTCAGAGGTACTGAATCAACATTTTTCCAAAGAAGACATACAAATGGTCAATGGATATATGAAAAGGTGCTAAGGTCACTAACAATCAGGGAAATGCAAATCAAAACCACAAGATCTTCCCATACACTTGTGAGAATGGCTATTATCGAAAAGGCAAGAGATGACAAGTGTTGGTGAGTAAATGGAGAAAAGGGAATCCTGTGTATTGTTGGTGTGAATTCAAATCGGTGCAGCCACTGTGAGCAGCAGTATGGAGTTTCCTCAAAAAGTTAAAAATAGAGCTACCCTATGATCCAGCAATCCCACTTCTGAATATTTTTCCAAAGGAAATGAAAACACTATGAGGAAGGGATATCCGCACCCCCATGTTCATTATACGAGTTATACCTAATTGTCCATCAATAGATGAATGGATGGAGAAGATGTCTCTCTCTCTCTCTCTCTCTCACACACATACAATGGAATAAAAAACATGATAGCTATAGTTGCTAAGACTGTTTTGTATAACTGAATTTGCTAAAGTGTAGAACTTTAAATGTCTCACTATTTAAATATCTCACCAAAAAAAAAAAAAGATAAATATGTGAAGTGGTGGATGTATTAATTAACCAAATGGTGGGAATCCTTTCACAGTGTATTAAGTAAAGTAGATTACCCTTTCTATAATATAGGTGGGCTGTATCTAATTAGTTGAAGGGTTTAATAGAACAGAGCTTGACCTCCCTGAGAAATAAGGAATTCTGACAGCAGACCGCTTTTAAATCCAGACTGCAGCTCTTTCCTGGTTCCAGCCTATCAGCTCACCCTGCAGATTTTGGAGTTGCCAAAATCATGTGAGACAATTTTTAAAAATAAATCTGTGGGGGACACCTGGGCGTCTCAGTCAATTAAGTACCCAAGTCTTTATTTTGGCTCAAGTCATGATCTCAGGGCTGTGAGATGGAACCCCAGGTTGGGCTCCATGCTCAGCATGGAGTCTGCTTGAGATTCTCTCTCTCCCTCTTCCTCTGCACTTTCCCCCACTCGTGCCCTCTCTCCTTCTCTCTCTCTCAAATAAATAAATCTTTAAAATTAAAAAAGTAAAAAATTAATAAATAAAAATAACATTCGTGTCTGCATAGTGTGTTAGCGCATGTGCCTATCTATCCCAGAATGTACAGAATGTACTCTAATGCCCCAGAATATACAGAAATGTGACACAGTAGACTTGGGCTGGAAAGCCTTAAGGGAATCTATTACATTGAAAATATCTCATAAAAGATGTACAAAGCCTTGTGACCATAGGAATACATTATCGCAATCCATCCCAGGCCCCCGAAGACGCTACAGCAGGGAGGGAGAGGCCCTCGAGCATCAGTTGGGTGAGCTCCTTGTTCAGTTCCCATTGGTCCCATCTCCAAATCTGGAGGCTCTTTCTTCTTTGAAGCCCTCCTTCCTAGTCAGCCACCCTTACTGCACAGCCCAGGTACTATACATCTTACCCTCTGAGCAATGCAAAGACATCTCCCCAGTGGTGCTCCCCTCCTCTCTTTCTGCCCTCTTTCCCCTTCAACTGTGCCATTCCCATGAGCATCCAAACATAGGTGCCTTCTCCATCTTAAAATCAAACCTCTTTTGTCTTCGCTTCCTACCCCAAGTACCTCTCCATTTCCCTGCTTCCCTTTATAATAAAACTCCCAGCAAGTCTGTGCTTGATGCTCTCCTGTCTTCTTCTTCCACTGCCTCTTAGACCCATTCCAATCAGCATAATAGAAAATACAAGACATGGAGGACCCCAAGGGCCTTGGAGCCCCCACACCAGCCCCACACAGCTAACTTCCTTATTTCAATGAAGAGGAAAATAAGCTACTGGTAAGATTTTCTGTTTTATTGTGAGTTCATATATGGCTGATCTTCATCACTGGGAAGCCTGGGGATGTTGAGACGAGAGTGAATTCTTACCCAGATTGGCCTTAAAAGGGCTTTGCCTATGCATTTGCTTAAAATTAAATTTTTCCCTGGGTTTTCCTGAGCTACTCGGTAAGGCTGCCATAACAAAGTTCCTTGAGTTGAGTGGCTTAAACGATGGAAACTTCTTTTCTCATAATTCTGGAGGCTCAAAGTCTAAGACTGAGGTATTGGAAAGGTTGGTTTCTCCCGAGGTCTCTCTCCTTGCCTCACAGACAGCCACCTTCTGGCTGTGTCCTCGTGGGATGCTCTGAGCACACACACACTCCTGGTTTCTCTTTGCATATCCAAATTTCTTCTTCTAATAGAACGCCAAGTCATCTTGAATTAGGGCCCACCTTAATGGCCTCATTTTAACTTAATAACCCCTCTAAAGCCTTACCTCCAGGTATGGTCACATTCCAAGTTACTGGAGGTTAGGATTTCAACATCGGATTTTCAGGGCTCACAATTCCACCCACAACAGGTAGTACAAATTGAAAGTTTAAACCAGAATAAGGGCCGCTTGTGTTTATGAGATCTCGGGAGAGTTTCCATTTTTTGCCCCACATCAAGGCCTAAATGGACACATTTTCTGGTCAGCATCTTTGGCAACGGCTGGGAATTCTCAGTGCTGTGCGTTCCTGAGGGTGTTGCCCTTTGAGGATCCCTGCTTTTCACAAGAGCCTCTGCTGTGACTCACGAAGTTTCGTCCTGCATTCCTCCTTGGCATGGGGAATCACTTCGCTTTGCGGTTTTGCCTTTTCTTCCTCTGGGCCTTTGTGGATTCCCCTTACTTTGTTGTGGACAGATTTATGGATTTTTAAGAAGATACACTTTGGGGGGGGGATTATTTTAGGTTTACAAAAAAGTTGTAAAGGTGGTATGGAGAATCCCTTTCATTCTGTTGACATCTTAACCTTGGCACATTTGTCAAAATGAAAAAACCAATGTTGGTCCATTCCTATTAACTAAACTTCAGACTTCATGCAGATTTTGCTAGCTTTTCCACAAATATCCCTTTTCTGTTCCAGGATCCCACCGTTTGCCTCCTTGGTTTGTAACACTTCTCAGTCTTTGCTTGTTTCTGATGACTTTGACAGTTGAAGAAGTACTGGTCAAGCATTTTTACAGACTGTCTCTCAATTAGAATAGACATGACTTTTAAAGGATGCTTAGTGTATCATACCCAGTGTGATCAAAGTGTTTGTGGTGATACATGCTACTAATTTTTTTTAAGATTTTATTTATTTGAGAATGAGAGTGAGAGTGAGAGAGAAAGCATAAGTGGGGTGGGAGGAGCAGAGACAGAGGGAGAAGCTGAGCAGGGAGCTGGACACGGAGCTCGATCCCAGAACTCTGGGATCGTAACCTGAGTTAAAGGCAGATGCCTAACCAACTGAGCCATCACGCTTTCCAATATTCAACACGGTGCCAGAAGAGGAAGTCTCTACCCTCTGATTCCACAATCTATCTGCCCAATCAACTGTGCATATTTTTTTTCCTCCTAACATTTGCCAGGGTTGGTTTTTCTTGCTTAATTCAGAGTGTCCCTTGACTAATGCACAAACTGTAATATATTTCTATGCCTCTTTTCCCACCACCCCCAAAATGTTCTTTTCCGGCAACACTAAATTCATTATAATCTTAGTATATTGAGATTCCTGCAAAACCCTTCATGACCTACCCTGTTTGCACCCTTCCCTGCATCCACTCAGTGCTGCAACCATGGGTAATTTCGTTTCTTGCCAGGTATTGTTTTCCATCTCAGTTTCTCTTTGTTCTGGGCAGGGATCAGGGCAGGGGGTTGGATATGAGAAAGCAGAGGCAGAAGGTGTCGAAACGGAACACTATGTCCCAGAGGGAAAGCAGCTGAAGAGGTGGATTGTTTTTAATCAAAGGGAGTGGTGAGGGTCACCCAGGAGAAAACTGTGGCCAGTGTCCCACCCCAGGTGAATGCTGTCCCTACTGTGAAAACACAGACACAAATGCCTACCCAAGCTGGAGAGTAGGCCCTCTACCCTCTGCCTACTCCCTTCCAGGGATGAGGGAAACTACAGATGGAAGGAATCTCATCCTATTCATAGTCAAAGAAACAGAAGGGGGGCCCCTGGGTGTCTCAGTGGGTTAAAGCCTCTGCCTTCCGCTCAGGTCATGATCCCAGGGTCCTGGGACAAGCCCCATATTGGGCTGTCTGCTCAGCAGGAAGCCTGCTTCCTCCTCTCTCTCTCTCTCTCTCTCTCTCTGCCTGTCTTTCTACCTACTTGTGATCTCTGTCTGTCAAATAAATAAATAAAATCTTAAAAAAAAAAAAGAAAGAAACAGAAGGAAGATAACAATTTCGAGTACCCCTGTGTATCAGGGGCTACATTATGTGTTTCTTATCTTACTCAGTCCTTAACAATCCTCATAAATAGGTGGCAATTCCCCAGCCTCACACTAACCAGATCCACGCACAAGTCATAAAGCTTGCAAAGTCCAATGGTGGAACCAAGTTCTTTCTCTTTCTCTGAAGTTCACGGTCTTTCTAGGGTAGGAGAGAAGAAGGAACATAAGTTTGAGAGATCTCCTGTACCTGTGTGCCTCCGATCAACACTGAGAAGATGGACATTCTCTCACTGAGCCCAGGTTTCTTTCCATATAAAACAAAGTAGAATGAAACCTCCCTTGTAGAGTTGATGGGAGCATCAAACAAAATGCAAGCAACACACTGAGAGCAGTGCCCAGCACAGTAGCTCTTGTTAATACACCTTAGTCCTTACTCTTTGCAGCAGTGCTAGCGGTACTGTAATTATCATCAGGCTTAGCTCGTTGACACGCAAGTGTCTTTCCTAACAATACCATCACTCCTTCATTATCACCCTTTCAGTGACAGACATGCTTCTGAGTGTTTGAGATACAGTAGGAAATAGACAAACCCCCCATTGTCAGGGATCTGGTGGTAGACAGTCAACAAGTCGACCAGGGATCAGCAAATCTTTCCTGAAAGGGACAGCTCTGTGGGCCATAAGATTTCAAAAACAGGCTCTGGGTCAGAACTGGCCCGTGGGCTGCCGTCTGCAGACTGAATGTGTCAGATCTTTTCCAAGAGTGATGGAGGCTCTGAAGAAATCAGGGAGAGCAACGTCATACAGTATGACAGGTGTGTTGGCATTGAATTCCATGGGCAGATCCGATTCCACCTCGAGCTGAACCCTAAGTGAGGAGAGGGGGCAGCCTGGCAGAGGGAATGGCGGAGTGGAAGGTGAAGAGACATTGCTGATAAAGGAAACACATGTGCAAAGGCCCGGGGCAGGTTCAAGCTCTGTGGCCGGTGTGCTCCAGGTGGCCAGTCTGCTGGCTAGGTAGGACAGAGAGGCCAGAAGGCAGGTCCTTGCAAGGCTAAAATTAAAACTAAATAGGTAAGTAAAATAAACAGAAAGAAGTCCCTTGCAGCTTTGAAGGGTAACAGTAAAGTGTTGATTTGCACCTTAAGCGATCATTCTCCCCGCTGTGGAGCAGAGCAGTCATTTGTGACCATGACCGTGGGGAGCAGGGGAGGGTTTGAGGAGGAAGGAGAGCAGTGGAGACCCCAGAAGACAGAACGCCTGGCGTTTGCTTTGCTGTGAGGACCGTGGGGGAGTGACTGGAGGATGGTGTGCCTTCCTTGAGAGACTGAAAGGGGGGTTACTAGAACAGGTTGTCCGCTGACCAGAAAGGTCTGCTAGGGGAGAAGAGGGTGCTGGTGGGGAAGGATGATAAGGGGAAGGAAAGATGGTCAGAGAGAACAAGGAGGTGCTACGGCCTGGGGGATGAGGGCAGTAAAGCTGAAGGTAGATAAGTAGATAAATAGATAAGGCTTTGAGAGGGAAGATGGCAGAGCCCCCATCTGGCTGTGTCTGTGATCTCAGTGAGAGTAGGTTCCCCAGTCTAGTTTTTCTGTATTTTCTTCTCTTGATGCCTTCCCTCTGGTACCCAACCTCCCACTGACCCTGCGTTACCATGGATACACTGCCTCTCTTCACCCTGGCCCTTGCACCTAGTGGTTGGTAGTGGCCAGAATCCATTCCCCACTCAGAGCTGTAATACTCTGGCTTTCAGATAACCACGAGTTACCCTTGTACAGTTAGCAGAGCAAGCGTGCACATTGCCTGATCTCCTGCTTAGTAAGGAGCTCAGCCCGTAGAGGGTATCAACTTTGAAAACACCCTTGTCCACCTTCCTATTCAACTCAGGATCTCCTCTCTCCCAGACATCTTCCTTTATCTTCCTCCCACATTCCAAAAATGACCTTACCCCTCTTCTCGAGGGCTTCAGTTAATCTCATCTCTTGTGTGATGGTTTAACTAACTACTGGTAGAGCCACCAGGATTCTTTCTCCCATGTTCACTGCTCAGCCAGACCCCAAAAGTTGCAATGACTTACAGAGTCCTGACCGCCGCCCCCCCCCAGAGTGGCAAGTGGAATAATTTATGAAATAATAGATGTAAACAGGGGTGTGCTCATACTGGGTTGTGACAACAGAAGGGTAAATTGTCAAGAATTTTCTGGACTGGTGGTTAAATACAGCCATTATTCACAATTAAGTCACATAAACTTGCAATTAAATGATATGAAAACCGTGAATGTAAATAAAATTAAAAATAATAAATTATATGAAAGCCAAAAATAGTAAATACTCAACACTCGTTGTTTCCAAATTATTCTAGCACACTTTTACTATTACCTATGCCCTCGAGGTGGTTATGTCTCTTGTGTCTGCATGGTGGAAATACCAGCTAATAAGGGGTCTCTTCTCAACTCCATGTTCCGTGAATCATGGTGAGAGCTTGAAATCAGCCATGGTGAGAGCATTCACACCGCAGAAACTGGCAAATGCCATGGTGTGATTCAGGGCTGTCTGCTACCCTCCCCAGTCAGCTGTCAAACACTTGCTGGTGTACCGCTGATTGTAAACCGGCTTAATACAAAGTTGTAGCAAACTCTCTGGGTCTGTCTCCTAGAACCACACGCACGCATACACGCGCACACACACTCTCTGCCCCAACCATTAGGGGCTCCCTTCACTGAAAATGCTCTTTATGCCTCTGGCTCCTTCCACGTGCCCTTGGCTAGAGATGTGCTTTCCGCTCTGCTTCCCCTAGAAGACTCCTACTCATCCACTGAGCGCTGGGTCAAGTGCATGCAGCTCTCTGCGAACTTTTTCCTGACTCCCTGTATTAGTTGGCTAGCACTGACATAACAAAATACACAGGCTGGGTGGCTTAAACAACAAAAATTGATTTTCTCACAATTTTAGAAGGTGTAAGTTCAAGGTCAAGGTGTTGGCAGGTTTGGTTTCTCCTGAGGCCCCCGTCCTCGGCTTGCTGTGTCTTCTCCTGGATTTCCTCTGTGAATGCATCCCTTGTGTCTCCTTGTGGGCCCAAATTTCCTCTTCTTATAAGGACACTGGTCCTGTTGGATTAGGGCCCACTTTAAAGACCTCATTTTAACTTAGTCACATTTTGAAAGTCTTTATCTCCAAATACAGTCACGCCATAGGGTACTAGGAGCTAGGATTCCAACATAGGAATTTTGGGGGGACATAATTCAGCCATAATGCTCCTTAGGCTTTACTCTTTTTTTTTTTTTAAGGTTTCCCTTAAAATTTTGTGTATCCTTCTTTCTATAGAAATTTTCATAGTCATTTCAAGATTATCTTTTAGTGTCTCTCTGCAACTGGTCTACTGATTTCTTTAGAGATCCTGTCTTACTCATCTTTATATCTCCTAACACCTGACATCACAGATACATAATAAACATTTTTTTAATAATCAAAGAAAAAGAAGAGTAAATGAAGTTCTGCTCTTACAGAGGAAATGTGTATTTTGTTTTTGAAAATAAGGATAAATTTATGATCCTAAAGGTGTCACCAAAAAGTCAGAAAATATAGAACAGGGTCAAGAATAATTTTTTAATTGTCCATGTCCTTGTTATCTAGAGATAACATCTGTGAAGCGTATTTGTTTTTTTCTTGCAAAGCTCTCTGCACCACTAATTTTATCAGATGAGAAGAGCCAGGCAGCTGTTCCCTAGTATCTAATCTTTCTACTTCCAAGTAATAGTTTGTAGCTGGGTCAAGAAAAACCCAGAATAAATATTATATTTCTCAGTATTCCCTGCAGCTGACGACTAAGTTCTGGCCAGTAGAATACACATAGGCGTGCTGTGCAAACGTTGGGGAACCTTCCCTAAGGAACAGCAGACGGGCTCTGTGTTCCATCTATCTGCCAGTCACTGTCCCTCTCTGCTTCCCGCTGTCGGGAAAGCTCACACTCTCTCACTGCAAGCCTGAGAGCCCACAGTTGACACTGCAGAGCGAGCTGGAAGGAGTCTGTGTCCCTGAAGACTTTATGGAACATCGCAGCCCTCCCGGCTTTGTTTATGAAAGAAAAGTAAACTTGTCTGCCTTAAACCACGGTCTGTTTTAAACAGTTGCGCCATGCAGATAAAACGTGTCCTTGTGTTTCTTATTCACATTTCCACATCAATATATATGGGTAGTGTGGTGGATTAAAAATGGCCCCAGAGGAGTAAAGTCTGATGGTCCCTCAAAAAAGTTAAACATCGGGTTACCATATGACCCAGCAATCGCACTCTTAGATGAATTGAATTCTCCCAAAGAACTGAAAACAGACACGTGAGTACTCACAGCAGCACGACTCACCTCAGCGAGAAAGTAGAAACAACGAGGACATCCATCCCCTGGCAAATGGATCGACAAGAGGAGGTCGATCCTACAATGAAATATTATTCAGTCAGGAAAAGGAACGAAGTCCTGATAGTCGTGTTACGATGGACCGTCATTGAAAACATGCTGATGAGAGAAGCCAGTCACAAAAGCTGTGTATGATGCCATTTATAGGAAATACCCAAGACAGGCAAAGCCATAGAGACAGAAAGCAAGTTGGTGGTTGCCGGTGGCTGGGGGTAGACAGGAATCCGAGCAACTGGTTAATGTATATGAGGTTTCTTTGGGGGGTGATGAGAATATTCTGGCATAGGGAGATGGCCACACAACATTGTGACTGTGTTCAACGCCTCCAAGCACACTGTGAATGTATTAAATGCTATCATGCACTTTACTGGTTTTTTTTTTTTTTAAGATTTTATTTATTTACTTGAGAGAGACAGAGATATGAGTGAGAGCGTGAGCGGGGAGGAGAGGGAGAAGCAGGCCCCTTGTTAAGCAGGGAGCCTGATGTAGGGCTCGATCCCAGGACCCCGGGATCAGGACCTGAGCCCAAGGCAGTCTATTGTGCAATTTGGTACTATATAACTTTAACACACAAACACACACACACACACACACACACACTCACACACACACACATTCCTCCCCCAGAACTGGTCACAAGTTCTGTGTTGCTTCTTCCACCTGGACTGACCTTGTGTCGGGTTTTGACCAATTACACATGGCTAAAGCAATGCCGTCTAACTTTTGTGCAAGTTGTCCAAAGGTCTTGCGAACTCTGCCCTCTCCCCCACGGAATGCAGAGACCGCCACAGTAGGAAGAAAGACCACATGCAGAGAGCGGCCCAGCTGTTCAACCTCCAGCCGCAGCTGAGCGCCCGGTCACCAGCAGCGGCTGGAGAGAGCGCCGTTGACTGCACTGGAAAGCGAGCCCAGGCCAGCCAAAGTCAAGCCCCGGACTTGTGAGGAGGCTGACGCCACTTGGGTCTAGGTAGCTCGTGACACAGAAGCAGGCAGCTAACCCAGAGTGAGCTGCTCTGGGCACTCGCCGTAATTTTCTCCACCAGTCTCCCGTGGCGAGGCACGATCCGGTGTCCAGGTAGCTAACTGCCGTAAACAACCCTGTCCTAGACGTTCTTACACAAACCATGCTCGGTGCTTATCTGATTTGTTTTCTAATACTCTCAGCAGCACTTGCCTTTACTAGAAACATTAGGGAAAAAACATTCCAAACATATTCTTCACTCATTTAAGAAGCAAGAGCAGTAGGGGCCATTTCAGGCTGTTTCAGGTGGGAAAACAAAGCTCTGCCGTGTTGCCAAAAAGAATGTGCATCAGATGGGCCTTGGTGTAGCCCATGAATCATACCCCCCAAGTTTCTCACCGGAACGCCAGCCTTAGGCTGTTTTTTTGTGCCGTTCTTCAGGCCTGCCCTTAAGGTATATGAACCCCCTGTGCATATATAAATAATCTGATTAAAATCTATATTACAAAAGTCATGAGCCCACGTGAGGTATAGTGAGTGATTCCCCCATGAAGATCTAGAATACTGAGCCCTTCAGTATTGGTTTATTGCTGGGAATGTACACTGGGTCTTCTTAGGGTCCAGGCACCATCTCTCCTGTTGGGGGCCAGGGGTACAGCCGTCCTGTGTGAGGGGAGGGAAAGTCACTCAAGAATAGCTCATTAGTCTCACTCAGGAGGCCAATCCCTCACAGTCCTGTGAAAAACACATCGCATGGGTCAGCAGGAGAACCCAAGTGGCCGTCCTTCTGGGACTGAGGTCCCACCATGGGCTCCAGAGGGACCCCGGTAAATGCCTGGATGTCTGGATGACACCACGTGCATGGCAGAGGGTCGGAGAGTGCCCCAAAGGGGAGAAATGAGGACCAACCCCACATGGGACTGATCCGGGGCCATGGAGCTTCTCTGGATGGCACAGCCGGCCCCAGACAGTGGCAGGCCCCAAAGGAGCACTTAGACCACCTGGAGAAAAGCACCCCCCGACACAAGGCCCCACTTTCCTAGATGTGACACCCCTCGGAAGGCATTGGCACCTTGCAGACAACAAAACCCACTTGAGAGAATTTAAGCAGGAGATTACTGAAGGGTCTTACAGAGCTGGCTGTACCATTGGAAGGGCAGGAGGCGTGGGCTTGAGATTTCCAGAAACGATTCTCAGACCCACCGCCTGGAATGGGCCTGCTGAGTCGGTCACCTACCCACCTCAGAAACGTGATGCTGCTCCTGCCAGGCGGGCAATCGCTGCCCCATGCCCCCACCTGACCACCCAGATCCTCTGCCCCGGCTGTCCCTCACCCCCCACCCCGGGTCGCCCACATAGACACGCCTCCCTGTTTCTCCAGGTGAGACCCTGAAGGGCTGCATCCACCTGGCAGAACCGCAGTCACCTGTGTGGGGCCAAAGAAGCTTGAAGACTGTGCACGGAGAGGGGTTGACAACATGAACTCTCACCCTCAGCCGACCGAGATCGTTCTCAGGAAGATGGGGGGCAGCTCTGAGTGACAGAGACCTACTCATGGAGGCCACTGGATTCTGGATTCCCTGAATAAAGAGAGGCAGGTCGGGGGAAGGAAGGGCGTGAGGAGAGTGAGGAAGGTTTGGTTTGGGCGCAGGAAGGAGGAGAAGCACCTGCTGGCAGGCAGGCGACAGGTGTGTGGACATACGTGGCTGGGACTTCTCAGAGCATGAGCCACGGACGCATTTCTGAAGAGACTGTCACCGACAATGGGCGCAGGGTTACGATGTAAGCAGGAGGAAGGGGACATGCGCCTAGGATGGACCATATTTCGGCATGGGGGGGCGGTGATTGGAGAAAAGGAGCCTGCAGAGAAAGAGGCCAATGAGTTGGGGAAATTGGACAAAGTCAGTGTGATCAAAGCTAGGTGGGACGGGCTAAGCGGGGCGGAATTTTCAGGGCCCACGGAAAAAGAGAAAAACAAAAGTCACTAAGGATTTTAAGACAACACAGCAGATAATTAAATCAAGCCTGGGACCCCCTTCTAAGCCGAGGGTCCTGGGCGCCTCACTCTACAGACCGCACACTCAGGAAGCTGGCCCCAACGCTGAAAAGTGGAAGAATTCCAGGGGAGGGGCTGTGTCCGGGGTGGGTGACGTTGGAGAACAAGCTGTCGAATTTGATTATGTCAAGGTCACGGTGATCTTCGAGAGCGTGGAATTGCGGGCACATATATCTGATCATAAGGGGCTGAGGCGCTGATGGCTTGGAGACGAAGCGGAGAATGGGACAAGGTAGGGGTTTAAAGAGATGGCTTGTTTTCAAGGAGGATAGACACAGTCCCATTTACTGGCTCCATTCACAGGAACGGGGAAAACTGCAAGAAGGGGGAGTTCGTGAGGGCATGAGGTTTAGAAGTGGTAAACATGTGATTAACAGAGCGGGAGACAGGAGCAGCTCTGCAAAGTCAAAGTCAGCCTCCACGTCCCTCTGGAGCAATGAAAGAGAGGGAGCAGGAAGATACCAAGAGATCAAGGGAGAAAGGGCGCCGGCACACAGTCTCTAAATGAGCAGACTGTATCGTCCCGGAGGGTTTCAAGGATTTGGTTACATTGATCCCATTCAACAGAACCAGGACCAAGCGCTTTAAATGGAAATGGATGGATATTAGGAAAACCACTCTGCGTGTATGCGTGGGACATCAATTTAGAAAGCGTTCCTGCTCTAGTTTGAGGAGATGGGATCTAGTTAGAATCGGCTGTCTGTGGACTGTCCTGCTTCTGAGGAGGTAAATTATAGCTTAGCCCTTGTTCGTGGTGTTTAGGAAAAAAATGACTGCCAGCAGCTTACTTTTTTGAGTGTCTTATCCCTTGTGCTTTATTTCTGTTTATTCTTCTGTACTTGTTCAATTCTATCAGATTGGAAAACATTTCACATATTTTCACCGCAGATTTTATTCTTTCTGCAGAAATCTTGCACAATCATTTTCCATTTCACATGAGAAAAAAAAATTCCCTTCAGGATTTTTGAATCGCAAGTTATTGGAAGTAAACAAGCCAACAAAACTCTTGTCTAAAAGTCTAAAGAGCATTTAAAAAATGCCCTTCGTTTTTTTTTGTTCAAAAAGGAACACATTTGAATTTTTAAACACCCAAGACCACAAGTCAACCGAAAGGACCACCACTGGTTAGTGAAGCACGAAAAACAGGATTTTAGAGTTGTGTCAGTTCTCAACTTCTAATTTGTGTGAAAGAACCTTCCTGAACTTTCCCTTTCCATACCTACTAATTAAACCATTACTCTGACTGGAGCAATTAGAGGTGAGTTTTTTATAAAAACAGAAGTGATGGAAAATATTCTACACATGAAGACACAACCAGATTAGGAAGTGATATCAGCAACAGAACAACCAAAAAGGACTCCATTGGAAATCACAAAGGAGCTTAAGACAACACACTTCAACTAAAAACAAACAAACACAAGTGGAAAATAAAAACACAGGAAGATTGTATTACCTCACTCACGCAGATACCTACATAATTCTCCCTTAGAGTGGAGACCTGCTCCCATCTGTATTGGAGTTGTTTATCGTGGGCTAATTTTGGCAGCTAAATAAGAGAATGTAACCTGAGGTGGGTTTTTTGTTTTGTTTGCTTGTTTGTTTGGTGTTTTATTTTGAAAACGAAAAGTTAGCATGGAGTCTTCGAGAAATAAGAATAATTGAGAAGGAACTTGGCTTCTGAGAAATGTGCTCATTCTGGCATTAACATTCCGTTGAGCCTCTGCCTGTCAGTTCTTAAGGGGTGGAGTTTACCCATTTTAGCCCAAAGGGTTTTGCCCAATGGGTAAGGCAGCTTCTTGAAAGGAAGCACATGACTTTAAAAAAATGGTAACGGGTTAGATATTCTTAGAAATCTATTGATTTAAAATACTTCCCTTCTCTGTTCAACTTTGTCTAAGCCCTTGTAAACTGAAGATCATCCTTTGAAACAAAGGATTCCACCATAAAGACCTGAAAGTTAGATCTATCTATAGATAGATAAATCTAGACTAACTATAAAGTTAGTCCTATCCGGATCGCTTAAAATAACAGGCACTTGGTGGTTTAGCACAGTCTTACTGCTACAGTTCATCTTTGCACCTTCTGGAGAATGTGTGTTTATACAGAAAACCTGATGAATTCTGACAACGGAAAGCAGTGATTCTCAAACTCAGAACTGCCTACTGAGTTGGGTGCTTACTAAAATGTCGATGTATTTAGGCACCCAGCCCCTCCCCCCCCCCCCACCCAGACTGAGTCTTTTTTTTTTTTTTTTTTTGCGTTTTTCTTTTTTTAAACAACTGTTTCAGGAGATTTTGATAAGGTGGTGTAAACTTTTTCAAGAAATATAATTCAGTAAAATTCAACTTTTATGTATTGGACCTGGCTCACAATTCTTTACATGAGTCAAGGTAGGGGGTAATTATTAACTAAATCTTCTTAATCAACAGGGAAGTGACTTTAAAAGATTCATGGACTTTGTTTTTGAGCAGTTTTAGGATTATAGAAGGATCGAAGGGGAAGCATCCCCTCACTGTCCCCCTCTCCCCAGTCACCTCTAATATTCACATGTTGTATTAGTGTAGTCCATTCGTGACGATCGATGAGCCAGTGTTGGAAAGTGACTTTGAAATGACATGGCCAAGGACATACAGTACATTACTGACTGGGTGGTTGCTGGGAATCAAGCCACACCTGCACCCTCCTCGCCTGAACAAGCGGCCTGGTAATTTCTCCTGAGAGATGTTCTGTACAGATTAACACCATAATGACTGTAATTGTTTTGCCCCCCCCACACCTCTGAGCACAGGTGGCAGCTTCGCTCATTTGACTAAGCACTTTGGCTGGTGCCTGGGTCCTGCCTCCATCTTCGTTTTCTTTGCCACCGGGGACACAAGCTTTAAGGGCTTCAGTATGTCCACCCATGAACCAGGGCACACGAACACTAATTTGTACTTTGACTCTTTCCAAAGGCAAGGGAGGTGGGTCTCAGGACATTTATGCCGGAGCACTGCTCTGAGGTTCAGGTTTCAAACACACTTGGATTTTTCCCAGAAGGATTAAAAAAGGATGCTTCATCCACTCATTCTGCAAGGCAGGTGGGGGGGGGTACACATTTTAAAGCTCAGTTTCCCCCTGTTGAGGAGCTTCTAGTCTCCCAACCAAAGAGAGGACACCAATAAAAAGACCCTTAAAACATACAGTATCCTCAACAGTGTTAGGAATGAAGCTGGATGAGTGGCCTGGCGTTTTGGGGAAGGCTTCCCCTGGAAGATGTGATTTTCTGATTTAAGCTTTAAGGATGAGGAGCAGTTGGCGAATCCCCTGGAGAGAGCCTCTCACACCACTTGTGGTGAAGAACCAGATGTTTTTGTTTCCAATTTGCCCGATACCAATAGTAGAACCCTGCTGTGCCAGGTATGACTCACGAGAAGTCTGACAACACCAAAACTGGTTTATCCCCGGTTCAAAGCGCCCACCGATCATTCGCCTGGTGGTTGTGGCATTTTTTTTTAAACTGCTACGAAAGTTCCTGGACCTTTGCTCGCAGGTTTTCTACCTGTTACAGACAGGCTCCAGTTTGCAGGCCGGCACAGGGCCACGTGCCACCCTTTGAGGGCACCTCGAAGTTTGTTGGAAATGTCCCCACTGAATTCCAGTCTGCATTTTAACAAGATTCCCAGGCGATTCCTGGGCACGCTCAAGTCTGAGGGCCTGCCCTAGAGGACACAGTGTCAGCTGGGGCTGATCTTTCACCCATCTCACTTGCCTTCGCCTGCTTCCTTTAGATCTAGGAAAAGGGTTACATTTCTTACGGCGCAATTGGCCTTGTCCTCTTCCAGGTTACAAAACTGCATTCTCCCGCTGCTAGCAAAACGTCTTTTAACCTGACGGCAAGAGAGAAACTCAACACGGGAAGGCAGCTTCCAGAAACTCTGAGGAGCCTCGGTTCCCCGCTTTGATCTGGCCCCACAGCCCGGGCAGCTCGGCCGACCGCGCTTCCTTCCCCGGGGTCGCTCATCTGCCGATCTGCATTAATGAGATCCGTGTTGAGCCTGTTCCAGGGGCCGCTGAAGATCAAAGGCACAAAAGAATCCCCCAACCCCTCCTCCCCGGTGACTGTTTGGTCTCAATCACCAGAGGGTAGAGTCTACTCCCCCGCCCACTCCTGGGTGGGGAGGCGGGGACCCGAGGAGGTGCAGCCCCAGCCTCGCCTTCCCCTCCCGCAGCTCAGGCCGCGTTTGCCCCAGGCGGAGTGGGCGGGGCCGGCCCTGCGGAAGCGCGGGGCGGGGTTGGCTTTGGGCTGGGCTCCTGGAGGGGAGGGGCGAGGCGGCCGAGACCGGAGGGCCGGCTGAGTGGGCGGGGCTCAGCTCCTGGCGGGGCGGGACGGGGCGCGTGGGCGGGGCGAGCGCTCCTGTCTGCGAGTCTCGGAGCCGCGGTGAGCCGGCAGAGCCCAGGCGCCCGAAGCCTCACCGCGGCGGCGCTCGCGCGGGGAGAGCCACTCCGGACTCGCTTTGTGGCCGCTGTCCCCTTGTCGCGGCGAGCGCCTCCGGCAGGAGCGCACAGGGAGGGGGCGCGCTCCCAAGACCCCCGCCGCCCTCCCCCAGCCCGGGGGAAGAATGTGTCACCAGCTGTTCTCCGCTCTCGAGCGCTGCGCCCTGAAGTAAGGAACTTGGAGGCAGGGAGACAAAGGCTGCAGTTGGGACGGATGAGTTAGAGACTTGGGTTTGGGCAAACAAAAGGTGCGAAAGACGAGAAGGGGGTAAGGCAATGGCAGCGGGGGAGCCCCGCGGACTCGGGTTCCTGGGAGTCGCGCCGTGACACGCATGGTTTCCCCGGACCGTCTGCTGGGCTGACTTCCGCGAGCCGGACGCGGGACTCGGGCAAGTCGGGGAGCGCCCTGGAACAATGGACAACTTCTTCCCCGAGGTGAGTGCGCTCGCGCCGGCCACCCTGCCGGGACCAGGTCCCGGCGCCCCGGGAGGGATCTGCCCACCGCGCCGCGCGCTCGCCGGGGACCCTGCCCAAAGCCCGGGAGGGCGAAACTTTTCGGGAGTCGCCTGAAATCACCCCCCCGCACCCCGGGAGTCTCAGGATGAGTAAGCCGGGGCAGGTTTTGTTTGGTCCCGCGCTCCGGGACGTAGCGAAGGTGAGCCTCCTTCCGCGTGGGTGGCTGGCTCGCGGGTGTCCCCGCGGCGCCGCGGGCGAGGTGAGGCGCCGGGCGCCGGGGCCCGACTGCCTGGGTGCGGGAAGCCCAGTAACATGTTCAACGGGGACGTGCCTTTCTCCAAGAAAGTTCTGGTCTGGAATTTCCTTTGCAAAACGTGCCGGCTTCCTGTGAGAGGGGCGCAAACCCTTCCAGAGGAGACGGCTAAGAAGTGCGAGAAGGCATTGAGGGTTTAATCATTCACTGTGTTCTCTGCCCGCGGGACCTTTGGAGTCCGGGTTGGAGCTCTCACCGAGATGTACTCGTTCGGGGTTTGAGATCATTCCAGAGGGGGAGACCAAAACATCATGTACTTGTGCTGACGGTCCTGGCCGGATTTTGAATTCGAATTTAAAGAAAGTCGTTTAGGGCAAACCATGATTATTTTTAAAGATTAAACTGATGCCCCGTACAGGGTCATCGAGGGAGGAGGGGACACCCCGGTTACGTGAAAACCCTTGACTCGAGAACCTTTTTCCCCCTCCTCCCTGGGATCGAGAGTTACAGTGGTTTCTTGGCGTCTTCTCCTTTCTTGGTTGTGTTTATTTAATAGATTCTGTTTAAGTTGGAGGTTTGAAGTGGCTCAGAGTAAACTTCGTTGACTTAAGGGAGCCTGATGTGACTTTCATTGAAAGCCAGGGGATGTTTTGTGAATCCAGGACCGTTTGGAATCTTCCAGCAAGTTACATTGGTTAGGGTTTGCCTCTGATGGTAAACTTGCTTTATCAGACTTAACTGGGTATAATATTTCAAGTCATTCAGCCTACTGGATGCTTACTTACTGTATTCTCAGACAACTGTTTTTAATGGCCAAAGTGATTTATTCTTGGTCATAGTAATGTCCACTTTTTTCAAGTTGTATTTCCTATGTGATCCCCACATTTGCTGTGAGAGGAAGAGTGGAAAGGAATGAGTCATCCATTAATTCATATTTTTACTTTTAAAGAAATCTATGGTTAAGACTATAGCTCTTTTTTTTTTTTTTAAACCTATAGACTTGTTTTCATGACTGGAAGAAAGCACCAGAACTTTTTCAGGAGTTGCAGGTTAACCAACTATGAGGGTCCAATGGGCTGTATTTAATTGCTTTCATCTGTAAGAAAACTTAGGCTCTGCCTGCACGACACTAATTCATAACTTTTTGTTTTGTTTTGTTTTTGTCTTATGGTTCCCTTGGGAAAGCTCTTGAGATATAGGATTTGTGTTCGGTTTGTTGGGGTTTCACTCCCCTTGAAGCCTGTCTGTGGACCTCAGAGGGATGGGGGCTTGTGGCCTCCCCTTGGGGAGAGCTCTGTCCCCTAGTGCAAGTGGGGGGAACTGCAGGATAAGGTATGTCAGCTGTAATCTGCCCTTACCTCCTTTCCTTGACATACTTTTTTTCCTTATACCATATTTTGTTCATTGTAAGGAGACCTGGTTGTTGTATATTATTTTAGCGATTCGTATATAACATTGAAGTTGGCCTTTGGCGATCATCTACACCCCGTTCATTTCCTGGATGATGAATCTTAACCTAAAGACTTTAAGTCATTTGTCTAACCTGGGGAGCTTATTATAGAATCCAGAGCCTTTTTTCTCTGTTGTTGGTGACTTGAGTACTTTTGGGAAATTTGCATTTATTTAAAGTTACGCTTTTAATCTTGTGTTGTATTTGTATTAGAATATTTCTAATCGACCTTCAAAGTTCCATCCCTGATTGTAATCGCTTTTGAGTGGGAAGCGGTCAAGGCCAGAGAGGCAACATTGTGCTGTGTTAATTGGAGACAAACTCTTAACCTAGGTCCTGTCTCTCTCTGTTAGTGTCTTGTAACAGACCATCCTTTTGTTAAATTTGGATAAATTATCCATTAAGAAAATGATGGGATGTCCTGTTAGAATAGAGACCGTAAGTGTGGCAGTGATATGCTTTCAAGGACAGCCAAACTGTAGGGACTCAGCAGTAGTGTTCTGGTAACTGGCATCTTTGCTAACTTTTTTGTCATTGTGATTTAGGCATAATGACTTGCTGCTTGTTGGACAACAGCTTGAAGCTAACACTAGCAATTGAAAAAAATAAGATGTTGCATGTCTTATCTTTATGTGCGTATGGCCAGATAATAACAGAATGGGGATTTCTTGTGACTAGCAGCTGCTGTTTAGGGCTGGGCCAGGGTTTCTCAAACCGGGTGCCATTGACATTTTGGGTCACTTAGTTCTTTGTTCTTGGGAGGCTGTCCTTTGCCATCCCCGGCCTCTGCCCACCAGGTGCAAGTAGCGCCCCCAAGCTATGACAATCAGAATGTCTGGGGACGTTGCCAAATGAGCCATGGGGAGCAAAATCACTCCCAGTTGAGAACCCCTGAGCTAGCCCATGGAGCGTTGCCTCCTGGAATTAATTCCTGTGTGTGTTGTAAGCAGAGACTTCTTGCCTGCACTTGCCTACTTTAAATAGCATCAGGCCTTTTCCTGCTGACCACTAAGATGCGTGGGAGGCTTGTGCCATCTGCTGATGGCTACTAACTTCCAGACGTTCCCTGATTGGAGAAGCTGAGTGCCCCACACCTCCCCCAACAGAGTTGCGCTTCCTTCATGACCTTACTTTTTTTTTTTTTTTTTTTTTGGGCTTCTCTCAATTAAATTGTGTGCACACTTCTGGGAACACTTGTTTTTTTAGCCTTTGGAAGTAAGTTGTTAAATTTACTGTAGGCAGAAACCAAGTTGAGGTATGTCTATAACCAGCAGCAATTTTTTTTTCTTTTTAAAGCAAACAGAAAGGCTCGACCAAGTGGCAAGAATGTTTTGCAAACATGTTGTTGTTATTTTGAAGTGGATGCTGTTTCCATGTCCCTGGGGCCAAGTATAGCACGGAGGGTCCTAGAGGGGCCAGTAAGCACCAGTTGAACACATAAATGAGCTTGACTTTTCTGTTTCCTATTTTAGGAATAGGTGTGGCCTACTGGCTGTTCAAACAAAAGATCTTTTGAGGATTATTAATGGAACTTACATAAATGCTTTGATTTTTCAGAATATGTAAAACGTACACGAGTATGAACCCAAATACAAATATAGAAAACAGGTTATTACCATCTTAAGATTTAAATTGCTCCTGAAGACATTTCAGCTGCACCTATTTCTTGCGACCTGGTTCACCCTCCAGATGTTAGGTGGAATCCCCTGCCTTGTTTCCACTCAATTTGCCAAGGTGTCTTGGTTTTGGTGGTTAACCTGGAGCTGTTCAAATATCTTTTTAAGCTGGAAGGAGTTCTGGAGCCTATTTTTCCTCCCCTTTTCATAGTACTTTTGTTTTATATCTTCTTCATTGTCTTGGTTAAAAAAAGAAATAAGACTTACTTTGGGGCGCTCCTTCCCTCCTCCCCACATCCTCTCTCAAGGACTTTCTTGTTCTACCAGTTCCTGAAGGTGACCCCTTTGACCGCTGTGAAGTAGAATCAGACCGTTTGCTGGTATCTTCTGTTCTCACAGTGGAGTTACGGTGCCTTGCCTTTTCTGCACACTCTCTACAAATTTCTATTGTCAAATATTCATTTTTAGTCCTCTGCCGGTTTGGGGACAGCAGAGCCCCCAGGAGCAGCTGCAAGCAGGACACTTGTTGCCATCAGGGAGCCCTGATCCCCGGGGCCTGGCAGGGAAGGAGGGAAGGGCTGCTCTCCCCAGATCATGTGGCCTGCTGTTCTCACCTCTCCACCGGGCATAGACCAGCGGGGAGGGAGGAGAGAGCAGTGTTTGCTTCTCCAGCGCTGCTGGCTTTGAATGGGGTCACCTCTAAGGACCTGAGCCTCGAATGTACTCTTCTGTTAAAATTGGTAGGAAATAGGGTACCTAATTTTTTTTTTCTTTTTTAAGTTTATTTTTTATTGAAGTATAGTTAACATACGGTGTTATTAGTTTCAGGTGCACAGTATAATTCAGCATTCTCCATGCTCATTGTGATTAAGTGTACTCTGTATTCCCTTCTGTCTGTTAGGGATACCTTATTAATGGCTTTCAAAATTTTGCATTCAGAGTAACTACTACATAAGATTTTCATGTCCTCTGCAGGGAACATTCAAGAATGAGCAACCAGTGACCTCTATGTTAAGCTTGAGAATACTTCCCCATGCCCGAATGCCCCTAGTTGGAGTGAAAAGGGTCTCATCCTTAAAACTAGAAAAGATATGGCTTTTGGAAACCTGCTATACCCCTCTCCCCTTCGGGATCTTGGCTTTTCTGACCTTCCTGGGCTTTATTTCTGTGGGTATAATCATATCAACCTTGCATGATTATTAGAATTTGAGATGAGATTTACTCGGCACATGGAGCTTAGTTATAGTAACTAAGTAAGAGTGAGTGGCTCTTGATGGTGAATGGAATTCCAGTATTCAGTGGTGCAGAGAAACGTTGGCCTCCCGGCTGTTCCCCAGTATCATTTCTTTTCCTAGATTGCATTTATTTTCTCCCTTTCAACCTGTATACTTCTGGCACATTTTCCCTCTCCAGAGTTCTGTCTGCACCATGTCCGTATTGCTAATAAAATCAGGCTCACATTCCTTCGTCCGATTTTCCAGGCCCTCTGATCTTGCAACTCTTTATTCTTTTTTCCCATGTGAGTTCTGTTCCTGAGGATCTCTTACTGGTCCTACTCCACGCTTTTGTGCGCCCGTCCTCTCCGCTGATCGGATGTCCTGCCCGGCTAGCTCCTTTCTTGAAACCATCTCTGACGGGTCTAGTTTACGGTGACCCCTGCCTCTCTTTCTTCCCTCTGAACTTGGCTCCTCCTCTTTCTGCCCTGGTCTTGTTAGGAGTTTACCCTGGTTAGCCAGAGCTTTACATATCTTCTTCCTTTTCCCCCTTCTCAAGTGAATAAACAGAGCCTCAAGAGGTTGACTATCCCATTTATAAGTTTTCTCACCTCATTTGCACAAAGAGGTCCTTAAGGAAGGGATCTTCTCCTTCTGTAGCCTTTATTTTCCCCTTAAGTACAGATCTTTTTATGGTGGGAGGGGCGATGCTTTTAATGTTTTTCCTTGATTGTAGAGCATTTTATAATTCTTCGAGGTCAATAATCAATATCACTAAAGTTTACAGAGAGCTCTGTGTGCCAGGCACTTTCCTGAATACTTGTTACTTAGTAGCTACTTGGATGCATTTGACAGCTCTTGGATTAAGTTCCCATGAAAGAAGAAAGTGAGACACGGAGAGGTTAAGTAAGTAGCCCAGTGCCCCACAGTTAGAAAGTGATCATCAGGATTTGAGTGCACACTTGTGTCCCCAGATTCTCTGAACTCCTCACTGCCATTCTTGTCTGTCCTGTCGGTGTCATTTGCCTTACGCTTTTATCATTGCTTCTGGGCTCTTTGAAGTGCTGTATACAGTAGGTAGTTCGTAAATGATCTTTGAGTTAAACTCCCTGAGAGCTTGGGGAAACACACACACTCCGGAAGTATTGAAACCTGGTGGGAAAATGTTCATCCTGCCATTCATTTTTATCTGGTTTGCTGTTTACTTTAGAAAGACCCACCTGCTGTTTCCTTGGGCATTGTGGTTGCAAAAGCTGCCACCCGACCTCATGACGATGGTAGGAAGGTTTGTGTAAGAAGATACTTAGAAGACTCGCTTTTTGAGTTTCATTAGAACTCCTTTGTCTCCCCAGGTCTGGCTGTCTTACTGTAGGGTTTCTCCTTGAGGTTTTCTGATGGAATGTTCGCTCTCAGTTCAAGATTCTGATGTCCTCTCAGGGTTTCTCCTCGTTGGTTGTGTTTTACTTGCTAGCAGCTTGGTGATTGGGGCGTGATCACCCACAGCAGAGCTGAACATTTCTCAAACAGCATCCTTGATTAAAACATCTTGCTGCCTGGCCGAGAGCTTTTCAGAAAATGTGTCCACTGGGTCTGGAGTATGAAACTTGAGTCCCCAGTTTAAATCTAGCGTCTCCTGTCATGTGACATCCTATCTATCACCTGACTCTGCCAGTTATGGGGGTGAGGGTGGGTGGAGGTGGGGTTGGGTGGGAGGTGTTAGGGCTCTCTGTTGAAATTCAGCCTGAGCAAGTGGGGGACACCTGGGTGTTGTAAATTTAATAACTCTACCTTTATCCAGGCTTCAGTATCTGTTCTTCAGGATTCAAATTGTCCAAGTGTGGGGTGCCTAGGTGGCTCAGTCATTAAACATCTGCCTTTGCCTCAGGTCATGATCCTTGGGTCCTGGGATCGAGCCTCGCATCAGACTCTCTGCTCCGTGGGGAGCCTGCTTCCCCCACCCCGCCCCACTCCCATTTGCTTGTGTTCCCTTTCTCCGGTCTCTCTCTGTTGATTAAATAAATAAATACAATTTAAAAGTATATATATTTTTAAAAAATCGTCTCAGTATAACAACATTTTACATGCGGATTTTTTTTTTTAATGAGTTATTAGCAAAGAAAAGGTAGGCGAGGTTCAATTTTTGCACTTTGGGGTTGGCTTATCTTTACCACTTGTTGGACATTTAGAGGTGAAGATAAAAGATTTAGAGGATGTTACAGTAAAATATTAGCTTTTTTACTTGACCTGTTATCCAACATAAGGTCTGAAAATGATTCCATAATTGTTTTAAATGTCTCTTTTCTTTTTTCTGGTCCATTAGTAACATATGAGCAGTACCCGTTGACAGTGGTATAGGTTATGGAGAGAGGTGGTCTTATCTCCAAAAGCCTGTGTTTGTGAGGTCTACTTTTTCTGTGTTTAAATTTAAAAGAAGTTTATCCGTAGCCAGCATGCTCACGTGTGCAGCGACCATTCATCTTTGGTTTCACTGTCTTCTTAGATATTTAAATTGTGCTTTGAAAACTTTTGTTAAACATAAATTTACTGTGTCATTACAGACCTAACTATGTCAAAGTAATGTACTATTTGCCACGTCATTCTTAAATCCATTTCTTCTTTCCTTAATCCTGCAAAGAATATGTACTAAATTTAGAAAATGCCAGAAGCAAGAGACAAAAACTGCCTGGGTCCTACTTTTAATGTTTTAGTCTTTCCATACCTCTGTATATATGTTTCTAGAAAAGCACACCTATACTATTTTCCTCTTAAGAGTTGATTGCTAAAAGCTTTAAGTGTCAAGAAACTTGCATATGTCGTTTTCAAGGTCAGGGGCAAGACTACAAATGTAAACCCCGTATCACATATCTAATTATTTAAAAGTTATAAATCAAGCTTACAGACTGGTACATAAAATGACTTTGCCTACCGTGACACATAGACTTTCATTAGGACACAGTCAAAAACATTTGTGTGAGACTATGGTTTTTATTGCTGAAAGTCAGCAGAATATCAAAGGTAAATGAAGATAATTATAGTTGCACATGTCTGGCCATTCGTTTGATAGGCCAGTGATGTTTGCATGAGTAATAGACATATAGTCCATAATATATTTTCCACAAATCCATTTCTCTTGCCCGTATTTCAGCAAAATCACTAAATTATATGGTTATCGACAAGATTTTCACAATTTATGTTTTGTGGGCGGTGACACCAAAGTAAAAGACCTTTCTTAGGTCCTAGTGGTTCTTTGATTTTTAATGAACTTCAGTTTGAAGAAGGCCTGCTCTGTAAGGCAAGATTGTAGTTATTGGCATTATCAACAAAAATCCATATAGTAATATTTTTCTTTTTTTAAAATAAAGTATAATTAACATAGTGCTATTAATTTCAGGTATACAGTTTAATGATTCACCAACTATACATTACTCACTGCTCATCAAGATAAGTATACTTTTAATCCCCTTTATGTCGCTTATATAGCAATATTTAGATTAAAGGAAAAGGTTGCATGTGATCACTGATTTTTGCAGAAAGAACTAAATATTTTAAGTTAATTATATAAATCATATTAATACTGTGAATTTTCAGTGTTCCTAAAACTTTTCAATGCTGTGTACATTATAAAGAAAACAATTCATTAAAAATCTGTTTTCAAATGAAACTATACTTTAACGCATCTTGGCCACAAAATAATCTGTAGAAAAATGTGTTTGGGGATAATGTGTGCGTGTGTGTGAGTCTTTTCCTTCCTAGTCTTACAATTTTTTTTTTTTAAGATTTATTTATTTGACAGAGAGACAGCAAGAGAGGGAACACAAACAGGGGAGCAGGAGAGGGAGAGGCAGGCTTCCCACTGAGCAGAGAGCCCCATGCAGGGCTACATCCCAGGACCCTGGGATCAGGACCTGAGCAGAAGGCAGATGCGTAACAACAGCCACTCAGGCGCCCCCTTACAAATGTTTTTATTTCCTTAACTTGTATTACATATTTTCTTGAAATTTCAGTTTTTTGGTGGGTTTTGTTTTTATTTTTGTTTTTTTTTTTTGCTTTTTTGTTTGTTTGTTTTTTGGTAAGGTTTTAGTTTTTTGAGAGCATGCACAAGCTGGGGAGGGGCAGAGGGAGAGAGAGAAACAGGCTCCCTAGTGAGCAGGGAGCCCGATGCAGGGCTTGATCCTAGGATACTGGGATCATGACCTAAGCTGAAGGCAGATGCTTAACCAACTGAGCCACCCAGGCATTTTCCACCAAATAACATTTTCCACCAAAGTCCATGATTCATTCTTTGAGATACCTTTTTTTTTTTTTTTTTTTTCAAATGGTCTTTGTGATGGGCAGGCACACTCTGGAGTCTACAGCCCAAGGTAGGAGTCCTAGGTGTCTGAGTCCTCCTGACATATATCATCATTTATATGACCATTTTAGGTTGTTTCTAGTTGTTTGCTTTTCTAGAAAACAGCACACCAGTGTTCTTATACCTAGATCATGGTATGCTTGTCTGATTGTTTCTTGAGGATAAACTTGCCTGGGAGTAGAGATGTTTAATCAAAGAATTGGCACATTTTTAGTTAGATGATTTAGCAGTGAAAGTTTTACGAGAGGTGTCCCTGCAGCTTAAGTACAACAGGCACAGCCGAGGTGCACCATCCTGATGTGTTTATGACAGCAGGGATTTTGTGACTTCTAATTAGAATCTTAATGACACACATTATTTCACAAAGGAAGTTAATCACATAATACTAGACTTGTGTCCACTGTCAGGTTCTCCTCTGAGCTACAGAGGGGGGGGATGGTCTCGGATCATTACAAGCAGGGCTGGTGATTCACATCAGGCCTCAGAGATCCCTGTGTGGGTGCCGAAGTTATTTAAGTCACCAAAGTGCACATGAGGGACCTGTCTTTACCTTGCGTGGGTGGGGTGGGGTGGGGTTAGCATTGGCCATTTGTTTTGGGAACTGTTCATGGATTTTTCTTATAATTCTCATTCTTTTGTATTGTAAATATCCTTGTGTGTTAACCCCAGGCCACAACAGCGACAAGATGGTGGCGGTTCTAACTGTAGGGATTTAGGGAACCTACAAAACTGTGTGTGTGTGTTTTACTTGAAAGCTTTTTCTTATTTTTCACCCCCATGAAATTTTTGAAGTGAGTGTTGAGTGCAAGGTGAAATAATACTACCCCTTTTATAGTATACACTGTTGTCATTTAATACAAGTTTGCATCTGCTTATTCTCACCCCCATTTCATTCTTTAAATGATGGCAGCTAAGCCTTCTTGGGACGCTGAAAAATGCAACAGGATATTCCTGTCATCCCTCAGGATCTCAGCAGGATGGAATGGAAAGGGGATTTTTTTTGATGTAAGCCAAGACGGCTAAGGCCATCGAGAGTGTCCTTACTGAGTGGTGAGTTGAGTCAGGCCTATGGTGGTGGCCTCAGGGAGACGATCTTCCAGGTGAAGGGTGTGGCCGGAGAAGCCAGGCCAGGCAGCGGCCGGCAGCTGTCACCCGAAGGCTTGTGACTCCACAAGGAGCTGTGCACTCAGGTCCTGAGACTCTGAACTCCACCGGGAACGTTGGAGTGCAGAGATGCAAAAGCATCCCTCGGATTCGTTCCCTCGGCTGTCCTGGGTGTTTGGGAGGAAAGCCTAGTGAAGACAGCCCAGTGTGGGAGCAAGGGGAGTGTTTTCCCCGGACATTTCTTATGGGGCAGGGGCTCCTCCTTCCTACTTTTTACTGCTTCTGGTCCCGTGCTTTGAAAACACACTTAGTTTATCAGGTGCAGGGGAAAAGAAGAAGAGAGACCAATCCTCTGAAAAGGAACTCTTTAACTTTGTTAACCCCCCAGATGCGGGGCTCTTGATCCCCAGGGACTGGGCCATCTCTAGCTCTCCCAGCCCCAACTGCCTTCACAGCTCCCGCCGGTTTCCCTGCCGGCACGCTGTCCCCTGCCCGTCCCCACCTTGGGCCCCTGACCTTGCTGCCTCTTTCCTTGTATAGTTAACATACGAGCAGAGAGAGCTTCCTGAGCCCTAGGGAGATGCCCTGTATTCTCCTCACCACCCAGCTTGTAGAGCAAAGAATTTCTCTGCGTACGAATTTTCTTTATACCTTTGTTTTGTTTTGTTTTGTTTTGTTTTGGAAAAATGCCCACTTGTTCTTGTTTTTTCCCCAAGGAATGTGTGTAGAGGATGACGAGTGTTTCAGTAACAAGTAGGTGAACTGTGCTTACAAGTTACAAGAGATGTTTTTTGTTTAAACTACTTTATATATAAGAAAAGCTATGCGTATGTGTGCACAGGTGCTTGTCTGTGTCACGTGCACACATGTGTACAATGCTCGCTCCTGTAACACGTGTGCATGCGCACATGTGCACGTGGGCACTGTGCAGCCTTAAGTGTAACATGTGCACACAGGTGACACATTCACAAATGCACATTCACACCGGTGACACGTGTGATTACACACATGCACTCATGTGTAACACGTATGTATACACATGTAAATGATGCATGCTCGTACATGAGTGCACAGTGTGCACTCACCCACATAACACGTGCATACACGTGTATATGTGCATGCCCACATATCTAACACACGTGTGTACACACGTGTGCATGTAACTGCACTCAAACACATACATGTGTTAGGTTTAGCATCGCAGTTCCAGACCATGGGTCTGTCACGGCCATGGGTATGGGAAACGAAGTATCTCCCCATGGCTGTGCTGCCTAAGGGTCTGGTCCACATCTAGTAGGTGAATTGTTTGCTGTTGAGAAGTTTTCAGTAGGCAGCATTTCTGAACTGCTTACAGTTTTCTATGAAGGTAAAGCCTCTGTACCTTTTTCACATGTTATTTGCTCTCTTAGGATGAGGTCATCAGAATACTGCTTTTTAACCAGAGGTCCCGGATTTCCTTAAGATTTTCACTGATTAGGGATTTTCTCAAAGGTGCCAAGTTCAAGGACACGAATCCTGGTGCATACTGTAAATTCTAGCACAAAGGTTTTCAGACCTTGAGAACCACTGAAATTTCAGGTGTTTCTCTTGGTAACATAGCTTTTAGGCTGTAACAGGTTCCTTCTTGCCTTTGGGCAAATCTGTTAGGTTGCTGTAGTTTAGGTTCTCAAACTATATTTGTTTAAGGTTCTCATTGAGAAGGCCAGTGTGTCTTTTCTGTAAATATCAATGGAATATATAAATATGTGAATAAATAAACAATAAATAAGTGAAGATGTGAATAAATAGAATAGAAAATGGAATCTCCTGTTGTTTTTCCAAAGTCTGTATCAAGGAAAAACATCTGATAAAACGAGCTCCTGGTTATATGATCAGAACAAGATGCTTCCGTGCAGTATCTTGGAGGTGAAGCAAGCAAGTCAGGGCTTCCTGGTCCAAATTGTGGAGGGCAACTTGTGCATCTGTTTGTTCACCATAGTTTTTATTTTCCTGTACCATCATTAAAAAAACAAAAACAAAAACAAAAACAAAAAACAAAAAACAACTAAAGCACGAGTCATCAGTTCTAAAAGTGAAAATGGAGAGCAGACCTAGTTCTAGGTCAGCCACCATCAGCGGACTGTAGGCACTATTAACAAAACATGCCTCTGACATTGCAAAAACCCCGGGGAGATGGAAGGGCTCTTCGTGGGAATGTAGCTCTGTCCTTATTCACCTGTTATCTTTGTGAGATCAAGTAGATTCCTTTTCTGCTGGGGCACAGAGAACTAGGTGACTGTACCCAAGACCTATCACCAAACCATGGGGTCAGAGATACAACTCAGGTTATGTCCTTCAAGTTTCTTAAAATCCTCCTGGACCCTTCAACCTCTCCCAGGTCCCTAAATGTGACTCTTTACAGTTGGCATGTGCACGAGGAGCAGGGAAATAGGATCCCTTCAGAAGAACAAGATGTTACTGTAAAACATTTCATGAAGTTGTTAGTTATTCCCTCTAGGAAAGCAGAATTGTGGCAACTTCTTTTAAAAGATGATATACATCCTGTCTTTAGCACAGACCAGTTTAGGACAAAATTTTCTTTAAAAAAAAAAAAAAAAAAAAAAGCTGTTCTAGCGGTGTTCTCTAACTCAGATCAATAGTGTATTTGTCCAAAGGAGAAATATGTTGTATACTTAGGATTTGATATAATGTGGGATTTTGGTAATGATTTGAATAAATGGAGCTTGGGGTGTGGCTAAGCCACAATACAGTCTTTTCAACCTCTGAGCCATCTGCACTTTCTGTTATTCAGCTTAACTTGTGAAAATGTATTGATCACTTGATGGGGACTGTGCTAAATTCTTTACCTGGATTAATTAATAACCTGTATAATCTGCCCAATACTCCTTTTTTTTTTTTTTTTTTTTGAGCATGAGAGAGAGAGCAAGCTTGAGGGTTGGGGGGGTTGCAGAGGGAGAGGGAGAGCGAGAAACTCAAGCAGGCTCCATGTTCAGCACAGAGCCCAATGTAGGACTCCATCTTATGACCCTGAGATCACAACCTGAGCTGAAATCAAGAGTCAGATGCTTAGCAGACTGAGCCACCCAGGTGCCCCAAATCTGCCCAGTAATCCTATGCAGTTGGTACTGTCTCCTCTCTTCTATGTATAAGAATAGAGCCCCAGGGGTGCCTGCCTTCGGCTCAGGTCATGATCTCAGGATCCTGGGATAGAGCCTTGCATGGGGCTCTCTGCTCAGGAGGGAGCCTGCTTCCCCCTCTCTCTCTGCCTGCCTCTCTGCCTACTTGGATCTGTCTCTCTGTCAAATAAATAAATAAAATCTTTTTTAAAAAGAAAAAAAAAAAGAATAGAGCCCCAGAGAAGCCAAGTAATTTGCCCAAGTTCATACAGCTGGGAAGTGATAGAGCTAGAATTTGGACCCAAAGATACTGAATTCTTTGGAACTTAAATTCGTTTGGAGGTGACGTCAGTAGTTTGCGTAGGAAGTGAAGATAGATCTGTATCAGAATCATTAGGGATGTGTATTTGCGTCTCCCTAGAGAGCAGACCAAAGTCCTATGATGCAAGACCAAGAAGAAGTACCTACTTTTGCCAGTGATTAAAATAAGGAAGGGAAGCTTTCCTGTAAACGAAGCAGAAACGCGGCCTTGGTCGATGGCACCCATTGGACGTTCCTCCTGATCGAGTGGTGTTGTGGACATTCCGCTGGGGAGGACGTTCAAGGACGAGTTCCTGTGCAATTTGTAGATTTCCGGGGAGATTTCCTACTGACGACGGAGGTCATGCTGAATTTCCGGTCATTTTTCTTGGCTTTTGTATGTTTCTGATAAACTCCAGATTCCCATGAAGTGATGTTGTGAGAAGGCTTGTTTGCTTTGGAATTGGCGTGCGATTTGCAACTCTTGCTTGTCATGTGCTTTGCTGATGGCTTCTGTCTGCCCTGCAGCTCTGGCATTCAGCTGTCCCATCATGCTTTGGCATCTTACTCCACAAAGACGGATAAAAGTCCCATTTCATTTAAGTTTAGGGCTTAATCTTTTTTTATGAAGACACTTTTAGGTCCACAACAAGTGATAAAAAAAATTTTTTTTTAAGACTTATTTATTTGACAGCACAACTAGGGGGAGTGGCAGGCAGAGGGAGAGGGAGAAGCAGGCTTCCCACTGAACAGGGAGCCTGATGTGGGGCTCGATCCTAGATCCCTGGGAACATGACCTGAGGCGAAGGCAGACGCTTAACCGACTGAGCCACCCAGGTGCCCCTCAAGTGATAATAATTTTAAGAAACCACCATTTTGGAAAAAGGCCCTCCTCCTACTGATGTGACATGTTTACTAGATAATTAATGGTTTACATTTAAGTGAACTGTGCAAAGCTGTAATTCAGTTAAGGTGGGGATAGGTTGACTGCTAATGTTTTGTATTCCTAATAAATGTGGATTTTATAGTTTAAAAAGTGCTAGCACGAAAAAGAAAAAGCTAGCGTGGTTATATCAGCAGATCTACTCTTTGTCATAATGTGTGTACCCAGAATGTTGCTAAGGGTTTGGTGGATCATTACCGGTGGGATTTGAATTTTATGTAGAGGAGTGGCTCTCAACTGGACAATTTTTCCTCCCTGGAGACATTTTTGGTTGTTACCACTGATCCACTGATGTGGGAAGGGTATTGCTGGCCCTAGTGAGTGGAAGAGAGAGATCCTGTTGAATGTCCTGGGATGCCCAGGACAGTGCCTGGGCACAACGTAGACTGATTCAGTCCCAATGTCAGTAGAACAAAGACTGAGAAACCCTGACAGAAGACTGACTTGATTCTATAAAATTCTACCCTTTAGTATTTCAGTTTACTGTTTTCTGAGTAAAATGATTACTGCTAACATAATTTTCTGTAAAATATTTTTTAGGGGTACGTGTGTGTGGCTGTGAATGAGGCCTTCATCTGATTTTTAAATTTTAATATCCAAATTTATTATAGTGAATCTGTTGAAGTTGTTAAATTTACTATAGTAAAGTTGGTCATGTTAGACATCTAGATTTATCGTTACATTTATTCCACAATTGATTTTTCTGGCATTCATGAAAAATAAAACATATTTATTATATGTCTGTACATTTATACAGTAGGCTATAAAGTTATTTTTTTCTAGGCTTTCTTAGCTGTGAGCTTCCATTTGTCCTAAAAGGCAAAGGGATAGACAGTAGGACAAGCTCCATGAGCGAACACCAGGAGACCCACATGTAGATTTGAGATGGAAGAGAGCCGGAAGGGGCAGCATTAGCGCTCTGCTCTCTGGACCTCTACCCACTTGATTTTTTTCGTTCATTACCAAGCACTTGCGTCACCGACACTGTTAATACACGAGGCACCCCTCTTGTGAGGGGTAAGTGAACCTTTACCAACAAACTTCACACCCTTCTTTCTTTTCTGCTTCTCCCTGTTTTGATGAGTAAGTATGTGATTTTTTTTCTTCTGGTTTAATTTTCGCCTGGCATGTTGTTTTTTTCAAGCCACTGCAATGAATTACTGAACGCTTGGTAAGGGCAGTTGAGTCAGCAGCCTAACCTTTAAAATAAATGGGAAGAATACTTCTAAGTTCACATCGGACCTTCAGGCAGGAGGGAAATTAAGTTGGGTTCATCTTAAAGTTCCTGGATTTAGGGGCACCTGGCTGGTTCAGTCAGGAGAATGTGCAACCCTGGATCTCAGGGTCATGAGTTCAAGCCCCATGTTGGGTGTGGAACCTACTTAAAAAAAAAAAAAAGTTCCTGGATTTAATCTGTGATATCGGCATGAGTTGTTTTCTTAGGTTCTGCTTTGTTGAGGTATGATTGGCATATAAAATTGTAAGTTATTTAAAGTGTACATCGGGTAGGCGTTCTTCCCATGGTCCACCTCACCTTTTCTCCCCCACTAGGACCAAACAGAAAAATAATCTGGTTTTCTGTTGACTTTGCTTTTTAATGCGGAAAACACCATAAACAAGACCTCTTCTTCAATGAACTTTTAGTGTCCTGTGTGTTTTTGTTTGTTGATGGGAGTCATTTAAATAAAGAGACTCTCAGCAGTCCAAATGGGATAATTTAGTAGAACAAAAGTCTGTACCACTGTCCACTGATGCAAAATTCATTTACTAAGTGGATCATTTGTTGGGAGTTGGCTGATCCTGATGTGGGATTAAGGACCCTGGACATACAGTTCATGATAGAAATCTGGGCCGAATAGGTTGGTGATGAGGCTTCAGTGACGACATTGTCATTAAGCCTTGGACCTACTCCTCAGGGGACAGAGCCATTCAGCTGGTGAGAGATGTGTGCCAAGTACTTACTCACCGGCTCTGTTCATTCAGATGAATGATAAGAAACTTGAGTATGGTAGGGATTACTTTGCTTCAGAGATCATGGCTTGTTAGAGACCCACGTCGATGGAATTCCGCATGAGTCAGTTGTGGTCCCGGCATGCTATGAGGCTGAGGCAGCTAAAGTTGGCCTCTGGCTGCCAGTGGGGTTCCCACTGCTGCCTTACCATAGCCGTGATGTCAGGGTGGAGTGGGGTCGCCAGAGGACACCGGCGAAGGACCGCTGATGCACCGATGCCCCTGAAAGCTACCTTGGATGTATCTGGAAGCTATAAACCCAATAATAGGACATTTATGAGAGCTTATTGGGTGTCCTTTACAGTGCTAATCCCTTTACGTACATCATCTCATTGAATTTTCCGCTTGTTAGGAGCTATTGTGAGTCCTGATGACAGTCGAACAACCTGTTGCTTAGAGAAGTGCGGTAACTCGTTAAGTCACAGGGTGAATGCATGGGGTTACCTCGTATCTGACTCCAGACACTGTGCACATTTCTTCCGAGTTGGCATCTCCAGTTTATCACTGCCCTCCTGGCCAGGTGCATCACCAGTCTGGAAGGGTGGCGGTGGGTTTATCAGATGTTTGGGCTTTTCCTCATGCCACGTGATCCCACCCTAGGCAGCCAGGATATTTCAAGGTTGTTTCCATGGCTTGTGGGTGCACTTGAGAGTGTGTTTTGTCTAGGACTCCCTCGAATATAGGGCACAACTGGGCTACCCACTCAGTATTCACAAGTGAAACAAGAAGAGTGACTCGGCAGAAGTCGCAGGTCTACGGAATGAGCAGTGGCAGAATTAACAGTGATGGGCCCGTAGGCTTCCTCAGACGTCACAGGTGCCAGTGAGGAGATCCTCATGAGACATTATGATTTTGCTGGCCCCTCTCGAGTACCACAGATTTACTGATATTGGATATCCGGTTCCCTCAGGAGTGGGCACTGCGGGTCTCGGGGTGGGGTGGGGTGGGGTGGGGGTTGTCTTCCAGAAGCAGTTCATGAAGCTTCCTGGAGAAGGTTGTCACAGGTCAGGATCCCAGGGAGCGCCTGCGTGGCCAGCAGGGGGGACCCCCCAGAGCCTACATTGACGGTGAGCCGTCTCAGCCTGGCTGCCTTCTCTCTGGAATGTTAAGGTCTTTGTCATTCTGTCGGGAGCACACAGAAGTTGTTGGTGTGCAACTTCTGACCTTCCTCATTCCCAAGTCCATGTTCCCCGGTGCCTGATTGCCATGAGGAGCCCAGGCTAGCGGAGTGTGGGGTATTATTTCTTGCCTGAACTAACTGGAATGAGACAAGCCTTCGGCATTGAGTGACAGAGAGTAGGCCACGTTACGGAGATGATTCCTGGTGTTGTGTCCCACAGCCACGCTCCCTACTCCCGCCCCCAGCCCAATATAGGTCAAAGCTTTGCTTTCTCTGATGAATTTGGAGCTCGGATTTTTGCCGGCCTCAGTTTTGAACTTTGATACATATATGTCCTAGCTTTCATTTGTCTCATTCTGAGTCCAGATCTTGTGGTCCCCCGGCCACACCTAAACTCCACGTTGCACACCTGCTCCTGCTTTGGCCGCTGGCGACTGCCCAGGGTGGCTCTTGCTTCTGTCCCTCGCTGGCCTCCTCCCCAGTCTCCGACCTGGTGCTCTCCTGGGCTCTCAGCGATGACAGGTCTCATTTTCTTCCTTCAGTGTAAATTCAGTGCAATTTCTTAAAAGATAACTTCATTCACAGACCTTTGAAGAAGACAGTCTGTTACCAGGGGTGAAATGCGCAGTTCGTCGTGAAGTTTTGGGTTTCAGGTGGACATGCCGGGAGAAGCAAAAATCGCACCGGCAATTCATGGCCCAAAGGCCTGGCTTCCTGTCCATGTTACCAAGTGTACAGCTCCCTGCTTTATTGCTAGTCAGAGGGAAGTTGATTATTACTCAAGGTTTGGGTTTTTTAAATTAAGAAGCAAGAGTTTTAAGAGCATATTGATGGCTGCTTGATGGTTTTTTTTGTTTTTTTTTTTTTTTTTGAGTTTTTAGCACCTTTCAATTCTGTGTATGGAAACTTTTACAATCGGGGAAAAAGCAACAATTCTTGGTATTTGTGTTAGGATAGCAAAAAAGAATGGAAGCACAGTGAGACATGTTGGCTTCTCCTTGGTGAACTTTATGAAAACCAGGGAGAAGATAGAATCAGTGTCTTTTTCTTTTTTTTTTTTTTTAAGAAATAAACAGAATTTTGCATTCTGGTGTTCAGTTGGCTGCTGTCCAGGAAGCGTGCCTATAGCTCAGGAATCATCCCAAACCAAACTAATGGAAAAAGTCTGACTTGCCGGCTGCTGAAATTCCGTACTGAGGCAGTGACATGGGTGTGTGTGTGTGCGCTCGCTCATGAGTGCTGGGGCGGGATGGAAGCCGAAACCCCGGCAGCTAGAAATAGAACACTGACTTGGGTGGCTATAATTCATGCTTTTAAAACAAGGCTTTATTCTGCCATTTGGTCAGAATTGAGATATGATTCAGTATGTTATGTCCAAGACTCGCCTAAAAATGAATGCATTTTCGATGTTAGCCAAGTTTAATTAAAGAGCACTGCCTGACAAGCCCATTAAGTAATTGAAACCCTTCCCTTCAAAAGTTTACTTTGAAAATAATGCATTTTTAAAAACCTAGATCGAGGTGCAGACTGACAGTTGCAAGTTCTGGCCCACAGGGATCAGCAGGTGAGCAAGATGAGTAAATGAACCGTGTCGTGTGCATTAGGGAGTGGTGGGGACTGGTTAACCAGAGCGTGCAAACCTGGGAGAATTTAAGATTCGGTGTTGTTGGGCTTCCTAGTTTTACTTTGTTGTCTTTTATTTTTGTTTTTTAAAGATTTTACTCATTTATTTGATGGGGGGCGCGGTGGAGAGCACAAGCAGGGGGAGTTCGAGAGGGAGACACAGGCTTCCCGCTGAGCAGGGAGCCCGAAGTGGGGCTCGATCCCAGGACTCTGGGATCATGACCTGAGCCAGAGGCAGATGCTTAATGACTGAGCCACCCAGGCGCTCCCGGGCTTTCTAGTTTTTAAAGAGAGGCCACATACGTAGATTCCTGTGAATTGTCCCAATTTGTAGAATGTTGGCAAGGAATGCAGAACATTTTGGTTTTTACTGAGTGGGCCAAACAAAACTTGACTGGGGTTTCTACCCTCTAAGCGGTGAAGAAGTGATGCTTCTTCACTTCAGAGCAGAGGAAGGGAATGGAATGGGCTATTTTCCTTCAGGTTGGTTTTTGCCTGCTTCCCCGAAATACGATGTTGTAAAACTGTTTTTTGCATGGGTGGTTATTATGTAGGTTAAATTTCTGCCTTGCCAGAATGGATCCCCATTTTATTTAGTCTTTTTGGCCCATTCTTTATGTTTTACTTGGCTGATCTAGGGGTGGAAGCTGGATAATCTTGTCTTTTAAAGGGGGGAGGATGGAGAAAAGTTTATTTTAGACATTTACTTTGTTTTGCAGAGCTGTGAGGTGTGAACGGTTGGATGCCATACTGGGATTCTGTCCCGTTTCTCCTGGTCCCTTAGTGTTCACTCAGCAAGACCGAATGCCTCCCCGTGAGTGTGATGCAGGGGAGAGGTCGTGGAAGCAGGCTGCTTGAGTTTGAATGCTGTGTCCTCCCTCTTGCGGGGTGGATGGCCTTGGGCAAGCTGCCAGACTCTTCCGTGTCTCACGCCTCCCGTTTGTGAAATGAGTTTAATGCACACTCTGCAGTCTTAGCTTGGGCTGCTCAAGTAGAGTCCTGCAGATAGGCGGGGCCTAAGCAGCACAGGTTTACTTTCTCACAGTCCTGGAGGCTGGAAGTCCAGGGCCAAGGTGCGGGCAGATTTGGTTCCTGGCGGGGACTCTTCTGTCTTGCAGAGGACGGCCTCCCGGTTGTGTCCGCACACGGGGAGCGAGCTCTCTGGTGTCTCTTCATGTCAGGACGCTGGTTCTGCTGGGTTAGAGCTGCGCCCTTATCACTTCATTGAACCCCCAACGAAACCCGGACATTCTGCACTCACCCCTCCCCCCCGCCCTGGCAGTCTCCTGTGACCCATAGCATTATGCACTCTGGGTATTTCGTGTACACAGAAATGTGCCCTTCTGTGTCTGACTACTTCCACTTGGCAAGTTTTTGAGTTTGGTCGCTCATATCAGTCCTTCATTCTTCTTTATGGCTGAATACTATTTCGGTGTTGGCTCTGATTTTATATACGTGTGTATCAAACGTGTGGTGTAAAAATGTCTCTTGATATATTTTACCTGTGTAATGTCTACGTTTGTATATGTTGATTTCTCTCCATCAAGAGGTTCTCATTTAGAGAGACTGGAATGGAGATGTGTGCGTGTGTGTGTGTGTGTGTGTGCGCGTTTGTTTAAGATCTTATCTCTTTGAGAAAGAACGATCAAGCACAAGCAAGAGGGAGAGGGACAAGCAGGCTCCCCACTGAGCAGGGAGCCCGATGCAGGACTGATCCCAGGACCCTGAGATCCTGGGTTGAGCCGAAGGCAGACGCGTAAGGGACTGAGTGCCCCCAGGCGCCCCTGGGTGTATCCTGTTCTTAAATACAGAGTCATGGTAGCTTTAACAGCTGTTCCTACTTTGTGCCTCTATATTCAGTTGTTGAACCAATGAACTTATTTTAAATGCTTTATCCATACCTTACCAGACAGAGGTTAAAGCGTCTTTAGAAAACCTGTTGTTTCATTCCCAGGTGCCTGTGGTTCATCTCCCAATGGTCAGCTGGGTTTGCTCACTGTATTTTATATTGATTTTTATATTTTATATGAATTTTATATTGATTTCATCATTTGCCTTAAATGTCTGCCAAGTGATGTGCATGTACAGATTTTCCACTTACAGCCGCAAAAGACCTTCAGAGGTGATTTTTTTTTTTTTTTGCTTTAGTTTTAGGTGATTCATCAAAGGTTTTTTGTTCTTTTTCTAATAGGAGTAAAAATAAGGCTTATATTACATTTTTAAAGGAATATTTAAAGCTCAGAAAAGGGAAGTCACGTGGAGGTAGCTATATGCGTCCTCTTCTTGGCAGCTCACATGTGGAAATTCCAAAGCATTATTTCTCATATTTTTTTTTATAATAGTTATATTAAAAAACCAAACCTTGGATTTTTAGGTAGCCCAGTGTGGAGCCTACTTAAAAAAAAAAAAAAAAAAAAAGCCTTACATATACTTTGCTTTTTTCCACACTGAAGTTTTCTATTCCGTGGAAATGTTTTTTAGGAGAGGGAGAGTAGATCTCCTTACATAAATGTTGTAACACAAAGGTTGGTTTTTGTTTTTTTTTTTTATTTGCCAGAGAGAGAGAAGGAGAGAGAGCGAGCAAGCACAGGCAGACAGAGAGGCAGGCAGAGGCAGAGGGAGAAGCAGGCTCCCTGCCGAGCAGGGAGCCCGATGCGGGACTCGATCCCAGGACGCTGGGATCATGACCTGAGCTGAAGGCAGCTGCTTAACCAACTGAGCCTCCCAGGCGCCCCACACAAAAGATATTTTGACGTTGCCCGTGGAATCCTTTCGGATGTGGTGGCAGGCACTGGGCCTTATCTGGGGACCGGTGAAACTGTCCTCTGGTTTTTCTTTTTTTAATAAAGCACTCTACAGGTGTCTGGGTGGCTCAATTGGTTAAGCCTCTGCCTTTGGCTTAGGTCAGGATCCCAGAGTCCCCTGTTCGAGTCCCTGCTCAGGGAGTCTGCTTCTCCCTCTGCCCCTCATCCCATCTCTGCATGAGGCCTCTCTCTGTCTCTCTCTCAAATAAATCATCTTTTTTTAAAAAGCACTCTAAACGAAATGCCATCACCAACAATCTGTCAATGACTGAGTGATTAGAAGTGGTTTGTTTGGCTGTCCGTCATGTTTGGTACTCTATCCTTGGTTTCCCCAGTTTTTGTTGTGCTCCCTGGGACCCTCACTCTTCTTCTGTTTCCTCTGTGGCCTTGTTCTGTCCCACACTCAAGAGAGTGTGGCATGACCGTAGGAGCCTGTGCCCTGTGTGGACCTGTTTCCATTCTTGGCTCCACCATTGAGTGAGATATAGAGAGGCAAGCAAAGGGAAGCAGAGCAAGTAACTTTTGTCAAGGGGCAGTCAGAGGTCCTGGGTTCTTGCACGGGGGTAGGATTTCTGTGCTTCTGCATGGTAGTCAAGGGGTGGGGAGGAGGGGGGCAGGGGTGGGGCAGCAGATGGCCCCGAGGAAGGACTGGCAGGATCCACAGTGGCGTGGCACCCCTTGGTATGGGTGATGCGATTGTCAGATGTCACCTTTCCACCCAGGGAGGGCAGAGACCCTTCAAGATCTGGGTCAGGGAGAAGGAAGTTTGGAGAGATGATGCTAAGGTTTTGACCATGCTGGCTTCTGTCATCCCTGCCTTGGAAATGAATGATTTAAAACTTCTCCCAGGTGGGATGCCAGTGGGCGGGTAACAGTGTTCTCTTCAGACCAGTGGCTCCCAGTGGGGATGGTTTCATGCCCCAGGGGACATTTGGTGAGGATTCCAGATCATTTTGGCTTGTCACAACGATAACCCCATGGGTAGGGGTTTGCAAGTGAGTAGAAGCTGGGGATGCTTCTAAATCCTGAGGTGCCCGGGACAGCCTTCACAACCAAGAATTACCTGGCCCCAGATGTTAACATTGCTGATGTTGGAGTCCTTCCCGAAGTCAAGGAGACACAATCCTTTAGTCCCAGGAGTAGCCCGCTACTGCCCTGTTCCAGGCTGTAGTTGCTGGGTGGGCTGGGGGAGGACCGTTCTGGATCCTACCCTTAGTTAGTGGCCCCTTTGGGGCCCGTAACAGATATGGGACACAGGCTGGGTGTATGAGACACACTATCGCTTTTGTGAAAATGCCAAGTAGAAAGGATTTCTACGGCTTCTGATGGGGGCTGCAGCTGAGGAAGTGTCTGTCGTCATCGATGGGTGCTTTTTTGTTTAATTTGCTCTGGAGGCTATGGAACAGGAAACTGGACTCCACAATGGTGGGCTTGAGCTCCTCCTCGGATATCGCTTGTTAACAAGCTGCCTTGACTCCGCACAGCGCTCGCGCCGGAACCATCATTGTCGGTGTGTGGATCAGGGCACAGGACCATCTGTGTGGGAAGGCTCTCGCTGGCCCATGAGCACCTTTGAAATCGGGAATTAAATTTCTTCGTTCTACCCGTAGCAGGGAGTTTATTCTTTAAAGCGAACAAAAGATGATGGTTGGTGTCATTGGACTCCAGGGAGCCATCACATATATTTGAAAGTGGGTTACTTCGAAGGTGACACTGTCTTTTGCTTTGGCAGCCCCTAGAAGCAGGACTTTCACTTTGTGACAGCTATCAACACATCTGCAGCGGGCTTCTTGCCCCGGTGGTGGTTGGGTTGTTCCTGCAACCCCGGGAAGGCTCTGAGTTAGGAGGGGCGCTCTGGGCTCTGGTTGCCGAGAGCCACTGGTCTTGGAGTGGGAGAACATTCCTTTATTGCCCTCTTGCCTGCCCTCCTCTGGAGAGCAGTGGGACTCTGGCTCCATGGGTAGCAACAATTTGGTAGAAGACGGTTTCAAGGTCAGTAGCATGATGATTTATCCTCAGAAGACAGCAGTAAGCTCTGCAGAATGAGACCAGACAGATGTATGAGGTCGAGTCCACTGAATTCATTCTTGGAAGCATTTCCTTCAGAGGGTTTGGAAGCCCAGTTGTGTGTTGATTTGCTTAAAGACAGTCCTACCCATCTCTGGAAAAAGGGACTTAGGCCGCTGTCCACGGCCAGTGTGATTCATGGCCTCCTGTTTATCTGTGTCAGATATGGAAGCCTCTGCTGATAGAGTCTGGACTGTTCTCACGGATTTTGTGATTTGGTGCCGAATGAAACTCGGCATTCTCAGCCCAGGCTATGTGTGCAAATACTTGAGCTCAAAGAACACAGGTCCTCCCTCCCGCTTCAGCACACAATTCACTTTTGTATTTTTAATCTCTTTTTGGGTCGATCCTCTCTCTGCATTTGTTGATGGCTATTTTCTGGATTTACTAGTTTCGTCTCTGATTAGATGAGACTCTTTGCAAGAAGACGGTGTCTTGCTCAATTTCAGGCTGCCCCACCGTCCTCGCTGCCAGGCAGGGACTGGGCTGACTGGGCTACTTTACTAATGTTTATTCCCTTGGGGTCATCCCTTAACTGCTCTGTGGATTCGTGTTTATGGTTTGCATTTTGGAAAGTAGGAAACTGGGGCTCAGGAAAGGAGAGTGGTTAAGGCAGAAGTATGTGGGTTCCGTGAGGATGCACTTGCCTGGGAGCCAATAATTTTATCCTATAAATTACACATCAGTAGCACTGATGGTTAAGAAAAAAAACAGTAGCACTGGTTTAAAAAAAAAAAAAAGAAAAGAAAAGAGAGGGGCACCTGGGTGGCTCAGCCAGTTAAGTGTTTGCGTTTGGCTCAGGTCATGATCCCAGGATTCTGGGGTTGAGTCCTGCACTGGGCTCCTTGCTCAGCGGGGAGCCTGCTTCTCCCTCTGCCTGCTGCTCTCTCTGCTTGTGTTGTCTCTCTCTCTCTCTCTCTCTGACAAATAAAATAAAATAAAAAATTTAAAAAACCTTTAAAAGAAAAAAGAAGAGAAAAACCCCACCTGTTGTGCCACCTCTTAGCTCCGGAACTTTGGGCAAGTTTTTCTCTCTGTGCCCGCTCTCACATCTGTTAAATGGGAGCAGTATTGGTTGCTTGCTCATGGGGGTTAGAAGTACACAAGTCGGTGCGTGTGAATAGCTTGGCGCTGGCATGTGCTCCATGTGTCTGCTGTTACTGTCCTTCTCCAGGCTTGCGTGGTTGGGGCATCGGAGGCTGGTCTCCTGGATTCTGAAGCTCATGTCCTCATCACTGAGTTCTGTGTCCTTCTTGGCCCTGTCACCGTGCCTTGTCTGCCAACAGGGCTAAGTCAATATTTGTAGAATGAATGAATGCTTTTGGAATTTGGGGCGGGGGTTGGGGTGGTGGTTCTCCCGGTAAAATGAATTTGCTAAGAGATGAGAACATACCTTGGATTTATGAAAGAAGTAGAGCACCAGGTCAGAGATGTGGAAAATCCTTTGGCTTTCCTTTGCCACGGCCAGAAGAGCAAACGGCTTCTCATTTAAAACGTCGTTTTAAATGTGGAAAATATGGCTTCATGACAGTCTGGCTCTCAAAGCTGCCTGGTAGTGGGAATTTCTAGTGTCCTTCCCGCTGTCTAGAAAATGAGTCTGGCCAGCACTGGGGGGGTGGCATAGTAGGGCTAGAAAATGAGCAGATCAGGTGCTGGGATTCTGAGATAAGTAGCTCCTGAATGTTCATTGTAAGAAATTCCAGAAGGCCCGCGGTTCTGGTGCATGACCCAGGATCTGTGTGTTCAGGGTATAGCTACCACTTGTAATATTGCTTTTCACAAATATGAACCCCCAAATCTGTAATAGTCTTTATGCCGATTTAAATGCAGTAGAGGTAATCTTAGGGAAGGGAGTTGGGCACAAAAGGTCAAGGTCATTGTTAATAGGGGAGGGCTAAGAAAAGGTATACATTCTCTGGCAGAGCTTGAAGGTGAGTGGAGTTGATGCTGAAGTCTCCACGTTCTTAGGTCTTTGTTGGAAGGAGCCCTTCTGTCCTTCACCCTGCCTAGCAGAGGTGAGCCTCCCGCTAAGCAGCGAGGCCTGGCATCGCACAAGCTGCTTACTTATGAGCATACCTCTCTTTATTGAACTTTGCAGATACTGCATTTTTATTTTTTTATTTATTTATTTTTTTAACAGATTGAAGGTTTCTGGCAACCCTGTGTTGAGCAAATCTGTTTGCACCATTTTTCTAACAGCATTTGCTCACTCTGTCTCTGTGTCCATTTTGTAATTCTCATAGTATTTCAAACTTTTTCCAATATTATGCTTGTTGGGTGATCTGTGACCAGTGATTGTGACTCGCGATAAGCTCAGGTGATGGTTAGCATTTTTTTTTTTTTAAGCAATGAAGCATTTTTATTTTATCTTTAAGTAGGCTCCATGTCCAGTGTGGGGCTTGTTTTGACCCCGAGATCAAGGGTCATATGCCTGAGCCAGCCAGGCACCCTAGCAATAAAGTATTTATAAATTAAGTTATATACATCAGTTTTTTGGGTTTTTTTAGATACAATATCTCACACTCAACAGACTAGAGTATAGTGTAAATAACTTTTATATGCACTGGGAAACCAAAAAAATTCATGTGACTTGTTTTACTAGAGTACTCTTTATTGTGGTGGTCTGGAACCGAACCCACAGTATCTCCTTCTGAGCTCTGCCTGTACTGACTTTTTCCATCAGTGGACAGAAGTGCGGGGAGCAGAGGTGGCTGAGTTGGGGAGGCAGGCCAGGCCCTCCCACAGTGGGCTATGTCGATGCCCAGGCTAGAAGTGTGCATTGGTATTATTGGCAGAGCTGCCGGGAAAGACTCAGGACAGGCTGGGTGCAAATGAGCTCAGCCTGGCTGAGATCTGAGAAGAGTGCTGGGGAGGTTGGAGGAGAGGCAGGGGGCCAGGATGCACATGGTCCTTGGGCCTTGGGAGGGATTTTGTCCAAAGGAAAAAGGCTTTAAGCAGGGAAGTGATCTGCATTTTGCAAGGATCACTCAGACTTCTTGGTGGCACATAGATTAAACAGGGACGCTGCTGGCTGTGGGGACTGGGGTAGGGAGTGGCGTATGGGAAGGTGGTAATAACAGATGGCCTAGGTGGGCCTTTGTCCCGATGTGTTGAAAAGACAGTTTGCCTCTCAGAGCTGCTTACCTCCCTGCTGGGTATTGGGGCAAATTTATAAGTTTTTCTGCAGTCTGTCTTCAGATCTCTACACACCAGGCTCCAGACTCACTTTTACTGTTACTCAAGTTCATTGTACTTCTAACCTGTAGTCCATGGGAACCCCCATTAACCACACGTGCCTTATGCAGCACTCATTACATCTGCAAGACTCTCTTGTCTTTAAAAAAAAAAAAAAAAAGACTCTCTTGTTATATTAAAAATATTTGGTCATGGAAGGAGGAGAGGGCAGGTTTGGGTGAAAGTACATACTTTCTCCTGCTTGATGTAGAATTAATTGTCTAGCTTTATTTGTTTTAACTCCAAACCCCCAATAACTCAGATAATGAGTCTACATGTGCAATTAAGAGGTCAAGAATTTAGAAAACATTGCTTTTAAAATTGTCGTAGAGTTTTGTGTTAACAGTAAACAGATACGTTTTTTTTCCTTCCCTTTGGTTAAAAAAAAAAGTCACAGGGCAATTTATGTACCAAGTTCTCCAGAACTATTTTAATCATATACTGGGCATGTAGACTTATCATTCTTAGGGCAATTTTAATTTATTATCCTCTTATTCAGAAGTAAAGAGAAAGACCCCTCAGCCGCTCTCTCTGGTAGCGTGTTATGCTAAGGGAGGTTGGGTTGGGACCAGTGACCTGACGGTGATTCCTACATACCTTTGCTGGTTGTCCCTGGGGAACATCTGTATGTTTGCTCCCTAGAATGAGAACAAGCAGAAGAAGACCTTGCTTTCATGTCCTTGTATACACACCACCGTCTGAGCTCACAAAAGGACATCTCTAGATTCTAGATCTGTGTTGTCTGGCACTTTATTTTTATTTTTTTTAATTTTTAAGATTTTATTTATTTGAGAGAGCGAGAGTGCAAGCAAGATGGGAGACCAGATGGGCTCAGAGAGAATGGCTGGCTAAACCAGCCAGCAAGGAGCTCCTGAAAGTTTTCTCTCTGGAGCCCCTCAGAGCTACTTGTGATAATTCCTGCTTCTCTTACCCCCGAGAAGAGACGTGCAACTTCCTTCGTGCCTTTGCTCTGGCGTCCCAGGCCTCTTGCCGCCTGCAGGCAAGTTCTGCTTAGTGCAACCTGCTTATCTCCCCACCAGTGATTGATGACAGCAAGAGGGCACACATACTTGTAGGTCAGCCCTTTCTTTGAACAAAAAGAGCTCAAGGAGTTCTTGAGACGAGTGGGGTCTGCAGAGTTTCAGTGCTGCTCTTCAAATGCCTGATAGCGTTGTGTGGGTTGCCCAGATTTTTCTGACGGCCATTCTGTCCATGCTAGTTTTTTTGCGATCCACAGGGATTCTTTTTTTCCTATTTATTTTTTTAAGATTTTATTTGTTTATCGGAGAGAGCGCATGCACGTGTGAGAGCAAAAGTGGGGGAGCAGCTGGCAAAGGGAGAGGGAGAAGCAGGCTTCCTTCCCACTGAGCGGAGAGCCTGATGTGGGGCTTGATCCCAGGAGGCTGAGATCGTGACCTGAGCCAGAGGCAGAGGCTTAACCCACTGAGCCACCCAGGTGCCCTCCACTGGAGTTTTGTTTTCCTTTTTATTTTATTTAATTTATTTATTTTTGAGAGAGAGAGAGAATCACTAGCAGGCAGAGGCAAGCAGAGGGAGAGGGAGAAGCAGGCTCCTGGAGCTCGATCCCGGGATGCTGGGATCACGACCAGAGCAGAAGGCTGACGCTTAACTCACTGAGCCACCCAGGTGCCCTCACTGGGATTTTTAAACTAAACTTCTCTTGGGAGCTCTTTCTGTGGAGTGAGGGGGTTTGAACCCATTTGTGTCTGCCCCTCTAAATGTCACTAGATCTTGTAGCCAATGCCAGGATGTCCCCAAGGACCGCTGGCACTTCTCGCCTGGAAATCGGGGCACTGGAGATGAGCGGTTGTTTCTCTAGGTTTCTAGGGTCTGTTGACCAACATCTGTGGCATTTTTCTGGAGAACAAAGAAGTTCGGATTGTACCATCTACGATGCCTTCCAGTTTTCGTGGTGTTCACAAGAGAGGGCAGCACCTGGGCGTTCTGCAGACGTCTGGAAGGAAGAAGATTCATTGCCATGTGAAAAGCTGAGTCGGGGGCTTAAACACAAATCTGCAGGATGTTTTGAGGGAAGCTGGTTTCACGCACAAGTGGGGCACTTGGATGTATCTTGGATACGATCGAGGAATATTTGTAGCGGTATCACGGACTCCCTAAATAATGCTAATTAAGGACATTTTTTTAGGTGATGATCAGCATGCCAGCTGTGTAATAGGTACAGTATTGTGGTGACTTCTAAAATAACTTTTAAGTGATGGTTTTAAAAAAAAAATGGCTTTCAACTAATTTCAAAACAAACACTTGGATGGTGGAGAGCGTTAATGATTGAGTAAATAATTCCCGCAGGGGAGCAGGCTGGCTTGTGCAGTAAATTACTCAGGAGCAGTGCATTCAATTCCTGGACGGGATTTTATGTTCATAACTTCCTTCTTTCCTTCTTTCCCTCCGGTCTTCCTTCCTGGCTTGGCTTGGACCTGATGCTTTCCCCTCTAGGGACAGTTCTTTGGATTAGTGGTTTGAAACCCAGAGCTCCTTGAAGCTGATGTTCTTTCTCCTTTGTGTGGGGTTCCAAAGAGAGCACCAAGGAGTTCAGACCAGATTTGAGAGTCATGGAATTGGTGAATTTGGGAGCGGGGAGGGGAGAGGAGGGAAGGAGCCCTCCTCCGTCTGGGTGAGCACCCGGAAGGTCTCATCCTACCGAGGGCTGGCACAGAGAAGCGGTGCTTCCCCACCCCGACCGGGCCCAGAACCGTGGTGGGGCCTCCAGGGATTCCAGTTGTGCACATCTGGAGCTCGCCCTGGGGCGCTGTCCAGGTTTACAGGCTCCCCTGGCGTTTGAATCTGCCGCAAAGTCAGGGACAAGAGCCTCGCTTCTACGCTGTTTTCTGTCTCAAGAGAGTTTATTGGGAGTTCGCTTGGCCCCTGGTGTTGGTGGCATCTCATTCACGAGCTGCTTTGCTGCCTGCCTTGCCTTCCTTCATGAGCTGGTGGAGTGGAGAACAGGCTTGCTTTTGCAGAGAGGGGCAGCCAGGCCAGGAGGACTACAGGAGGGGCGGCTGGGAGCTGGGCTGGGGAGTCTCGGCGACCCTGCTTAACCCTCTGTCCTGTCCCGCTCTCTTTTATAAGAGGAGCTCCTCTTGGGGGGGGGGGGGCTCACTGTGGGAGGGTTTATTTCCTGTATGCCCTTGCTTCCAGCCATGAGTCAGGCCTTTTACTGAGTGAGGTACCTGGGGAGAGGGGCTTCAGTGGTGGCTGCAGAGGCTTGGGGAAGGATGGAGTGGGACAGTGGGGTGGCCGGACTCTGTTCCGGGAGATGTCCTCTGGTCTCCTGCTAGGAAGCTGCTCCTTGGTGGTGAGCCTGTTCTCACCACCCATCAGTGGAATGGAAAGGGGAATAGGAGGCCTTCATTTTGGATCAGGGCCACTTTGGTCTAGACAGTGCCTGGCATCCAAGAGTGGGAGAAAAACTGACCAACGAAGAGCCAGGAGGAACTGAGAGGAACTTTCCTTTAGCTTCCGGACTGAGAGCTTTGTGTGACCTGCCCCGAGGGGACCCAGCCCCATGACTTTAGCCCACCCAGGCCTGGCTTAGTTTCCTCCTCCAGCCCCGTGGGGTCCGACCCCTGTTTCTGCCTGCCCGTGGATTCCACTCAAGGAGATCCTGAGAACATCCAAGTTTTGAATGACCGAGTCTTTTGAACTGAAAGGGGATTAGAAGTTGATACCTCAAAGTGACTTGGTCACGGCCTTGTTTTGTTTCTTGTTTTTGTAAGAACATAGTTGGAAAAGAGTCTGTTGCATTGTAAAACAATGTAATTTGGCTTACATTTTATTGGGGAGGCAGTTTTAGTCCTTCGTGGTTTCTAGAGCTTGGTGGGGAGAGTCTGAGACCTTTTTTTTTTTTCTTGGACCAGACAAAGGTGAATGCCTTCATTGTTCAGTAGCTCGGAGCTGTTAATAGTTTATGGATGGTGATTAAGTAGAGTGGGTTAGCCACTTTACGTTGTTGCAGCTTAGCCTGCGCTGGCACTGGGCTAATTTGCAGAAAATTGACCTTTCAACTTGGTTTCCACCTGCCCTAGGGGAGTCTGTCCAGTCCATCCCTTGTGTGAGGCCTGCTTCCTTTGTCAGTAGTCCAGATGCAGGCTCTGTGTAGGTCTCCTCAGATGGGTCCTTGTGGCATCAAGCTCCAGTTACCTGTTTCTACTTTGTCGTCCCCCCCCCCCCCGACCCAGGACTACAAGCTTCTGGAAGTTAGGTTTGTCTTTTGCTAATCTTTGGACTGAGTCTCAGTCCCAAGCATAGCATCTTTGTCGCTCCCTCTGTCGGTGGCCACTTCTGCTCTTCGTGGAGAATTCCTGATGATGTGCTCACCTTCGTTATCAGCCAGTTTGAGCCTCGCAGAATCCTGGGGGTAGGTGGTCTTCCAGTCTCTTCTGTAGCTGGGGAAACGGAGACCCATGGAGGTTAATTTTTCCCAAGCCGCATGGCTCAGCTGTGGTGAAGCCAGGATCCCATTCAAGCAATTTGCCCCCCTGGACTGCGCCATCCCTGGGAACCATGACACTCCAGTCCAGCCACGAGAGAAGCCCCCAACCAGGGAGCATTCCACGAAATACCTGATGTGTACACCTCAAAGCTGTCAAGGCCATTAAACAAGGAGAGTCTGACAGATGGTCACGCACCAGGGGAAAAAACCTAAGGAGGCATGTCAACTAGAGAGAATGTCCCAGTTGGGATTCTGGGACAGAAGAAGGACATGAAGGAGAAACTGGTGGAATTAACAAAGTGTGGAACTTGACTTGAAGTTCCTTAGTTGTGACAGACATGCCCTTGCCATGTGAGAGGTCGGCAATGCGGGGGACCTGGGTGAAGGATGTGTGGGGACTCCTGTCATCTTTGCAACTTCTCTGTAAAATCTGAACGTAGCCTGAAATTAAAAGTTTATTGAAAACAACAGCAGAGGGATGCCTGGGTGGCTCAGTGGGTTAAAAGCCTCTGCCTTTGGCTCAGGTCATGATCCCAGGGTCCTGGGTTCAAGCCCCACATTGGGCGCTCTGCTCTGTGGGGAGCCTGCTTCCTCCTCTCTCTACCTGCCTCTCTGCCTACTTGTGATCTCTGTCTGTCAAATAAATAAATAAAATCTTTTAAAAATTAAAAAAAAAGAAAAGAAAACAACAGAAACCACAGGCCCCATTGCCTTGCACAGCTGGTCTGGTGTGTCACGTTCCAGGTGCGTCTGCGTCCTCACACCTTTTGTTTAGATGAAATCTTCTAGATAGAACGAAACCGACATTTAGGTGACTTAGAAATGTTTCCGTCCTCTTCAGCACCCCCCCCCCCACATCAGTTCCTGGTGGGTGTCGCTTGTATTTAGAAGTTACTTTTTAATCCCTCCCAAAAGAAAAGCATCCACAGTTGTAGTTCTAGAGAAAAGGTTTGTTCATGTGGTTAGTTAAACTAGGCCTGTACGGTCTTGGATTCTCCAGCAAGGCATTCAGAGGGGAGCTGTCAGAGCAGTGGATGGCTAACAGCCATTCTGGACATGACCGGGGGTGCCTGCTGCAAGACCCCGGAGGTAGATACGGCCACGTTGTGTCGGAGAACCCTGTGGCTTTGGAGCCCTTCGCTGAGCCTGCTCATGCCATCTCATGTGATCTCTTTGTGCTCATACAGCAGGCGAGGCACGTGGCCCGTCATTTTGTGCAGAGAGCCCTCAGGTCCTTGACCTAGGAGTCCGCACCTTCAAGGGGAGCATCCAGTGCGGTCTCTAAGACCCCCTGCCAAAATCCTCAGTGGTTCCCTTCTCTATGAGCAGCATGGGTCGTGCAGAAGCCACTGTGCGCTTACTGAGCCTGGAGCAGGGCCCTGGGATGGGGTTTGGGATTGAGAGGGAATTAATTAATTCTTAGCCCTCGTCCAGGGTGTCTGGCCCTGTTTTAGGTGCTGGAGATTGAACAGCGTAAAACTAACCCATTCCTGCCTTATTCTATCCTACATCAAATAGTCAAAACACTGAAATAACGATGGTTTTAGGGATCTAAGGAAAGCATACAAAAACAGCTGTGGTCATTTGTAGTTGCCTTCTGGCTGTCTTCTGAAAGTCGTTGACATTTGTGTTACAAAAATAATAACTGATACGTCTTGTGCTTGTGAACCACGGAGACTCCATGAAAAGCACCGTAAACTGAAAAGAGGACTTTCTTGATGTCTGGAGTAAGGGAGGTCCCGGAAGGCAATGGCCGGTGGGATAGGGGGATCCAGGGAGGGAATACAGAGGTGAGTCTGTCTCCATTCCTTGTTGGTCTCTCTTCCTCTCCTCTTTTGTTATTTGCAGTGTAATTCACATATTCTAGAATCCACCCTTTTGAAATACCCAACTCAGTGTTCTTTTGTATATTCACTAATTACTAGTACTAATATATCACTACATATTAATATGAGAATAGACTAATGGTTGCACAGCCATCACTATCTGGTTCTAGAAGGTTTTCATCACTCCAAAATAAAACAGAAAGCCCTACATCTACCAGCCGTCACTGCCTACACCCAGCCCTAGCCAGCCATCAGTCAGCTCTCTGTCTCCATGGATTTACCTTCGGGACATATCATAGAAGTGGGATCAGACAATACATGGTCCTTTCTGGTTTCTGCTTAGTGTAGTGTTTTCAAGTCTCCCGCGTGTTGTAATGTCTATCAGTTCTTCATCCTTCTTATCACTGAGTAATATCCCTTTGCATGAATGTGCCGCATTTTAGAAAAATCTGTTCATCAGTTGATGGACTGTGAGGGTTATTTCCACTTTCGGGCTGTTGTCAGTACTGCTGCTACGAACATTTGTATATAGGTTTTGATGTGCGGACATATGTTTTCATCACTCTTGGGTGGATACTGAAGAGCAGAATTCCTGGTTCATCCGGTGACCCTTTTATGTTTACTCTTTTGAGGAGCTGCTGGACTGTTTTCCGGGGGAGCTATGCCATTATACCTTCTGACCAACAGTGTGTGCGGGTCCCAGTTTCTCCACATTCTTGCCAACTCGCGATCTGTCTTTTTTATTGGACCAGATTATTTTTAAGCGCCTTTTAATCCAGGAAGTATGGTTTTATGAAAAACATCAGCTGCTTTTGGAATTTAATAAAATTCTGCAAAGGAATTAGTGTGTATGCCTCAGAAGTGAGAAATACCTGTTTTAAGTATATTTACTTCCTGTCGTGTTCTTGGTTCATTCGTTTTCAGGAAGTGATGACAAACTCCTGTTCCAAGTGAATTTGTGTTTTGTTTTATTTTCCCCTAAAAACAGATAGGATAATCTTAATGAAATCCTGTTCTGGCTACTATCAGTTTTTATTTGTAGGGGTTTTTTTTTGTTTTTGGAAATAAAAAACCTTATTCTGCTCAAGAATAGGAAGGAACAACAAACTCTAGGAGATAAGAGGTGAAAGATATCTGGTATTATATTCCATGAAGAGTGCAAACATCTTGTGATGGCCTTTCATTGCCCCTTCTGTTCTGTATCCTACTGTATCCCCTAAAAAGAAGAAAGGAATAGAGTTTTATGTTCCTTAGGATTTCTCACCCTTTTTTGTTTGTTTGTTTTTTTAATTTTATTTTTTATAAACATATATTTTTATCCCCAGGGGTACAGGTCTGTGAATCGCCAGGTTTACACACTTCACAGCACTCACCATACACATACCCTCCCCAATGTCCATAATAACCCCACCCCCTCTCCCAACCCCCCTTCCCCCATCAACCCTCAGTTTGTTTTGTTCTCACCGGTTTTTGAGAGTTCTTACCATCAGAACAGTTTTACTCATTTGATAAAATCTGCATGTCCTTTCTTCCATTTAACTACTGTCTTTCTTGCCTTGATCTCCTTATGTTACGTAATTATTTCCTTTGGAAGAGATTGGAGGGGGAGGCTATTAGGAAAGAGGTACTTTATCCTGGATCTATTGTAAGCTCTTTAGAGCAGCAACAGTTTTGTATCCTGTTGAATCTTTCATGGTTCCTGGTACCAAATGGGGGGCTCAAAAGATATTTATAGGAGGAATGGGCTGGTGGGTGGGTGGACGGAGGGATGGTCTTCTGGGTGAAGTGACTTACAGAAGAATGGATGAATTTCATGTGTGTTGACGGATTCTTCAGCCCTAGTTTGTCCTCTTTTCACCACGTAAGTGTTGGCTCTGTGATGACTGGTTAACTAAGAGATGAACTAGTTTGTTCTCTGGATTCTCAGTGTTTGAGATGATCTCAGCAACTTGGGGATATCTTTGTTCTTTCAGTATTCTTTCTGGATTATTTCTAGTCACTGTCGTTTACAAGAGTAACTAACGAGCTATTTTAAGGAATTGTGAAGAAGGTAGGAAGAAAATTAGAATATAAAACAGGGACTGAATCAGTTGGCAAGCTGGACCCCATGGCCAGGGAATAAACTCTTTACAGCATCACACAAGTCATAATTTAAGCATCTTGCCACCTAACAAAGTTTGGGTTTGATTTTTGGATCAGGAGTGGGAGATGCCAATGAGTCTTTGTATCTTTACCAGTGAGCAAAAGTTAGTTTCTGGTTGGTGATGCTTTTTCTCATTTTCTTTCTTCTTTTTCTCCTTTTCTTTCTTCTTTTTCTCCTTTTCTACCTTCTACCATTCATACCCTTTTCATGTGCTCCTCTGGAAGCTTTTCATGTCCTTTCTCCTTGGAAACTGCCCTTCCAAGTAGCTGATAGGGGTAACAGAGTTTGACCCTCTGGGCAGGACAAGAAGAAAAAATGTGAGTGCCTCATGATCCTTCTTGGTGGCAGCGTTGAGGGAGGGGAGGATGGGGTCCTAACGAGTTCTCCAAAGACGTGGGACGAACAGTCTCTGCACTTCATATAATGAATGCAGACAGGCCTCCGTTTGCAGCCATACTGGTTTTTAGGGGTGTTTGAGTTGTTGGGGATGCTGCATGTCTACCTGCGGAAATGGTACCATAGATGGTCCTTCGGCCCATAGACGAGGCCCAGAAATGATGTTAGTGAAGATGAGGATGACTGAGCTGAAAGCTACAAATCTATTGTAGCTACAAATAGCTGGAAAGCATTTCTTATAAAAATATATAGTATTTCAGCAATACCATCGAGGATTCTAGAGGCCTGTCTAGGGAGCTATCTAACACATCCAGCATCATCTTAGGGTGGGGGTGATTATGTCTGTGAGTCTAGAGCAGAATGTCCACAACACATTTTCCTCTGGAATCTAGTGATGCCCTCAGCCCTGATGGGCCGAGGACAGTTGTTGGGGTTGCCTATCCAGAAAACAAAAGGCGTCGCTGTCCCACAACCAAAAGTAGAATGGCACAAGTTGCCACAGGTCTCCATCATCACGGGCTCTAGGCTCATAGTTTCTCTCTTGAACTTCCCTTTTTTACTACCCCCCCCACCCCACCTCGGTGGCTGGTACAGGGTGGAGCTGTGGCCTTAGCACCTGATTGAGTTCTTCACCCTTTGAGACCTGAGACTAAAACCACCCAGGGTCCCTTGAGAGTCTAAGGAGCCCCGGGCCTGGTTGAAGGGTTCCTCTTTGGAATCCATACAGTTGTTGAGAAATGAGGTGTCTCAGATCTAACGCCCTGCCATCATGAGGTGAGGAAATGAGTCTGAGATCACTCAGCCTTGAGGACCCCACAGTCGGCAGGCTGTGTGGCCAGGGGATGGAAAGACCACCCACGGATGTGGGGATGCTGAGAGTCACTGGTCCCCTGACCCTTCACTCTGTCCCAGGGCCCCACTGTCCCAGTGGCCATCCCTGGAGAGGAGAAGTCTTGGGTTTCCCCTTCCCTGTTCTTTTTTGGGGAAAAATCTGCTGGGTCTGTCTCCAGCCAGCTGTCCTTTGTCCCCACTGCTTGTGGTCATGCTGCAGTTTTCACGCTTACATTTTACATGGGCATCTGCCCCTCTCTCCATTCTTGTGCGCACCATTTCCAAATTCCTGACCAGTTTTGTGTTGGGGGTTTGTGAGCATTGGGTGGTTGAAATAGCTCCTGAGGGTCAAGAGCACCGTGGCCGGGTTTTGTCTGTACCATTCAGTCATCTGTGTAAAAACATGAAACGTCTGTTCTGATCTACTTTAAAAACTAACTGACTGGACAGATGGAGGAGGGAAAAAGAGAGAGTCCTTCTCGTACCACCATCAGACTGTTTGCCTGGTTGGACTTCTTCCTTGTCAAACATTTTGAGTCCTAGAGCCACCCCCTCCCTTCTGTATGTACCTGGTTTAATGTCCCCAGAAATTAGATCCGCCCCAGGTATGCTGTATCTGGGCCAGTTCGGCTCTGGGAAGTTGTAGAAGTTTCTAGAAATTAAGCAATAGCATCTGCTTTTTGTTAACAAGGTCACTGACAGTAACTGGTTTTGGAAACTCTGATTTGGCTGTGGCTCTAGAACTTTGTATTGCTCTGGCTCCATGATTCTCAACTAGTACTGTATATAATAATTACCTCAACCTAAATGTCACTAATACCAGGTTGAGAAATCAGCTTTAGGACTTTGTGTTGCAAAAGCCATACCTTTTAAGTTGGATTTGAATAATAGGATTAGAAAAAAAATATGTTGAAAAGGTGTTTCTACTTCAACAGGGGGGAAAAAGAATATAAAACAGAGATCTCATTTATATGTAGAAGCTAACCGCCCCCCCCCCAAAAAAAAAACTTACACAGAGAACAGATCAGTGGTTTGCGAGGGGTGGGGAGGAGATGGGAGAAGTAGGTAAAGGGGGTCAAAAGACAACAAATTTCCAGTTATAAATAAGTCCTGGGAATGTAATGTACAGCTTGGTGATCATAGTTAATACTGTAGTATGTATCTGAAAGTTGTTAAGAGAGGAGATCTTTAAAGTTCTCATCACAAGAAAAAAATTATAACTATGTGTGGTGATGGATATTAACTAGGCTTTGGAGATCATGTCACAGTTATGCAAATACTGAATCGTGCACCTGACACTAATGTTATCTGTCAATTACATCTCGATTAAAAAAAAATGGAGAAAAAGTGCTGTTTAAATCCTTGGTACTATAATATCCACATCCAGTTTCTGGAATTCAGTAGGGTCAGGGTCCCCCAGACCTTGCCCTGCAGCCTTTTGTATTAGATATTGTAGAAGATGCCAGGTTAGAAGTGATTGCAGGCAGAAGAGGAGAATTTTGCCTTGGCTGCTGAATTTATTACCGATTTAATTAATTTTAATCTTTCTTCCTTCCTTCCTTTCTTCTTTAAGTGAGCCTTTGTAGCTATGATGGGGCTTGAAATCATGACCCTGAGATCAAGAGCCCATGTTTACTGGCTGAGCCGTCAAGGCGTGCCTACTACAGATTTAAAGAGCCCTATTAATTTAGCCATTGCAAACTTATTTGATCCCTTTCTCTTTAAAAAAAAAAAAATCACATTTCCGAACAAATTGTGACTTTATTACATGGGTCCTTAGAGAATCCTGACCCGTGACTTACTAACACAGGCCAAGTAAGAGAAGTAGGTGTGGTTCTGGGTCCGAGATTGAGTTGTGTGTTTGGGTACGAGAAATGTTCTCCTTTCTGTGAATCTGTAATTAGAACATGCCACACGGAGTGGTATTTAAAGCATAGCATCGTCTCTCTTTAGGATTTTTTCCTTACCTTCTTTTTAAACTTAGTTTTGTTTTTTTTCTTTCCGTCAAAGTTCAAAAGAGAAAATCATTTTTAAAATCAGAAGGGAAATGCAGTACTTCTTAAAAAGTAGATTGGAATCTATGCTGGTGACTTTATCTTCTTTACCTTCCAGCAGGGATCAGCAGGCATTGTGTGGGAAGGGCCGGGAGGTAAAAATTTCAGGTGGTGTTGCTATGGTGGCGGGAAAGAGCCCGATGAGATTCCTGGCCCAGGGAGGAGGCACCGCGGGTCCCCAGTCGGCTGGGGATATATGATTATCTTCCAGGGTGATGGGTCTAATAATTAAGCCCTGTGAGACAGTGATACAATCTGTCACCGTCTCATCTTTCGATTAGTTTGGGCAAGTCTCCTGTGTGGTCTCAGCCCCTTACTGACATGAGTGGAGAGCAGGGACTTGAACTCAGCACAGATCTTCAGAGAATCCAGCCCTTCCCCCCGAATGCTTGTGGGTGTGTGGGTCTGTGTATGTTTCTTGATTTCTTGTCGCCCAGTTACAGAGACACAACTGGGTTTTTCCCATTACAGAACGTGTATGTACAATTGAGAAGTATGTAGGTTTGGAAATCATTTTTTTAAAAATGATTTGGAAGCGTTCCATTGTATGGATTTGTTACGTTTTGTCTCTCTACCAGTTAGTAGTCATTTGAATGATTTTTAGTATTTTGCTATTAATGAGTAGCTCCAAATATTTGCATGCAAGACTTTTTTTTTTTTTTTAAGAGTTTATTTATTTATTAGAGAGACAGCATGAGAGGGCTGGGCGTGGTGGCCAAAGGGAGAAACAGTCTCCCAAGTGAACGGGGAGCCATACCAAGACCCTGAGATCATGACCTGAACTCAAGGCAGAAGCTTAACGGACTGAGCCCCCCAGGCGTCCCTGCATGCAAGACTTGTTGAAACCTTTCTTTTGAGGAGGTAGATCTCTAGGAGATGAATTGTGGGAACCCATGGTGAGATTGTGTTTAGCTTTTTAAGAAACTGCCAAACTGTTTCCTAAAGCTGCTGTACCGTTTTACATCCTTACCAACACGTGGTACAGTCAGTATTATTATTTTTTTTCTATCCAGGAAATCATTTGTTGGTAATGGAAAGTAGACCCTATGAACCTCCCTTTCAGAAACAGGGAGGCAAGTAATAACCATCCCATCCTACAGGATTGCTCCAGATCAAAGGGGATGGGAGCTTTGGTGCAAGGACATTGTGGTGTAAAAATGTTACTGGTGATTACGTGCAGGAAAATTTTTAGCTGTTAAATTTCACACATATCCGGCTCAGAGACTAGGATGCAAACTTGCCCAAGTTTTAATAAAATGTGTGTGTTATGATCAAACTTAAAAAGACATTTTAACACTCAAATCGTGAGCTTTCTCCATATGCTAGGTTGCCTGGATTGTGCATTAAATTACCAGCCTTATTTAACAATGACAGAATATAATGGCTTGCATATGGTGGGCAAATATTTCTTCCCCACATAGACCTGGATGATCTGGTGAGTGTCCGCTTGTGACTTCATTTTCAAATGCCTGTGGGTGGCCTCTTTTCTGGACCTGGGCATGTGTGTTCTATTCACATAGAGTGGAGGCAGAACATTTGGGGGCTCAGAGAAACCATCAAGAACAATCTGTAAAAATAGCCACTTCAGTTGTACCCTGTAGTTCCGATTTCATGAAAATTGCCAGTTTAAGCTTTTTCGAGGAACAAAGGGAGTGTTTTGAATGCGTTTCCCTTCCTACCTGTGGAAGACAGAGGCTGTAGGCCTCGTGTTGTGGCCAATGGGCTTGAAATTTCCAGTCCGGGTGGATTTCCTAGAACCCGCTTATCAGCATCTCTTCACACCTATTGAAAAAGACCTTTGGACGAAGGAAGTTGAACCGCTGTTTGATCCTATAGGACTGTGTCAACAAAGGGCTTACCCGACCTTCATGGACAGTAAAAAGTACCGAAGCACAACTCAGGTGTAAGAAACTGAACGCTGTGTAGCTTCTGGAAGTCAGAAGGTTTATGTTAATCCTTGCAACAATTTATATTAATTCAGCAATGTTTCCTAATAAAATATTTGATTCTTACTAAGTAAGAGATTTTAGAAATGGGCAACCCATGAAATCCATTTTGATTAAAAAAAAAATAGTGCAGGTGATAGTCGTAGCAAAAAATGCTTCGGACTTAGGATTTGGGGGACAGAACCACTGTAAATTATTATTTCATGATTTTACCCAATGAGTAAAAGTTCTCACCTTCCTTATAGAACTTCGGAAGTTTCCATTTGAGTGTGCGCATACATGTGTGTGTACGTGTGTGTGTCTGTAGGTATTTTAGAACTTTAAAATATTGCAGTCTATGATGTGTAAATTAAAAAGATGATAGAGGGGCATCTGGGTGGCTCAGTGGGTTAAAGCCTCTGCCTTCGGCTCAGGTCATGATCCCAAAGTCCTGGGATCGAACCCCACATCTGGCTCTCTGCTCAGGGGGGAAGCCTGCTTCCGTTCCTCTCTCTCTGCCTACTTGTGATCTCTGTCAAATAAATAAAATCTTTAAAATAAATTTTAAAAAAAAGATGATAGAAACGGAGGTGTCTGGCTGGCTCAGTCCGTAGAGCGTGCAAGTCTTGATCTCAGGGTCGTCAGTTCAAGCCCCACATGGGGTGTAGAGATCACTTCAATAAATAAAAATAGTTCAGGCACTTGGAAGTCTTTTTCTAGATCATTGCAGTTAATGTAGTTTTGGGGTGGAGTGATGTGTGAGAGAACAGTGTTAGAGGACAGCGGAAGTGAATGTTCTTTTTGGAAGCAGCTGTGTGCTAAATCTGACTGGCAGGCAGTTGGAGGAGAATTCTTGATGTTCCCTGTGTCTCAGCCTGAGCTGCCCATCAGAGGGACGGGAGTGACGCCTTCAGGGGTGGGGACTCCCCTCTCTTGATGCTCTGTGTGTTCTTTAAATAAGGCAGGCTTTATAGAGATTTATAGAGAAATAGCTCGTAATCATTTTTGATGCTGCGTATGATTGTTGAGGATTTCAACCCCTCTTTGGAGGTAAGGTTGAAGTATGAGTTAATACCTCAAGACTTGCGTAACAAGGAGAAAAGGAATGCCTGTGGGGAGGGCTTCTGTAGGGCTGTGGCAGGTGGTGCTGGGAGAGCCAGTCACAGGGAACAGGAGAGCTGGTCCCAAAGCCCCAAAGACTTGGACCAGACTCAGTGTTGACTTGGGATTCCGAGTAAGGTTCTAGCTCCTGGCTGGCATAAACAAGGTCATTACTGGCAACAAGGGAGTAATTTTTAAGTCAGATTTTTAAAAATAATTTTTAAATAAGTACACCTAATGTGGGACTCAAACTTAAAACCCCGACATCAAGTGTCACCTGCTCTACAGACTGAGCCAGCCAAAGGGCCCCAATTCAGATTTTTGTATCTTAAATTTTCCCTCCTGGAGAGCGAGGTAGAAGAGAACAGATGGTTGCATGTGTGGTACTGGCCATGTAAAGTGACTTCTGGGTTATATATTTTTAAAGATTTATTTAATTGACAGCACAAGCAGGGGGAGCAGCAGGCCGAGGGAAAGGGGAAAGCAGACTCCCCACTGAGCAAGGAGCCTGATGTGGGGCTTGATCCCAGGACCCTGAGATTGTGACCTGAGCCGAAGGCAGACGCTTAACCAACTGAGCCCTCCAGGTGCCCCTGTTGTTATATTTTAATGTGCATTGATTCATCCATTTATTTTATGAATTATTTCAAGGAGAGAAATAGTATGAAGTGTAGAAAGAGCATGGGGTTAAGAATCAGAGGGAACAGCTCTGTGGTGGAAAGCAAGGACTTGGGCTCTGAGTTTCAGTTTCCTCCTGGTGGAGGCAGGATTTCTAGCTTACTGAGGGTTGGTATTAAATCCAGTGTCCTTGAGGCTCTTAACTTGTGACTGTGACACATGGGCACACCATTATTGGAAGTTAGCTACTCTTTTTGCTACTGATAAACATAATTTAAAGTAGCACATAACGTGGGGGGAGGGGGCCCAGGTGGCTCAGTGGGTTAAGCATCCAACTCTTGATTTCAGCTTGGGTCTTGATCTCAGGATTATAAGATTGAGCCCGGCATTTGACTATACTGAGCGTGGAGCCTGCCTAAGATTCTCTCTCCCTCTCCCTTTCACCCGTCCTCCCCCAGTGCACTCTCTCAAAAACAACAACAACCAAAAAAAAAAAAAAAAAAAAAACCCAAAAAACTAAAATACTCCTATGAAAAATAACATAGCATAAAGTTACTTCTATATTATTTACTTATATATTACTTATATGTTATTTATTTATATTTATTTATATTATATTATTTGTCTGTATTATTTATCCCACACCAACTCTTTTAAGAGACTAGTAGGAGCCCCTTAAATGGCAAGTGAAATATACTCTAATCAATATATTTTATATATTTCACTTAACATTTGAAATAAAAACAAATTAAGTAGACCAATAAAATGAGGTTGAAAGTTCTAGAAAAAGTTCCATGCAGGTACCGTTTCCAGTGATAACTTGGGTATAGTATTTTCACATGAACACAAGGATGTGCTTGTTTGCGGTCCTTTTTGTTGGGGTTGATGAAGTGGACCAAATTAGTAATAACTTGATGAAAAATTAGTGCTTAATGTTATGTTCCATCACATGGGCATACATCATACTGATAATTTGTTATAATTTGACCAGTAACACCCAGTGATTTCTTCAGACTTTTATCCCTTGTTCTTGGAAATGAGTGGTTTTCATGTTGTGAAATTAAAGGAGGAGGAAATTCATCATCGGAAGATAAATACTGTGCTTATTTCATTTGTCTAGTGGGGACATAACAAATGGAAATAAAATCAACGCTGAAGACTAGGCCCCAGGTGAAAACAATAGGATCTGGAAGTTTCCATCTTGGGCTACAGTCCTGAACACTGGCATGTGTTGGGTGGTTTGGTGGAATTCTAGCAAAAGTTCTGATCTTTCCTAAGACTTTAGTCCCTATCTTGGAACATCGATTTGACCCCTGGATTTGGTCCCAGTAGGAAGTCAGCAGACTGTTCGAATGCCGTCCAGGTGGCCAGGCTCATGGGGCTTGGAGCTGGCAAGGTGGGAGCTAGCAGATCCCAGTGAGTTTTCAACATTGGTGGAGCAATGTGGCAACCTGGTTAAACTTGTTTCTGGAACCCAACTGCCTGGAGTCAAGTTCTTCCCATCTTGTGATTCTGGGAGAGTTGCTCTGCCTTTAGGCCTTCAGGTTCTCCCTCTGGAAAGCTCAGTGATAGCAGTGCCTGTCTCAAGGGCCTTTCTGAGTGACATGAGATCATTCGCATAAATCACTTGGCATTTCCGCAACACAGGGCCTACTATTTTCTGGCCTCCTTTTCCGTGTTCTCTGGTGGGACGCTCAGTCACGCTTGTCTCTAGCGAAGGCTGTGCCTGATGCTTTCTGAAGAGTCATTCTTGTCTGAGAAAAACATTTGCTTTTTAAAACGTTGTTGTTTTTTCTTAAAAGAATGTAGTAGTCAGTGGTTTTGAGAGTGGTGATTTGCCACGAAACGCAACCCAAGCTCCCAGTGAAATCTCCTTTGTTTTGTTTACAGGGGACACGGGTCTGGCTGAGAGAAAATGGCCAGCATTTTCCAAGTACTGTCAATTCCTGTGCAGAGGGCGTCGTGGTCTTCCGAACAGACTATGGTCAGGTGAGCACACGTGGGTGGCTTCCCGATATGCTCTGCTTCCGAAGGTTGTCCTACAGGAGCACATGGGTGTTCGCTGCCCGCCTCTCTCCCTCCCCCCGCCTATACCTTCAGTGTTTTTTTCTAAGTGGGAAAAACCAAATCCTGGAAAGAATGTAGAACATACACCTTAAGTGTGTGGGGGAGATGTAATAAAACTCCCCAAATGGAACGTACAAAATGTTCCAACCGGGACAGGACAGAAGAGCGCTCCACTTGGCTGGTTCCTGGGAATCTTGTTAAAGAAACAGACGTACAGGGTGCAAGCAATTTGAGAAAAACTTCAGAATTATGGATATTTGCGTAATGGTTTCCTTATCACGTTGCCTTAAAATTCTTGCATTTCCTACAATGTTGAAAATATGGGTCTGCTGGTGGGAATGTAGGTAGCGACAGTTCCTGTAAGAACACTGTGGGCTACACCTCACCTGAATTCCTTGTCCACCTTGTTCTTCAAACGAAGAGGTTCCTTCAGGTGGGGGCATCAACCACTGCTTTGGGTGTCCTGTTCTTTAGTGTAACCTAAAAGCTTGTATCAGCGAAAACAAATACATGAATCCAGAAATTAGCTCATCGGTTGTATTTGCGCGATTGTAAAAGAAGGCTGGTGTCTCTGTTTTATCAAGGAAACTAATTTTAATGTTACCAATGCATCCCTTTTTCAGAGGCACATAGCAAAATCTAAGACCTAAGGAGAGAAGGATGTCCTTTGCCAGTATTTAAAACTCATTGTCTATTCTGGTTTGCCAGTTTTGTTGAGAACAAACCCTTCAGGGTCAGTGTCAAGTAGTTTAAGGCAGATACGGGCTACGTGGTTATCAAGACCTCTTCCCAGAGAGAGTCCACTTGGTGGCACCTTTCTCGTTTCGTGGCTTAATCGAGTGATGTTTCTGGGCTGTGTTGCAGGTCCTCCGTTTCTCTGTCGTCTGAGAGTCTTGAATAGTTGATCAGCATTTGTCCGGTGGTGAAGACCTAGCTGGGTTTGGTCCATGGTGACTGCGGGGGATGGGGAGGGGGCAGATAGATCTCAAGTCTGATGGTCATTGCCAGCGGGAACTCAAACTGCTGCCCAGCCTGGTTTCCTTCTCATCAGATTCTCGGGCTGTACAGTATGATCTGTAAACTAAGGACAGCCTAAGGGACTTTTGTCAGGCTTAAGTGTGTACGTTCCCATGCAGGGCTCATCCATGTTCGTCTCTCTTGCCATTATCCTGCCTGTCCTCCCTTCCCACTTGACCTGGATGAGAATTCACTTCCTTTTAGGTTCTGTACGTACTTTTCAAGATGATGTAAAAAACAGAAAAGCGTGTATTTAAACAGTGCACCTGACTTGATGTAACTTTGCTCCTGAAAGTGTTGTAAAATAGATTGTTGGTGGAATTTTTTCTTCATTGACTTTTTAATCCCAAAGATAATTCTTTTTTTTTTTTAACTTTACCCCTCTATAAAAAAATTGTGGTAAAAAACACATTAACACTAAGCATAACCATTTATTTTTAAAGTGTTTTTTTTTTTTTTATTTTATTTCTTTGACAGAGGTGACGAGTAGGCAGAGAGGCAAGCGGGAAGAGAGGGGGAAGCCAGCTCCCTGCTGAGCAAGAGCCCGATGGGGGGCTCGATCCCAGGACCCTGAGATCATGATCTGAGCCAAAGGCAGACGCTTAACCAGATGCCCCCCAGGCGCCCCATAAACATAACCATTTTTAAGTGTACACTTAAGTAGTCTTAGGTATTTTCATACTGTTGTTCAAGAGAACTCTAGAATTTTGTCATCTTGCGATACTGAGACTCTACCCACCAGCAATTCCTTGTCTTTCCTCTCACCAGTTCTTGGTAACTACCTTTCTACCCTCTGTCTCTGATTTTGATTACTTTAGATACTTTGTGTGAGAGGAGGGATCACACACGCACACAGTATTTTGTCCTTTTTTTGGTGTGGTTGGCTTATTTTGCTCTACATGGTGTCCTTGGGGATCTAAGATGCTTTCTGTTCCCGTCTGAGTACACCGCTCAGCAGAAGCTAACACGAAAACTTCAGCCCTTTGGTGCTGCTGTCCATGACACAGGGTCTGAACTCTGTACAACGTGAGGCCATTTTCGGTCCTAGCTAATGAACAGCTCAGTGGGCGGAGGTGGAGTGAGGCGGTCAGGCCAGTAATCGTGTTCACTGCTGACAGTGATCCGCTGACAGAGATCGTGGGCTTGGAACAACTGAACAGAATAGCATGCACTTAAATGTGAAAGCCACTCTCAGCTTTGACTTCTCATCCTCCGTCAGTCACCAAATACTTGGTCTTACGTTGTCCACTCTGTCATTCCCAAGTATAAGGAGCTTGGAGATGTGTGTAGAAATTACAGGGTTTAAGCCAGAAGAGTGCGACAAGACAGAAGAATTGCATTCCGACTTGGATCAAGAAGGGACTGTGGCCAGGGGACTCCAGTGTCTTTCTTTCCTGACGTCCTTCCTTTCCTCACATCTCAAGTTCACTGTGATGTGAATTTGCAGGTGTATTTGCCCAGGGTTAGGAGAAGTTCATGAATGGGTTCTGGTCCCCAGGACGGACACAGTGACTCTGTAACTGGTCAGGGACAGATTCTTCAAGGAATTAGGGTCCAAGATACAGAGCATGGCCTTGTCCTCGTTAAGGCTGTCTAGGATAACTTTTCAAGGTATTGGCTACTTTTAACTCAGTTTATTAAAAGATGTGAAAAAAAATCAGTGTGGGGGGTGTGGGTGGGAGAGGGAGAATGAAGAGTTATTGTTGAATGGGTACAGAGTTTAGTTTTGGAACATTTCTGATGGTGGACAGTGGTGACAGTTGTGGGAAAATGTCCTTGTGCTTTAATGCCACTGAATTGAACACTTAAATGGTTAAAGTGGCTTTTTTTTCGTTCTTTTGTACATTTTACCACAATAAAAAAAAATGAGGTAAAAGCTATTAAATGGGTATTTTTCTGCATTTTTAAAAAAAAAACATTCTGGTGACATTTTTGTTGGGGAAATGTGGCGTCAGAGAAATAAAAGCTAATGAAACTATTAGTCTGCCCTACTTGGGGGACTGTGGTCTCTTAGGTTATGTGACTCGCCTGGGAGTCCTGCTCAGCTGCAGATTCTGATTGGCAGGTCTGAGGCGGGGCCTGAGAGTCAGCGGTTCTCACAAGCACCCCGTGGTGGTGATGCTGCTGCTGGTTTCCTGAACCACATTTGAGCAGCAAGGGTATAGAGGGCTTTCCTGAGAACTGCCTGGGGGTCGTGGTTGCCTACAGTAAGAGCAGGGAGTACTCTCAAATCCTCTGTGTGGACCACTGGTCCCAGGGTTGTAGAGGAAGCAGAGAGAAGAGGAGGAGGGCTTTACGTGAAGCTAGAACCCTTTTCGTTGACCTTCCAAAGCTCTTCCGTTCTCCTTGCTCAGTTACCTTCCCTCCTACAACCATTTGACCTTGAGCGTGGCCAGGTTGGGTCTGACGGCAGCAAAATGATTCCCAAGTGAATCAAAAAACCATTTTGAAATCCTTTTTAGTGTTGGAAGCTGAGCAGAGCCAGGCGTCTCTAAAATCCTAAAGTGGGACCTCAGGGACCCTGGGTAGGCGGGAGAACATAGTGTGTTTTTTGTGAGAGCACTGAAGGGCATGTTCACTGATTTCATTCAGATGCTGAGAATTTTGCACATGTCCTCAGCTGTTTTGGGGAGAGTGGGTTTTTTGGTTTGTTTTGTTTTGTTTTTTGGCCAGGGACATAGCTTCACTGTTAATTTAAAATTCCATTTCACACTAAAAGTAAAACTACTGTAGGTTGGTCCAGGGAATAGAGAGGACCAAAACGTTCCCGTTTGATTTATAATGTACGCTCTACTCGCCGTGAAGTATTTGCAGATGGAGAAAGAAATGTGCAAGAGACACGCTAGCACACTTGGTTGAAAACTATGCATAGCTGTGGCCTGTGGAGGACACAGCAGCAGGGCAGGTCCGCGCTTGCCCTGAAAGTTCGTTCTAGGCCTACATTATTTTATCACGCTTTCCTTTATTGAGCTTAAAGATACAGGCTTTTGTTTGTTTTTTGCCTTTTTGCAGATTGAAGTTTTGTGACAACACTGCTTGAGCAAGACTGTCGGTGACATTTTTTCCAACAGCAGTTGCTTACTTTGTGTCTCTGTGTCACATTTTGGTAATTCTTGCCATATTTAAAACTGTCTCATTATTGTATTTGTTACGGTGATCTGTGATCAGTGATTATGGCTCACTGAAAACTCAGATGATGGCTAGCATTCTTTTTTAAAGATTTTATTTATTCATTTGAGACAGAGATAGAGAGCATGAGCAGAGGGACAGGGAGAAGCAGACTCCCTGCTGTACTGGGAGCCTGACGTGGGGCTTGATCCCTGGCCCCACAGATCATGACCTGAGCCCAAGGCAGATGCTTAACCAGCAAAAATGCTGCCCCTAAGGCTAGCATTTTTTAGCAGTATTTTTTTTAAATTTTATTTATTTATTTGACAGAGAGAGAGAGAGATCACAAATAGGCAGAGAGGCAGGCAGAGAGGGGGACCTAGGCTCCCTGCCAAGCAGAGATCCCGATGTGGGGCTCGATCCCAGGACCCTGAGACCATGACCCGAGCCAAAAGCAGAGGCTTAACCTACTGAGCCACCCAGGTGCCCCAGCAATAAAGTATTTTTAATATATGCACATTGTTTTTTAGGCATTGTTGCACATTTAGTAGCTAGAGTATAGTATAAACATAACTTCTATATGCACTGGGAAACCAAAAAATTCATTCAAACACTTTATTGTGAGGGTCTGGAACCAAACCTGCAATTTTTCTGAGGTACGCCTGTCCGTGTGTTCTTGGACATGGAACCGCAGACAGTTTTAGAAGAGCACCATGGCTTTGCAGGGTGCGGGTATGGCTAGATTAGCTCTTATGGAAGTGTAAGAGCAAAGACAGCCTTGAACATCGGTCTTTTCTGGAACACTCATGAGCTGCACGGGCCATCACGATAGCACCCTTAGGAACATTGTAAATTGAGTAATAAGCTCTAAATTAGATTTTTCACTTTGCAAGTGAGCTATTCTTTTCCGAGAAGAGTCTAATTTGATTGCTCTGAAACAGCTTACAGTGATATCAATTTACCTAATTGTGTTTTAAGGGGTAGTTATTCAGCTTACCCCAGTAAACTTAATCAAGGCAATTACTCTAAGCAGTGATTCTGTGGGGGTTTTTTGTTTGCATTGTCTCTCTATGGGGTCTTTAGAAATATTTTCCTGGCTGGGGATTTAATCACCCCAGTCTACAAGTAAATGCCCTCCTCCTCGCCCTTCCGTCTTTATTGGCTTGCCACGAGTATGATTAGATTTGGGCTTAAAAGTTATTGTTCTCATTTGATTAATTCAAGAAAAGGCAGTTAGATGGCCGGGTTACTCTCAAGTCCGCCCCACCGCATGGAAAGTCAGACTTCCTCCAGCCAGATGGGGGACCCAGGACCCGTTACTTGGAGGATCACTCCTCCCATTTCCAGCCATCCCAACCTTTTCTCTTTGACATTCCAGTGTTGACTTGTTGGAATTAGCAATGTGGGCCCAATTTTGTGAAACTTCATGATGGATTCGTAGGGATTTTTGTTGTTGTTGCATTTCTTGATCATTTCCTCATACTCACTGTCCTGCCCCGCTGTTTTTTCTTTGCTGTTTTCCCTTCACTTTGCCAGGACGAGTGCGTTTTTGTGTGCCTGGCAGGGAGTATGCAGCCTGTGAAGTTCATGGACCACGTGCATCCACTCCTGGGTTCCGGGGGCATCTCCCTCAAGCCTGCTGAGGGCTGGGGAAGGGACAGTGGGGCAGCCCAACACCTGTGCCCCCCACCCTGTCAGGAGGTGGATAGCTGGATCTCCGAGATGGCACTTCCGGGGCCCACAGATTGGATCTGGCTGTTAATGCGAAGGGGTGGGTCCGAAATATTTTAACGGAATTGCAAATTTCATCGGAAAGGAAACTGACAGCCCAGCTGGCCCCCAAGAGCTCAGGAATGCCCTGGAGTTCAGCATTCCAAGCTTCGCACGCAAAGCCAGCTGTGGGCCCGGCAGCTGCAGGGAGAGGTCCCACCGCCGGGCCAGTCTCTTCTGTGTGCTTGGCGGTTGGTGTGCCCCTCCCCGGGGGGGGGGTCGGCCCAGGACTCCTTGGGGCTGCTCACACGAGTGGTAGGTAGGGGAAGGGGGAGACCAGCAGAGAGACACTTAAATTGAGGAAGATGGGGACAGCATTCGTGATGCAGAACTAGTCCGCAGGGCGCTTTGAGTCTCAGCCAAGCTATGGGACAGCAGAACAGATGTTTTCTAGACAGCTGGCCTGGACGTAATTCCAACCCTATGTTGTTATTGTTAAAAGTATATCACCTTCTCAATTTTTTTAAACTTTTGCATTAATGCACATATTTTGGGGAAATCTTATTCCTTTTGTGTTCAAAAGGAAGGAAGCATGGATTAGTTCTATTTTTGCTCCTGGTAACCTCGCAGAACTCAAGTGTCCCTTGTATTGCAAAGGCTACTTCCAACCCAGTGAACCTGTGGGTCCATTGGAACCGTATGAAACTGCCATCTCTCCAGGCTGAGACAGTCGAATATCGGCAGTTCCAAGGGGTTCAGCTCAAAAACGTGTTCATGACCTATTTTAACTTTGTGTCATAGTTTATTGATAAGTTTATCACTTCAAGATAGAATGAAAGATCGAGTTTTCCAGGTGGCTGACAGTAAAGTTTAACAAAATGGGAGTGTTTTTGCAGTCCAGTCGAGGGGCACAGCATATCCCTAAAACAATATACAGCCCTGGCTTGGGGAGTCCCACCACCATCTTGATCCATGGCTCGTGTGTGTGTGTGTGTGTGTGTGTGTGTGTGTGTGTGTACAGCCATGACAGGCTGTGACCCTTGTATTTCGGGGTTTCCATTTTCCCCAGGTGTCTAAATGATTTTCTGTGATGGGTCTCTGCTGCAAATATCCAAATTTGAGTTGAAAGAAAAAAAGAATGGATATACATTTTTTCTTTTTTGGAGTTTGGGTTTTCCTCTATTGTTGAGTGTCTGTGGGTGTTTATTGTAAATATACATAACATAAAATTGACCATTTTAACTGTTTTTACATGTATAATTCGGTGGCATTAATTATGTTAGCAATGTGTGAAAACATCACCACTGTTTCCAAAACTTTTTAAATAACCCCCAAAACAGAATCTCCATACCCATTAAGCACTAACTCCCTATGTAATTTATTTTTACTTTTTTTTTTTTTTAAGATTTTTATTTATTTGACGGGGGTGGGGTGGGGGGAGAGAGCATGCACAAGGGGGCAGTCAGAGGGAGAGGGAGAAGCAGACTTCCCACTCACTGAACAGGGAGCCCTATGTGGGACTTGATCCCAGGACCCTGCAATCATGACCTGAGCTGAAGGCAGATGCTTAACAGACTGAGCCCCCCAGAGCCCCCATGTAATTCCTTTTTAAACTATTCTATTCTTGGGTACCTTTTTTTGTGCTGCTTTTAGAGATAGGAGCACAGTAGAAATTCTGGTTTGTGTAACCTTTCCTATGGAATAGACAATGTCAGGAAAGAATGGCTGTAGACCTTGGGTCCAGGTTCCTAGGAGGGAGAATCTGAGACTGACCACTCCTGAGCATTGGCCGTGGCCAAGAGACATGTCTGTGTGAGTGGTGCTGCCCCATCCTTTCACTTCTCAAAGAGGAGGTGTCTGCAGAGCTGTCTACATTAGGGGAAAGAGGGGCACGCTGGTGACAAGTAACAGATAATTGTGAAAATCAGACGCATTGGATTCTCTTGTTGAAACATCAGTCTGGGTCCATCTGTTATTCTTGGAAGTCGCTTTAATCAGAACAGCACAGCTGTATTAAAAAGACGGCACTGAGCTGGGAAACTCTTAAATTCTTTGTGTGTTTCCCACATTTTGCTGTTTCATCCTGGAAATACCCATCTCTGAGATGGATATTAAACTCCAGCCCACGGAGTTTCTTAGAAGTCTGCGCTCCAGAGACAGACCACCACCGGGACTTCCAGTCTTGTGCTGAAGACCAAGTAAAACGCAGTGTGTCCAAAGTACTTGGTTTTGAGTGAGAAAATATTTTTAGGCTCTGAGAGCCACGTGAGTTTTACTCTCTAGACCTCTTCCAAGAATTTGGTTTGGCTTCTTGCGGCTCAAAGATGGAAAGTCAAATATTTCCATTAATTTTTACTCTGGGACTACAGGGGAAAAAAAAAAAAGTCTGCTTATTAGTGCACCCAGCTCCCACGTGAAAACATGTGTGTCTTTGCAAATCTGCATAGCTCTGTGTATTGTAAATTTTACCCATTGTTGTAAATTTGAGCATTTTGAAACCTAAGACTGTTAGCCCCTACATTTCCACATCTGCATTGAGGTGGGGATTTTTCAGTAACAAACACGGTAGGATGCGTTGGTGTTCTGAGGAATGTGGGCTGCGTCAGGTGTTACAGGCCCTGCTTACTATGAGTGCATCCGTTTCTGTGTTGTTACCTGCCATATTCCACCGCCACTGGAAAAATCCATTGTTAAGACCTAAGAGATCCGGGCCTCTGGGACCTGCCTTCTTGTAGCTTTACGTGAATCCAGCCCAAGTGGATTTAGAATCCAGCTTATTTCAGACAGTTTGAGACCCAGCTTTTCCCTTGTCCCTTTGGACTGAACAGCTGGGCCCTACCCCTGCTCCCCCAGCCCCACCCCGCCAGATAGGTAGACAGGTGGCTGGGGGATTGGGTGCTATTAGCAGTATTTATTGGCCCCTGTGAGGCTCTAGCTGAACACAAATTCTCTCTCTCTCTGTAAAGGCTTTTGCAGGAGAATGCGTATGGCCTCTGCCCTAGGTCATGACCTTCTTTGGCTTCCTGTCCTCCCTCGGGGGCCAAATTGTTCACTTTTGCCTTTTCTCCTTTGTGGGTATCTACCAACTTTGGCCTCTTCTTCCCAACCTTTAGGCCTCGTCTGTTTATTTGTACCCAAGCCTGCCTCTGATCTGCCGGTCTCTCTGCTTGGATTCCAGCCTCCACATCTCGGTGGCACACTCTGCTTGTGCCTCTGTGAGCCTGTGGTGTTTCCAGACCTTTCCTGCCACGCTCATGTGCAGGCGGGACGAGAAGGGCAGAGGTCAGGTGCCGTCAGTCCCGTGGTTCCTTTCAATTTTGTGGGTCACTTAGCAAATTAGATGTCTCATCCTTGCAGATAAGCAGGATACTATCTTGCATTCTTGGTGCCCATGAAGACTGAACTTAGCTAATTAACCCTGTGTGCTAAACTCGGACCAGGTCACGATTTATGACCAGGAGAGGTAAATAGAAAACATTGAATCAAGACTAGATTCTTCTTGGGACGCCTTGGTGGCTCAGTTGGTTAAACGTCTGCCTTCGGCTCAGGTCATGATCCAAGCATCCTGAGATCGAGTCCCGTGTCCGGCTCCTTGCTCAGTGGGGAGCCTCCTTCTCCCTCTGCCTGCTGTTTTCCCTGCTTGGGCTCCCGTTCTCTCTCTTTCTCTCTCACAAATAAATACATAAAATCTTTTTTAAAAAATAGATTCTTTATTTTGGAGGCTTAAATAAATACTATTTCTTTATTACAAGTATCATGAAAAAAATGTATGTGAAGATCTTATTTGGAAAGAAAACGACTTACAAATTATCTGCAGGAATTAGACATGGCACCATGTACTGTAATCAGTTAAAAAAAAAAAAAAGCAGAGGCAGTTTGTTAAAACAAATCCAGGTGGTTGTCTGTCTGTAACTGAGTTGCATTCCATTCCGAAAATTCATTTATAGCCCTGTTGTTTGGAACGAGTTTTCCCAAGCAGTCCGTGATATACATGGGAAGCTAATCGTCCTGTCCATGTACAAAGACCCAGTACCCACAGTACACCAAGACTTGGGGGGGATCCAGAAGCCCTCTGTGGCTGATCCCGATTTAAACATGTTTGTAGAGTTCCAACCTGGGATGCTGCTGTGGTGAGATGGGAAAATCACATTCTTCCCATGATCGCCTCCCTGGTGAGTGGTGGGGGAAGGAGGCCCCCGTTACTAAGCCAGATGCTCCTCATCAGGGTTGGCATATAGAGTGGGTAAAGGGGGGAGGAGGAGGTGTGCCCAGTGACCTCTCTCTACCAGGCACTGCGCTGGTGCATTCCCAAGGATGCTCTCTGTAGTCCTACAGCTGCCCTTGGGAGGCCTGGTTAGCCCAACTGCAGTAAGGCAGAAGCCGAGCTTCCCACTTCTTGAGGAGGAATGCGAAGTAGGACAGAGGAGTCTTGGGATGGGGGTGTTCCCACCCGCCCCTCCTCGTCCTGGCTATTTGCTGTGCTCGCTCCTCTCCGTGGGCCCCCGGGATTGAGCACACGTGCTGTCCTTATCATGACATTTATGCTTTCCCTCGAAGTCACTGCTCAAGATCAGCGGGTTCTCCCGCCGCCTCCCCGACTCCCTCCCCCTTGGTGGTGGCCTCTATTTTTTTTTTTTTTTCCTGCTCTGGGGAAATAGAAGGGTTAAAAAAAAAATCACATTTTTGAATTCTGATGTTTCATCATCTTGTGTTCACAATCTTGCTTTCCTGCTGCTGCTCCTGACCGGCCCTCCTCAACCCTAGCTGCCTCTGGGGATTCACGGGGAAGCCCGCCCCTGGAGCCTTACTCTCTCCCTTAATGGAGCCCCTGTCCTTGATCTTCCCATCTCTCTTCTCTCCTCCCACCCTCCCACGCTGGACACTGCATTCGAGTGGGACTTTGGGGTTTAAATGTCCCAAACTCCCACGCGGTGCTTCTCCATGCGTGGTTCTCCGATGAGCTGCTTTATAATCTTCAGGGCCCTCGTTAAGAATGCGGGTTCCTTGGCCACACCCCGGACCTGCTGAATCCTCTTCTGGAAAGATGGCCCCGGGAATCTGTGTTTTAACAAGGTCCCCCCCACCCCGCCATCCTATGGGCCTTGAAACGAGAGCACCGTTGACTCTGGGTGTGTTGATCTGCGGTCAGTTGGAGCGTCCTCTTCCTCGTCTGACCTGGTCTCATTCGCGGCTTGTCCCCAGCTGGGCTGCCCCCTGCCCTGTGGGGTTGGGGGCTCCAGGGCGGGGCTGGAGCATCCCTTCTGATGGCATGAATCTCAGGCTGGGGGCTTTCATTTTTCCCTTCTCCCTCTTGCACAATCCCACCCCCTTGGGCTTCTGGGTCTGGAACAGAACCCAGTGTTTTGGGTCCTCTCTCTCCCCCTCAAGATACTGTGAAGGCTCTTTTTGTCCGTGGGGGAATCCAGTGGTAAAGCAGCTTCCTGAACTGTGCTGATGAAGTTTGTGCACAGAGACCATCAAGGATGATCTTAGTTGAATTGTATTTGTTTCTGAGGAAAACTGTACCTGTTTCTCTCTCAGGAGAGAGAGGGCAAGGCCCTGGAATTCAGAGTGAGGCCCTGGATGGGGTTGGGTAAAGGCATCTCCCGGGGAAGGAACTTGTTTTCCTCTTTTCTCCAGCACTGCGCCTGCCATCTGCAAAGACCCCACCTGGGCTGGATGGGAGCCCTAGAAGAGAAGGGGTGGGTAGATTCCAAGCAGCTGCCCCACATGGGGGAGGAAAGGGGACTCTGGCCCAAGGGAGACCTATTCTAGTAACTTCCATGTAAGGATTTCCTGTTTCTTAAAACAGCTGTGAAAGTGTGAGCTTCCAGCTTTTGTTTCAAACTGACTGCATTGGCCTGTTTAAAGGTAAGAGATCAGACCGAAGGGGCACTTCTGAGAAATTCTGCCCGGGAGGGGGAACACCTGTGGACTTCCTCAGGTGGTGGAAACGTTCGGTATGTTCTGTGTGGTTCCCCAAGCCGCATAATACTGTAGGTGAAGTAAACTTGAATTCTTAAAAATAACCCTCACCTGTTTGAAGGCAGCTGTTGGTGTCAAAGGGGCGCGTGTCCCCCACACACCACGGGCTTCGGAGCTGAGGGACCGGCCTTCGGTGGCAAACCGCGCCTGCTGCCCGCACGCTAGGAGGGCTTGGTGCGTTTTTTTTTTTTTAATGTTTGGAAACCTCCAAAGAAGAGTATTTCATGACACCTGAAAAATGACCTGAAATTGAAATTGAGGGAAGTTGTGCTGGAATTTAAGCAGCCGCGCCCCTTCCCGGGCTGCTCATTTCAGATTGTCTTCCAGCTCCTGCAGCACAAGAGAAGTCCTCACCCCCTGGCCTTATCACAGAAGTTTGCTGACCCTGATCTAAAGGATCAGTTTCCCCAGTTGCTTCTGATGGGATGTTTAGTGCTCAGCGGCCTTCTAGTGCTTTCCACTGGCTGTGCCCATCAGACTCACTTGGGGAGGTGGTTCCTGAGATTCCAGTCCTCCTTCCCCCATCTGTCCCTTCCCCCCAGCCCCCATGCCCCGGTGGGTGGGGGGCCAGGAAGTGGGCCCAGGAGTCTAGATTTGCAGCCAGCCAGCGGGAGGCCGTGCCCTGAACCCCGGGATCGATGAGTGGTCAAGCCCCCTCATTTTGTCGTCCTGGCAAGCTGGAAATGCCCTGCCCAGGAGGAATTAAAGTCATCAGTGACAAACCCCTATTTCCTGCTACCGGTAGGGCAGTGGCTCTTGGAACTGAACAGCATCAGATCATCAGATCCCACCTGCCCCCCCCAACCCCCCCAAGGGCTTTTTAAACCGCAGGATCCCGGGCCTCCACCGAGGGTTTCTGATTCCGCAGGGCTCAAGTGAAGCCTGAGAATGGGCATTTCTGAAGGCTCCCAGGTGCTGCCCATGCCGGTCTGGGAGCCACACCTTGAGAACTGGTTTGTAGGGCTTTGCTGGGCTGTGTGTGTGGATTGCTGTCTTTTATTTAAAATCGTATTCTAAATAAAAGCATCTAATACACATCTAATAAACATGTTCTTTAGAAACACATATGGCCATTCACATAGTCCAAGTACTTTTTTTGACTGCTGCCGCCATACAGGACTACTTCTTGAAAGGTGTCTTGTTGGAAAAACAAGGTGTAGTCTGGCGATCTTAGTTTTAATACTAACACCTGTCAGTGGTTTAGTCTGTAACCAGCTAGGAGTGGAGGGCCAGGGGGCGGTTGCTTAATGGAGAGCCACTCCCAAACCACAGCAAAAATAAGAAAGCCTGTGTGTTGTGTGTCAATTATATCCCAAAACATTTCCAAGGAACGTCCACTCTTAGAAGTATTGCAACACATAAGTGAGTTGATTGGGCTTAGACACAACTTTCAGAAGTTAGCTCTGCAAATTTGGACACCTAATGCCTATTTTAACACTGAAGAACAGTTAAGTTGTTAACTCGCTGCTGGCTGTGCACAGCCCTCCTTTTCTCAGTGAGGAGTCAGAGCCGGGGAAGGAAGGAGACTGGGTCTGTATTTAGCAGCTGTGGTTAGAACTCGCAAGCTTTTGAGAGCTAGCTCTGATTTACTGTGCTATCTTATCCCATTGTCTGGGCCACCCTGGCAGAGAGAACTTTGGGCAAGGCAAGGCTGGTGTGGAGGGTGCAGAACATAAGGAAGTGCCCAGCCAGGGTCATGCTGCATTGGTTGGCCCCCCTCCCAACTAGTTGATTCTTAAATTATGTGTCCTGGCCACCTTCCTCTCCTTAGACCTGGCCCTGAACAGAATCTAGGAGCTTAAGCGAGACTGCCTAGGACAAGAGGCCATCTGTAGACTCAAAGTCCCCTCTTCCTTTGCTTTGCTGAAATGATTCATTGAAATGACTTCTGTTGAACAGTCCTACTTGGGTATTTTTCATTTTCTTTGTCAGTACATTTTAGGGAACTTGTTTAAGGTTAAATTGCTTCAGTGCACATTGCCGTGTGTGCGACGATGGTGTGGAATATTTACATGAGTTTTTGAGGGGGAAAAATGCCCCCAAAGGATCTCCTCGATGAAGACTTCATAGCAGGCTTGTGCAATCTCCCATAAAACTCGAGCATTACATTTGCAAATGCAGCACATGGACTGTATTAGAAGTTCCAAGCGCGGTGGCTTCATTTCCGAGGTTCAAGCTGGTCTTTCTTTCATCTAGCTCTTATTTGGGTATTCCAAATCGTTCTCCTAATAATTTTTAAATAATTTAGTGGAATTTTTAAGTGTTCCATGATGGGCAACCGAGTAGCCAGGCCTGGAGTATTCAAGTATTTTTGTCTTTTGGAATGACCTTCTGTTCTGAAATGTATCCACCTTCCTGCCGTGTCAGAGTTCACGGTGGCTTGCTCCAGGCATCTGCTTTCGTTCTTGCAAAGGCAGCTAATGACAGATGTTTATGGGGTATGCTGAGAAACCTCCACTCCTATGACAATGGGCTGGAACATATGCTGTCCCCAGTGTCAGGAAGCTTTGTAACAAAGGACTCCAAAAGAGATCAGGCCACTGGGGAATGTCGCCAGCATGCCTTTGTAAAGGGCAAATCCTGTCCGATTAACCTAATTTCCTTCCCTAAGCACTGATAAACCAGGGAGATTAAAAAAGCAGATTTTCCAACTTTCGCATTTTTTTTCCCCTGATTTAAGAAATGTTCGTAATTAAAAACTGGAGGTTTTTCATTTTAAAAATTTATTCTCCCTCCTCAACACCCACCCCTCACTGAAAGGACTTGGTTAGCAAACGGCAAGTACGTGGGCCTTGTAAACCTTCCCTGGTGGCAGCGTGAGTGAGCGAAGATGGTGGCATCCGGATTCCCATCTTTATTTTGGACGTTCCTGTTTGAGACATTCTCTGCAACCGAATGGATATGTAAATAGCATAGAGGGAACTAGTTCCCGCCTTTTTGAGGGAAGTCCTGCTCAAGCACTATCCATTACGGGCTCGTTGCTACCCTTGATGGAGATTCCAAGATAGTTTGCAGATGTTACTTGTAGCTGAAAGAGCAAAAGAGACTGTAGGCCCCTTTTAGCACTTAGGATAAGGTGGGCTTAGTTAATGACTTTCGTAAGTTCGAGCTACAGTCTGGAATGAAGAGGCATGCTCTCGCTTTTAGCAGCTGTATTGCGGTAAGACCCACATCCCAGACAGTCCACCCAAATTAGTGGCTTTTATGATATTCACAGGATTATGCAATCATCACCGCAGTCCATTTTGGTTACCCTAAAAAGAAACCCTGTACCCCTTAACTGTCTCCCTTCTCCCCAAACATTCCCACCCCGGGCCCCATCCCTAGGCAGCTGTTCCCCCATCACTATGGATAGGCCTCTTCTGGACGTCTCGTGGGAGGGGAATCCCACAACGTGTCATCTTCCGTGAGCGACTTCGTCCGCTTCTCAGCACGGTGTTTTCACGGTCCGTCCGTGTTGTCGCGTGTACCAGCATCCCATTCCTTTGTATTGCTCCGTAATATTCCATCGTATGGCTATGTCACATTTTTACTTTAATAGTCTCTTAAAGCTAAGTCACAGAGAAAAATACAAAAGAGAAAGGACAGCTAGTTATATAATGCCACTTTTCATGTGGCTTATAATGGGTCACACTTTTAATATTTCCAAAAGGATGATATTTTGATGTGTAAGCTTGAGATCAGGATAATTGAAAGCGGTGACCTAATTCTTATATGCATTAAAAAAAAACACAGTTTAGACTTTCTCCTAGATTCTATTCCTAGCTATGGTCTCATCTCTGAAAATGTTACTCTTTTTCAAAGTTCTGGGAGGATTGCAAGATCATTAAGGCTTAGAGAAGGTTCATTAAGGTTCTACAGAAGCTGTCCAGGAAGTGGGTTATATAGCATGGAGGAGGCTAGTGGGTTAATTGAAGCAGATGGGATAGTTACATCGATAGTGCGGACTAGCTGTTCTCTCCCACTGGGAAGAAAGGATGTCAGCCCGGATGGGAGAGCTGGTAGCACAGGGAGGGACATCCTGACCTCAAGGACATCTCGGAATGACAGCAGAGGGGCTGACCGACTCCGCCTTTGAGGATAAGTAGCGGGCCTCCCATCTATCTGGAAAAGGAGGAAAGCTACAGATTTTAGAGTTGAGGATTTCCAGGCTTCATTTTCCTCCTGTCACTCCTAAGCAAGTGACAGATTGTCGTGAATATTTCCTTGTACAGGTGAGACTGGTGTCATCCTGACCCAAGGCACAGATGAGAATCACTGCAGATTGCCTTGACATTTGACAAGGTTGGAGAAGTGGAGCAATTTTTTAAGAGAGAAGCTGTAACTTCAAGACGCGACCTTTGATACTGATTTTTTTTTTTTTCTGCAGCGGACTTTTGAGGTGGTCTAAGTGGTGTCTTGAACCATCCCTGCTTCATTTCGGAAGTCTTGCTCCCCCTACTGGTCCCTCTGGGTACAGTGTTCCTTGGCTACTCTTTGGGGCTGCCTGGCAAGGCTTTGGAGGGATTCCTGCAAGAGATGCGTGCAAGGAGGTTCACACGGGGCATTTTACTTCAAGCACTTCTTGAGTGATTTGGGGAAGGAGAGGACAGAGGAGATCACGTAGTATTGCCGGATCGGTTTGTTATGGGAGTGGACTTGGCCCTGGATGCTTTGATCAAAGTCATCTGGGAGTGAAAACAGAAGCACGGGAAACCTTGTTTGGTTCTACATGGGAGGGTCCCAAGGGCCAGTTAGGACGGCCTGGTGACCAACCCAAATGGACTGGAAGAAGTGAGGCCAACCAGCCTGCCCTCTGCTGAGGGACTCCTGGCCGCGAGTCACAAAACCTGTTAAAGAGGTTCGATTAATGTTCAGAAGCCGGAGGCATAAAGTGAGTTAATTTTGGGGTACCTGCTGCCCAATAAACCTTTGTGAATGAATGCGCTGAGGGTAGAATTGAAAATAAGACCCAGTGGAAGTAGTCAGTGTACACATGCCAGGAGAGGAAAGCGGTTTCTGTACCTCCAGGATTAAGCCAGTGTCTGTATCATTCACAGACAGCACGTGTGTGGCCTAGAATCTGTACTGTGTGCTGTGTGGTGACCTTTTTTAAGCTAGGCTTTTTTAATGGGATTGGTTATTTAAGACTTTGTTCTTATAGGGCTTGTTCACTGCATCTGTGTGTATGTCTCTGTCCCTCTGTCCGTCCTAGCCGCTGATAAGCAAATCTTTACTAATTTCGTCAACTAAATGAGCCAGTAATATCGTGTTTGTATATTGATACTTCTTTCTTTTCTACGTTGACTTTATTTGGTGGGATCCTCCCAGTGTACCCAATTCAGCAAATAAAAGAGAAATCACGAGCACGATTTTGCATATCTGAGGTCTCAGAAGGTCCCTACCTCCCATCATCCCTGATGTGGGGATGCTGCGTGAGCCTGGCGTTTACAGAATTCTCTGTGGTTTGTATTGGCTTGATCTCATTTTGATCCCATAGCAAGTCTGTAACCCAGATTTCTGGTTTTTCTTTTTAAAAAGTCACTTATAAAGATCTGCTCATGACCACTTCTCTGTTGCAGAGACAGAAACGATTTTGAGGGGGGGGGCTCAGTACCTGGGTACCTGACTTCCCAGTGTAAAAAAAGGTAGGTAGCTGCGGGTGAGATTCTGGGTTTAAGTACAACTTTTTCTTTAAAAGTGTGAAACCACACCGGGGCGAAGAAAAAGGTCCCAGAAAGTAACGGTTATGTTTTCATTCTCTCCTTGAAAGACTTCAAATTCAGAAATATAAAATCGACCCCAAGTTAGAAGTAAAGTTTTTTTTTTTTTTAATTTTATGTATTTATTTGAGAGACATAGAGTGAGAGAGAGCATGAGACAGGAGAAGGTCAGAGGGAGAAGTGGACTCCCCATAGAGCTGGGAGCCCAATGCAGGACTGGATCTCAGGACTCCGGGATCATGACCTGAGCCAAAGGCAGTTGCTCAACCAACTGAGCCTCCCAGGCACCCAGAAATAAAGTTTTCATGTTGTCTACTATTTTAGTTAAAAGCCATTGACATTTGACATGGCAGGAAAAACCCTGGATGAGGTATTTACTGTCCCCTCCCTCTCCCTGCCCCCCCATACCCCCTAGTTTTTTAGAGCTCATTTTAACGTATCAGAATTACGATCACGTTGTATTTCTCTGTACGTGAGCTTTGCCTCATCTCTTTCTCCTTACCAATGTCTGTTATGTTTTTTATGCGCTTTAATAACTGAGAATTTTATTTTGCTTTCTCAATTCTTTTTTTTTTTAAGATTTTAAGTAATCTCTGCACTGAACGTGGGGCTTGAACTTACAACCCTGAGATCAAGAGTCCCCTGCCCTACTGACTGAGCCAGCCCCTCTAAAATTATTTAAAAAAAAAAAAGAAAAAAAGCAGCTGGGAGTTGGAGTGTCAGATTTAATGTCAGGCCAGCATAAATAAGAAATCACTGAATGAATTGGTAGGGCTCTTTGATGAAAATGTCTTTCCTGTGATTGCTGGGCTTGGCAGAAGGACTAATGCTCCAAGGGATGGCTGTGTAAGACCAATTAATTTCTCACTTGCCTAAAAGCATTCCTCTTTGTCTTACAGAAATTCCAGGCCTAAAATTGCCATGAGGATCAGGCTTACTGAGTAAATAGTTTAGATATTCGTCTTCTTGGTTACTTTGTGTGGAGAAAAGTGTAAGCCATCTGGGCTCTCGTCCTTTTATCTTGCTGGCTCCGAAAGACAGCAAATAGGGCTTTTGTTTGTAGGTTAAGGCAGATGTACGAGCCTGCTATCTTAATTTCTTTTGTATGGCTGGCATATATTTTAGCTGCTCTGAAATGTTGGGAAGATTTCAAACCAAGCTGGGGAAGAACAAAATACATCGGTGGGTTTTCTTCACCGCTAAGTTGACTCGTTCAGATACTTTGTGAACAAGTGTCTTCTGAAATAAGGACATTTATTTAACAACATTTGGAAGTTTCTCTAAATTCATTGTTAATCTGGGTTTCGATGTTGTTTCATGTTGTTTTCTTTGCCAGATGTTTAACTTATGTCTGAATCCTGCAACTATGATTCAGTTTCAGTGTACGTAAGAGGAGAATGTCAGATCCTGAAATATTTTGCTGTGAATGTATTATGGAATAGTTTCCCCTTCCAACCACAAAACTGCAACAGTCTGTAAATGTATCCTCCTAACTACTTGTTGCTGGTGTTGTTAACTTTATAGTTTGTACTTTATTCTAGTGGCATAAAGACTATTGCCAATGCAAATGTAGTCATAATGGACTTTTATGTGAATGATGCCTAGAAGCTGTCTTTTGAGTGTATTTTTAGTTACCTTTGGAAAAACTATTATGTTAAAAAAAAAAATAGGTGCGGCAGGGGGTACAATCCTGGGTGTCCATTGGCCGGTTAGGCTCTAACCGACGATAAATGCATGTAATATGCAGATGATAGACTGAAGCTATTTTTCACTTATCAAAATGAAAGGAGAAAAATGCTTTTAAAACGATTAATTCAGGTAGAGACTGTAAGCACTGCTTGTCTAGGTCCTATTATTTTAATCTTCCTGAGTGATACTCATTTTTCTAAATGTAGTTGAAAAAACTCCTATGTCCACAAGGAATGCTGATGCCTAGGCACTGCTCCAGGGGAGCCCTGACCTATAGTTTCTAGGACTTGAATTTAAGCAGCGTAACCAAGTGTGCCTGCTGTCTGCAACAATGGTGGTGATGATGCCAGTGTAGACACCAGCCTCATGAGTTGTCTAGTGGACAGACTGGTCCTTCTCTCCGTAGCTGGTAGGTATCAACTCCCGGTGTTTCACTAATGGTAGGATCAGCTGCTAGAGCTTCCTAAAGACTTAAACTAGTCCTAAATGATGTTGAGAGAAGCGGGGCGGGTAGGGGATTGGCCAAATCCAGTTTGCGAAACGCTCCATTATTTTTCCGAAATTAAAAGCACACATTTAATCTTAAGTCCCGCAGTTAAAAAAAAAAAAAAAATCTGTCTACTTCATTATACTTCCCAGACAGCAAAAGAAGCTATTGGTCAAATGAACACCCATTACCAGGCCTTCATTTTGAGAAATGCTGACCCAGATGTTGCTTCCATTTTTGTGGTTGCTACTTTCATTTGGGTGCTTATTAGCATTAATCAGCTGATAGCAACATTGTCTTTAGGGTCGGGGAGTCCCATACGAGTACGATTTGGGGGTTTTCCTATTTTTTAAAAAACTTTATTAAAAGTGTGTTTGATTACTGTATGTCTCTTTCCTTGGCCTCTGATTTCCATGAGGGTAGAGGCCGTGTTTCTTATGGTCCTTGGCATTACCCCGGCACAGCCCAGAATGTTGCCCCTAATGTTGAGGGGATGAAGGAATGAAAACAGGCTTCTTCTAGGCTGTGTGTATTTCAAATTCTACCAGACCCAAAGAGATTCAGTTACGGCTGTGTTGAGGTCAAGGATTTACCTTAAGTAGTCTGGAGAGGTGTATCTCAGCGATGAAGTATGACTCTGGTCATAAAGACAGCAGCATCCCCCGCTATCAGTGCTGCCATCCGAATAACTTTAGAAAATTACATAGCCTTAATCATCTGTTTTCTCACCCACGATGTGACGATGGTCCTACTTACCTTTCAGGGTTGGTTTCACGATGTGGCGATGGTCCTACTTACCTTTCAGGGTTGGTTGGAGGAAAGGGGGAGGGTGCTCAGGGATGTGCTGACATCGTGTATACTTAGCACCTGTCTTGTATTAGGAAGTGTCCTCCCAAAGGCAGACCCCATACCGTAATGATCTTCCCCACCTTTCCATACCAGCTGGCTGATGAGGAAGCTCTTTTTGTCACCCGGCTTCTCTTCGTCCTGTCTTAGCTACTTTGACAGCAAAGAAGTGAGACGATGGAAGCTTTGGAAGATGAGGGTGAAACATGCTCTTCTATGATGACCAAAATCTAGAACTTTCCCCTGGTAATGGACTCTCTGGAGCCAGGTGTTTGCTTTCACGCTCGGGTGTGGGAGGGAAGGAAGAAAAGGCATCTGGCAGATTGATTCTAGAACATACAGTCTCACACCCAGCCATGACTGCCACCCTTCGGTGATTTCACGGTGGTTTTCAGTGTTGCAAAAAGCTTGGTGTGAACAAACCTCCATCCAAATCCTCTTTAGTCTTGTGATGCTTAAAGATAGTAGTGTTATAATTAATTCTCCAATCTTGTGTTTCTGTTTGGCCTCGTTTTACTTTGAAAACAAAATCAGTGATACAACCACGCACATGGTTGGCTGCAGTCATTCTGTTTCTGATGTTTCTCATCCTGTGGCTGCTGCACCTGTAGGAGGGTGATTCCTAGCCTTGGGATCCCCGTGTCCCAAGATTCTGGACCAACATAGTTATCCCACCTTTTATATTATCAGGTAAGGGCATTGGTAATTCTTGCCATTATTTTAATTTTAAAAGACAATTTTTTTAAGTGGGTTCCACCCTGGGTGTGGACCCAGATGTGGGACTTGAACTCATGACCCTGAGATCAAGACCTGACCTGAAGTCAAGAGTCAGGCCTGATGATGCTACCACACCGAGAGTAGGGAAGATGTAGAATAAAGGACAGCTTGTTTAAAGGGGAAGAAATTAAGCTTTATGAAAAACTAGTTCCGTTGTCTTTGATTTCTCACTTGGCTACTGAAATTTAACAGCCCCAGTTAAGAATTTGGAAGTCCTGGGGCACCTGGTGGCTCATTCGGTTGAACATCCGGCTCTTGATCTCAGCTCAGGTCTTGATCTCAGAGTCGTAAGTTCAAGCCCTGCATTGGGTTCCATACTAGACATGGAGCCTACTTAAAAAAAATTAAGAAAATTAAGGGAAAAAAAAGAATTTGGAAGTTCCTGCTACAGTTGAATTCAATGAGAGGAATCTTTTCCTGACAGAAAATGCACTCCCTACTCCAGGCTTAGAATTCCTGGACTTTGTCTTAGGGAAGAGGTTAGTACTGTAGTTCACATTTTAAAATTACTCTCATTCCTTTTGTTTAAAGATAAGGTTTGATTATTTTTATACATCTAGTTAAGGCTTCAGTTACATGAGTGCCTACGTGGCTCAGTCATTAAGCATCAGCCTTCAGCTCAGGTCATGATCCCAGGGTCCTGGGATTGACCCCCACATCGGGCTCCCTGCTCTGCGGGAGGCCTGCTTCTCCTTCTCCCATTCCCCATGCTTGTACTCCCTCTCTCACTGTCTCTGTCAAATAAATAAATAAAATCTTTAAAAAAATTTAAAAAGCCTTCAGTTATGTTTTGGTGGGATAATTAAGACCATATATTCAAAAAAAGGAGTATATATCTGGACTCCCCCTGCTTCAGATAAAATCTTACCGGAAAGCTTATAAACTGTGCAGACTACATAAGGAGGGGTAAGAACCCCCTCATTTCGTAACTGGGGTTTCTGTGAAACTCTGAGTTTTGAAGACCTTGATTTAAGAGCCATTGAGAATGATCTAGTCGATGTAGCACGTGTTCTTAATGTTGCTATGATTTTCACCTAATTTCACAGTTGCATTGACCTAGTTTTAAGAACAAAAATCAGAATACAAGATGGAACCTAGAATTAGTGGTTGACTGTAGGTTCTTTCGCTCTCCCAAAAAACTAGACATTTGGTTCTGGTAGGTTAATTTAGCAAAAAGATCAACTGAGTAAGTTTTTTTGCTTTGTTATTAAATATTCCTCTTACATTAATTCCTTTCATAACTACATATTTGCCCTTTTCGACTGTGAATCTAGAGAAAGTGAAGAGCCAGTTAGGCAGGCTTCTGGAGAAAGTGTAGCGGACCAGTCTTGGACAGTTGGGTGTCCTCTTTGTCTTCAGGAGTCACTGTTGTCTGTTCCACTTACCTCACTAAGGGGTGCTCTGAGAAACTCCACGGACGTGAAAGATCTGTGTGGGTGTGTGGTGGGGGCCAACAGCCGTGAAATCCACCCCTTTGGGGAATTTTGTGAGGAACTCGGCGCCCAGCAGATCAACCTTGAGTTGGATGAGGAATTCGTTCTTCAAAGAAGTGGATAAAATTGTTTGGAAGAAAATTTTTTTCTAGTAGTAGGATTTGAAGGACTCATTTGAAGGATACACAGGGGAAACAAGATGGAAAAGGGAAGGTTTATTGAGGGGAGGAGGCCACGGAGAAAAAGGGAGTGGACTCTGTGTGGGGACTAGGTCAGCGGCTGATTGGATGGGTGACTTAGGAAAACCCACTTTTCCTGTTGTGCCCACTCCTTCCCTCTTATGAGTCTGGGGTGTGTGTGTGTGTGTGTGTTTGGGATAAAGTATCATAAAGCACTGTGGGTTTGTATTTGAAGCTCTTATGTAACCATGTAATTATTATTTACTGGTGTCTTCATTTAGCCTTCCCAGCCTAACTTGTGCAAACCAGTTTTCACACTATTAACAGATTCAGAAGACCTATAAGCTTTCTGGTTGAGCATTAACGTCCTGTTTTTCATGTCAGTTTTTACCATTTTTAAAAAGGAAATCTGTAATTTACCCATCACTGTAAATTTGATATGTTCTACGAAAGCGCAGGTACTTAGCATAGATGTAGTTTTAAAATACTCTTCCATTTTAATTTGATTTTTAGCAATGGGCAGGCAAAGGTGACTTAAAAATATTTAAGAAGCTAAAACCATATTAAAAAGTTAGCTAGGGAAGTTTTAGGACCTTATGCAAACAAATGCAACAACATATTTTGAACCCAGAAAGCATCACTCATACATACCTACTAACAAGGACTCTCTGGGTCCTAGTTTTCTCACTTATAAATTTAGGATTAGAATAGCACCTTCCCAGAGGGATGATTGCCAGATACAACACAGGTATCTTCCAGGTTATATACAGAGAAGAATTGCCATGATTATGTATACATATGTGTGTATAGATATTTATGCACTTGTGTATGTAGATGTGCATACACAAGTGAAGAGCGTATTGGAAGGGGGTCATTGCCATAGCAGTTTAAAAAGCAGGGCTGAGGCGTGGAGCATGCTTCTAAGCTGGAGCATGTGGGAGGTTTAGGACATGGGGAGATCGTGCGGAACCAGGCTGGCTGGGCATGGGTTTCCTGGCTGCTAGGGTGGCAGGGAAGGGCCTCGTGAATGTGGGGTCAAGGGCTCAGGGCTCGGAGCCCAAGGGAATGGGAGGAGGTGGGGCAAGCAGAACCAGAATCCGTAGCACAATTTTTCAAGGCAACAAGCCTTTGACAGTTTCTCAGACGAGCCAGAGGGCCGACTGCAAAATTGGACAGACCACCTTCCCTTGACCTGTGCTTCTGGGTCATCTAAACCTGTGTTTTGTAACGCCCTGTCCGATGCCCGTGACCACCTTGACACCAGGGAGGGCGAGGTGTTTGTGAAGCCCTTGGACAGATCAGGAAGGTTCCGAGAAGCAGACCTGTTTGTGTCCGGTCATATCCCTGAAGTGTCGGGAGTGCTGCGAGGAGGGGATTTCCCCGGCGAACTTAACCTCCCGCTGCCTGGAGCCCTGCACCTTTATAGTACAGCAAAATACCAAAATACCAAAAAGGTATTTTGAGGACCAGTTGCTCCGTCTGCCCTTTCCCTTGATGGGGTCTCTCCGCTCCTTCCGTCAATGGCCTTCATTTTCTCAGCCTCTTGCTCCGTGCCAGGCATGGAGTCAGTAGGTGTTGAATAAAAGCTTTTGGCAAGAGTCAGACCAGCAGACATAAGCCCCCAACCCCATCGGGACACATAAGACATTGCACTCATTTAAACTACGACAGGTGTGGGGACATGTTTTCTGCAGCGTGCATGTATTTGTAAAGGATTTCCCACACAAGGCCGTTTCTGAGGGCTTGCTTTATGCTGGGAAACCAAGGATATGCCCGCCACCTGACTTGCTGTTTGTTACAGAGTACACCAGTCCTACTGCCGACGGTCCCCGGAAATGATAGCCTCGTGGCTACCGTGATTGACTGCCCTTGTGCCCTGGTTACAGATACTGTGCCAATCTCGGCAGGAAACATCATGGCTGTGCCTGCTCGTGGGCTAACAGGTGCCAGACCGGTGTAAAAACCAAAACAACAAAACAAAACAAATCTCCCCAGGCCCCGAGTGTGGAATAATGAGGTCAGAACAAAGAGATCGTGGCCTTTATTAGACACACTTACAAAAAAGCGTATTAACAAAAAACAGTTCGCAAGAAGAGTTGGCCTAGAAGTCTGCTTCCTCTGAAGACTGCAAACGGAACGTGGCTTTGTTGAGGGCGGGTCTGAATTCATGACTGGGGTCTCAGATCACAAGGGCTCCTGTATTTCGATGGTCTGTGGAGCTCATGAAACATAGCCATCCTTTCCACTTTGGAGAAAGTGGAAAAAATAAAAATTGTTCAAATGAAGATTGACCTCTAGCCTTGCTATTTCATGGTTGCCCAGGCATAATTTAAAAGGTACTTGCAGGGTGCCTGGGTGGCTCAGTGGGTGAAGTGTCTGCCTTTGGCTCAGGTCATGATCCCAGAGTTCCAAGATCGAGTCCCTCATCCGGCTCCCTGCTCAGTGGAGAGTCTGCGTCTCCCTCTGCCCCTCACCCCGCCCCTCACCCCACTTGTGTGCCCTCTCTCATTCTCGTTCTCCCTCTTGCTCTCTCAAATAAATAAAATCTAAAAAAATAAAAAGTATTTGCCGAGGCAAATTTTTGTGTTAGTACAAAGTAAAGACATTTTAAGCTGTTTTTCTAAAATCTGAAAAAATCCGTCTGACTATTGAGTTCTAGCCTGCTTAATTAACAGAATCGTTTGTATTGTTAATCATTTGTTCTGACATTTTGTACAGAAATATTGTCTCCATTTTAATAGGCTTAGTTCGACTTCCAAAATGATTACCTGTAATATCTCAATTCCTCTAATACACAGTGAAAAGACTTAAAACTGAATTCATTTGAAAATGTGCATTGTTCCCGAATAATACTTTTGTGGGGGGTCTGTCTTCAGGGTTATGTAAGCAGCTCCTACAAATTTTAAGTCACTTTTTTTTTTCTTAAGTAAAGATACACTACACTTCCCTTTGTTGAATCTTTTTCCCCCCATACGTTGGTTTTAACTTTCTTTGTAGCAGCCAATTTAAATAAGGGCTTATATGCTATTTTGTTGTTGTTGTACTGTGTTGGCAATTATAACATCTCCTCTGAAGATAAGTAAATTCCTGGTAGTAGTAAGTACTAGACTCTGGCATCTTTCACAAGGGCTTAGAGGAACACGAAATAATCGAGTGTCACCAGTGAAACGTGAAGCGAGGCGTCTCCTGGGGCAGGTATGGTTGAACTCGTCTGCGTTAGGTTTTCTTTTTAATTGCCATGTTGCAGTTTATCCGTAGGAAACCTACAGATAAACCTAGGAAAGCCAGAGACTGTCAGACCTTGCTCCATTGTGTTCATCTTTTTTTTTTTACCTGGCCGCCCACACTCCTGTTCTTCCTTCCTGGTTCAGGAAACTTGGAATTGAAATACACAAGAGCCTCTTACAACTGTAACCATGTGGTTTGTGGAGTATAGGGCGTGGCAGAACCGAGGCTTTGACCCCAGGTCTTTCAGGTGATGTGGAGTGTGTGCTCTTTGGTGTTTTAACTACCTAAGCACTGACTTGGTACCCAAGTCTCTCAATTCTTAGAACTTTTCTGTTTCCCTGAAATGTACTGCTCAGTCTCCCAAGCACAAAAATCCCGAAACTCGTCTTCTTCCTTGATGTTCAGTTTGTCAATATCCTGAAGATCCTTCCCTGTGTGCTGTGAGCCGCTCGAACTCAGATCCATATCCGTTCGTGCTGGCTGCCTTATGGACCCGCTTCCTGATTTCTCTTTCCCCACCCCATCACACGTGGGTATGTAAGTGTCAGGAGTAATAATTGCACCTGTTAAACGTGGCTGTATCACACCAGGCTCGTTCTAACCATTATCTTACCGTCCTGTGAGCCTTCTGCTTCAGTTACCTTCTGTTAATCTCAGGATCCCAGACTGTGCCTCTGAGCGGACACTGTGGTCTCAGATGCCGTCTGGTGGTTCCCAGTTGTCGCCTACACCATGGTCATCGTAGCTGATCGCCACAACCCAGTTTCCTGACTCCACCCAGACCTCTCCCCAGTCGCAACCCCTGGAGGGAAGGGCTCAGGTGCCTCATCCATCCATTCTGCTGGTAGCTCTTCACACTGGACCCCCACCAGGTCTAGCCTCGGCCTGGGACTCGTCCCGGGTCTTATGCACTGACCCAGGCCCCTTCTTCTGGTGCTGTGCCCGAGGTTCTGCTGATCTGCCTGGGTGTTCAGGGAAATTGCAGAACTCAGTTCAAAAAGCAAGGTAATGGGTCGCCTGTCTGGCCTCGTCGGTGGAGCATGCGACCCTGGATCTCAGGGTTGTGAGTTCGAGCCCCATGTTGGGTATAGAGATCACTTAAAAATCTTCCTTAAAAAATTGTTTTGGGGGCACCTGGATGGTTCAGTGGGTTAAAGCCTCTCCCTTCAGCTCAGGTCATGATTTCAGGGTCCTGGGATCGAGCCCAGCATCGGGCTCTCTGCTCAGTGGTGAGCCTGCTTCCCCCTCTCTCTCTGCCTGACTCTCTGCCTACTTGTGATCTCTCTGTCAAATAAATAAATAAAATCTTAAAAAAATTGTTTTCTAATTCCTAAAATTTTTTTTTAAAAAGCAAGGTAAACAATGCTGTTTATGTTTATAAGTCACAAGGACTGTCACACTATAATGCCTTGTGGGGGAATGAAGCAAATGACACTTCTTAGCTTTCTTGGGACATGCTGCAACCCACCCAGGTACTCATGGGAAAGTTACGGTGTCACTTTCAGTCTAAGGGACTTGCTTATCAGTGTTTGTCTTCACGTTTTGGGGGAAGGATTTTGTTTTGCAAAAACCTACTGAGCACACTACTGGTGCTATTTGCTCTCACAGTTACTGGTTTGGGCATAGTGTGTTTTCTTAAAGAAGTATGAATCCTGAACAGGGATTCTTAGTTTGGGCGTTAATTCAGAATTCTATAATTCTCTGCAGAGTGTATAAGTTTCTGGAAGTTCTGATTTTGCTTTGTTTTTGCCTGAACCAATACTGACTGTATTTGAGAGAGAAATTGAACAAAGTGCTATACTATTTGATTCATTAACATTACGGACGTCCTAGACAGATGGGAAGGACCTTGCAGTAGAAAGTTTTATAGAAAGATCTATGGGCATATTTAATATTACTAATAAATAAATATATGGACGTATTTCTTCAGTTCTCAGCTAACTCCATTTAAGGACTTTGGAGGGCCTTACCTATTAAGGATTTATTAGTAGTGTGTCTACTAATTACAGGAAGATCTTTCTCGGGCTTAAAGAAAATATTCCTGCAGATTAGAGAAAATCTAGTCTCAAGTATCTTGCAAGCAAAGACGTCGGATCTCTTGCGTGGCAGTCTTTTGCCGGTGGCCAATTTGTGGAAAGAAGACCGTTGGGGAGATCAGAAAGGAGGCCCATAGCAATGGGCCTCCCCTTGTGTTGTGAACACCCATTACTCTCTGCCACCTGTCACTTGATGTCAGGGGACTGTGCATTCAGAAGAGGAAGTGGTAGATGGTGCCCTGGCTTCATGCCCAGGCAACATCAGGACAGCAGCAACTTGCACAAATTCACCCTTGTATGAAATGCTGGCCTGAATTGTTATGAAACCTAATGCTCATGACAGCTTCACTCTGCTAAAATGATTCTACTCTTCGGTTATTGTTCAGGAAATAGAATGTGTTGTTTTGAGACATCCCAATCCTCTGAAATAATGGTTAATAAACTGATTTCAAGTAGAGACCTCTTGTGTCCGCTTTTTAATCGAGAACATGAACTCTCCATGGAAGGAGCTCCCTCGGCCTCTTTTGCAGAAGCCTGTTGACCTTGACACTGGGAGTGGCAGATGCCCTTGAGCACGTGCGTTGAGGTGGGGGGCTAGCCAAGCGCTCGGTGTGACTTTGCTCATAGCAACTGCAGGAAGCAAGCCTCTTGTTTTCTGATTTCTGGACATAGAAACTGAGGCACGGAGCGGAGAGGCCTTGTTCCCAAGGCTCTGCAGTCTTGGTCCTTTGTGGCGAGGATGTGAGCCGGCATTTGAGCTGGGATCAGTGGGATGCCAGACACGGTGATCCTAATTGTGGTGACTTGTCACAGCGACCACATGTTGGACAGGTGAAGCAAATGATGGCTGGTGACTTCTCAAGACTTCTGAGTTTCTCCACTTAAACCCCCAGGTGTAGCTTTGTGTATCGGTATTTGCCTGATTTGACCACACGGGAGATGCCCGGGCTCTGTGTAGCCTGGTGTCTTCCAGCCAGGGGCATTATGACGTTCAGAAATGTGTGGGGTTCTGTCCTGTTGTCACTGAGACTGAACCCAGACGCATTTAGGGGTGAGGGTCTGGTCACTGAACACCTGCCCGGGAGTGGTAAAGATCTGTCCTCTCTGCATGCCACAAGTGCACTTTACCTCGGACGGGGCACTCTGCTGAGGCCCCCGGGTCAGTGATGCAGCTTTTTTACACAAGTGGCATAAAGCCAGGAAGGGTTGGGCTGGTGGCAAGATGGTGACATATCCCTGAAGAAGAGCAGCAGGGCAACAAGGCGAAGAGGGGAGGCCACACCCAGACTGCAGGGAACCTGGGGACCATGACCAGGCTGGTCCTGTTTGAGGCGGACGTGGGCATCGTCAGCTGGACCCTCTTAGCTCTCCCTCCACCCCCTCCCCTGCTCCTGGCCTTCTCCTCTCCAGACTGCCTTGAGCTCAGCCTCACCTCTGTGGTCAGCTCTGGGCTTTGGTCTTTACAGGATGGGTCCACTGGTCATGGGCAGGCTGACCTTGTTCTAGAAATGCTAGTTTGGCCCCACCATGTCTCTCTGGGCCCTTTAATCAGCAGACTAGGGGTCATCAGGATGGCTGAGGGGACCCCATTATTTGAGGGGGGCTCGGCATGCATCCAGGGAGAGGCTCCCATGCAGTGACTCCCTGGGCCGCGTGCCTGGTTCAAGTATTTGTTAATTAAAAAAAAAAATTCAGCTTTATTGAAATATAATTCACACCCCATAGAATTTACCCATTTAAAGTGCACAGTTTGGGGTGTTGAGTATATTCACAGAGTTGTGTGGTCATCACCATGGTCCGTTTTAGAACATTTTTATCACCTCAAATGGACACCTCAGACCTGTGAGCAGTCGCTCCCCAGCCTCCCCCGCCCCAGAGCCTGGCCACCACTGATCAGCTTTCTGGCTCTGACTTTGCTTCTTCTGGACCTGGGCTATAAGGGGAGTCCTAGGACACGTGCCCTTCATCATCTGACCTCTATGACTCGCTTTCAAGGTTCACCTGTGTTGTTGCACATCTCAGTGCCGTGTTCCTTCTCGTTCTGGGGGCTGCTCTGTGGTATACCGTGGAGGTGTGCCCCGTGACCTTCTTCCGTTCCTCTGCTGATGGATGTGTGGGTGGCTTCCACTTTGGGACTAACAGAAATCACGCTGCTGTGAGCATTCATGCACGACCGTTTGCATGGACGCGATTTCATTTCACTTGTGTATATGCCTAGGCGTGGAATTACCCTTTGAGGAGCGGTCAGTCTGTTTTCCGAAGCAGGTGCATCGTTTCACGTTCCCTCTGGCAGTGGAGGGATTAACTCCCATCCTCTTAATGCAGTGTATCTAGCTGGCTATCGAGAGATGAAGATAGCATTAACAAATTATGGGAAAACATTCAGAGTGATGAAAATAGTGTGGATTAAGGCATTCCTAATGCACATCTTGAGACGGAGTCGATGGCTTTGCTTTCAATGCAGCTCTCCTGGGCTTTTGGATGTCCACCAGGCGGGAGGTTGTCCCTTTGTTACTTTTCATCATGGTGCTCTTGACCCATTTCTATCTGCTCCTGTCACATGCAGGCAGTTGGGAAGTTTCTGGTTTTGTCCTTCTCTGTGATCTTTGCCCTGGAAGGGAGGTGGAGGCAGAGCCCTGGTGGTGGCTGCCGCCTGAGGGCCTGCAGGTGTGAGTGTGAGTGAAGGTAGGTGTTGGTGGGAGGCTTTAGTGTTGGGTCCGCATCCTGGAGGAGGCACTGCTGTCTGGTTGAATGGTGACCACTTGGTGGTGACAGAGACACTGTGGGGCCCCCTTGTCCTTTTTATACTGTGTTTTGATTCTGTAACATTCTAAAGTAGAAATTTGAAGAGATGCAAGCTTATTATAAGGATATCTATCATCAGAAAGGAAGGCTCTCCAAACCCCCCTTTTGGGAAAGCTAAGGGGAGGAGGATGATATTGACAAAAACATGGCCATGTTTATCCTCATGACCTTGGGTCTCAAGTCTGAGATTTCAACCAGATTCCGTTAAGTTTCTAAACCTCAGGTGCTCTGGCTTTTGGATATTCAGGCCAGATTTCCCATAGAGGATGTGCAGGGATTTTATTTCCTGTGAGTTCGTAGGTACCTGCAAAGAAACAATTCCTTGTTGGCGCTTTTCAGGGGAAAGACAAGCAGTGTTCTTAGGTTGCTCATGGTCCCTGTATTAGCAAGAATATCTCAGTACATGGTATTTTCTCATTAAATATACTTTCTAAAAATGAGATCTTTGCCATCTTTACTTAGTGATCTATTATATTTTTCCAGTCTGTTCTCTTTCAGGCCTTCTGCCTCTTTTTCATCCTTCCAGTATTTCCAGTAGAGTTTTCTGCCATTTCTAGAGATTTCCCTGGCAGGGGGGTGGGGTTGGCATCCGGGGGCAGGGTAGGAGCTCATTATTCCATGTTCTGATTTGTTGTGCTTTGTCTCTGGCATTTTCTTTCACCTGAGTGGTATGTTATCTCCTAGTTCTTGTACCACAACTTTGAGTCAAGCAGGTCTCTTGTGCCTTTGTGGATATTTAGCCACACTGACTTTTGGTTTCAATCTGGACTCATTCCGATTCTATTTGTTCACTGAATTAAATAAATGCTTTGAGGTTGTGTCTCTTCTTACTTGATACTTGGAAATGAGGGGCCTGCAAAAAATATGGTGCTTACAGCTAGGATCCATAAAACTATTTTGACTCCGGTTTTCAACTCTGAGATGTACACATACTTGGCTCAAATATGCCTTTTTCATTTCACTCAAGAGCAGCCAAGGAATTACTGTCATTCAGTTTAAGGCTGTTCCAAAGCAGCCAGTAAATGCAAAACATTGATTTACAGCTCAGCCTTGGGAGTTGGGTTGTTGATGACCGACGCAGGGTGCTGATGATGTGATCTCAGCAGCATGGAAGGACAGCTGGGGCTCATCCCGTTAGCAAATGATTTGTAAGCAGCTACTGGTGCCAGACATGAGGACTCAGAGGTTTCCGTGAGATGAAACCGAAGTCCTCGCAGATGAGTCCAGTATGAGGATAGCGGCACGCCCCCTACCGCAGTGGTATGGTGATTCGGTCCTGCCCTCCTTCCCACCAACCCACATGCAGCCCCAGAGCCTCATCGTGGTGCCCCAGGAAATCAGCACTTCCACTCTGGAGCGGAATGTTCTGCCAGTCCTGGTTCCTCCTCAGGGATGAGACAGAGGAGATTATAGCCTGGTGTGGAGAGGGACAGGAGAGGTTCTGTCCAAGGTGCTGTGGGAAAGAGGGGAGCCCCGACCAGGCTGGGCATGGTGGGGGAGGCTTGGAAGAGGGGTGACGTGGAGGAGTGCAGGATGGACCCCGGGACTGTTCACTGAGTGTGGAACCCAGCGAGGTGGGAGAGGGGACGGGAAACTGGGTCCGCCCAATGTGGCTGGAGTCAGCATGGTGGGAGAAGTAGCCAGGGCCCCTCAGGAAAGCCGTTGCAGGGAAGCCACAGTAAGATTATTCTTCATCCTAGAAGTGACCAGGAACAAACAGAATTCGAGGCAGCGCATGATCTGGTCAGATGATGTCACTGGTAACAGGAACACAGCCGACAGTGAAGTATTTGAGTCGCTTGCTTGGTACCAAGAGCTGTGCTAAATCCTTTCAATGCATTCTCTTGCTGTGATCTCACCACCGTTCTGAGGCGTGGGTGTTATCATCCTTATTTTATAGATGATGAAGCTGAGGGCTATGATGTGGAATAACCAGAGTTGGGTAGGGTTGTTTGCATTAGGAAGCAGAGTGGGTTCAAGTCCATCAACGTCTATGCTTTTAGACTTGAGCCGTGTCCCCTAAAAGATCCTAGTTGATCCCAGTTTGGGAAACAGCAGCCCAAGCAACCAGAATTTCATCTCTGAAAATGTCTTTCAAGTTGAAGTTATTAGTGCCAAGAAAATTTGACTTTAAAACTGGTGGGGGGGAAAATTTAATCATTAAAATTAAAACTCAACATTAAAAAATGTTCCTTGGACTCCAATTTGAGAATGATTAGATTCCTGCCATGGGACACTGGGGGCAGACAAACTAATTAGGAAGAAGTTGTGGGGGGTCTAGGATGAAAAATGTAGGTTTGGGGGGAGGAAGTGGAGAGCAGATGGATTCTAGGCGATGTTGCTCATCTCATCTAGGACTTGAAAGAAGATGTCGTGGCCAGCAGTGGGCAGGGATCTTAGACTCGAGTTTCAAGCTTGGGGAGCTGGTGATGGTGTCATTCCTGAGAAAGGGGAAAGGGGATAGGCACAGGGTGAGATATGCAGGTCCGTTTTTGGTTTTGAGTGTGGAGGTGTGTGCATAAAGACGCTTTTGAAACACCAAGATAGTTTGGAATTACAGGAATAATGGCGATTCTATACAAGAGTTCAAGTTCATGCTGTCAGGGTCTAGGCTTCTGACTCAGAAGGAAGGGATCAGAAAGGAACACTTAGAATTAGAACAAGGGCCGGGACATTGGGACCAGGAATAAGGAGCCTCAGAAGTGAAAGCTGGTGAACCAGTTGTGTCACACGCATGGGGTGAGGAATTGGGGCCCGTGGGCATTTATCCCATCCATGCCTCGCTTTGTGGTCTCTCTCAGCTGAAACTTACCATGCTTAATACAAGTGGATCGGAGAAGCCCTTACTGCTTCTAATAGCTGGTGACTCTTGCGGGGAAGGGGTGCACTATGTCATGTCGTGGCCAACCCCCCTGACTCCCAGCTCTCAGTGACCATGTATGCCCTTAGGACAAGCCTAGGAGGAAGTGACCTACTTAACTGAAAATCTGCCTTGGCCTGTTGTTTAGCTGCAGCCTCAGGAGACTGCAGAAAGTCGATGGGCCACAGAAATGTCAAGTCCACTAGATAGTTCCACTGAAATCTCATCAAAAGCCAAATCATACACACCTAGTCTCCCAGGGTGTGGGGGAAATGACAACAGTGCCTCACTTTGAGCTCCCACCTGTCAGATTTAACATCTCAGTTACATAGCACAGGGGGTTAAAATCATCTTTATATCAATGTTCTGCTACTTAAGCCTACCTGCTGAGTTTGCTAGGTAACAGACACCGAATACAAATAAAAGATTGATATTTTCTATTTCAAAGACAAACTGGTTTGTGGGATTAAGCCATTTAAATTGTCCTCAGGTTTTCAGGGCCTCTGGGTACAAAACCAAAATAAGGCAAAGGGCTGGAGAGAGAGACAGGGCATTAGTGATGGCTGACGGTGTGTACCAGACACACTGATGATATTCCCTCATTTGATTCCCAGGCAGGGGATGAAACAGTATTGCTCATTGTTTTGAGGATGAAGTCACAGTGGATCAGAGAGGTTAGGAAACCTGCGCAATGGCACACAGCACAGCTAGCACTGAATTCCTTGGGATTGTGGAAAAGCACACGTGTTAGAGTCAGACCTAAAGGGACCCCAGTTCAGAGATATCCTTTTGAATTCATTTATTTACCCTCTCCAGTTCCCTCATTTGCCATTGGTGTCAGACTGTGAGCTGGATCCCGGGCATACAACAGTGATTTAAATGGCTCGTCCTCCCAAGAGCTTAGCGATCCCCAAGAGATCAGAAACATAAATGGGTAATCTCGACCTGGGTGGCTAGAGCAGAGGAATTCTCTGAGTATGGTGGGCGCTAGCCACGTGGAAGGGCAGAGCAGATACAAAGGCAAGGCCGTGCAGGGCACCTGCTAGGGGCAAGTGTCTGACGCAGGGTGCCCTGCAGTGACACTTGGCCTCTGACCTGAAGGAACTGGGGCCCGCAGAAGCAGCTACGGCGGGGGCAGACATTTCTCTTCCTACTCATAAACAGTTCATGTCAAGCATGACACTGCAATTGTTTTTCTAGAGAAACAGAAGAAATCTCAGTACGAAATCCAACTCAATGAGTCCAACCTCCTAGAAACCCCACGGGAAAGCAATGTTCAGTCCCTTCTAGGAATCATCGCTACCAACACTGTTGTCCTTCAAATGGAGGGTGTCCTTCTGCCTTCCAGTGCACCAGCAACACCCCACCGAGAGTATGGGCCATGACGCACACAGCCCAGTAAGGATGGGAGGTCCTGGCAGGTCTGCCCCTGAGCGGTAGACCTTAACCACGGAGCACAAATCCGTCTGATGTTACTGTGGAGTTTACAGGCCGACTGATAGGATTAAGAGTCTGAGAATCTAAAACACCAGGAAGCTAATCTGTGGACAGTGCATCTGCCCGTGGAGACGCAGAACCATACCACACAGTGAGCAATGCCAAGAGCAACCAAGTTGCTTGCATGGGCTGCTGCCCGCCTGTGAATGAGGCCGTGACCTCTGCTGGTGGACATCAGAGAAAAAAGTTACCTCTCAGAGCCGGCTGGTTCAGTCGGAAGGAAAGCCTAACACACTCACACACAGTAAAGAACATGCTGGTTTTTGCTAGTTAAGGAAATGGAGAGGAAATGAAGATCTTAAATTGGAATTTATAAGCAACATTCAGGAATTGTGATTTTTATAGAAGAATGATGTACATCTTTTAAATGTTAGACTACGTGACTTTTTTATTCATAAAAGAAGTTTTCGGGAAAATCTGACAAAAGTCACACTCGTGCCTCCCGCTGTGGTAGGGGGCATCTTGCAAAGCTCTCTTGCGTACATCGCAGGACGTTCACGCCCCATAAGCCAGTCTTTCCACCTTGAAGAATTGTCAAGAAGAAGATCACTTGAGGCAAATATTTTTTTTTCAAATATACTAAATTACGATCAATTTATACTATGCATGTAGTATAATCCTATGTTTTATTTTTAAAATGTGTGCACACAGAAACACACACCAGTAACCGCGTGCACAGATACACACCGGCAACCGTACTCCTGGGCATTCATTCTATCTAAATGAAAACTTAGGTTTGCACAAAAACGTACACACACGTGTTCATAGTCATGCTATGTATTTAAGGCAAAAGCTGGAAAAAGTGACTCCCAGAAGGTTCCATGGGGTATGATCCCATTTATATCATATTCTTGAAATGACAAAATTAGAATGGAGGACAGATTGGTGGTTGCCAGAAGTTAGGAAGGGAGTAGGGCTGAGACAGTATTGGGACTGGCTTTAAACAGGCCACGTGCTGAGTCCCAGGGCTGATGGAAAGGTTCTGTATCTCAACTCTGTGTCCAGAGCCTCGTTGTGCTATTGTGCCTGGTTTTGTGGGATGTTGTCACTGAGAAAAAGCAGATAAAGGGTATCTGGAATCATTCTGTATGACTGCTCACAAACACATGCAGAGCTGTAATGACCTCAAAACAAAAAGTTTAATTACAAAAAAGTTTAAAAATACATGCAGAAAATCTGAAAGAAAATATATCAGAACTCCAATAACGGATCACGAGCTTGTAGATGTTTTGGACCTTCTTTATACTTTTCTATCTTTCCCATTTTCTCAAAGTTCAAAACATTTCTAACCTTAAAAATAAAACAAAAAAACAACAGTCCAATCAAAATCACTATCAGTGAACATATCTGGATACACCGAATTGATTCAATTCACTTTAAAAATGAGTATGGTAGAGCTACTTTCATAACATCCCAGAAGCCGATATTTGGTTTCCGTGACTGCTCATCGCAGCCACAGGGGAGGAAGCAGAAGCCTTCGCCTCTGTCATGGATCATAGTAGCCATCATGAATTCATGGGCCAATAAACGAATGAAGATGGAAATTAAATTGAGAGAGGCATCCTCAGAAATGAAGTTGAATCCAGAGAAAATCCAAACAGGGACAGCCGGATTTGTGCAAAGGGGTCAAGATAGAAAGTGTACATCAGTTTTTCATCAAATAACGTACAGGCTCAGATGGTCCTAAAAACCATAGAACTAACTCTGCACCCCTTCCTTTTGCTCACTCCCTACTTCATCCATCTGGTCTCTGGGCTCGTGTCTAAGAATTCTGGGCTCATCCATCTATGCAAAGACGATTTGTGCATTTCCTTTTGGATGTTCTGCGTTCTTCCTTGCACGATTCCCCCTTCATAGGAATATATACCTTGTATTCAGCCTTCATTTGTGTCACTCTGACTTTTACCTACATCATTTTGTTTAGTTTTCATGATGAGTCTGAGTTATTGTTATTAACATTCTTATTTTGCTAGTGGGAGAAAAAAAAAAAAATCACAGGCCAGAGCAGGTGTAAGTACCTTGCCCATTTCCCCTAATCTCTTAGAGGTGTAGATCTAGGAGAAATGAATCCTGCCAGATCTGCCTCCAGTCCCCCAAGGCCATGTTTTGGTCATTACCCCCACTCTACCTCTCCTTATACATTGTACCCAATTTGAAACCCAGGACCGTTTATTCCATGCTTCTTGAGTCTGTATGGCAGGCCAAGACTGGCTCTGGGGAGCAAGGTAGGCATGCATCTTGCCTTCGTAGACTTTTCGAACCATGGTTCACAACCCATATTAGGTGTGAAGTTGGTTCAGAGAGTCACAGACAGCGTTTAAAAGAAACAGAGTAGAAAATACCGAGATGCACCAGACATCAGACAAGTATTTTTATGAAACTGTGTGTATGGTAGTTGACAGGATAAAACATTTCTCTCTCTCTCTTTTTTTTTTAAGATTTTATTTATTTATTTGAGAGACAGAGATCACAAATAGGCAGAGAGGCAGGAGAGAGAGAGAGAGGGAAGCCGGCTCCCTGCTGAGCAGAGAGCCCGATGCGGGGCTTGATCCCAGAACCCTGAGATCATGACCTGAGCTGAAGGCAGAGGCTTAACCCACTGAGCCACCCAGGCATCCCAGGATAAAACATTTCTAACTGTAGGTTGTGGTCAAATGAGATGAAAGAGACTGACCTGGGGGTCCCAGAGTGGGGGACCCAGAGATGGTTTTTAAGCAAGAAAGATAACTGATTAGATAAACAGTTATAGGCTGTCCTAGGATCTAAGAAGATGGTACACACAGCAGAATAAGGAAGAAACTGGCATGGTATCCTTCCCCGCACTGACGTCTCCCGGAGAGGGTCACCTTGGGGCTGAGATCTCAAGGAGAAGCGATGCTTGTGGCTCAGACTCGGGACAGCTGCCCTGGGCAGGGTAGGAACAAAGTAGAAAGAACTGGACCATAGTATCTGACCATAATACAGTACAAGTAGAAAATAGTAACACAGATAAAAGCCAACCCCAATGCCGAGACACCATCCTCATCCTCACCACCATCATCCTCTTAACGTCAGATAAGGAAGAACAAAAACTAAATTGCAGAATATCATCATGCTGACCTTTGGTTAACCTCTCTTCAATGTTTTTCTTTGTTTCTAAATTTTTTTAATATTTTGTGAAAGGTTTTGTTTATAGGCTCGTTCACATCACTTTTTTTTTTTTTTTTTCTGGTGTCTACCTAGACCTCTGACTCCTTGGTCTTTCTAGACCATGCTGTCTCAACATGGCACTCTTGACATTTGGACTGAATAATTCTGTGATGTGTACCAGCATTTCTGTCCCTTCCCGACCTGATGCCAATAGCACCCTCCTCTTTCCCCTGGTTCCAATGAGCAGAAATGTTTACAGACATTGCCCCAGGTCCAGGGAGCAGAGCAGGGGCACTGACCTGAGAACATTCTAGCAGAAATTCTAGGATAGAGTGAGAGGAGGTTGCCCAGATTGAGAACACCCTCCATCCCATCTGTCTGTCAGGGGAGGACATGATAGGGTCACTTTCTTTTTCCTTTCTCTCCAACTGGAAAAGTTAAATGTTAGGACTGGGGCTTCTAATGACTTGTAATAAGAGAAATTTTGTGTATATCTAAAACTGTTTGTTATAGGAGCTCTAGCCTCCGCGTGGTGGGAGTTTCCTTGTGATATAGGTGCTGTCCTTTCCTAAGGTTAAACATAAAAGTGGATTGACAGTGGTTCAGCTATTTTTTATTTAATTAATTGACTCCACACCTTTTGAGCTCATGTAGAAGTGGACCCAGCATTAGACAAGTCTTCCAAGTCATTTTTCCAATACTGTAGATTGGCTTCCTTTGTTCCGCGCCCATGCTTAATCCAGTCCATCTTGTGACCAGTGGCTTGTATTTCTGTAACAGGAGCTATTTGTTCTGAGGCTGCGTTTTCTCTAAATTGGTTTCCTGTGTATTAATCTTCCATATTTTCCTCCACTCCTTAACCTTACCACCTTTCTCCTAGTATATGCTCCGTTAAAGTAACTCCATTTTTTTTTTTCTGAGTTGGGTTTTACGGAATATATTTTGTTACTGTATTTTGGCAGCTGTTCCCCCAAAAATTCCGTAAAAAGAATTCCATTCTTTAAACCTAGAGTTTTCCTTCCATGTGGGATTAATTTTGTGTAACTAATATCCTGTTAATTGTTGCACATACCAATGACTTTTGACGCTTTGAGGGACTCTCCTTAATTCTTGAATAAGGTTGTGGGTCTCTGTAATCCTTTGAAATCTTTCTAAATTAAATCAGGTGCTTATTCAACCACTACACATTAACACACTGAATGCAGGGGGCTGGTTCCATCTCTTGCTTCCATAGGGTCTCTGCTTCGATACGACTCTATCAGTGAGGCTGTCCTCATATCTGGTATAAAGTAACCCCACTTGGTACTTAGTCCCTTTACTCTCATTCATGTCTTCATGAACATTCATCACCATCCGTGCTAGATATTTATTTGTGTATTTGATTGTATTTTCTTCCCCTTGTTGGAATGTAAGCTATATCTCCAATGCTTAGACCATGTCAGTAAATATTGGCATGAATGAATGGATTTCCTTGTTTTATCAGATACGTACTTAGCACCTGCAGTACACCATGCACCATTCTAGAATTTTTACACATATTAACCCATCTCTGAAGGGACGGTTATCCTTGCCTTGCCTTCACAAACACATTTTCTCTACTATTCTACTTTTCTGGAGATGATTGTCTTTTGAGCAGCTCCTGTCCTCTGTCTTGGCATAATGTTTCTGTCTTTTCTGCTCATGGTCTCTTGCTTATGTTACTATTTCCTTCGATCATGATTCTGTCTCCTTGAGACCATGGGAAGGATTGGTTCCTGTTCTCTGGATTTGCCCATTCCCAAAATGGGCACATGGCCACGTTTGACACACAGTGCGCTCCTGAAAACCTGAAGTCAAGTGTACGAAGGTGGGGAACTCTGCAGTGTGTAGCCGTCCCCTTCGGTGCCGTGTGCCCAGCTCTGGACTTCAGTCCACACGTTGTCTTATATTCCCAGCGCATTGAAAAAGACCAGTGTTTACATATGACATAAATATTTGTGTGTGTGTGTGTGTGTGTGTGTGTGTAATTTTTTAGTCTCTCAGTGTTGTAGGACGTGCGTGATTATTTCCAAAAGTCAGAATCAATGTAAATACAGAGGACAGTTTTAGTATTCTAAATTATTTCTATCCTCAAATTCTGGAATTCTCCATGTACTCAGGGACATTTAGTAGGAAGAGTTGATTCCATATTGGGAAGGACTTGCTGATGATGAGTCTTGGGGGGGCCTGAGCAGGAGACAGTCGGGGTGCCTTATTGTCTCTCCTACAAGAACCTTTTCCTGGGAACCTGGGCAACCATTGCGCCCACTGTGTTGGCTGGAGTTTTGAGCAAGCAGTGTGAGAAGAGTCTCCCAGTGTGTGCTAGGAGCAGGGAGGGGACGCAGGACTCTTCCCTGCACTCCTTGGCTGGCTGGGAGTTTGCACGGCCAAACTTCTGCTTCTGCCACCCCCCCACCCCTACAGTCACTGCAGATAGAAGACCCAAGTACCAGCCCAGGGGTTAGTGTTTCCAGAAAACCTGCTTGTGGCACCTGGGTGGCTCAGTTAGGCATCTGCCCTTGGCTCAGGACGTGGTGTCATGGTCCTGGGATCCGGCCCTGCATTGGGCTCCCTGCTCAGCGGGACATCTGCTTCTCCCTCCTTCTCTGCATTTCTCCCCTGCTCATGCTCTCTCTCTCTCAAGTGAATATATAAAGCATAAAAAAAGAAAAAAACTGCCTGGATGGCATCATTGGCATGTAGCAAGCTGGGGAAGAATAGAGAGTGTTAGCTGCTCACTTTTGGGGTTTTCCAGATTGCCCCAAGACAATTTCAACTCTTGGCCTAAATCTGTTTCTTTAATTTTCTTCCCCGTGTTTGAGTTAGAATGGAAGGTCAGTGTCTTAAAAGTGCATCCACACTCTTGAATGTTCCAGCGCATTGTTTTTCCTCAATACTTGTTTCTTGGCCGTGGTACCCCTCACCCTGCACTCCCAGGCCTGTCCTACCCTTTGGGTCCTTACGTGGCGGGGTTGGCTGCCTCACCAGGAGGCGGGGCCGCCGGGACTGGCGCATCTCCTGGTGGATGTCTGTGCCCAGGGAGCAGCAGGGGAGCGTGGCCGGCCTTGAGAAGAGACGATCGGCTCTCTGCCCTTGGGTTGAGCAGCTTCGTGAGACTGGTTTTGGCCAACTCTTGTGGTTCATGTGGCAGAAATGCCACTGCTGAAGTTTTATTTTTTCTCTAGAAAAATAAAACATGCCATTTTTCATAACTTCTCAAAACCATTGGATTGGTACTTTGGCTTCCCTTAGTGTGTCATTCTCTTTTGCAATAACATACTGTTTGTTGCCATGTAGGCAAGTGGTCGATATTTAAAAACAGAATTCCCCAATCAGGAAGTTCTGCAGATACTGTTCCAGAAAGTCATCATGCGTATGCGCACATGAGAAGGACGTGTGTGTGTGAAGATTGAGCATCTTCCATGTTCTTCAGGTCCTCTCTATATCTTTGTGTTCTTTAGAGATGAACGTTGGCAAAGTGTAAAATGAATAATTATGGAGTAAACTCTGTCATCAAATGATTTTGTTATGTACATGAATTTGCATGCAAAGCTGGCCAAAATTTGCTTACCAGGTGGAGCTGACGTAGTATGGTGGATCCTCTACCAAATCAGTAGCGACAGAAGAGCACTGAGTAGATTTTAGAAATACATGCAGATTGAGTGATCCGTGTTAGCCGCATCTGAGTTCGTCATGTTCACGCTAACACACGTATGTGGTCCTCATCAGTGGTCTTTGGAATGTTAACGAAGACAGGTGTCAAGCAAGCAAACTGATGTTATTTTAAATCCAAGAAGGGATTTAAGGATTTTTTTTAACATATTCCTGTGACGATGTGTTCCAGCCTTTGAACAGAGGCATATGTGAACAACTAGGACTCTGTGGTGAATGGACAAGCTGTTATGACGAAGCTTTGAAATATATTGTATCATCCCGTGTGAGACATGACACAATGAAGCCAAACTACTTTCTTAAAGTTTGGTTAGCCAATTCCTAAACTGTTACCGATTTATAGCAATTGGAGAAATACGTGGGGAAGTGAATCGCAAATTTATGATTTCTGCGATTCCCAAGGGATGGCTAATGCTTGAACTCGTGTCTTGAGGAGTATTTAATGGCAGTCGTCAGATAATCGCTTCCTTTGAAAGTAGGTAAGTGGCACAGAGAAAATGAAGACGTTCTCTGCAGTAACACTCTTTATTGGCCAGTTCAGGATTTTGTTGCTGAAATTGTGCTGAGATTGTACTTTAACGTTAGAAATGTCTGGGGAGACTGTCCATTGCTGATTGCTAAACTGAATTCATTCTGCCCATCAGGTGTTCACGTACAAGCAGAGCACAATTACGCACCAGAAGGTGACCGCTATGCACCCCATGAATGAGGAGGGCGTGGATGACATGGCCACTTTGACGGAGCTCCACGGGGGGTCCATCATGCATAACTTATACCAACGATATAAGAGAAATCAAATATATGTAAGTTCCACTTGAATTCTCTATAAAAATCCCTCAAGTCTGAGTGAATGTTAATTTTTGTTTTCAAAGGGTATTTCCTGCCTTTTGAGAGCCTGTCCAGTTCACCTAAGTAAACGTGTGTTTTCGGGAGTTTTGCCAAATTAGAAACGTGGCCCAATAAATCATGTTCGCATGTTTATTGCCTTGATTTTCTTAGAGGGGAATACTTTCATTGAAGGGCGATTTTACCTCTTCTGGTGAGTGCATTCTGTGTTTGTTAAGTGTTCTGTTCTACAAAGAAGTCACCAGAAAGATTGTCTTCCTCAGTTAAGGGTTGGGGAGGGGTGGGGTGGGTAGGGTGGGGAATGTGGATTTGCAAGTAATAGTACCTTGAGGTCCAGCTTTTGTCTCCTTTTCTTGATTTTTCTCCTTTTACGGATGTTCACATTTTTTTCTGGCTCTGAAGGCCCCTGCAGGGGAATATTTGAATTCATGGAACCCATCTTTCTTATTTGTAGGATTGCTATATCGAAGCGATACATGGCCATAAAAAGCAGGCATGCACATTTTTCTCTCAACTTTTGTGAAATATGACTATATCTGTATTACAAGAGTAATATTTAGATATCATTTCAAAAAAATCATTTCTATAATACGTAATTACTTTTTGATATTAAAGTACATATATTAGTTTATCTGTCAAGATTGGCCTAGAGATTTTCTTTTTCATCCATCTGTTCCTAAGTCCTTATAGTAAAGGGCCCAAGTGCTTACATATGTTTTTTTCTTGTCAAGTTCAAATTTATAGGTTTTTTTGTTTTTTTTTTTTACTACATTGGGAACTAATGAAATACTACATGTTGACTAACATAATTAAGAAAAATACCCAAAATTAAAATGAAAGTTAAAAAAACTATTTTAATATTTTAAAAACCTCTTGTTCTTTTCAGTAATTTTTCTTCTTCAACAATTATACTTAATTTTGCCTATACCTTGCTGATTTTGATGAATGACGTCAGCCTTTACAGCAAGCTATTAGGTGCTAACAGAAACTCAAGGCCTGCTTAGTATTCTTGTTTCTCTGATTTATTTACCCTTAGACTGGAGAGGAGAGCTGGGAAATGAGGAGGAATGAGTTACTTGCGGGTTTAATGCCTAATTTTCCTCTGCTTCTTATGTTGCAAAAGTGTCATTTTTGCCAGATTGACCTAATGTTTGCCACATGTTCTTAAGCAACCCTATGGAGAGAAATGCAGTGGGATTCTAGCTCTCTGACCGGCTTAGCCTGCTCACGCTAAGTCTCTAGATTACAGTATTTTCCATAGGTTCTTCAGGAAAGGTAACATTCACACCTGTTTACGAAGATATGGCTTTCTCTTCTGTGTTGTGCACGTGCTGGGAGAAGTCTGCTCAGTTCCAAGGTCAGAAATCTCCAGGGTGACGGTGGCCTCCCGCCTTCCCCGGGAGGAGCCACTACCTGCGCCCAGGTTGCCGTACCTGGGTACTGAGTGTGATTTGACGCTGCCGCCAAACTGTGTTTACCTAGCAATTTCCTTGCTTGGTTTGTCAAGGACGGACTTTGTCTTTGCTTTTTCAATTTATTTATTTATTTTTTTAAGATTTTATTTACTGGATGGAGGGAGAGAAACAAGCCAGGGGGAGAAGCAGAGGGAGAGGGAAAGGGAGAAACACTCTCCACTGAGCAGAGAGCCCGATTCAGGGCTTGATCCCAGGACCCTAAGATCGTGACCTGAGCTAAAGGGACCTGAGCTGAAGGAAGACGCCCAACTGACAGCCACCCAGGCACCCCCGACCTTGTCTTCCTTGAGCCAAGGACATTCCCAGGCACCTGGTAGTTGTGTGAGAAATGTTTGTAAAACACACACCATACGTATTAGAAATAACATCCTAGTAGATGATGAAATGTGAAGCTAGATTTACGATTTCTTCGTGGGTATGTGTGTCTCATAGGTGCGTATTTCAGAACTCACCCTCTTCTATCTTTAGGGGCAAGTTCTTATTCTACATTTAATAATCAGGGGAAAGTCAATCCTTTAGAAGGGGGAATCGATAAACCATTGGCCACACTAATCCAAAAGAGAAGAGAGAAAGCCCAAATTAATAAAATTATGAATGAAAAGGGAGAGATCACAACTAACACCAAGGAAGTAGAAACAATCATCAGAAGTTATTATCAACAGTTATATGGCAATAAGCTAAGAAACCTAGATCAAATGGATGCATTCCTGGAAAACTATAAACTCCCAACATTGAACCAGGAAGAAATTGACAACCTGAATAGACCGATATCTAGTAACAAGATTGAAGCAGTGATCAAAAACCTCCCAAAAAACAAGAGCCCAGGACCTGACGGATTCCCTGGGGAATTCTACCAAACTTTCAAAGAAGAAATAACACCTATTCTCCTGAAGCTATTTCAAACAATTGAAGCAGAAGCAAAACTTCCAGACTCTTTCTATGAAGCCAGCGTTACCCTGATCCCCAAACCAGGCAAAGACTCTACCAAAAAGGAGAATTTCAGACCAATATCACTGATGAATATGGATGCTAAGATTCTCAACAAGATCCTAGCAAACAGGATCCAACAGCACATTAAGAAGATTATCCACCATGATCAGGTGGGATTCATCCCTGGGCTACAAGGATGGTTCAACATTCACAAATCAATCAATGTGATAGAACAAATTAATAGAAAAGAGAGAAGAACCACATGGTCCTCTCAATTGATGCAGAAAAAGCATTTGACAAAATCCAGCATCCTTTCCTGATTAAAACGCTTCAAAGTATAGAGATCGAACATTCCTGAATTTCATAAAATCTATGAAAAGACCCACAGCAAATATCATCCTCAATGGGAAAAAGCTTGCAGCCTTCCCGCTGAGATCAGGAACACGACAAGGATGCCCACTCTCACCACTCTTGTTCAACATGGTATTAGAAATCCTAGCAACAGCAATCAGACAACAAAGAGAAATAAAAGGTATCCAAATTGGCAATGAAGAAGTCAAACTCTCTCTCTTCACAGATGACATGATTCTTTATATGGAAAACCCAAAAGACTCCATCCCCAAACAACTAGAACTCATACAGCAATTCAGCAACGTGGCAGGATACAAAGTCAATGTGCAGAAATCAGTGGCTTTCTTATACACTAACAATGAAAATACAGAAAGGGAAATTAGAGAATCCATTCCATTTACTATAGCACCAAGAACCATAAGATACCTGGGAATAAACCTAACCAAAGAGGTAAAGGATCTGTATTCGGGAAACTACAGAACACTCATGAAAGAAATTGAAGAAGACACAAAAAGATGGAAGACCATTCCATGCTCTTGGATCGGAAGAATAAACATTGTTAAAATGTCTATACTGCCTAGAGCAATCTATACTTTTAATGCCATTCCGATCAAAATTCCATCGGTATTTTTCAAAGAGCTGCAGCAAATAATCCAAAAATTTGTATGGAATCAGAAGAGACCCTGAATCGCTAAGGAAATGTTGAAAAACAAAAATAAAACTGGGGGCATCACGTTACCTGATTTCAAGCTTTACTACAAAGCTGTGATCACCAAGACAGCATGGTACTGGCATAAAAACAGACACATAGACCAGTGGAACAGAGTAGAGAGTCCAGATACGGACCCTCAACTCTATGGTCAAATAATCTTCGACAAAACAGGAAAAAACTATCCAGATGGTTTAAAAAGCAGAACCTTTTAAAAGTTTTTCTCTCCCTCTTTTCATGATGGTGTTAAACCTGATAGCTAATTTGCCAAATAAAGCCTGTGAATAGGGTCTTAGTTGTTTTTTTTTTTTTTTTTCCCTAGAATGAAATCTAAAAACACGAGACTTTTGTACCTCCAATTTGCAGGGCAATTCAGTTAATAATGCCCTTCTATGCCTGCCTTTTGAGACGTGGATAACTGTGTTATCATAAAGCAGGCCCTCAATTTTCTTAGCCTCGCTGAAGCTATTGGCGGTGGCTTCTAGGACCCCTCAGGCTGTGACCCATTGACACAAAACCAGCACCTGTCAGAAACACCACAGTGTTCTGCCTTGTATCCTCGCTTTGAGTGATGCACATCTAGAGCTTTAAAAAAGAAGGAAATGACTTGTACTAGAGATGCTGTATTCGGTTTCTCTGGCTGGCATAGACCATTGCTGTAACTGTAGCAACTGAAAATATCAGGTTGTGTCCTGTGGTGCTGTAGGTCACAGTCTGACCAGGGTCTTGCCAGCCTTGAATCCAAAGGGAATTGGGAAGGGCAGTGCTCCTTTCTGGAGGCTCTAGGGGATGATCTGTTTCCTGTTCCCGCTAGTCATAGGTGCAGTTACAGGACTGAGGTCCCCGTTTTCTTGCTGGCTGACAGCTGAGGGCTGTTCCTAGCTTCCACGGGTTCCCTTCCTTCCACGTTCAAAACCAGCAGCAGTAGACCGAGTCTCTCTCATGTTTCAAATCTCTCCTTCCCTCCTTCTCATTTCTGTCTGGAGCCAAGACTTCTCTTAGCTTTTAGGGATCCCTGCGATCAGATAGGGCTCACCTTGATAATCTCCCTGTCTCAGCATTTCCAGCCTTAATCACATCCTCAAAGTGCATTCGGCCCGGACGTCCAAGGGCACATTCTTCTGCCATAGGTGTCCTCCTTTGAGGCATGTTATGGAGGAGGAGTCCCTGTGGTTCTTCTCCCACACTCTGGATCTTGCATAATTTCCTTTGTTGACTTTCTGGTCCGAGTTAGCAGGTTACACAGCTTGCTGATGAGAAGACCCATCTCCAGGTAGAAAGGGTTGATGCCTTGTGCTAAAAAGGACCATTAGCTTTTTTTCCTTCTTGGGGACCACCCTTACTGACTGAGAACTTTATCAGACCCCAGTAAGATATTTCTCCCAGCCATTACCATGCCCCATTAAAATGGGGGTAGACAGCTATAAAGAGAGAAAATGCTCAGGGTAGGCAAATCCGAGTTGAACATGCTTTTCTGTACTTGCTGCCGCTTGGGCTCTGTGTTAATAATTTAATCTGTGTGTCAGTTTTTTATTTTTCTGAAAGGTCAGATGTCATAGCCCCCATATCTGACAGGACTGTTTTAAAGTCAAGTGGCAAGTGAAAGCTTCTAGAACCTTTGTACCCTTCCCATATCTTAATTGTCTGTACTACCAGGTGTTGATTTATCAAGTTCCTGCCCAGAACTGGGTCCTTCAGGGCAGAAGCTGAATGGACTTCTCTGTCAGTGTGGCGGTCTGCATGATCCTAGCCTTGCCACTGGTCCTTTTGGGATGGGACCGCTGGTTAGAGCAGATCTACTCTTTACATAGTTGCCTTGCCTAAGTCCCTCCCTGTCTTCTGCCCTAAAGCTGGATTCCTTTCCTGGAACTCTGGGTTCTGGAAAGTTCCAGAACTTTCCAGAACTTCCCAGACAGGGCTCTGCCTCATCTTTCCCATCCTCTGGCGACTTCCCGACACTATAGCTCCCAGCCTGGGACCTCATTCCACGCTCCACCCTGAGCATCTTTTCTATGGGCTTCCTGCCACAGAGGCTGTTCCCCGATGGCCTCTCCTTGGGAGAGGGTCTGTTGAGAGTCCCCTATTCCTCTCTCTCCTCCCACCACCCATGAGAACAGGTGAGGACAAGTACGTGCACCTGTTAAGTTCCTAAGGACTCAGGGAGAGGAGGAGCAGAGCGTGTGTTTGTGGGACAAAAGGGAAGAGATAGGGAGAGTTAACCTATATGTGGGCTAGAAAGCCCAAACTGGCCATGAAAAGCCCGGTGGGGGGGGGGGGCATAATGACACTTGAGAGGAGAGATAAGGGTTGGTTAGAACAGAAGGCTAAGGACATGGAGAGACAAGAGTGAATTCAGTGTGAAGGACTCACTGAATTGGGGGCCGTTGCTCTGCTCACGGAATCTGCTGTGTGTGTTAGGGAATATTGGGCCAGTTGAATAGGACAGGAAGGCTGGGGTCAGGACACCACGGCTCTAAGGGTGTCAACCAGGTGATCCTGTCCCCAGGGGACATATGGTGCTCTCGGGAGGCATTTCTGGTCACCGGGCTAAGGCAGAGGATGCTAATGGTATCTAATGGGTAGAGACCAAGGGTGGTGGTGACCTCCCACGGTGCCCGGAACAGCCCCCAACAAAGCATTATGTGGACAGAGATGTCAGTGGTACCAAGGTTGAGAAACCTCGATTCGCTTATAGTCAGTCAGCAGCGTTTGGGCTGGCGGGGGTGTAGAAAGCACCCCGTCTTCGTGAGAGGTTTTTGAAGAGAGAGCTTACCCGAGGTAAAAACTTAAAGACGAGTTGATAGGGAAGTGGTGTGGTGTAGACTGAGGAGGGAGGATGGGCAGAGAGAAATGTTGCGAAAACGCCAGAGCGAAGAGATGGAGGCTTTAGCCCAAGGTGCAGGGGGTGGGGAGTGAGGGAAGAGGGGGGAAGCGTGGGGGAGGAGGGGTTGGTTTTCATGACTCCCAGCCTTGTGAAGCTACTGGCCGTGAGGACGTGGTCCTGGCAGTCCTGGCAGCTCCTCCAGGAGAGGAGAGCAGGGAAGATGAGTCAGTTTTGGATGCCTGCCTTCCTGTAGTCTCTGGAGCCTGGATCACTTCAAATTGTTATGTCCCCAGCATCTAAACACAGTGTTGACAAGAGCTGACGAGGTTTCCCTTGTCCGGAACGTAAGTTCTGTGTCCGCCAAGTGGGCTCCGCGGTGTTGCAGTTTGGATTTCCGCCCAGTGGAAGAGAAGCACGGGGTGTCTATTAGAGGGTTTGTCGCGCTTCGGGTCAATTGCATGGGGGAGCCTCCCGTCCCAGCCGTGGAGGAGCCGTTCCAGACCACATCACGGAGAGAGCCGCAGGGAGCGCCAGAGCTCGTCTGCAATTAGGGCACCGGGGATGTCTCCAGAGGGCCCCGTGCTGTGGTCCACCCAGCCCTCCGGGTCGTCTGTCGGTCTTCCCGAACCAGCGGTGCAGAGACCAGAATCGGACGAGCCCGTCTGAAGAAGCTGGGGCCGTGACTAAAGATAAAATGCGTGTGTCAGCACAGAAGAGCCCTCACAGCTTGCGCATTTTTAGGTCTTTCCAAAATACCGTCCCTTTGGTGATGTGGCGGTCCACACCGACTCCGCAGATGTGTTTGATGATGATGATCCTGAATTAACTCGGGAGCCTGCTGCTTTGTGTGAAGCGTATTGTGTTCACCACAGCCGGCCAGAGACGTGTTGGCAGAGCCAGCAGGTGAAGGGGAGACCCTGGGCCGCCGACGGTCATTGGACCGGACGTGGGATGGACTTGACCGTCTTGGACATGCCCGTCTAAATCTGCATCTCATTTCCTGGAGCTGAGTTTTCCCCAAGCAGACTTGTTTTGGATTCATTTCCGTCCCTTCCCAAAGCCAGTGTCGAGTAACAGCGGCCTCTTACGGGGAACGGGATGGCGGGCGGCCTGGGCATGGGCCTCGGACCAGGAACAGCTGAAAGCAGTGCGGTTTTTCAGGGGCCTTTTTTCACATGAGATCGAGACCCGTGTTGCCAAGAGATGATTGCAACCATCTGTCTGACTCTGTGTATTTTTAAACCTCACCAAACATTCATGCTCTTGAGTGGCTACTCCCACATCGGCACACGATGGCGTCAATGAGGAATGTTGCTTTTACAATTTCTTTTTTCTTCCTTTCCTGCCTCTCTTTTGGGTCTCCTTCTGGGTCAGATTCCTTTCAACAAGGGGGGAGTTTTAATCAGAAATTTATTCAAATTAAATGGAAATGTCACTTCTAAATTTCAGAGCTTGACTTCAGTAAGAACTTGACTTATCTGTTGTCATCTAGTTTTCAGCCAACGTGAATGCTTAATGGTTTTTTTTTTAAATTGTTTAAAAATGTTTTAAAATTGTTTAGTTGGATAATATTGGCAAGCAGGGTTTTTTTTTTGTTTTTGTTTTTTGTGTGTAGTAGTAGGTTTTTATGTAGTAGTTTTTTTATGTAGTACGTAGTGGACATAGAGCACTAGAACCCAGTTAAAACATGAATTTATTTGGTGGATTTGTCCTCAGATCACATGCCCCTCCCCCCCAGCTGTCTACGTGGATGCAGCCCTGCTTGTGTGCCAGGCTGGGTGTTAAGCTCCAAGGATGCAAAATTACTCTTGTTCACAGTAATTGTTCCTTGAAAGATTAAATGAATGAAAGGCACTGCCCCTCCAAGACCTCACAGTTCACTGGGGAAGGACACAAGCAAGCCATTGACAATGGCTCAGGGTGAAAGTGAGTGTGATGAAAGTACTCGGGACATAATGAATGAGCATCCAAAGGAGGAAAGAAGGAGGGGGTCAAAGAATGGCTGCCAGCAGAGGCACTGGTCATGCTGAGTTTTGATAGGGGAATTTGACCAAGAGGGAGGCTGGCTCATTTCTAGCAGAAGATCAGCATGTGCTAACACACGAACTAGTTGGGGGGCATTTGTCCAACTGCGGGACATTCAAGATGCTGAAATGGGATATGCCGCTGTCTGGTAAGATGGTCAGGAGCAGGTGAGGAAGGACTCTGTGTGTAAGTGGATGAGTTTGAATATACTTGTGACAGCTGTACTGGAGAGCTTTAAACACGAGTTCTGGGAGAACTCCATCTGGCTGCAGGGTGATGGGTAAGTGCGGGGGGCATCCCCGTCTAGGACCAGCAAGCTAGATGGGAAATGACGGGGTTCCAAACCAGTCCAGGGAGAGTTTGAGTATGAAGGATACTGAGAGGAAGAAGGAAAGTGTTTGATAGGCAAATAGGCAATGTCTACAGGATGACTCCCAGATTTCTGGATTAGCTATTTGGGCTGACCATGGTGCTTTGGTCAAGATGCCACGAAGTGAGGGGGGCCTGGGTGTGTCCGTCAGTGAAGCGTCTGTTCTTGATTTCGGCTCAGGTTGTGACGTTGAGCCCGTGTCGGGCTTCCCGCTCCGCACGGAGTCGGCTTGAGGTTCTCTCTCTCCCTGTGCCCTCCCCCAACTCACATGTGTGCACTCGCTCTCTCTCGCTCTCTCGGTAAATAAATAACATCTTCAAAAAAAGATGTCACTAAGTGAGAAGAAATCGGTGTTTTGGGGAGCTCAGCCTTGCCCACGTGAGTCAGAGCTAAGGGCCATCGGAATAAAGATGTCCGTGTCCCGCTGGGCTCCATCCAGGATAAAGATGCTGCTGTACGGAGCTGGGATGATCCAGAGGGAAGGAAAGGAGGGTACGGTGAATGAGAAATAAATACGGCTAATGATTCCCCCTTCCTAAGTTTTCGCTTTAGGAAAGTGTGGCGCGGCCCTGACTTGAGCGGATTTTCCTAGTGCGTGTCAGTTGCACCTGTTTCCACATCCAGTCACGTTCACGATCCCATGATGAAAAGAGGTTGTGGTTTTTATTTTCATTAACAAGAACAATAAATACCCCTGATTTATGTCGTTCTCTCATGCAGCCGTCATGTGGGGTGACAGAGGACGTGTTTATGACGGAACAGAATCCCTGAAGCACTGTTTCAGGGAAGGTAGCTCCAGGCTGGGGACCTCTTAGGTTCTGGTGACCAAACCTTGTTGCGTAGACCATTTGCTCCCATGGTTGAATAGTGCCTTCCTAACCATGGCATGGAGCCCTCTGTATCTCAAAGTAGAGAGCATCTGAGGCCCCCGGGTCACTTTTAGTTTTCTGAGTTCGACCTGTTCCTTTGGGTGGGGGGGATGACCCACTAGGCATTACAGCCTGACGCCTCTTGAAAATCTTGAATGGTAGACTTTGGATTGAAGAAATGCAGTGAGTTTCTTCCAGCATTTTTTTAAGCAACATGTGCGACGGCTGTTTCAGATTATTAAAGCGGGCAAGGAAATGTATTTTTTGGTGAGTTATGTGGAACTTTTCTGACTAGAAAAATTTGTTATGTGCTTCAAAATAGAACATCGTCTCTGTTTCTGAAAAGCCATTCAAATGACCAAGCTCTCTATTCTGGTGGAATTTGAATCCGATATGAAGAGGCCAGTACCTGGTCCCACCTCATGTTTGAGAGCTTCATGTGTCCAGAGTCTGAAACTGCATGACATCATCATGGCGGTTTCAGAAACAGTAGAAATACCTTTTTGTGGAGGGATAAATGGTTCAACACGTAATGAATATGTCTCACAGCTCTTGGGATTTCTTACCAAGTGATCTTTGCTTCCCTTGGTACTTAATTTATAACAAGGCTCTTCTTTGACCCCCTTTGCTTGCCAGTCACCGTTTTTACTTATATTACATTTGAACTTGGCTAATCCATGAATTTCTTATCCGTTTGTTTTAGCAATACAGTAACCCATGCAGAGTGGTATGTTTTAAGATAATGGGGGAAGGATAAGATGGCCTTGGCCATAATTATTTTTGCTAATAGACCTCTCGGATTTCACCTGATTTGTCCCCTTTGAATAAGCTATTAGGGAGGACTGCTGTTGTTGTTGCCATGTCGTTTTACACTTCTGTTTTATGGGGGTTTGAGAGTGTCACTTGGCATGAACATGGGCACCGGCAATGAAAACTCAGTAACTGAAGCCCCTCCCCCACCCCAGCTTCTGTAGGTATTAGGAAAATAATTTGTTAGGACTCAGGCTGTTCTCTCACCTTTTGGGAGCCACTCAGACTGTCTTCTCAGATATCCCAGTTGGGTGACCCTGAAGATGGTGGGACTTGTTGGAGAGCTCTAAGCGGGAGGGTTGTCATCTTCAGAGTGTCATGGGTCAAGCATGGAACTTGGACTGAACACGCAAGTCCACTTTGGAAATCAGTGAGGAAGGCAGCTTTTATGAAAATCTGAGTGAGGCCGAGGTAGGAGTTGGAGGGAAGGACGTAGAGTCTAGAGTTCTTTGAAAGTAGAACGAACATGCAAGACATATTGTCATTGGCCCCTGGTGATGAGCTGGACAGAGTCTGAGATAATCCCTGTTCCGTGAGCTGTGGAGAGGGCCACCACAGACCCCAGTGTGGCATACTGGGAGCCCGGGTTGCTGTCCTTGATCTCATTCACCGGTGCTGTGACTGTAGGGGCGGCAGTTAACCATTCCCTTGTCTGTCAGAGGAGGCTGAACAGTGGCCTTTGGCCTCCCCACATCTCAAGGTTGTGTTGGAGCAGGTGAGGGCTGTGAAGATGTGTCTATGTGGGTCGGATTGTCCTCTGTGCCCCCCAATTATGAAATGTTAGAGAAAGTTGGTTTGGGAATATGCAGGCTTGTCATTTAAAATCTGGTGACAAGCCTTTTAAGTAATGACTTAGGCCATTAGTGAGAAGGTGAAGTAGTAGAGCTTGTGCATTCATGCTTTAAGAGCCTAATTAACCTCTGGTACAAAATGGAGGTCTTATATTAGACAGGCATTTTTAAAATTAATTGATTATTAAATTTAACTTAAATTCTAGTTATAGAGAGGCATTTTTAACGCTACATGAGACAAGTTTTCCTGTAATCTTAAAAAATAAAAATAAGGGTGCCTGGGTAGTACAGCTGGTTAAGCATCTGACTCTTGGTTTTGGTTCAGGTCCTGATCTCAGGGTCGTGAGATTGAGCCCGGTGATGGGCTCTGCACACAGTGTGGAGTCTGCTTGGGGTTTTGTCTCTGTCTGCCCTTCCCACTCATGCTCTCCCCTTCTCTAAAATAAATAAAACTTAAAAAAAAAAAATAAAATAGCTTTAAAATTTTTTAAAAATGGGTTTTCTGTGTATACCAGGCACATATTTTACATATTCTTTTTTTTTTTAAAGATTTTATTTATTTATTTGAGAGACAGAGATCACATGTTGGCAGAGAGGCAGGCAGAGAGAGAGGAGGAAGCAGGCTCCCTGCAGAGCAGAGAGCCCGATGCGGGGCTCGATCCCAGGATCCTGGGATCATGACCTGAGCCAAAGGCAGAGGCTTTAACCCACTGAGCCACCCAGGCGCCCACACATTTTACATATTCTTTACTCTTTTTCTTCCTTTTCTTTTTTTTTTAAGGTGTCAGATTATTGAGTTTAGTTCAAATTAAGCCTGGTTGTTTGCTGTCCCCATGTTTGGGAGCCCATTTGTTGAGTTTACTGTCATGTATTTATTAATATTTGAGCTCTAATTAGATTATTTTGTCCCTGAAAATCTAAGTGCCTTTTGCCTTCTCCCTTACTAAACAGTCTGTAATTTGTCACTGGAATATTTTTGTTTCTCAATTTGGGTTAAAATTTGAAGGTACATGTCTGAAAATGGAGTGTGATGCCTCTTGTTATTTACTCTTAATTCTGTGCTTGTTTTTAGGTCTCTCCTTGATATTATAAAAAAGAGATTAATGTACTCTATCAATACCAAACTTCACCATTTCAGTATCTTTTTAATTTTTAAAATGTGTAATTGTCACCAAATCATGCAGACTTTGTCATGTTAACCATTTTAAAGTGTAGAGTTCAGTAGTGTTATGTACGTTCACATTGTTGCGAACCTTTTAGAACTCTTCAATCTTCCAGAACTGGGTGGCTCATTCAGTTGAGCGTCTGACTCTTGGTTTTGGCTCAGATCATTATCTCATGGGTCATGGGACCGAGCCCCATGTCAGGCTCTGCGTTCAGCCAGGAGTCTGCTTGAAGAATCCCTCCCTTTGCCCCTTCCCCCACTCATGTGTGCACACTCTCATGTGCATGTGCTCTCGCTTTAAAAAAAAAAAAAAAATCTTAGGAAAAAAAAGACAAATCAGTCCCCCATCCCCACTCATGCCAGCCCATGGCAGCTGCCATTCCACTTTCTGTTTCTGTGAATTTGACTACTCTAGGTACATGATTTCAGTGGACTCATACAATATTTGTCCTTTGGGACCAATTTATTTCCCTTAGCTTAGTGTCTTTAAGGTTCATCCATGTTGTGTGTGTCAGAATTTCCTTCCTTTTCAAGACTTAGTACTCCACAGTATGTGTATACTACATATTACTTAGCCATTCCTCCTTTGATGGATACCTGGGTTGCTAACACCTTTTATCTACTGTGTAACATTTTTAAAAAACCCTGGAGGGTCCTGGGTGGCTCAGTGGGGAGCCCCTGCCTTCAGCTCAGGTCATGATTTCAGGGTCCTGGGATTGAGAGAGATCACAAGTAGGCAGACAGGCAGGCAGAGAGAGAGGAGGAAGTAGGCTCCCTGCTGAGCAGAGAGCCCGATGCGGGGCTCCATCCCAGGACCCTGGGATCATGCCCTGAGCCGAAGGCAGAGACTTTAACCCGCTGAGCCACCCAGGCGCCCCCAAAGTGCTCTTGTCTTAACCTTAAAGGTGAAAATTTTAAGCAGTTGAAATGCAGATCGTTTTTGAATGTGTGTCTTCATTTCATGCATTATGGTGTGTGCAATGCAAGTAGAGTAAAAGCCTGGCTTGGTATCTTCCTTTTAACTATACAGCAAAGTGATCTCTTACCTGCAGACTCTTCCAGCACCTTCCACCATTTCTCCAACACCGCAGTCTCAGAAGGAAAAGCCTTCAGCCTTTTATTCCACGGAGATTTGGAGCCCCTCAAACACCGCTACCTGAGGTGCGTGGGAAGGCTGAGAATCTGCAGTCTGGAGAAGCCATCGCGAGCTCAGGATCTGGGCTTTGTGTTGGTAGAGACGAGAAGACCGTGTCTGCCTCATTCAGTGTGGGCGTCATTGTTACAGGCTGAGAGACTGAATAAGACCAAAAATCCTTTAAAGCGTAGATTAGGTACACTCACCTGGTTTTGAAAACACAGAGGCACATGCTGTATGTTTCCAGAAGTTTTCCGTCAAAATGGGGAAAATCAGGCTTTCTTGCATAAAGTGGTGAAAGTCTATTTTTAGTAATATTTACACAGAACTTGTAATTTCTCAACAATGTATAATAAGGGACCACACGGTCTTCATGGCAGTTGACGAGATTGAAAGATGAGGAACGTATTTTCAACATCTTGTTGGGGAAGTCAGACATGAAGATCAATATTGTTTTAGGAAAAGCGTCCAACCACCAGAGCCATGGCAGTCCTTTGGCATGAATAGTGTCTTATAACTAAACCAACTTTGGATTTTTGTCTTTCACCGCAAATTATGTGCCTTTCGAGGTTCTTGGTGAAAGCGTTCTCTTTCATGGTGTGTGTGGTTTCCTTCTGTCTTGAAGTCAGGATGGTAACTCAACAATGGAGCAACCTGTAGATGTGTTGGAATGATCTTGTGAGCCAGAGACACAGTGGGGTCTCAGCCAACAGGCCAGCTCTGACTGCGTGGCAGTGACTGGGCTCAATGGGGAAAGGTCTCGTGATGCACTAGTGGGTCCACCAGGCACGAAGGCCAGTTCTTCAGGGTGCCACTGTGCTGAACGTCTGGCTTCCTCCTCTAGAATCACTGCGGGGTGGGGACTGGGGAGGGGGCACATACGTGCCGTTGGCAACTGCCATAGCCTCCAACCACGTTGTTGTTCTGAACCACTTTACAGCTGTTGCACTGAGCAAAGTGTGATGTAATTACTTAAGAAGAGCAGGCCTAAGACCATTTTGGATGTTCCAGCTTCAACTTTGCTAACAAGCATTTAATGCCCTTGAATTTCCTACCCCTCTACAGAAACCATGTCCTCCACACTTCCCGGATGAGTGATCTCTTAAGCCATCCTGTATGACCAGTGGGGTTGCCCAACCAGGACGGGGTAGCATGAGGTTTTGACCAAAATGATCACTTTCTAAGTAAAGCTCTTGTGGAAAGGTTATGACACTCTTTATGAGTAAATCAATACTTTTTTAAAAGAAAGGCTTATCTCCCCAAATTTAAGAACAACCATACAAACATGTTATGACAAGGTGTACAAAATTTTTAAGACACAGGCTGGGCATATCATTTTTTAAAATTTTGGGGGTTTTTTTTGTTTGTTTTTAAATAAGCTCGATGTCCAGTGTGGGGCTTGAACTCACAGCCCAGAGATCAAGAGTTGCAGGCTCTACTGACTGAGCCAACCAGGTGTTCCAAGGTATATCATTTTTTAAAAAGTGTGTTAACAATGGGTTAATATCCTAATATTAATATTTAATTCTTAGCTTAATACCTTGTGACTTTTAAATTTTATTTATAACTGAGAAAGAGGACTGCAGTGTGCCTACCTTGCTGTTTTAAGAGGGGAGGCATTAAGTGTCCTTATTTCTGCCAAAGTAGGAAAAAAGTAAGATAATATTTCAGCAGAAGAAAATGATTTTTTTTTTTGAGTTTTGATTATTTCCAGAATATAAATTATAGTCGGGGCAGCTGGCTGGCTCAGTCAGAAGAACATGCAACTCTTGATCTCAGGGTCATGAGTTCGAGCCCCATGTTGGGTGTAGAAATTACTTAAAAATAAAAAAACTTTTAAAAAATCCTTTAAAAAAATAATTATACAGCTACCAAAAGGTAGAAGCAGGTCTGACATTTTAGAAAAAGTAGTGGAAGGGGCTAGACACCCAGAGCCTCAAGCACTACCTGCCTGCCCGCTTCACCCCTGCGTACAGCTGACATGAAGGAAGGCACCAGCACCTGTGGTCAAAGCATTGATGGAAGATGAGTGTGTCCTCCAGGGAATCAGATGGTTCTCTGTTTCCTTTAGAAGTAGGACACACCTTCCCCAGAGGAAAAAGCAGTTTCCATCTTTCTTTATGGCCAGATCTTTCCCACAGTGTCCTGGTTGGGGAAAATGGACTTTCTGGCAAGCTGAGGTTTCCAAAGCCTGAACATTTACCCACTAATGCACTCTATCTTTTTCTTTTTTAAATGGAGGTGGACTTATCATAACAGAAGATTAACCATGTTAAAATATGCAATTCATTGTATTTAGGACATTCACAATGTTGTACAGATAGCCTCTTGTCTCGTTCCAAAGTATTTTCATTACCCCCAAAGGATACCCTCTATCCACTAAGCAGACCCCACCCACCCCCCATGTCTGCCTCCTCCCCCTGCCTGTAGTAACTACCCCAACCTGTCTTGATGGATTTACCTTTTCTGGATGTGTATGGGAACTTCGGTGTCTGGCTTCCTCACCTTGGTGTGATGTTGTCAGGGTTCATCCCCAAGTAGCACGCCTCGGTATTTTATTGCTTTGTGGGGCGGAATAATAGTCCATTGTATGGGTGCACTACACCTGGTTGACCCGCCCATCGGGTAATTGACATCTGTGTGGTTTGACCTTTAGGCTGGTGTGAACAATGCTGCACTTGTTTTTAGTTCTTTTGGTTAAATATCTAGGAGCGGAGTCATTCGTCATGTGATAATAACTCTTATGTTTTTAACCTTTTTGGTTCAGACATTTCTAAAATGTAAACTCCTTACATTTGAAGCTTGTTCCGTGGAGCATATGATACTTTGCTGGGTGTTCCTGGACATCCCTGTGACTGTAAATGAGTACAGATTTTCACAATGTGGTGCAGATGCTCTCGGGATATTAGGACTCTCTGCCCCGTGTTGCTTGCTTTTCCTTTCCCTGTGCTGCGTTGCTGTGCCTTGCCAAGGGATATGAGAAGCCTCTGCAGTTGGGTTGCTTGGGTTCACATCTCCCCTCTACCATTTCCTGGCCATGTGGGTGAACTTTGCCTGTTTCCTCCTCTGAAAAATCAGCCTCGTAGGATTGTGAAGCTCCTTCGGTTCTTGTGAATGTGAAAGGGTCAGGCCCCCTGTGTGGATCAGCTTGGGGGGGGTCATAACAAAATATCATTGACTGGGTGGCTTAAACAGACAGTGATTTTCTCATAGTTCTGGAAGCTAGAAGTCCAAGGTTAAGGTGTTGGCCGGGTTGGCTTCTCCTGAGGGCTCCTTCCTTGCCTTGCAAATGGCTGCCATCTTACTGTGTCCTCAAATGGTCTCTATCTACGCACACGCATCTCTGGTGTTTCTTCCAGCTTCCACATTTCTTCCTAAAAGGAAGGCAGTCAGATTGGATTAGGGCTCGCCGGAACAGACTCACTTTAATGTAATCATCTCCTTAGAGGCCTTAGCTCCAATTACAGTCCCATTCTGAGGTACTGGGGGGCCAAGCTTCAACACAGAAATTTTGGAGGGCCAGTGCAGCACTTGGCACAGTGCGTGTGAACCGTCAAAGGTGGTGGTAGTTACGGCGCCTGCCTCCACCCCTGCAGTCTGGTGCCGCCGCTGTGTCTGAGGCTGGAAACCTGGTCATCAAACTCCGTTCGCGTTTCCTACAGAAGTCCAAGAGAACAAGTTTGGTCCATATGGACGAGGCAGCAGGCCTTGTGTGTTCATAGGTGTAGCTTCTCTGCTGCTTTGAAGATTTTGCTTAATTTCTGGCCCGGATTTTGTTCCGGAAGGGGAAGATCATCAGGCATCTCAGTTCCAGACCACGTCTGTGGCGTCCAGAATTTTCAAAATTGTCTTGATACTGTTTTAAAAGGTTAAAGATACATGACATAAAATTTACCGTTTTGACTGTTTTTAGGTGTACTGTCCAGTGCATTTGCAAGGTTGGGTAACTGTAACCACAAATCTACCTCTAGAATCTTCTCACCATCTTAAACAGAAGCTCTGAACCTATTGAACAGTAACTCTCCGTTCCTCTTTGCCCCAGCACCTTGGTGTCGATCACGTTCTTTCTTTAATCCTGCTCTTTCCTAGAGCCACCTGATGAGGAAGGAGCCGGACCGTGGACGGTCCTTTGTACCCAGCACGGGATGAGGAGGTCACCGGGAACGGGGATTTGGGCCTGGGCTGCTTCCCCATCTTTCTGTAGTTTACCTGTCACTGCGAGTCCTCTGAAATGGCTCCATTTATTTGGATAGAATGACAAGATTCTGTACCAAAAAGGTGGAGGAAAAACATACGCCAGGGACAAAGACAGGGGAGCCCTGTCTTTCCTCTTCAAGCAGACCCAGGTGGATTCTGTTAAAGCTGGTGACGGGGGTGCTTTGGGGAGGTGTGGCAGGCCCCTCCCTTTCAGAGTGTGGAACAGCATGAAGTTGAATCCAGCCTCGTCTGTCTCTGTCCCAGCGTGAGTGGACGTGGCACACCCTAGTCCTGCACCCGACCCCCAACCCCGGCCACCCACACCACATGTAACCCGGCATCCTTCTGTCTCCCTGCCCCGTGTGCCTGCAGACCTACATCGGCTCCATCATTGCCTCGGTGAACCCCTATAAGACCATCGCCGGGCTGTATGAGCAGGCCACCATGGAGCGCTACAGCAGGTGCCACCTGGGGGAGCTCCCCCCCCCACGTCTTTGCCGTCGCCAACGAGTGCTACCGATGCCTGTGGAAACGCCACGACAACCAGTGTGTCCTCATCAGGTAACCGGGCCGCTGGGCAGGGGGCCACATGGGAAGCTGGTGTCAGGAGCCCAACCACTGCCCGCTGGACCAGCGGCGCCTTCCCAGGCAGCCCCAGGACACAAAAGTTGCTTAGAAGGTGAATGAGAAAAATGTTTAGTAGGTACCTGAGTTCCTCAGACGGGATTTCTGTTTCAAATAGCTTGATAAGTGCGTCTTTCCAAAGACCCAAGCTCACTTAGAAAAGAACAAGACATTCCACATTTGTTGGCTCTTGGCCTTAGAATAATTATTCCATTTTTCTTTTTCTTTTTTAAAATGTCCCTTAATTATTTTTTGTTTTATTCCATTGTGGCATCGTCCTTCTGTGGATTTAAGAAAATGTGCTCCATTCAGCAGCACATATACTGAAATTGGAAAGAAAATGTGTTGTTCTTTCAAATTTAAAATGTTATATATATATATATATATATGTATGTATATACAGGTTTATATTTATAATCATATATATATGATTCTAGACTGTACCTATATGGTCTAGAATCAGAAGGCATGTATATTTGAGCAAGAGATCTTTTTTCTCTAATTCAGTCTCTAATTCAATAAGATTACATAGAATTTCCCAAATTGGAACATTTTAATGATTTTGAATTTTATTAAAATAAACTACCAGAAGGGGCCCCTGGGTGGCTCAAGTTGGCTAAGCATCTGACTCCTGATTGCAGCTCAGGTCATGATCTCAGGGTCCTGAGATGGAGCCCTGTGTCAGACTCTATGCTCAGTGGAGAGCCTGCTTGGGATTCTCGCCTTCTGCTTCTCCCCCAACTTGTGTGTGCACGCCCTCTTCTCTCTCTCTCTCTCTCTCTTAAATAAAAGAAACTACCAGAAGACCTTCTATCAAAACATATCACTAGGAACTGTCTAAAAAAAGCAATGGAGTATATTTCTTTAAAGATATTTCTTTTATGGAGCACCTGGGTGGCTCAGTGGTTAAGCATCTGCCTCTCAATTTTGGCTTAGGTCATGATCTCAGGGTCCTGGGGTCGAGCCCCGTGCCAGGCTCTGCAATCAGTGCAGAGTCTATGCAAGATTCTTTCCCCCTCTCTGCTCCTCCCCCAGCTCATGCTCTCTCTTTTAAAAAAAAATTATTAACTAATTCAAATTGGCCTCATCACTTACATTCTAGTGACATCCAGTTGGATCTTCTTAATTCTTTTTATCAGAATCATGTTCTACTGGTGCTCAGCACCCATAGATAGAACCGAGAGCCGATGTGCTGGGCCTCACTTTCCATGAGGTTTCCGTGGAGTACCCGGACCCTCCCCTCATTCCTGCTCACGGGCACGGCTGTCCCTGAATGCCTGTAGTGTACCATGACGGCTGGTAGGAAAGATTTTGACTTCTGTTATAGCTGATTTTCTAGTCCCAAAATAATTGTGACAAAATAATTACATTATTTCAAGAGGAAAGGACGAGGCATTTTGGATTTCAGTGGGATGATGAATAAGACCCTCCTTTCCCCTCCCAATTTCTGATCCAGCAGAAGTTCAGACAGGTGGAGGGCCATATGTCTGCTTTAGACTTGAAGCCAACCGGGCTGGCTAACCTTGAAGCCCCCAGTTAGGCCAAAGCACCTGACCGGGATGCAGGTAGGTTAAGTGGTGGCCACGATCACCGCCGGAAGCCAGTTCCCAGCTGGTGAGGAGCAGACCGGCCCTTTCCCCCGGTCACCTGTCGGGGAAGCCACTTCAGCTCCTGTGGCAGGGAAGGGATGGGGTGGAGGGACTGGCAGACATGCCAGAGGATGGCCCTCACTGAAACCCTAGGGACAGGAATCACAGCCCCCCACTCCCCCCAGCTGAGGACATTTGGGAAACACAGGGTCCCATGTGGCACCTGTTTGAAGATGACAACGCTGATGGTTTCTGAAGGCTTGGTGTGTTTTGGACACGGTGCCAGGAACATTTCCAACATCATCTCATTCAGGCATCAATCATCTCATTCAGGCTGCTTGTTAGGATCTATAGGAGCCACACACAGGAAAATGACTTAGGGATTATATTCTTCTTACTGATGGTTTTTGCCCATTACGCTAGTGCATGGGTCCTTGCTTTTACAACAAATCAGAATTACATGAGTAGAATAGCAGATGTTCTCCTTTTCCATTCTACCTCTCTCTCTGCCCCTCTTAGGGGAGGCGAGCATCTGAGCAGATACACTCTTTCGTTAATCATTTGGATCTTGCTAATGTCCTGAGTTGTGGAAATACCTTGGAGAGAGCAGCTATCCATTTAGTTAAGTAAATGAGTCATTATGACTTGTAGTTCTTCAAAATAAACCTATTTAATATATTTAAAAGGGTGCTTTCAAGGGTCCCATTTCCAATAAAGACACTTGCCTCATGTCTGGAAGCCCTGTTTGTAGACTGTTGCAGGGAATTTAACCAAAGCTCAGAGGTTAGAATGTAAGGTCCCCATTTCAGCATACAAAATATAATTTTATAAGGTTAACAGAAAGAAAGAAAACGTGATATATTTTTAAGAAAATCAAACTGTATTCCATACTTAGGTACCTAAATATTTGCCATTGATAATTGCTTGTGTTTCTTACGTTCGATGGGAAAAATGAGAGGATGACTCATAGATCGCTTGCTAGACAGTGTAGCTTAGGAAAAAGAGGAAAATCAAATGAGGTTATTGTGCGTGTGTGTGTGTGTGTGTGTGTGTGTGTAATAAAACGGAAAGGGGTTGGCATTTTCATGCCAAAGACTGCGGTATTTAAAAATAAGGTGGGAGGTGGAGGGGGAGTGGATCCCAAATAGAAAGCCCCCATTGTGTGACAGAGTAACTGTATGTACTGCTGTATTTAGCAATAAATTTAACAATTTAACTCAGGAAACAGAGTCTTTAAGAATACAGTTCTCATTAAACTGTGTCTTGTTTAATAAATCTCTCTGGCAGGTTTTTTGGTGTTGCTGTTGTTTTTAGTGGGAGTTGGGCTGTGGGAATTTAGAGAAAATTGAGTCTAAAAATGAACCGGGTTGGGGACTGTAGCTAGATTTCCACGGGCGTAATCTGCCCCCTAGTGGATTCAACGTTTTTTACGCCTGTGGAAACCTTTTACAACCAGAAAAAAAGGCCTGTTTGGCATTAGATAGAGAGGACTTCAGAGATCAATTTTCCCCTCCCTTCACGAGCCTAGGTCACTTGGTCAAAGTCCCCAGCTCCTTGTGTAGCAGTGCCAGATCTCTGGGTTTCTAGTCTGAGCTTCTTGTGGTGGTCTCACTTTCAAGCTTGTCAGCTCTCCCAGGCTCTCGTTTTACCTTTTGGTTTACATTTAAGCAAATGCTTATGCTATTACAGTTTTTAAAACATGCTGAAAACTTGAATTTTTTTTTTTTTTCATCTAACTAGCAAGATCAGCATTTGACCTTGGTTGGTCTGGTGAATTTTACATTGACTTGGGCTCCTCGTACATTGATGGGGCAAGTGGATTTCCTACAGTCTGTTGGTACATATGATCTTTTAAGATCTGTAGTGTGAGTCAGGCCTGTGTGGCTAATCCACTATGAAGTGAGTCGCCCGGGACAGTGTCTGGGAGAGGGCCAGCATTCAACAGCTGTCAGTCCAAGCATAGATATACAGAGCAGCTGTGGATTTGGGACCTTTGCTTTGCTTGGCCTGTTTTGGTTTTCCAAAATGGGATCGATTATCCACCTAATGGATAATTAGGTGTTCAGTCTTCTAGTTCTAAGACTGTGTTTATAAATGATCAGACTGGAAGAGTGAGCAAAACTTGCCGTCCAGGGTTAGAAAGGGACCAGCCTGAACAGGACTTGAAGCAGGCCTCGTGCTCACGTAATAGGGCAGGTTACTGGGCTAGACTTTTGCAGTTAAAAAATAATAATAATAAAATCCAGTCGTTGCCATTAGGAACTTCTTCTCTGATAGGCAGAAACTGATGTAACTAACTGATTTCAGTACAAGCTGTCAAATGCTGTCATGGAACTAGGTCTGTGGCTGCTCAGAACTAGGTCTGTGGGTGCTCAGAGGAGGTGGTGGTTGATCTCAGGAAGGAATTCAGACCATGCTTCATAGTGGAAGTGATGTGGGATTGTGAGCCAAAGAATGTGTAGGAATATGGCTGGCATAGAGGGGAGGAAGGACACAGAAGCATTTGCCAAAACATAGACAAAACATTCGGAAAAACAAGGGTCTTTAGGATATGGAAGGTAGTCCCTGTCCTCTCCATGGAGCACCGTCACTCTGGGTCTCTCCCTGGTTCTCGGGACCGTCCGCACTCCACCGTCTGCACTCCTCCACGGCTCATCTCCCACCCAGCCTTCCCCTCTCGGGTCTGCACATCTCCCCGGTCTTAGACGCCTCCCCCTGCACCCATCCCTAAGCCCCATCCAGCCGGTTTCTCCTCCAAGTTCCAGACGTGTGTCCTGGTGCCCGTGATGTTCCATCCGAGATGTCTCGTGGGCATCTCGAGGGTGACATGTCCTAGATTCATGCTGCGTTTCTCCCAGAAGTGTATTCCTCCTCCGATGGTCTCATTCTCAGCAAGTTGGACTCTCCCTCCTACCAGCTCGCAAGCCTGAGAGCAAGAAGTCCTTGGAGCTAGAAGTCCTTCTCCTCCATATGCTCCCCCCAACCCCTGGCCCCCATGAAGGTAGAAGTCCGCACAGTAAAGCGTACTGACCTTATGTAGATGGCTCAGTGGTTGGTGACAGACGTGCACGCCTGTGTTGTGATGCTCACATCACCCGCTGGGAAGCTCCAGGCTTGCAGGAGGCGTTCCCTCACCCGCTTCTTGTTTACTGCCCTCCTGACCAGGGCTTTCTCTCCCCTGCGGCCTCTCACTTCCTGTCCCTGCTGTCCCACCCCACCCCACCCACCGTCACTATCCTTCTACCCTCACCTCTCTCTCCCTCCTCTTTCTATGCATTCACTCCATCCCCAACTCCACACAGAGCGGTTCTTTAAAACCTTGAACCTGATAATGACACTCTCCTGCTTAAAAACGGCCTTGTGACTTTGATTTTGCCTATGAAATCGTCTCAGAACTTTTACTGTGCGGTGCACCTGGGTGGCTCAGTCGTTAAGTGTCTGCCTTCAGCTCAGGTCAGGATCCCAGGGTGCTGGGATCGAGCCCCGCATCAGGCTCCCTGCTCGGCAAAAGCCTGCTTCTCCCTTCCCACTCCCCCTGCTTGCATTCCCTCTCTCTGTGTGTTTCTCTCTGTCAAATAAATAAAATCTTTTAAAAAAACAGAAACTTTTAATATGGCCTAGGAGGCCCCCTATCAGTGCGTTGGGTTATTTTCCTTTCTCTTTTTCATTATCATAGTTTGTTTTGTTTTGTTTTAACGGTCTAAGCTCATTTGGGCTCATCTCGAAGCACATGTGTTCTCTGTAGCCCATGTTTGTGTTCGCAGTCATGTTGGCGCCAAGGTTTGGGACTCTAATTGCCATGGGCTAATGAGAAAAATGTAGGAATGGATATGTAAGGGATGTGTTTGCTGCAAGTGAAGGTAAAATAACATCATAATTGCCGCACAAGTTACTGTTCCACGGTGGCGAGGAGAAAGGAGGGAGGTGGGGTGAATGAGTCACCACGTAGCCCCTGGTGAAGTCGCACAAGCAGTGAGACCGCCCCAGCGCAAAGAGCTCCTCAGCTTGAGCAAAATGACCTTAACCGGTGGGCTAAAATCAGCCCTGTTAATTTGGATTTGGGGGGTGTTAATAGTGTGTCGTTTTAAATTTGGTTTTATAGTTCTGTGATGAAGATTAGCAAGGACACAGGTATGTAGTTACACAGATCATGGCTCTCGGTCATATGTGGGCTCTGTCGTAGTCTCCGTATCACAGAGCAGGTAACTCAACGCTGACATTTTCTGCCCGGAGATGATGTCTGATCCCACAGGTGAAGGGATCCATCCTACAAGACTGCCCCCACCCCACCCCCACTTCAGACTCCAGTCACACGTCCAAGTTGCCTGTGCTTCTGATGGCTGTAGATTGGAGGTTCTAACCGACCCCCTTGCCACTTTGATGAATTTGCTAGAACGGTTCACAGAACTCAGGAAACCAGTTTACTTACTGGATTACTGGTTGATTATAAGAGGATATAACTCAGGAAGAGCTGGGAGAGACGTACAGGGCAAGATATAGGGGAAGGGCCCTCAGCTTCCTTCCATGTGTTCACCATCCCGGAAGCTTTCTCAACGGCACCTCCCACCCCGTCCTCTGGATTTCTATGTGGGCTTCGTTGCATAAGCATGATTGATTAAATCCTTGACTCTTCATATTGAATTCAATTTCCAGCCCCTCCCCACGCCCCAAAGGTCAGTGTGGGGGGAAGGAATTGAAGGTTCCAACCTTCTGATTCTGTGGTTGGTTCCCCTGGCAAGCAGCCCCTCACAGGGGCTTTCCAGAAGTCACTTCGTAATGTAACAAGTGATGTCTTAATTGCTGTCATCATTTAGGAAATAATGAGGGTGTTTGGAGCTCTGTGTCAGAAAGGAAGATGAAGACCCAATATGTATTTTTTCTTATAAATAATCTGGATATCACACACCTATAACATGTGTATTATATGTTACACCAATCATTATAATGATGGGCAACTTAAAAATGTCTGGGGGTGTGATTCATGATCCCTCGCCATCCCACTCCCCTACTTAAAACAACTAGTCTGGGGCTCCGGGATGGTTCCGTCAGTTAAGGCACTGACTCTTGGTTTCTGCTCAGTCACTCTCTCAGGGTCATAATCTCAGGTCATGAGGCCAATTCCTGCACCAAGGTGTGAGCTCAGTGTGGGGTCAGCTTGGGATTCTCTCTCCCTCTGCCCCTCCCACTCATGCACATGTGCTCTCCTGCACGCGCTCTCTCAAGAGAAGAAATAAATAAAAGAACTAGTCCCATGCTTGGCTAGAGAACAGTGGCCTCTCCGTGAGACCCCAGCGTCCCCGCATTATCGTGGACTTGAGCCGTGCAAGCTGCTTTTCCTTACTCCAAGGAAAGAGCGAGGTCCTCCCGCTGAGTCTCCCTCCTCTCCCTTCAATTTTCACCCAGTTAGCTCCTGCGTGGGTTTTCACGTTTTGGTCTAAATGTCAGCCCCTCCCCTTCCCCAAAAAAGGTCTTTACTGAACCTTTACCCTCCATCTAAATCATGAGTTCTCTTATCCCAGGGATTACCTGTGACTGTGTTTGAGATCTTTGTGCTTCTAGATCATAGACAGACTGTCCATGCCATTGTACACATTAGTGCTTTTCCAGCCCTTAGAGCAGCCTGACACGTAGTAGGTTTACGGATGTTTAAGGAGGGAGGGAGTATCTGCTCTTTCTCTGATACTCCCAGGATTACATTGGTTTGACCCTCAATCAGTGCTTTTCGTGGGGGAACATTAAAGACGCGGGCAGGGGTGTAAGGAGGAGGAGGGTGACATAAAAGCATGCAGCATGCTTAGAGGCCTGTTACCTTGACATCTGGCATATTTATAGGTTTTAACAATGTGTGAGTTATTTAATTACCTTTATTCTTTGCCTTGTTCATGGAGCACTTCCACGGCCCCATAATAGAATAGTCCCCCGTTCTTACCCCTCTGGAGCTGTCCTGTCTGCATTGTGTGGAAACTGCTTTCAAGAGTAGTGGTTCCCAATCCTGGCTTCATAGTAGAGTCCTCTGGATTAAATTCTACCCCTATAGGCTCAGATCAGAGACATATTAGTCGATTCTAATGTGTGGCTAAGTTTAAAAACTGTTGCAGAGCCCTGTTTAAATCTGCGTTTTGTTTTTGTTTCAAGTTTTAATTCTGTATCAAAAAAAGATGGACTTAAAGACTGTGCTGCGGGCGCCTGGGTCGCTCAGTCAATTAAGCGTCTGCCTTGGGCTCAGGTCATGATCCCAGGGTCCTGGGATCTGCCTGCAGTGGGCTCCCTGCTCAGTGGGGAGCCTACTTCCCCCTCCCCCACACTCAAGCTCTCACTCTTTCTTTCTCAAATAAATAAATAAAATCTTTATAAAAATGTAATCAACAATGAAGACAGGAACCAATTAAATAGCTAAAAACAATACAATGGAATCTCAACTTAAGTTGACAATGGATTTGAGCTTGGTACCTCCTTTGTCGGTTTAAAACGCAAAGATAAACTATAACAGCGTGTCATAGTGACCCATAATCTCAGAGTAAACAGCAAACCAATCCTATTTTTGAGATCTAGAAATTTTTTTTTAAAAGATTTTATTTATTTATTTGACAGAGGAAGAGAGAGATCACAAGCAGGCAGACAGGCAGGCAGAGAGAGAGGGGGAAGCAGGCTCCCCGCTGAGCAGAGAGCTGAATGTGGGGCTCCATCCCAGGACCCTGGGATCATGACCTGGGCCAAAGGCAGAGGCTTAACCCACTGAGCCACCCAGGTGCCCCGAGATGTAGAAATTTTAAAAAAACAGGAATTAAATAGGGGTGCCTGGGTCGCTCAGTCAGTTAAGTGTCTGCCTTCAGCTCAGGTCATGATCTCAGGGTGCTAGGATCAAGTCCCGTGGGGGGAAGTCCTTGCTCAGTGCGGAGCCTGCTTCTCCCTCTCCCTCTGTTGCTCCCCCTGCTTGTGCTGCTTCTCTCTCTTTCTCTCTCAAATAAATAAATAAATATTTTTTAAAAAGATGCTTGAAGACTGTATGATACAGCGAGAAAAACTGTAGCTGCAGATTGCTGTAGATGGGCATCCATAGCTGGTTAATGGCCGTGAGGGTCCCAGATTTTCTTCTCGACCAAGTCTTGCTGGTTTAGAGTCTGAGTGGTATATGCTCTGTGATTGTACCTTTGCTATGTTCTGTTCATTAAGGTAGGCTAATTGCTGTAACAAGCAGCCACCCAGAATCGCAGGGGTGGAACACAGGAATGCTTCTTGCTCATTTTGCAACCCCACCGGGAAAGGCGAGAGACTTGACTTTATGCCACATGTCACTTTGCTCAGAGCTGGGCCTGACAGAGGGCGTCTAGCTGGCAGGCTCGAGAGAGACAGCCTAATGGACCATGAAGAGGGGGGTTTTACCCACCAGCCATGGAAGCTGTCTCTATCCATCCCTCTCGCTCTGTGGTTCACCTGGCCACGTTCAGTCCCTGTTACCTCTGGTGGCTGTTCTCACTGTAAGAGAGGTCGACACGTTTTCCACTTCCTTGTGCCAGAGGATAAAGAAGTGGGTTTGGGAAACGTTACCTTATTTCTGCTTCACATGTTTTAACCAGAGAATTTAGCTGTTTTAAGTTCTGTTTGTCTTAACGTAATTGAATCAACAATGACTGGCTAAGTGTATGTATTTTTTTAAATATCAAGAATTACTCAGGGCGCCTGGGTGCCTCAGTCATTAAACGTCTGTCTTCGTCTCGGGTCATGATCCCGGGCTTCTGGGATCCAGTCCTGTGTTGGGCTCCCGGCTTGGTGGGGAGTCTCCTTCTCTCTCTACCCCCTCCGCTCTGCTTGTTCTCTTTCAAGTAAAATAAAATATTTTTGTTTTAAGTTTATTTAAATCTCTTCTTGCAGTTTTTCTTAGTTTCACTGCATCTTGGCGAATGCCCCTTGTGCTCCGGGCACTGGTCTAGGCAGGGGCCAGTGATGTGAGGAAGATGGGGGTACGTGCTAAGCCCTGTACTAGGAAGATTCTGGTTGCTGATAACAGAAAACCCAACCGAAGTTGTCCTAACTCCGATAACATCAGGCAGGGCGCTTCTCTGATTTTCTTGGCTTCACCTCAAGATAGGTGTCAGCGGCAAGGGGGATGTTTCTACCTGGTGTCTCTTGTGTGTGCCCAAAGCTCCCCAGGAGCTTTGGGACTCGGGCTGCGGTCCTCACACCTGCCCCTGGCCAAGGCCATCACTTGCAGAAGGAACAAAATGACTGAGATTGGCCTAGCCCATGAGGATTCCCTGTGGGCCTGTGCCGCCCAGCTGGACAGGACTGGTGTCATCTCTTGATCCTTTCCTCTCCTGTGTTACATGTGGTTAATCATTTACCGTGTTTTCAGCAAACTTCCTCTTTCATAACTTCCCAGATCGTGACATTCACCAAGGGCAGCTTTTTTAGGACTAAGTGGAACTCGTCTGTGTATCTCGCCCATTTAGCAATTATTAAAGTGCTACCTTGCTATATCATTGGCATTGCTGTTCTGTACTTACACCTTCTTCTGTTCCCTTTAAGTCTTATTTAGAGAGAACACGCAGGCGTGAGCCAGGGAAGGGGCAGAGAGAGAGAGAGAATCTCGGGCGGACTCCTCACTGAGCATGGAGCCTGATGTGAGGCTCGATTTCATGACCCCAAAATCATGACCCGAACCAAAATCAAGAGTTGGGTTCTTAACCCACTGAACCACCCAGGCGCCCTGTTACTTACACCTTTAGTTAGAAGTTCCTGCCTCCATAGTACCGAGCATGGTATCTTAAACAAAACTGAGTTTCTCTTTCCAAATCTGTGATCCCCGCGCCTTCTTGTCCACGTCCTTGCTTGTCCAGGACAACGCCAGCTCTCCTGCGGGCCCCCGCGCTCCTTCCAGAACATTACCTCCAGAGCCATGTTCTTCCCAGGACCCCTTGATGAGCTCAGTGTTCGCCTTCCAGTCTCCTGTGATTGCCTCTGAGCCATCACACCCCATCCTCTCCACTTTCCTTCCCCACCACCTCTGATCTCCGCTCCGCCTGGACACCTAACCGGAATCCCATCCCCTAGTGGTCTTCCCAAGCTCATTAGAGCTCTTGTGCCCAGATCCCTTCCTTTCTCTTTGTGTGGCTCATGGTTGCCCGTTCTGTCAGGGGCAACTTGAACCTGGTTTACTTCTCTCACTGGCCTCCCCTTCCCTGCATGGCTTTGTCCACTTTCCTTCAACCATCCCTGAAGTGGGATCTCTGCGGGATGTTGGACTCAGACCTGGTGTTATGTCCCAGACGTGGGTGCTTAGTGCCTCTCTCCAAGGATTAGTGTGGAATCATGATTCTGTGTGCGTCCAGGATCAGTGGGGTCATTCCCTTGTCTCCTCAGCTATGTTTACAAATAATTGCATTTTTAAGCGTATTTGCCTGCTTTCAGTTTCCCAGAATGATGCTATTTGCAGGGTCGTTCGTCTAACAAGTATTTACCAGGTGCCTGTCAGCAGCCGGGCACCGTGGGGATATGTGGATTCTCTAGCAAACAAAGCAAGGAGCCCTGCTCATGCGGGCTGACCTTGCGTGGAAGGCACAGCCATCCTCACCTTAACTTAGTGAGGGGGGTTCTGTTGACCTCTGACCTCAGAGAGGCTTTCCTAATAGCTGAAAGGGTGTGGCCAGAAGAACACGCTTTCACTGCCCTTTAACTTGACTCATGGGACAGGCATTTCGACCTCTGTTGTTCCACCTTTCAACTGTTGTCCTGTGGACCAATTGGAGTGATGTTAGCCAAACTGTTTGTTTTTGCTTTTTTTTTTTTCTTTTAAGAATTTATTTATTTGAGAGCGAGCACAAGCAGGGGAAGTTGCAGAGGGAGAGGGAGAAGCAGGCTCCTCGCTGAGCAGAAGGATGTGGGGCTTGATCCCATGACCCTGGGACCATGACCTGAGCTGAAAGCAGACACCCAACTGACTGAGCCACCAGGCGCCCCTCAAACTGGATTTTGTTTCCTTTGTCTTCTTTTTATTTCTTTTTTTTTTTTTTTAATTTGAACAAGCTTGTGCATTTTATTTTTCAGCGGTGAAAGTGGGGCAGGTAAAACCGAAAGCACCAAACTGATCCTCAAGTTCTTATCAGTCATCAGCCAACAGTCTTTGGAATTGTCCTTAAAGGAGAAGACGTCCTGTGTCGAACAAGCTATTCTTGAAAGCAGGTATTTCTTTATCGTGCTTCTTGTTTGCAACGAACAGGATTCACTGTCCTCCCCGTGTGGCTCGTTTAAGGATGAGTTATAATTAGTTGGTCCATTTTCTCTTTTACAATTCCTGGAGGAAAAGTCCCAACATGGACATAGCAATTTCTAACAACCTGAGCGACTGTTCCTGATCTCCCCCATCCCAGCCCCTTCCCCGGGTCCGGTTTGAGTCGGCGAGTGAGCGATTCTGAGGAATGTTCTGCAGCCTCCCCTTGCCGACGAGCCCTTGCCTCACTTTTTGGAGGCCTTTTCTGAGCGGCAGTTTCAGCTTCTGTGTAGCAGAGGACTTAGCACAGAGGTGAGGGGGCCCCTGCTGGCCTTCTCGCCCTTTGGGGCCACCATATTGGCAAGATGGCAGTTTTTAAAGCTTGTCATGGGACAGAAGATCAGTAATTCGTCTGATGACAGTGAGTCTCAGAACTTCGAAAGAGGGCTGCGTGGTGTGGTATCATCCAAATTTTTATTTTGAGTACATATTTGCCCGATGTCTGAGTTGTGTCTTATAAGATTTTAGAGCCAGTAAAGACCTTATAGATCTTGTTACTTAGAATTTAGTCCAGAAGTCAGCAAACTACCCATAACCTGTGGCTTGTTTTTCTTTTTGTTTTAGCATTCATACACTTTTTTCAGTTGTCATAAAATATGTATTACATGAAATTTATAATTTTTATTTTTTTTAAGATCTTATTTATTTGACAGAGATCACAAGTAGGCAGAGAGGCAGGCAGAGAGAGAGAGGGAAGCAGGCTCCCCGCTGAGCAGAGAGCCTGATGCGATGCGGGGTTTGATCCCAGGACCCTGGGATTATGACCTGAGCCAAAGGCAGAGGCTCAACCCACTGAGCTACGTAGGTGTCTCAAAATTTATAATTTTAAACGTTTTTTCAGCATACAGCTTCATGGCATTAAGTACATTCACGCTGTTGTGCAACTATTAAAAACCACCCATCTTCAGAAGTTTGTCCTCTTCCTGCAGCCTGTTTTTGTCAATAAAGTTTTATGAGAACACAGACACATTTATTTATCTGTTGTTTACAGCTGCTTTTAAGCTACCGTGGCAGAGAGAGCTGAGTGGTTGTAACAGAGACCCCGTGGCTGACAAAGCCTACAATATCTATTATCTGGTTCTTTACAGAAGAGTTTGACAACCCCTGATCTAGTCTGACCTCATCTTCCAGGTGGGGAATACCCAGAGAAATTACTTATGAAGGAGTTGTCCCCGGACAGACACCAAACGGGTGAAATTCCCAGGACTGGGACTCTTACAGTTGCTGAAATCTAAGTGGGGTCTTTTTCAGTGCAATCCCTGACATGTGGATATATGCCCGAGCTAGTTTACACAAGGACAAGCCCTTGTGGTTGCCTGAACTCAGTAGCTTTGTGAGCTCTAAGACCTCTTCTTCAAAATGGACATGCGCTATAGACCCATTTCAGCAAGTGCTTTGAAAATCTGGCTCTTCTGTAAATAAACGTAGTCACCATAGATCCTTTTGATTTTAGATTTTTCTTGCAATTGTATATTTTGACATTTGTGAGGAATGCTCTTGCTGTTTATAGATCTCCCCTAATTAACACTCGTTGCTATCCTCATTTTTTCTTTTTTTAATTAATATTTTTATTGAAGTATAATGGCATACAGTATCCTATTAGCTTCAGGTGAATGCCATAGGGATGAGCTATTTTGCATCTTACGAGATGATTCCCACGGTAAGTCTAGTGACCATCTGTCAGCGTCCATAGTGATCACAATGTTATTGATAGATCGCCTCTGTTGAAACTGACATCTCATGATGTATTTCGTGTTTTATAACTGGAGGTTTTCCTCATGTCTTTCACAGCCCCATCATGGAAGCTTTCGGCAATGCCAAGACCGTGTACAACAACAACTCCAGTCGCTTTGGGAAGTTTGTTCAGCTGCACATCTGCCAGAAGGGAAATATTCAGGGCGGGAGAATTGTAGATTGTATCCTGTTTCATTCCGGTCTTGTCTTTAGTATTTGACTCTATAAGTACAAACTGCTCTCGGTTATCGTAAGGACAGATAATGGGAAACATTTCGGTTATTGCTTAACGTTACTACATTTGACCTAGTAGTTATTCTAGGAGATAACCATTTTTCTTTGGGAAAATTTTATCATGTTCGTCATCTGGAAAATTGGTTTCATCATTGAGCATCAGGTGTTTGTAGTTTGAGAGCCATTCGGTCAACTAGTCTGGCACATCCTAGGACACCTTGTGTCCTGTTTGAAGTCTATGCTTTGTTGGCTCCTGTCGGCACTGGAAGTCTCGATGTCCAAGGAACAGGGATTTGCAATTATTTGGGTGACGAAGAATAGAGAATTAAAGCCTAATTGAGCATGTCATATCTTGGTTTTGTTCCTTGACTGGCCATTGCTTTTCACATGAAGATTTATTAGAAAAAGTAAGTAAACCTGATTTAATTTACATTTTCTTCTATAATAATAATTTTTGGAAATGACTGGTTTGTATTAATGGAATGGAGGAAACGTCTCTGAGATGAAATCTGATTCACCCCCACAGAACCGAGTAGTAAGGCAAAACCCCGGGGAAAGGAATTATCACATATTCTATGCGCTGCTGGCAGGGCTGGAACATGAACAGAGAGGTAAGTGGGTGGACCAGCAGAGCCATGTGGATTAGCCACTTGCTTTCCCTTGGAAAGCCGCAGGTAAGACCTCTGCTTGGGCTTTGTTGGTATCCGTTAATGGAAACAAAATGTCCCTGTTAGAGCCAAATAATGTAGAGGGAAAATCATCAATAGAGAAAGATGTTACATTTTTTTGTTTTTTGGGGATCTTGGTACTTTTCTCATTTATAGGATATTCATGAAAAAAATGTATGGGGCATATTGTAACTGGTTTACTTTGAAACCATACCCAAATCTAATTTCTAACTAAGCATTTGATATTTTTAAAAGATTTTATTTATTTATTTGAGAGAGGGAGAAAGTGAGAGAAAGCATGAGAGGGGAGAAGGTCAGAGGGAGAAGCAGATTCCCCATGGAGCTGGGAGCCCGATGCAGGCCTTGATCCCAGGTCTCTCAGATCATGACCTGAGCTGAAGGCAGTCACTTAACCAACTGAGCCACCCAGGTGCTCATTTAAACATTGGATTTTTAAGGGAAAATAAAATAGGACCCTTATCAGTTAGTTTTTCAGGAACATTTTCTATCATGCCAGCTAGTTTAATTAAACCCTTTATTTTTTAATTTATTGATTTTAGAGAGCATAACCAAGAGTTGGACTCTTAACTGACTGAGCCACCCAGGCACTCCTAATTAAATTCTGTTTTCTCTAAATGATGATTAAAAGAGAACTTTCTTTTTTATTAATAGGGGACCTTTATTTATATACTTTTTTAAAATTTATTTTTAACGATTTTATTTATTTATTTGACAGAAAGAGACACAGCTACACAGGGAACTCAAGCAGGGGGAGTGGGAAAGGGAGAAGCAGGCTTCCTGCCCCCGAGCAGGGAGTCTGATGCAGGGCTGGATCCCGGGAGTCTGGGATCATGACTTGACCTGAAGGCAGACGCCTGATGACTAAGCCACCCTGGGGCCCCATGCTTTGTTTTTTTTTTTTTTGTTTTTTAAGTTACAAAGTGAGGATTCTTTTGGATTTTGTCTTATCCTGACCAGTCAAATACTGATTTTATGTTTTTCTCTGTCTTTTTGCAGAAGAATTTTATTTATCTGCGCCGGAAAACTACCACTACTTGAGTCAATCTGGATGTATAGAGGACAAAACAATCAATGACCAGGAATCCTTTAGGGAAGTGATTGTAAGTTACTTTCTTCTTTTCCCTTTATTAAGAGTGACAACCCCTTAAAAAAAAAAAGGGGACATTTTATTTCCTGTTTCAAAAAAATGTTTTTAATGAAAATAGAAGTAATTTCATTTGCACTGCTGTATGAGAATACGTACGATCTTCTTGTTCCAAGTCATGATAAAGAATGTTCCAGACTGGAAAAGAATCCTCTTTCTTCAGAAGGCGGATGACTATCTGTGGCATTCAGGAAAAATGGGTTGACTTGGAACAGTGTATTAGAAAAAATACATCACAGGCTTGGTCCTGGAGCATGCCAATCTTTCTTTTTTGAGATGATGATGATGATTTATAACAGTTTCTATAGCTAAAAACAAATCTGTCAACCGTTAGGCCAGGTGACAGGATCTTGTCTGTTTCTCCTGGCCTGATTCTGAAAACCAGTTCTGACCACGAGAATAGTAGTCTCCTTACGGCTCTGAGGTGTGGTTGTGTGTGGTCTCTTAGTTTTCTGATATCACAAGGACTTGGTTATAAGGTGACAACATTTAGGAAGCCTGGTCATCGAGCCCCACCTGCCTGAGAATGGCTGGTGGGTTTTTGCCACGGCAGTCTTCACTCCTTTGCTAGAGTCATTAATACACCAGTTGGATACAATGGATCTGGGGTTGATTCACCACCGTAAATGCGGCGGACGTTGGCGGAGTGCTTGTTATATGGACTCAGATGGGCCCCCTCTCTTGTTGCTCTTAACAACCCTTTGAGGGGAGGAACTCTGGGTAGCTACACTCTACAGCTCAGAGAGGTTGGTGTCCAGCCTAACCATTCACAGTACCAGATAGAACTGGTGTGGAAAGAGTCCAACTCCAAATTCCAGACTCTTATCCACGAGGCAAGTGGTACAACTTCTGGTACAACCCAGACTCTTCCGTGAGGTTCTTGTTTTTATAGTTGTCAGCAGTGCTCTAGTCCATATCCCCATCTCTTCTTCCAGATTGTAAAAATGCCTTGTGGAATGAAATGAGGGTCTTTTTTTTTTTTTTTTTAAATATATACGTCATTTTTCCACCTCTTACTGAAATGAAGAACAGGGTTGGCTATAATAGGATCCTCTTCCCCTTGGTCTCCCTTTTATTCCGTCATTTATAATGCAGAGGGGTTTCTCTTGCCAATTTCCTTCCATGAAACTGTTAACAAAAAAGCCCCCTGCAGGGGCGCCTGGGTGGCTCAGTGGGTTAAGCCTCTGCCTTCCGCTCAGGTCACGATTTTAGGGTCCTGGGATCGAGCCCCGCATGAGCCCCGCATGAGCCCCGCATGAGCCCCGCATGAGCCCCGCATGAGCGTGGCCTCCGCTCAGCGGGGATCCTGCTTCCCCACCCCCTCTCTCTGCCTGCCTCTCTGCCTACTTGTTATCTCTGTCTGTCAAATAAATAAATAAAATCTTAAAAAAAAAAAAAAAAAAGCCTCCTGCTGACAGCACCTTTTGCTGTATACCCTGGACAGCCTGAGAATTGGCCCTGAGAGTCAGATTTTATGAAATGCTTAAGTATTTTAAATTTCCTTTCCCAATCTTGTTTTGCCCCTGGCTTCCTATCACTACTTAGACTTTCTCTCTGCTTCAATTCATTTAGTATTATCTTTACTGTGTGTTAGAATAAATATGAAAACTCACGTTTGATAAAAAAGGCAAAGACAGGATTTTTTTTTCCTGTTTTTTTTTTTTTTTTCCTTCTTTCTTGAAACTGGAGAACAAGGCTTTGTGATAGAAGGACATTTTTTTGTGGCAGGAGACAGACTCCTAATTGTCCAAAAGGAGCAGGTCTCCTACTCATTAGCTCGCTGGCCACTAGGGTGCACTGGGCATTGGGTCCTCCCCTTGTCCTGAGAGCAATGGAGAAGTCACTCTGTCCGCTTTCCTCTTGGCCCTTTATTTTCTGATGCAGAATTATTTGTTCCTTTTGCTAGCCTACGGGTAGGCTTTTGGGGCTTGCCCTGCTTTCATTGATAGCTAGCTTTTATTATTAAGTTGAAAGAGTAGGTTTTAGCATTTAAAATCTGATCCTTCGTTGAAAAGGTATGGAGAAAGGAGAAAATTTGTACATGAAATTGAGGTACACAACAAGCTTACAAGTATTCCATTTATAGATTCTTAAATATTTGTGATTACTTTTTATTGTTAACTTATTTGAAATGGTAATAAAAACCTAGCTGCTCTGTATTAAAATCAGGAACATGTAGTTTTTATTATTTAACCTTCTGGAAGTTAAAAATCAGAACAGAAGGAAAAGAAAAATGTGCACCTTTTCAGAAAGGAGGAAAAATACTTTTTTCTATAAAAAGTAATTTTTTTCCTTCATTTTTTTTTTCTCTCCCTTTACCTTAACCTGCAAGTACCATAAATTGGGGAATGGCTTAAGTAATTTGTTATAGCCATAAAATTAGGTCTATTACAGCAAGCAAAACATATACTCAAATATATTTAATTATATGGAAAAGCTTGGTTATTTTATAATTGAGGGAGATAAGCTGCAACACTTGATAATCCTTTTATTAAAAAAAGCATTTTATGTATAATTTAGATCTATGATGATTGATATAGTAATTATATGGAAAAAAAGGGTGGGACAAAAAATATGCCAAAAAATGTTATCTCATGAGGCAGAATTCTAGGATTTTATTTTATCATTCTATGTTATATATTTACATCCTGTGTTATATATTACAGCTTTAATGATTATGTAATTATAATTACATTCCTAAAATCGTAATTTCTACAATCATAAGTATCCTATCAATACCAGCCAGCCCATTGTTCTGCCTAATGCAGTACTCTGTAACCAGGAGGGACACAGGAATGGTGAAAAGAGACGCTGAACTCTTCAGGCTGAACTTGGTCTTTTGTATTCAACATGTTTGAGCAACTGCTCTGTGCCAGGCACTGTTCTAGGCACCAAGGAAACTGTAGTAAATAAGCCACATATAATCCTGATATTCTGCTGAAGAAGGAGAAAAGATGAACCATATTGCACTGCTGGGTTTTTTTTTGTTTGAGATATATATATATATATATATATATATAAAAATTTTTTGCGGTTTTTTTTTTTTTTTAATTAGACAGAGATTACAAGTAGGCAGTGAGGCAGGCAGAGAAAGGAGGAAGCAGACTCCCTGCGGAGCAGAGAGCCTGATGCAGGGCTCAAACCCAGGACCCTGGGATCATGACCTGAGCTGCAGGCAGAGGCTTTAACCCACTGAGCCACCCAGGCACCCCTGTACTGCTGTTTTTTTTGTTTTGTTTTGTTTTTTTTGTACTGCTGTTTTTAATGTAACTTGTCTCTCAGTATTTTTCTCCATAATCAAATACCACTTAAATTTGTCTTCATATTTCAGGTTTATACAGCTTCTTTTTCCAGAGGTTTTGGGATCAAAGGAAGGGAAGGGACCACATTCCATTAAGGCTGGAGGGCATTTGTTTGCAGAATATGTTGAAATGTTCATAGAAATTATTTCTGTGAATTATGTATGAAAATGTCATTTCTAGAGTTCATTTTTAACTACTAAAATGATCAACTACAATGTTAGTATACTCTTATATTCTTTTAAGAATTTTGCTTATTTTATTGAGAATTCACTTTATGTATTCTTAGAGTTCATCTTTGCTACCACTTGATGTTAAATGAGTGCCTGTTAAGTATGCTGGGCAGCTTTAGAGAATCTGTTTCTTCCTGGTGCAGACTCTGTGAATTTATGCTGAATTTCATAGCCACGTTTTTATGCAACCTTTCAAGTTGCCCTAGAAATTGTTTGGTCAGGATGTAAGCTCGCTCTTTCTTTCTTTCTTTCTTTCTTTCTTTCAATTTCTTTTCTCTTTATTATAATTATTATTATTTTTTTTTTTGGCCAGCTTTTAGAGATTCTGTTTATTTATTTGATAGACAGAGATCATAAGTAGGCAGAGAGGCAGGCAGGGTGGGGGGAAGCAGGCTCCCCACTGAGCAGAGAGCCCGATGCAGGGCTCGATCCCAGGACCCTGAGATCATGAGCTCAGTCAGCCGAAGGCAGAGGCTTTAACCCACTGAGCCACCCAGGTGCCCCAGGATGCAAGCTATTTCAATTCAATAGAGTTGCTGCAGAATGGTGGCTGATGAAATGTGTGTGAAGTAACAGGAGTTCTGGGGTGATAATCCCAGATTATCAGATTCTCTTACTCCACAAGTGTTGAATGTTTACAGCATGCCTGGCTGTGGACCAGGACTGGGGTTTCTGGACGGTATCGGCCTTACTGGGTGTATCCTTGGGTTTTTAATGGAGTGAGGCCATGTGTATGTATGCATAAATTCATTCCACACAAGTCAGATTTTGTTAAGACTTAAAGGGCCGACTTTAAACTTCAGTTTTGCCAAGCATGGAAACATCGGTCTCTTTCAGTGGTGGGGAACTTGGGAGCATAAACAAATTTTACATTAAAAAATGACAGAATATTGCCTAATATCACACCGCACAGTGAATTATTATCAGACTGCTTATGTGCAATTAACTTTGTCCAGAATAGCCTCCCCTCCGCTGTATCGGTGACACCATTTGTTCAAGACTCGTCCGTGGTCCCTTTGCCTTGAATGGCACCTTTACACCTCGCAGCCAACTGCCTGAGACCCTAAACGGATGTACCTTTTGGGAGTAAAGCACCTGAAATTTGTCCCTCTTTTCTATTACTTTCTAGTGCGATGAACCTGGCTTCCTTTGGTCCTTGACTGTTGGGACCTGATCACATATTTGTCATCCTTTTCCTTTCCCCCTGCCCACCCTCATTTTCCCAAACACCTTTTTTTTTTTTTAATGCACCTAATAAGGACTTTATTGAAAATATTTTAACTTTCTGCTGGTTTTCTTATAACTAAATTGCTGTTTCGTGCTTCCAAACTAGTGAGAATTCCCCACCATGTTTAAGTCTTAGAGCCATATCCTTGAGAAAATAAGATAATGATAATAAGCTTGAAAGGGGCTACTCTGGCTGAAGGGGTGGAGATTGCAACTGGAGAGAGAGAGGCTCTTGGGGGCAGTTCCAGCGCTCATACCCACGCTGCTGGCAACTGGGGCAGCCTTTAAATTACCCCGCGGACTGATTAATGCAATTACTGCTTCTCACCACGCTCCTAATTCACTTGCAGTTAGATCGACAGCAGTCAAATTTATCAACACAGTAAGCACATTTTATGTTTGCTTTCTCTCTCCGTGTATGACTTTGGTGTGTGTTTTAAGAACTTAGCCAAGACTATTTTCATCAGGCCTTTTATGATAGTTTTCATTTGATAGCTTGACATTTTCTGCCACTGCAAACTTCTTTTTTTCTTATTTTTCTTGTCTTATTAATTTTTTGTCTTGTTTTTTCTTGTCTTATTGCCATTTAGTGTTATATAAAAGTGCAGGTAGTTGACTTAAACACTGAAGGATCCCATTTCTGTGATCATTCTGTGCTCTAAGAATTTTTATAAGTTAGCGTTGAATACATCTTGTGGAAGGAAAACTTGAATTGTAGAGAGGGAAAGTATAGCCTTTTACACAGCGTAGGTGCTTTATAATTATTTTGAAGTTTGATTTGTTCCTTACTGCCATTTTAAGAATAAGAAATTAATCTGTTTTGTTTTGTGTTTTTAAGATTTTATTTATGGGGGCACCTGGGTGGCTCAGTGGGTTACGAGTCTGCCTTTAGCTCAGATCATGATCTCAGGGTCCTGGGATCGAGCCCCATGTCGGGCTCTCTACTCAGCAGGGAGCCTGCTTCCCCCTCTTTCTCTCTGCCTGCCTCTCTGCCTGCTTGTGATTTCTGTCAAATACATAAAAAAAAATCTTTAAAAAAAGATTTATGTATTTGACACAGAGAGACAGGGAACACAAGCAAGGGGAGTGAGAGAGGGAGAAGCAGGCTCCCCCCAGAGCAGGGAACCTGATGCGGGGCTCGATCTGGGGACTCCAGGATCATGACCTGAGCCAAAGGCAGACACTTAATGACTGAGACATCCAGGCATCCCTTATTCTGTATTTCTTAACTATCTTTTGCTTTTAACTTTCAGAATAAGTAAATTCAAGTAATTATTTTTCCATGTTTTTTTAAATGGGTAAGCACTTGACTAAATAGTTCTTACTCTTTGTGTCAATTTCTGTTTGCACCCATGAGATGAGTCTTCTCACTGCTGATTAAATAATTCATGGTGTTTTTATTATTTGTAACCAGATTTATTGAAATGCAGTGTATGTATAATAAAAGGCTACCAGTTGAAGTATACATCTTAATGGATTTTGAATTTACTTACCTGTGTACCCACACCCACAATCAAAATAAAAGGTTATTCTTTATTCCCAAAGTTCCTTTGGCCCTTCCCAGCCGCCCTGCTCCTGGGAAACCACTGATCTGTTCTCAGGAATAAATCAATAGATTTGTCTCTTGTAGAGGTTCTTGTAGGTGAGATCATATGGGGTGTTCTCCCCTCTAGCTCCTTTTACTCCCCTACATCATGCGTGACACAGTTCATTCCTTTTATAGCGAGTGGTACTCCATTAGTAGGCCCTGATTTGTTTATCCATTCACCCACTAGTGTTGTAAAAATATTGTCGAGACATTAAAAGACACGATGGAACATAATGTTTGTAATTTTTTTCCAACACTAATAATGCAACTATTTTCGGTACAGTATATTTATTTTGCAGTCTGGTTTTCCTTATGGGATTCCTGGCTGGCTCGTTTGGTAGAGCATCCAACTGTTGATCTCTAGGTTGTAAGTTTGAGTCCCACACTGAGTGTAGAGATTACTTTTTAAAAAGTTACAAAAATAAAAATTTTAAAAAGTTGATAAAGTGGTTTTATTTTTTTTAAGTAATTTTGACACCCACCTCATGACTCCCAAGATTAAGAATCCCATGGTTTAGCCAGACACCCCAACAATAACATAATTTTAAACTTTTTATATAAAGCTGTCATAAATCATGTTTCTGGATGATTATAAGTCTCTTTACAAAGTATACACTATTCGAAGCTATTGAACTATTCTCAACTATTGCTGTATTTGACTTGTCTGATTAGAAGATAGACTTTTTTTCTTGATGTGTTACTAGAACACTGCAGTGAATATTTCATAGAACTTCCTTTTCTGTTGAGATTTTCCTTGGAATAAATTTCCACCGTGGAAGTTATGAAGATTACATAAGATGGCTTTTTTCTTTTTTAGAAAGTGACAACATTGGCTGGATAATAAGTTTGTGAACTCTAGGATCATTGGGGCTGAATTTGAGCCTTGGTTGTGCAACCCTGTGAAAGTTACTGAACCTCTCTGAACATTGTATGTTTATGTACATGCATGACCAACACAATGCTGCCATGTAAGCTTGTTTTCCAAAACGATTATAGTAACTTATGGCACCAATGACGAGTGCATTAATGTCCCAGTTTCTCCAGTTTTAGGTTTCTCATTCACAAGTGTTTTGCTAATTGAATAGAAGCGATCTCAGATTTTCTTTGATTTGTACATGTTTGACCTCTGGGAAGGATTTGCGTATGCTCCTATAAGAAATGCCCATTTTATTTCTGTTGTTCGTGAATCTTTTATTATGGCCAAGCTATTGCTCCTTCCCTTATATAATTTTTGAATTGTTTTGCTGCCTATTGTTTCTGTCTTTCATTTCAGTTTTGTTTTTTCCTTGTAAAGAAGTTAAACTTTCCACATTTTAAATCCCCAGTTGTTTCCTTTTCCACTGCTTCAGAGTGGCACGTGGTTTCCTTCCTAACCCCCTGAAGTGATTGTCGTTGTCACGATTATTACATTGTGGGCTCGCGTGCTCTTGGTAGGTCATTTTCATTGGTATTACCAACAATTCTGTCCTCTGTTGGGGGAAAGGGGTGGTTTTTTTCTTAACAAGGATATGGCTTCTAAATCATAATGGAAGGACACCTACAGAGTTCCTAATAGAGAATTTTATACTTCTGGCTTGGATCCCTACTGCATTTCATCATTAAGGAAAGGCCCCGAAATTTACACTGGAGCAGTCCCATGAAGCCTTCCCCTTCTCACTGTCATTACTGTGACTCTCGGGTAGTTCTCCTGTGGTGTCACTGGCTGGCTTGTACCAAATAAGGCAGATATCTCACTTTCTGTCATTGATTGGATGACCTCTCCTCATTCCACAGTTCTTCCTTAATATTGCATTCTTTTATGGGTGCCTTTGCAAATCTTTATCATTTAAAAACGATGGGTTGTGAATCTATTTCTTGTTTTCTTGCCTTTAGAACAATACTTGCCTTTAGAACAATACCTAACAATTTTACTCAGTAATGAGTTTTTCATTTTCTTTAATATGGAAGAAAAACAACAAAACTCAAATACATTGCTTTTCTTTCAGACGGCAATGGAAGTGATGCAGTTCAGCAAAGAAGAAGTTCGGGAGGTTTTGAGGTTGCTGGCTGGTGTGTTACATCTTGGGAACATAGAATTTATCACTGCTGGTGGGGCCCAAGTGTCCTTCAAAACAGGTAAGATGGCCCCTCCCTTTCTCCCTTCCTTGGCTTTTTCCTCATAGGGAACTTAGACCTAAAATATTTACTGTCTGGCCTTTTGCAGAAAGAGCTTTCTGACCCTGGGCAGAGACCTGGAGTACTTTGTAATTGATGGAAACCGGCAGCTAAGAAAGCGTCCAAGCCTATGATGACATCCCCAGCAGGGGATGGTGGCCGTGTTCTCATTCTTAGCAAGGGAGGAGGAAAATGGACCCAATAAAGAAATATGAGCAATGAGGATTAGATACAGAAAAATGTCAGGGGTGCGGTGTTGCTTTCTTTCGCATAGTTCTTGAGTGGTGATGTGGTGGCCTGGAGAAGACCATTCTTGAGCGGAAATGCTGTCCACAGTCCAGCTCTGTCACGGGCTAGTTCCCGGAGTTACGTATCCCCTAATGCTAGTGATTTCTCATCTATAAAGTGCCTCACTGATGTGTTGTCAAGACTAAAAATTAACACGCACATCGCCATGTCAGTTGTCCTTTTCCTAGAGTGATTTCTGTATTTATTTTTGGAACTTTCCCGATGGAAGCAGTGTGTAGGGCATGAAACCTTGGGGGTCGGATGCAGTAAAGGTAAAGCTTGAAATGGCTCGAGGTGAGGACAGTGCTGTAGGTCAGCGGTTCTGAGACATTTGGTCCCAGCACCTCTGAATCATCTTGAAACCATAGAGAACTCCAAAGAGCTATTGTTTATGTGGGTCATGCCTGTTCATGTTACTGGTTTAGAAATCAACTGAGGTGTTGTAAAAAAACCAAAAAACCAACTAATTAATTTTGAAATAACCATAAAAAACCCATTGCATATTAAAGTAATCCTATTTTTTATTTAAAAGACTGTCTTCAAAACAAAACAAAACAAAAAATCTGTGAGAATAGTGACATTGTGGGGCCCCAGGTGGCTCAGTCAGTTAAGTGTCTCCCTCAGCTCAGGTCATGATCTCAGGGTTCTGGGATCAAGTCCCGCCTTAGGCTCGTTGCTCAGCGGGGAGCCTGCTTCTCCCTCTGCCACTCCTGCTGCTTGTGCTCTCTTTCTCTCTCTCTCTCAAATAAATAAAATCTTAAAAAAGGAGTGAGATGGTCTTACATTTTTCCTGACTTTTATAAAATATCAGATGTTGCGGAGGACAGCTGGATTCTCTTATCTGCTTCTGCGTTGAGTGTGGAGAGAGCACGTGTCATGTAGCACGAGGAGACTCCTGTGTCGTGCTAAGGGAATGAGAGTGAAATAGCCAAGGGCCCCTTAGTGTCACAGAAAACAGTTACGACCTCACAAGCCCCTGGCAGGTTGCAGGTTTTGGGTCGCCCCTGCCCTCGGGGTCTCAGGACCACACTTGGTCCAACGTCAGGTTCTCTGCTCCGAGCCTGAGACCCATTAAGGGAGCGAGTGACTTACAACAGAACGTGGCTCTGTAAATTCTACCCGAGGGGTCGAGGAACGTTCTCTGCGTTAATGTATCGCTGTGCGGGGCCGGCTCTGGGGTCCCGGGGCCCGTTCCTTCTCGGCTCAATGCCCCTTCGTTTTGTTCTTTCCCTCGTCCTTCGTTTCCAGCCTTGGGCAGGTCCGCGGAGCTGCTCGGGCTGGACTCCGCGCAGCTCACGGACGCTCTGACGCAGCGATCCATGTTCCTGAGGGGGGAGGAGATCCTGACGCCTCTCACCGTCCAGCAGGTACGTGCCCTTGGCCTTCAGAGCGCGGTTTAGAGGACAGTCCTCCGTGTTCAGATTCGTGGCTTGGAGTCAAATCCGTGAGCACAACAAACCGCTCGCATGAGTTTGGCTCGTGACCAAGATGGCGCCGGTCCCCCGGCCGAAGGGAGGAGACAGTTGCTGGTTTTCTCAGACGCCGTAGCGCGGCCGAGTTTCCGAGACGTGCGAGGCCCGACACGCTACTTTCTGGTCGTGGGGGCTGCGTTCGTTGTGTGTGTTTGCTCCTCCGTAGCACAGGGATGGTTTTCATACGTAATTCATAGATTCTTGTAAGGATAATAGTAAATATACACCAGTGAAGTACTAAATAATCGGGAGCTATTGCAATTTATTGTTGTTACTCGCGCAGAAGTACTTAGCTTTGCTTCTGCCTTGAGCCAGTTATGTGTGCCAGCCCATCTAATGTCCGTGAGTACACACGCTAGCCGTACCAAGAAGAAATTTGTCTTGTGGACGAAGTAGACGACGAGGGGCGCCCGGGTGGCTCAGTCGGTTAAGCGCCTACCTTCCGCTCAGGTCGTGATCCCAGAATCCCGGGATCGAGCCCCGAATGGGGCTCCCTGCTCGGTGGGGAGACGGCCTCTCCCTCTGCCCCTCACCCCATTCATGCTCTCTCTCTCTCTCGCTCGCTCTCTCAAATAAATAAAAATATTTGAAATAAATAAAAATATCTTAAAAAGTAGCTTATGCGAAGATGATCCTGAGAAAACCCAGGCCTTAATTGTTGTCTTAAGCCTGGTAATATTCGTGGCGGTGCATATGCTGGTTCAGATGAGAGCCTGGTATTTAAAGGAGGTCCTAGTGAATCCTACTGGAGAGTGAGCGAGCTCCCTTCTTTAGACACCTGGGTTTTCCTAGATGGCACTGATCGACTCGGTATCAGGTGCACAGTGTTACTCATGTTCAGTGCGTGTGTCTTTGAGGGGGACAGGGATGGACTTGCTGCCTGGGCAGCCCGTGGTCCGCGGGAGACAGTCACCAGTCTCCTCTCCCACAGGCGGAAGACAGCCGGGACTCCTTGGCCATGGCACTTTATGCACGCTGCTTTGAGTGGGTGATTAAGAAGATTAACAGCAGGATCAAAGGCAAAGATGACTTTAAATCCATTGGCATTCTTGACATCTTTGGATTCGAAAACTTTGAGGTACGCTTCGGAGGAGTGGGAGGCACGAATTCTTCTCTGTCACTTATGGGCTGATCGGGAATGAATCTCTTCGAATAAATACTGATAGATTTCTCTTCAGATTTTTTTTTTTTTCTTTTCTTCACCTGTATATATATTAGTAAGGGTACGAAAGATACTTGTTGAATGGTTTCCCGCTCCCCCCACCCTTAGGTTAATCACTTCGAGCAGTTCAATATAAACTATGCAAATGAGAAACTTCAGGAATATTTCAACAAGCATATATTTTCTCTGGAACAACTAGAGTATAGCAGGTAAGCACTCATAGAATTCCACTTCAAAAGGTTTTTTTTTTTTTTAAAATGAGCCACTGAATTAGATAGTTTTAAAGCTCTATTTTATTATAACTTAGCCCTTTTAAATCTTGCTACAGGGAGGGATTGGTGTGGGAAGACATTGACTGGATAGACAATGGTGAATGCTTGGACCTAATTGAGAAGGTAACATTGTTGAAGCATTGTAGCAGTCCCAAGGGTGTCTCGCTGGGCTGATTCATATTTACGGGAACCAAATCACTTGTGCAAACATGCACATCAAAGATGTGAATGTTTAGAACACAATGGACCATTTGGAAACATACATGCAAATGTGCAAGGTTGAATTTAAATACTTGGCTTCCTCAAACCTATTGTCTGGTTGAACTCCCTATTTCTATGGAACTAAATTCGTTGGATGTCTTCCTAGTATCTTTCTGAATTTTTTTAAACCAAGAAATGCTCTGCCTTTTCCTTTAATGGACACTTGAGAGAGGGGGAAGGGGGCTCTGAAATATTTTGAGGTAATTCAACTTTTAATTCATTTCACTTCTTCTCTGTCTTCTAGAAACTTGGTCTCCTAGCCCTTATCAATGAAGAAAGCCATTTTCCTCAAGCCACAGACAGCACCTTATTGGAGAAGTTACACAATCAACATGCTGTATGTCAAAACTTGCCAATTCTTGATTATGGCTGAGAAGCAGATCTGTAGATCACATTACACATAAGATATTTCAGTACTCTTGGCTCCGCAGTGCTTCACACATGTACATTTTTTTTTTTTAAGATTTTATTTATTTATTTGACAACGATCACAAGCAGCAGAGAGACGGGGCGGGGGGCGTTGGTGGTGGTGGGGAAGCAGGCTCCCGCTGAACAGAGAGCCCGATGTGGGGCTCGATCCCAGGACCCAAGATCATGACCTGAGCCGAGGGCAGAGGCTTAACCCACTGAGCTACCCAGGCGCCCCCGCACACATAATTTTTCCTCAAACCAAAGCTCTCTTCCCCAGTCGCTGGAACTACATTGAGATAAGTTAAAGGGATAGACTTGGGGCTACTCGTCAGAACGTGCCCACATTTAGTTGATGAGTATAGAATTTAACCTCACTTCTGTGACGACAGACAAGACCCACATGGTTTTGATAAAGTGTGTCACATGCTCTCACCTCAGCCTCTGATGCGTGGTGGGTTTTTCAAATTGTTTTCACGATCTGTTTTAGTGAGTTCTCTCGGGAAGCCGGTGCAAATCAGTAAGTGAAATTAGGCATTTGTATTTGTTTCTTTATTAGAATAACCACTTCTACGTGAAGCCCAGAGTTGCGGTCAACCACTTCGGAGTGAAACACTATGCTGGAGAGGTAACTTCCTAATTAAGATCCTTAGCAATATTTGCCTATTTGGTATTTAGAGAAACAGTAATTTCAGAAGCCAGTCGTAAATGTGCCAAAATGACTTCTCTTCATGGGGCCGGCCCTTAGAGGAGATGCTATGACCTGAAGTTGTTCTTTTGATCAGTTGTACCATTTCTCGTTTATTTTTTGTAAAAACCAGGTGCAGTATGATGTTCGAGGCATCTTGGAGAAGAACAGAGACACTTTTAGAGATGATCTTCTCAACTTGCTAAGAGAAAGCCGGTATGTCAGTGTCCTCCCCAAGACATCCTTAACAAGCAAAGTATTATATGTGCAAGTGCTTTTGATTTACAAGTATAGAAAAAATTAATGTGGAAGCAACTTGGTTTATTGTCTCCTTTCATGGGCAATATTTCATTAATAAAATGACCGAGATATAGAAAGAAATGTGAGTAGTTGTGACAACCATTCAGTGAGGTGTTCTAAGCACAGCGTGTGGGTCTGTGAGTTAGAGACTATTAATCCTGGTGTGGAGATGAACCAATTCTTGGAGCCATGGAGTGCCTTGCCCAAGAGCCCACAGCTGGTTTTTGATGTGCTCTGCTGGGCTCCAAAACCCAAGATCTTAACCAGGATGACCTCCTTTCTTCACAACAAGCTTAGAGCTCCGTGTCAAATTGGTTTCAGCCTTGGGTCTGTTGGACCCATCTGTCTCTAGTTTAAGGGATGTCAGAAAAAATAAACAAGTATTAACTCCACTAAGATGACAAACTCACACGTTCATTCATGAATTGTAAATTCACATGGTCACATCAGTAGCTGGTTAGTCTGTTTGTGAGGATTAAAGCAGGAGGCTGTGTTCGAGAGAAAGGGGGGGATTAATGCTTGGGGTGAAGCTCTGGGTACTTGGTTCAGATCTGGCGTGAATCTGTAACAGAAACGAATTTTATCATCCAAGGAAGGGAAGTAGCACCGTTATTAAAAACCCTAAGACTGTTAGGAATGTAACTGTCGGTGGCAACCTGGTCACACAGACAGCTGTGAATTGGGGTGAAGGAAGCCCATCCCCAGTGTCAGTTTAGCAGTTTAGAACTGGAAGATAATGGAGATTTGTTTTAACTCTCCTGTGGGAAGATTCCCCGTTTACAGAACTGTGAGCTGTTCTTACTTTTATTTATTTTTTTTTTAAAGATTTTATTTATTTACTTGACAAACAGAGATCACAAGTAGGCAGAGAGGCAGGCAGAGAGAGAGAGAGGAAGAAGCAGGCTCCCTGCTGAGCAGAGAGCCCGATGCGGGGCTTGATCCCAGGACCCTGAGACCATGACCTGAGCTGAAGGCAGAGGCTTAACCCACTGAGCCACTCAGGCGCTCTACTTTTTATTAGTAGTGGCAATTTCGTAGTACTTTTTAGCAATAACATAAATTCTAAAATTACCCTCATTTCTCAAATGAAAAATGAAGCTAAGTCCAGCATCTTCCCAAGCCGCATAGCTTGGAAGGGTTAGAGGCAGGATAAAAACGCTCGTGGGCTTCACGGCAGGTGAGCACTTTCCCCTGTGAACTGGGTGGGCCTGCGAGACTGTGTGAGATGTGCAGAAACATCTCCCTCCTCCAGGCAGAGACGTCAAGGCTGCAAGGAACTTAGGTGGCCCTTGGGAACGCAGCACTCCTCGGTGGCCTGTCTCCCTGGGTCACTTCCATCCCCATCCGCTTCTCTTCTGCAAGACCCTAGGGCTCAGAAGGTGGACACATTTTTTTTTTCCCAGTGTAAAGCTCTTTGGCAGTGGTTGCTTTGAAATTTTTGGAAGCTGTCCAGCTCTTCCTGGACTCCGTGGGTCACTTCCAGTGGGAACAGGCATAATCATGACTGTAATCCAGCACCTAGTAATTGGGCCGCTCACGGCCCTTCTGCTCTCTGCTCACACAGATTCGACTTCATCTATGACCTGTTCGAACACGTCTCAAGCCGCAATAACCAGGATACCTTGAAATGTGGAAGCAAACATCGACGGCCCACGGTCAGCTCACAGTTCAAGGTTAGTCTCACTGCCGACTTCCGTGAGTCCACGGTTGCTGTGGTTTTAGGAGTTGAAAGCAAGAACTGGGGGGATGTGAGGTCCATGGAAGTGTTTATTTATTTATTTTTTTCTCTTTTATGGCACCAGAAAGTGCTTTCAAAATACACTTTTTCTGAGTCAGATGAAAACATGTAGACTTTTTTTTGTCTTGTTAGAAACAAATAACTACTTATTCTAAGTTGAAGGAACGATGGGCCATGTGGGGTCACTTTGATTTGTATTTAAAGGCTCTGATGAATATAGAGCATATTTCTTTCTGTGTTTGGATTTTTATACTTTTCCCAGATATGTTGACAGTCTCGTAGTTAGGAATAAGGACCAAGTGACCGCATATTTAAATAAGATCAGTGTCAGTTACCTTGTGAATTCCCAGAATTCAGGGAAAATAAAGACCATTCTTTTTGCATTTTAAATATTTGGCCATTTTTGGGGTGCCTGAGTGGCTCAGTGGGTTAAGCGTCTGCCTTCGACTCAGGTCACGATCTCAGGTCACGATCTCACTCCTGGATTGAGTCCTGCATCAGGCTCTCTGCTCAGCAGGGAGCCTGCTTCCCCCACTCTCTCTGCCTGCCTCTCTGCCTACTTGTGATCTCTCTCTCTGTCAAATAAAGAAATAGACTCTTAATAAATAAATAAATAAATAAATATTTGGCCATTTTAGAAAGTTCAGAGATAGAGCATACAAAGACCATTTTCTGAACTTAATTGTTTTGTTTCACCCCCAAGTAACAGATCCCAATGTGAAGAGAAATGGAGGCATGTCAGTCTATAGACATTTATTAAATCTGCCTTCAAAGGGTCTTTCATTTAGTTCTTCAGAGCGGGATGGTTCTGGTGGCGTTCTGTATGAGGTCTGTAGTATAGGGCAGCTGGCCATGAGCCAGGGACACACCAGTGTTGCTGACGGTGCTGGATTGTGTGATATGACGGGCGGGTTTAACCCAGGTAGGTTATAATAAAAAATAGGTACCACTTGCAGTGTATGTATTATGTGCCAGTCACTGGCCTAATTGCTTCCTGCACGCGGTCTTGGTCATTTCTCCTGCGATCTTTTAAGTGCGTACTGTGGTCCCCATTTCACAGATGAGAAAACTGAGGTTTAGAGAGATGGAAACCCCTTCAGTCCCTCTGAGGACTGAAACTAGGATCTGAGGTGAACCTGTCTGACTCTAAAACCTAGACTCTTTGCCTTCCAGTGGAATTGTTACGTTACCTTTCTCCAGGGCGGCGTCGCCTGGAGTTGCCTTGGAAGGCTTCGTGGTTATCCAGTCATATTGCTCTGGGAATCAAGGAAATGGCAGAGAGTGAGCAGGCCTTCTGGGTCGAGAGACCAGGCAGGAGAAAGGGGTCCTGAGACAGGAGCGTTGAGTCCTGTCGCTGGAAAACTGTGACTAGAGGGGACCAGCTGACAGGAAGTTCATATGGAGTTAAACCGATAACAGAAACCATGAAGGGCCGTGTGTGTGATGCCATTTTGTCATCTGTGAGAAATCCTAAAGCTTTTGAAGCAGAGAAGTAGTACCTCAGTGTAGTGCTGTAGAGACCCAGTGTCATCTGCAAGATCGTGAGAAGAAAAAAGAGCCAGTAATGGAGGGAAGACCAGTGGTTTAAAAGAGACCGAAAGACCTGTCAGCTGCAACATGAGAACTTCATTTACATTCGGATTTCAAAGAAGCATTTTTTTTTTTAATTTATTCATTCGAGAGAGACAGAGTGCCGGGAGAGGGGCAGGGGGAGAGACTCCTCAAGCAGACTCTGGGCTGAGTACAGATCCTCACACAGGACTCGATCTCATGACCCTGAGATCATGACCTAAGCTGAAACCAGGGTCGGACGCTTAACCAGCTGAGCCACCCAGGAGCCCCAGAGAACAGACCATTTAAAAATTATGAAATTTGAGATAATTGAAGATTCAATATGAAATTGGAGACAGTTGCTTCTTTTAATATTGGTATTAAGGAATTCCTGTTAAAACTTTTTAGGATGATGATAATGGCGGTTATATATGTGTTTGACAGTGTGTAGCTTTTGGTAGCACATCCTGACACTTGAGTGATGAGTTGATGTGTTGTCTGGGATTTGCTTTCCTGGGAGAGGTGGGCATAGTATGTATGCAGACGAGGAAGCCAGATTAGCCACAAGCTGAAGCCGGGGAGGAGTGCTCATTACAAGCTCTGTCTGCTTTGGGAAATGTTAAAAATTCTTCACAACCACCACAGCAAAAAAAATCTTAAAAAAAAAAAAAAAAAAGTCAGTATTACAGAAGATTGATCTGCCTGGTGATTTGAGGGTAAGAGTTGAGAGATGGTGGAATACTGGTATAGATGGTCATTTTGATGGAAATGATGAATTAGGAGAAAAAGAACTCTGAGGGGAGAGAACAGGTTTTCTGTATGCAACATTGAAATAGCCTAGGGTTGCTTTTTTGCTGGTTAACACGATGTTTTAATTTTTGTTTTTAATGATATTATTTCAAGGAAGTGACAGATGAGCTTTGTATACTGTGAAATCATGTCTACGAATTGTAGGATCTTGGCTTTATTTTATATTACAATGACAATGTTAAAAATAAAAATTCTTATTAATCCTATGGTTGATATTGGTTTTTATTCCTGTTTCTGATCATTGCCTAAAATGATGAGAAATCGAAAGAATGGCATACTAAGAGACTAAGTCAACATATACTTTTTCCTTCCTACTAGGACTCTCTGCATTCCTTAATGGCGACACTAAGCTCCTCTAATCCTTTCTTTGTTCGCTGTATCAAGCCAAACACTCAGAAGGTAAGATTTACAGCAGTGCTAGACTGGGGCTGGGTCTTTAAAGACACCGCCTCCTGGGGCACTTTCTCTAAAGTCCTTTCATCATTGATGGTTCGAAGCGTATATGACATTATTATAACCTAACATTAAATGGAAAAATTCCCTATGTCTTTTGGGCCTGTTTGTCTGCTTCTGAAGGATGCTCTTATGCTAAAGAAATCTAGTTTAAAAGGAAACATTGTGAAGCGTTCACAATTTTTTTTTTTTTTTTTTTTTTTTTTTTTTTTTTTTGAGGATTTGGTTGAAATTCTTGGGCAGGCTTCTATTTGGAAGAGATAGTTGGTGTAGGTTTTGTGGTTGATTTCATTTTTCATGTTGCTTTCTTGTTAAACACGGTGAAGAGTCTACGTAGCAGCACTGATTTTGAAGGACCCTAACCCAGTGGCCAGGCCTAATTTGAGAACTCCTGAAAGGCTGCCGTGGTCAGTTTTCATGTGTAGGCTCTGTGAGGTCAGCTTTTTAATGCCATAGCCTGATTAGAAACAATATGAGTGTTATGAGAAGCCATCTAAACAAAGAAAATTTAATATTCAACGGCTCTAGTTGCTAAATCCAAGACTAAATGGGCACCCCGCCCTAAATGTTGTTAAAAAGTGGAAATGGTCTTGGTTTGGGAAATATCAGCTCTTAGTAAGCCCCCAAATAGAGAAATCACCCTCCCTTCTACAAGACAGAAAGGTCATTGGTCCGTCATGTTGAAAAACTTAGCTCTATTCTCATAAGGCTTGAGCAAAGGAAGCTGACCTGAGCTGTTCTCTCGCGAGACTTGTGTTGCATTCTGATGACTTTGCTGATGATAGATCTTTTTATCTTGTTTACCAGTTGCCTGTGACTTTAATATTAGTGATTCCTCATTTATGGTTTAAAAATGTTTCTTAGAACCACAAAATTGAACTCTTGTCTTCTCGGAAGGGAAGAGTGGATGCTTTCTTTAACCAAGTGTGCTAGCTAACTCTGTTAAGTCTGCTAGCTTGCTATGAGCTGCAATGGTGGGGAATTTGGTATTTGTATGGCGCAAAGCGGCTGAGACGGGTCCTATGTGGAAGATCTGTGCCTCTGCTCTGGTAGCTTAAAAGAGTAGCTCGTCTTTCCATTGCTAATGTATATCCCGATGTCTTTGATAATCACAAACATGGCAGCGTACACAATATGTAGTTTGGGGACCCAGTGTAGGAAATTACTAGTCAAGACATAATAATATACCATGTCAGCTGATTTATATTTTCCCTTTAGAACCTCAGTGGACAGTATTTACAATACAAATGGACTTCATTTGGGTCTTTGGGTCTTTGGGTCTATACTCATAAGAAACGTTTGACCCATTCTTCTTCCTCTCTTTACAGCAGTGTTAATAATACCATATTTCATCCTTCAAGCGTGCCATTTTTTCCCAAAATTTAAGGGCCTGGGTGTTGGGCTGCATTTTACAACTTTTGGCAAGCCGTAGTTTAATTGGGGCTCTTTTCCCATCTTAGGGATGTGTCACCTGTCATGCAGGTTATAGGGTTTGGTGTCTTAGATTCAGTGAAATGGGGACTCGCCAAACCAGCACTACTGTAAGGATAGAAATTTTAATTTGAGAAACTGGTATCTCCCGTATTTGATTTCTTTCTTGGATGACATGAAATTTTTCCTTTAAAGTGTAATCACTTTTGAAATTAGGCCTGCTTGAAAACACTTCAGCAGGCAGAGTGTTGAAGAAATGATCTCTTTTTGATGTTTATTTTTTCTGGCTGGGATTCGGCTGTGCCTAATTGCTTTGGTTTTTGCATTTAAAGAAATGAGCCAGCCCAATCTCCTATTTCCTCTGTACTGCTTAGTCTTTCCGTCACCTGACCCGTGGCAGACGCTAATTAATGCTCACCAAGAGATGGGCCGTAGGAGACTCTGGAAAACCATGTTGGTACCATTTTAAATGCAACCAGAAAGTAAAGGCTCAGACACGTGAACCGACTTGTCTGAGGCTCAAGATACAGGTGTGATTTGAAGTGTGAAAATGCTAATTAGAATATGGAAATGGTTAATTATGACTTGCTTAGGATTCCTTTGGTTCCACTGAAAATATCAGATGTTACTGGTGATGATGGTCTATGAAATGTGTGTAAACAACCCTCCTTTGGAGGTTATTATGAGTTTTCTTTGGTCCAAAGATTGGTGCTTCTAGAAATTTCATGAGGAAAATCTTACCTGCCGTCTCCCCATAGATGGGAAGTATATATTTCTGGTGCAAAGGGATGATATTGTCTCTTCCTGCCTCATACCCTTTACCAGTCATTTGTTCATCAGGGAACCTTGAAAGGATGTATTCAAGCTTACATGTATGAGGGTATATTGTGGATCATTCAGGAACATGGCTCATGGGTTTGGGCAGATTCTGGAGGGTTTATTTTTGAAAATTCTGTGACCAGAGGGATAAAAACAGTGGCTTTAAATCCTGTGGCCTAAGGAAATGTGGCCTTAGAGAAAGTGGAGGAACTGCTTTGTGCTTTTAGGAACATGTCCAGCATATCCAAGACTCCGGTGGTAGCTTTGCGAGTGTGAGCACACTGCCCAGTGGGTCCTGAGCTTGTAGGACAGACAGGCTGCCTCCCTTCCTTGACAAGTATGAGGGTTGGAGTGGGTGCTTGGGCCTAAAGCATCTGGAAATCCTTTGTGGGAAATATTACAGGGTTTTTGTTTTTTGGGATTTTTGTGTTTTGCTGGGATTTTTGTGTTTTGCTTTGAAAAGCAAGTGCAAGCAGGGAGATATAACTGAAATGCTAGAACATTATGTCAATTCAGCTCTAATAATTGTGGACTTTTTTTTTTTTTAGGAACAACAGGTAGCTAACCTTAGGTGTTGTATAAAAGATATTCCACTAGCGTTGAGAAGTTCTGGTGCTAAGTTAGGAGGCGAATTTTAAAAAGCCTACTTCTTACTACAATGGAATATTACTCAGCCATGAAAAAGGAATGAAATCTTGCCAGTTGCAAAGACATGGATGGAGCTAGAAGGTATTACGTTAAATGAAATAAGTCAGAGAAAGACAAATACCATATGATTTCACTCATATGTGAAATTTAAGAAACAAAACAAACAAAGGGGAAAAAACAGAGGCAAACCACGAAACGGGCTCCTGGCTATGAGGAACAGACTGACGGTCACCAGAGGGGAGGGGATGAGGGGGGGGATTAAGGAGTTCATTTGTGGTGAGCACCAGGGATATATTGTTGAATCACTATATTGTATACCTGAAACCATTTTTACCCTGTGTGTTAACTATGCTGGAATTAAAGTAAAAACTTAAAAAAAAAGCCTCCCTCTCCATCGGGGCTTGTGTGCAGTTAATTCTAGTTAATTCTTTGCCTGACACGGCACTGCAGGCTGTCAAAATTTTGGAGTTTACAAACAAAGGGTGGACTTCTCCATGAGACAATTTTTAGACGGCACTGTAGCCGGTTAGCTTCCTTCTGCTGTGATTTGTTGGCCAGTGCTAGCTTCTGGCTCAGAGTGCCCCAACCAAAACCAGAGATTTCCCTAACAAAGGAAACCTGCTTCGCTTTTGCAGAATTTCTCCCCTAGGGTGTCCTGTGGCCTGTGATCTCTCCCTTCTGTCCCCACCTGGTGTTTTAGCAAATGAGTTCTAGTCTGAAAAGTCTGTCATTAACATTCCTCAGAAAAGCCCTGAGGAAGTGCAGGACAGAATTAAAGAAGGGAGCGGACTGATAACTATCAGCAAAGCCTTCTGGGGCTGTGAGGCCCTGCTTGTTGCCAGTTCCCAGCCTCGAATGTGGGGAAGGCCAGGCTGTCCTCACCTGTCAGACACGTGCCCGGCGGACCCTCTTCACGGTGCCTTCTGGAGGTTTGATGGGAGGCGCGCTCGGGTTCTCGGGGGAATCATCCTCCGTTCCTGTAGCATCCTCTTCACGCTTTGAAGCCAGCGGAACAGTCTCCTCAAAGATTCTGTCAGCCTGCAGAAAGGCAGGACTTGGGTCCCCTGAAGCACCCCCGGGCTGAGAGCTGCTGGAGGACGGCTTCTGGCGGACAGAGTTGCTGGGAGGGCGGTTTCTCTAAGGGAAGAGGGAAGAGTAAGGAGTGGGATGTGCCAAGGGGAGGCCCCAGAGGAGGGAAACGGTGAGGTCTGTGAGGGGCTCTGCGGTCATAGTTGCTGGAAATTGGAATATCAGGCGGAGTACAGAGCTGGGATGGGGTTAGCCCCGCCGTGGTGGCCTTGTCTTGGAGCCCCTCTGTGAGCCCTAAGCAGGGACCTGTCAGCCTTCTCACATGCTGGTCTTCGAGGACTTGAGAGGATGCCTGCGCTTTGCACTTAAATGAATCCTGATGACCTGTATCCCTGCCTGTCGTGGTGCCACTGTTCGTATTGGACGGGAGCCCTCACTTGGACGATACCCGAGACAAGCTGCCGGCACACAGGAAGTGAGGGCGCCGAGCAGACATCATGAAAACCTAAACCTTCTATTTCCAGAGGCCCCGTGATGCCATGGATGGATTAATGAACTCAGCACATTCGGTCCTGGGGACTAATATTTGTGTGATCCAGGTGCTGCCTGCCACTTGTTTTCTTATTTTTTTGTTTTTTGTTTTTGGGTTTTTGTGGGGGGTGGGGCTTGATCTCAGGACCCTGAGATCAAGAGTCACATGATCTACAGACTGAACCAGCCAGGCAGTCCCTTCTCCCCATCCTTTTTTTCTCTTTAAACAAAGACCAAACATTTCTTTAAAAAATTCTGATGATTGGGGAGCCTGGGTGGCTCAGTGGGTTAAGCCTCTGTCTTCGGCTCAGGTCATGATCCCAGGGTCCTGGGATCAAGCCCCGCATTGGGCTCTCTGCTCAGCAGGGAGCCTGCTTCCCTTCATCTCTCTGCCTGCCTCTCTGCCTCCTTGTGATCTTTGTCTGTCAAATAGTAAGTGAGGTCTTAAAAAAAAAGGAAGTTCTTTAAAAAAAAAAAAAGTTCTGATGATGATGTGGCTTATTTCCTACCTTGAGTTTTTGTTCTGTTCTTCCTAAATCTTTTTCTCTTTCATTTTATTCTTCCTACTTGTCCTTAGCCTAACTGATCTTACTTGCCGCAACTTTTTGTTTTTAGTCATTGTTCTCTCTACCCTAATCCTATTTTCTGAAAAAAAGGTTCCTGAAATAGGGAAGATCTTAACCAGGTACAGCTTTGTAGGATGTACCTTCCTGTCTTTGCTGCCTAGCTCAGTGTCCAGGCCACTGTCTGTGCTCAGTAAATGGTGAATTGAATTGCTTATCCAAGCACATTGTGTGCTCACTCCTGGTATAGGAGTGCTTAACTTTACCAAGATAAAGACTTAACTTGCTACTTTTTTTTTAAAGAATTTTATCTTTAATAACCTCCGCACCCAGTGTGGGGCTCTGACTTACAAGAGCCCGTGCCCCACAGACTGAGCCAGCCGGGCACCTGCGGACTTGCTAACTTTGAATCCTGACCGCTACAGGTTTCATTCTAGTTAATTTATATAAGGCATGTTATTTGCTTCTGGATCCTCTGACTGCTGTAGGTGGAAGTCACCCTGGAGATATTCCAGGAGGTTGGTATTGGGGCGATATCCTCAATATGATTCAGGCTTTCAAACATCAGCACACAATGCTAGACTACCGCAGGGCTCTTGTGGGCAATTGGTTTGGGAGAGTTTTGCTTGCCTGAATATACAGTCTGCGCTTGTCTTGTGTTCATGTTTTTACTGTTCTTCTGTGGGTGGCTGTTTGCCCAGGACCGTGTTTACTAAGGCCCCTCTTATTCCCCGACCCGGCTGCTCTCTCTCTGTGCGCTCCCGGGGTTGCCTGCAGCACAGGGTCATTCCTTGGTACCCTACACCAAGGTCACTGGTGGTTGTGCTCTGCTCCCGCCAGACACAGGGCATGAGGTCACTCTGTCCTCACAGATTCCAAGCCCGGTTTAGGCTGGATCACAGGAAAAGCTTCCTAAGACTGTTGCCATTCCTTTTCCTTTTTGGGTTTAGTTTTAAATCACCTATCTTTGGCAGATTGTCGCAATTGCTCCTGTGTGTGTGTGTTTTTTGGTTTGTTTGTTTTTTAAATTTTCTTTACTCCTTGACACTGTTATGGGATGAACACTTATTTTAATTTTTAAAAATTGACTTTATCTTTTATTTCTTTAGAAGTAATCTCTACATCCAATGTGGGGCTTGAATGCAAGACCCCGGAGATCAAGAGTGGGATACTCTCCCAGCTGAGCCAGCCAGGTGCCCCTAAAATTGACTTTATATTTTTAGAAAACTTTAAACTTACAGAAAATTTGAGCATAGAGCATGGAGTTTCCATATCACTCTCCATCCCACTTACACACACACACACACACACACACACACACAGTTTTCCCTCATGTTACCCTTCTACACGACTTTATCACGTTTATTACAATTAATGAACCACTATTCTAAGGTCCAAAATGAACATTAAAGCTAACTGTATTGTAAGGCTCTGAGTTTTGACATGCACAGGGTCAGGAAGAGTCAGAATGTACAATATTCCCAGTCTATTCCCAATACCACGAACGTTTTCTCAAGTAATAGTTCCCAAGAATAGGATTGTTCCTGATTGGCCAAAAGACAAAGCACTGAGAATTAGGTCTCTGTTGTGCAGGATAAAATGCAAAGGATACTGGTCTATGTGGAAGAAACCTGCAAAAACCACCTGAGAAAACAGGGGAGATGCTTTTTCTCCAGGGAGCAGGAGGGAGGTAGGACATCTTAGAGCTCTCTCTCGATCATCAGCCCCTTTGACTCCTCTCTGCTGGTCTTACAGCCTTTGGAGATGGTTCCGTTTCCGCCACATACTTCCTGGAAAATGTGCCCTGCATTGAGGAACCTTCCAGAATTCTTCCTGTCTATCTGATTGCCCCACTTGTTACCTGCTCTCCTGTAACTAGAGCACCCATGGCTAACATCTTTGACTTTTGAGAACATCCCCTACAGATGCCTCATAAAAAGGCAGCCTTACCTCTTCAGGACATTTTAGTAAAGGAAGCATTAAAGCAACCATTCTTTGCCCTGAACAAAACAATCCCATTACACCCCTCCGGGGTCACTCCAATCCTGTTTACCATGTTGTCATGGCAACCATTCAGTGGCGCTGTGCAAAGTCCGGGATAATAGGCACAAATGAAGCTCTGCTCCAGTAAAGAGTGTTGTTCTCAGGGTCGACTTTCCAAGGTCACCACTAAATCGCTCGATTTTGTCTCGTGGCTTTTTCTTTTTCAGTAATAGGCCCTCTTTGAAAATTGGGGGGAGGGGTGCTTCAAGTGTCTTCACACGTCTGTTGGGCCAGGGGAGGTGGTCAGTTCGCTCCTGTAGTTAAAACCGTCTCCAGCAACTGCTACCCCGCCAGCCTCCCTGGGCTGGCCTTCCTTTCAGTAGAATCGGGAATGAATTAAGCAGGCAGAGCCCAGGACGCAGCATCAGAGCCTGGGAACAGCAGCGAGCTGAAGAAAGCCCGTTTTTGTGTCCCGGACTGCTAAAGATGCAGCCATTTACAGTGGACAGACACTGAAGGGGCACGAGGAACCCAAGGTAGGAGTCTTTCTCTTCTTTGAGCCGCTTAAGAGTTTCACAGGCCCGGGAACGATCACAGTGGGGTAAGATTCGGTGGGGAAGCATTTTAAGCCTGGGAGAAACAGGCTTTCCCATCTCTCTGAGCATCAGAAAGGTTTAATTTCTAAACAGGCAGTTAAGTGTTGATTTGGATAGCACTCAGGAGTTCCAACTGCAAACACTTTGGTCTGCACAAGGGACGTTATCTGAGCAGGCATCGATAATGGGGTATGTTCCTGGTAGAGAATTTGCTTTCTGTAGGAAAGCTCGTTTTTAATGAGGTTAGTAGGGGACGTCGCTGGCAGTGGTTTCTTTTGTTTGAATGGGTCATCGCGAGGCATTTCACTTTAAAAGTACACACTACAGACCTGTAGCTTTTCCTCGCCTTGTACTTTGGGTGAACGTTTTAAGGAACTCTGCCCGAGAAGAAGCCTTTCTTTTTAAATTGTATTGTAAACCGGTTTGTACACGAATGTGGGGTGGAGGGGGGTCTGGAGTCTCCTGGTCCTGTTGACTGTCTTATGCTGATTTGGCACAAGCACATTGGAGCCAGGATTTCAGTCTGCCTAGATACACCTGATGAGGCACTGTTTGTTGAGATTCTCTTAGTCTCCCCAAAGTGTCCCCAAAGAAAGAACGTAATGAAGAGTGACTGAAATGCTGATCTCTGTCTCCACCAGGCTCGAATGTGTTCGGTTGATTTCCATTCATTTGCTAAAAGTGCCCTTTAAGGGAGCAAGTTTTAAATGTGAAGGTGGTCTTTCATATGAAATTGACTTACATTTAAAAGAAGTGAATAATAATGCGGCTGACGGCTACTTAGCCAAATCTGCTTTCAGGGAAACCCTGTGTGTGAGGTTTCACCATCAGGTGTAACAATCTTACCAGCCATGAATCTGACATAAAATTAATGACCCCCGTGAGGGAAAGTGGATTGTTAGGCACCAATGGGAAAAGTACCACCTACTTCTGCCTCTCTCAGACTGAGTTTCCATACCCACATCTCAATACGGAGATCCCCAGGTTCAGAATCCCACTGCCTCGCAGGCTGGCTTGAGTGACAGAAAACACTCCCTCCCCTGTTAAAGGATACTTTTGGGGAAGACTCCGATTACAGAGATCTGCGGGTTCTGTCCTGCTGGCTTCCGACCTGGGAGGTGCCAAACTGTGGGCATGGGGTAAACATTTTCCCCTGTGCCCACTGCCATAGACAGTCACGGCCTCCCCCACACTCAGCCTCCCAGCTGTGCATTTCAACTTTGGCTGTTCCTCCTGAACTTCTGGAAATAGCCACCAATCAGAAGAGCAGCCCCAGTCTGACATTTGAGCCAATCCCAGTCTCAGACTGTCTCTGTGTTTTATGCAAACTGTGGGGTGATTGATTGAGTGATTGATTGGGGGGTGGCTAACTTAAATGGCCTTGCGTTGGCATTTTCACAGGCAGCCCCCTTAATGTGAGATTTCTGTGAGTGACTGTGTTCTAAAAAGCTACCACTGCCCACCCAGCAACTTTACAGAGAGCCAGTTCCCAAAGCAGTGATCCCCCTGGGTGACTCTGGAGCAAAGGGCCAAGGTTGTAGTGGTGCTTGGGCTCAGAGACTAAGTAAGCCTCTCTGGGTCTCCTCACAGCCATGGAGGAGGCCCTCTGCCCCTCCTAGTGTCTTCAGCATTTTGCTGTGTTGGCCTTTGACTCTGGGGTGTCCCCCTGGTCCTGCCTCAGGCTGGCTCTTTCCCTGATACACAGAAATGCTACAACCCAGTAGCAATAATAAAACCACCACCACAGTTGGTAACTGGGTTTTGCCTCCACTCCTCCTCCATATAAAGGCAGTACTTACTGATTATAAAATAATTGGAAAATGGGGAAAACACAAATTTAAACTCTTTACATTTTATTTAGAGGCTGCTCTTAATTTTATAACTTTTAGTAGCTTACTGTATATTACAACATTCCTGTGCTTTTTTGCACAGATATAGACGTATAGTCCATGACTATACTTTCAAGTAGGTTCTATTACTGGGCTGTTCCCTTATTATAAACAATGATCCTGTATTATTCATGTGTATTTATACCTGAGCACATTCAAGGTTGTTTTATAAAGGTAATTCATCACAGCACGCACATTGGCCATCCCCACGGCCCTACTGTTCATTAAGGCCAACAGTGAACAGGAAGAATGTTTTGCAACAGGTGTAACAATGGACTTATGGCCTTAAAAAGCAGCCCTTGGAAATCAGGAAGAAGATAACAAATGTGTCGGCAGAAAAATGAGTGAAACACATGAATGAGAAATTCACAAAAGGTGATATAGAAATGGGAAATAACCTGAACAGCTCTGGTGGTATAATCAAAGAAATCAAACTTAAAAGTAGAGAATTTTGCCTGGGTGAAGACTGAAGAAGTTTCTTGGTTTTGTGTTGCTTTTTAATAACCCTCCCAGGGCGGTCGTGGGAGAAACTCCTATTCACGTACACGGGGAGTTTAAATTGTGGCAGCTTTTCTGAAGAACGGGCTCCTGTCGTCTTGATCGAATGTTTTCTTGCCTCTCCCGGCACTGTAAGCCATCCGTTTTTCTCCTTCGTGCTGTCAGCGGTTCCTTCTCTCTGGGTTCCGTCTCCTCGCTCACACTTCTTTGGATTAAATATATGTAAATATTCTAATGTTTAATATAGAGATATATCCATAAAAGGGAGGGGAGGTGGGAGTGACTAGGGCATGCACCCCCCTGAGCAGTATTTTCACTGCTGAGCATTTCCAAGGAGAGCCCATGCCCAGTTTCTTCTTTCTAATGCTGCGCCGTCAAAACTGCCCTTACCTGCCTTCTGAGGAAAGCTCCCAGATACAGCTTTCCCTGCCCCGCCCTCCTCATCCCCTTCCCTCACCCCTCCAAGGCCTGTGACCTCGCCAGCCACCCCGCCTTCCTGGCACCCGTCTGACTGGGCCTCCTCCCCTCCCCCTTGCTCTTGACTGGTTCCCGAGCTGTAGGCACAGCCTTGGGTTCTGCCCTCCTCCTCACCTGCCCGCTCCCGCTCCCGCAGAAATGCTCTCTGCTCCCCTCTGGCTCTCAGCAAGGTGAGTACCTCTGCACTGCACTTTCCCAGCCCCAAACCTCCTCTAAGCTTCGGCCTCCTTGGCTAATGTTGTAATGTTACAACCCACGTTTTATCCCCGCCCCCCGGGGGCTCTAAGGTTTCTAGTTCTGGTCTGTGCGCCTCCCCTGCATCGCCTTCAAATTGGAACGTGTTCAGAATTTCACATTCTTTACCTTCCACCTCCTTGTTTACTGGGTTTTTCTTCGTGATCGGGTTCTAGCAGATTATCGCAGGTCGGCATTTTGAACGGGGTGATCCTTTTCTGTGGGGCCCCGTAGCACTGCTATGACAGCCCCCCTGCCTTCTACCCATTAGATGCCAGTAACAGCCCCCATGGGTCTCTAGACATTTCCAAACCTCCCCCAGCAGGCCGTGTTGCCCTGCTTGGCCACCAGTGGGTTATGGTGTCAGTGCTGATCATCTCTTGGTTTTTATCCTATTTCTCCTTTGCTCTTGGTAGAAGTGTCATCTATGTACAACTTAATTTTTATTACCCCAATTGTTCAGGCTTTGAACCTTGAGTTTTACTATTGAATAGAGGGTGAAAAGAGAAAATGGCTTATTGTTTAACATTTTTCCAGATGTAGCGAGTCACTTGTTAACATGTTTTGTTTCCTAGTAAGTGAGACTAGAAAATTTTAAAGTGGGGGGGGTGGGGTGCCCTTAATATCGGTGTGTCTTGCAGGATTACGTAATTGTTCTGTGCTACTACCCACTTTCTCAGATGAATGGGTGGCCTAGTTTCAGCCACTCTGAAAGGATAAAACAGCTCATTAAAGTGTGCCAGATGCTTCATTTGTCACTGTTTCACTTAAAAGGGAATACTGTTTAGCTTTGGAATTATACTGGGTTACACTCAAAATTGGCCTTTATGAAACGCAAGACAAGTGTCCCTGTTAAAAATATTGCAGCGTCCCCCACCTTAACCCCCTCCACGGTTATAAGGCTATAATGAAACATTCACCACCAAACTAATGTTTTAGAAACTGTTAAGTAAAGCTTTTTATGAAGTCTCTTTAGATACACGAGAAAATGAAGTTTGGAGATGCGTCCTCAAATCAGGTAACAGACTTATGCTTTTCAGCCAGACAGAGTTTAAAGGATAAGGGTTTGGATATGAAATCTGTTTAACATACCTTGATACTGTTTCCACTGGGACAGTTTAATTAAGGTTATTGTAATACAGAAGTAGAGGACTGAAACAAATTTTGGGAAGTCAAATTCCACAAGACTGTAAGGGCCGAGAGTAAAGCATCATTAGTATGTTCATTGCGGCTTGAGAAATTGCAGAAAGAAAATTCTCCTGGCTTCTTTTCCTCTCCTTTGCTGTTTTTCAGGGTTTGTTTGCTTTAGTATTAACTCTGAAACATTGGCCTATATATTTGATTCATTGATGTCATTACATCAATTCCAGTAAAACTTGGACTGTTTAATTTTTATCGGACCCCACTTGCAGCTCCTAGGGGTTTTTTCTCCCAGGTGCCATGTAAATTAGGGAACTGAGGTCCTTTGTGGAGGTGGGAGGGCAGTTTGCACCTTATTGTGACGTCATATGGTTTGTATTTCTAGGATTCTAACACACCTGTCAGTCCTCCGAGCTGGGTATCAGAGGTGCAAAAAAGTACAAAAAACCCTGTAAAACATGATGTACCTGACCATCTCTTAAAGCAGTCATTGTCCATAGCCTGGTGGCATCAGCAGACGGGCCACTTCTCCTTGGGAGCGCCTGCTGTCTGGGGCTGAGCTGGGGCTGGTTTACATACACTTGGGGCTCTGCCAGGGTCCGCAGAGTCAAAGCCTTTCCCTTCTCATGCTCGATTAGAAAAAATGAACCACTATACAATCGTCACTTGTTCTCCATGACTCACCTTGCCTACTCCCAGCACATCCACGCTCCTTGTTACAACCTGTTGACGTAGTTCTATGATTGAGAAGGTGGTTTTGAGCTATTGGAAGGACCTTTAGCCACTGGCCTGAGTGCACGGGCTTTCGTTCTCTGTTCTGGTCATTTGGGTGACCAGTCTCACACACAGATCGCCCTCTGCCCGGTGCTGGGAGGACTGTAAGCCACAAAGGGGGGCACTGCTGTGGGGGCATAAAGGGATAGACACCCTTCCATTGCATATTAACTCTATTGAGGATTGGGCGCTAAAAATCTAGGAAGCATCCAAGATGTGAACAGATTATGTCTGAATCTTTTCTGTTTCTGTTCATGATCCCTGAGCAGCCTCAAATGCCAAAACACTGATGGGGGGGAACAGGGAGACGGATCCAGGAGCATTTGTGAAACGCTCTCTGACATCTATCATCGTTGTGGTTATAGTCTTATGATTTTCTTGCCTAAATCACAGAACTTTAACTCAGTACCTACCCTTTCCAGCCTAGCGACTAGCAGTGAACCAAACCGGGCCCTTTTTTTTTTTTACATATTCTGGGGCTAACGCTGCAAGGCTGTCATAATTCTCAGAGAACAGGTTGATTTTTTTTTTTTTTTTTTTTTTTTTTTGCTATTTGCTGATGAGTAAGGCAGTCTGTCCTTTAGACAATAAATGGGTGACAGGATGATAAAACGGGTTACTCCTTAAACATTATTGGATTACAATAATTAATGAAGGTGCACCAAGAGGCTCTGTATTTCGGTGGACTGAGTGAGGTTTTACAGAAAATGCTGCACTCACTGTCACCAGCCACATGTCACTGGTCTTTTAAGTCCTCTGTGTTCTCATGGATGGAATAAGGATAGAAGTCACCCCCCTTTTTTTTTTTTTTAAGATTTTATTTATTTGCCAGAGATAGCATGAACACACAAGCAGGGGAGCGGCATGCAGAGGGAGAAGCAGGCTGCCCACTAAAGCAGGGAACCCAACGCCGGACTCCATCCCAGGACCCTGGGATTTTGACCTGAGCCGAAGGCAGATGCTTAACCGACAGAGCCACCCAGGTGTCCCAGAAGTCACCCTTTTTTAGGGTGGTTACAGGACTGACTGTGATCATGTCTACAGAACCCCCAGTTCAGACTGGCACATGGTGGCCACTGATGATAATTATCCTGCTGGTCATTATGGAAGGAGGCGATGTGCATGTGTCTTGGAAGAGCCCACCGATGGTGACTGTCTGGTGGTCCCAGCAAATCGAGGCATTCATTTCCTCTCACTGAAGTTGACACTGTACCCACAAATAGAGTTTAAGGACCTGTGTTCATTTTTAGAATGGGGGTGGTGGTTACGGCCAAATGGATCCCTGAAGGAAGTGGACGGTTAGATCATTCTGAGGACAGGTGAGGAGAAAAAGAACACTTCATTGTCATGCCTGTCTTCTGTTCACTGTGTCTTTCTCGAATTTTGGAACGTGTTTGCTCTGTCTCTATACATATTCCTTTTATTTTTTTTTACCATTTTGCTTAGGTAGTGGAAGAGTCTTCAACTTAAAACTCTTTCATACTGATTCTCAGGCACCAGGGTCATGGAGAAACGTGCTGGGCTGCACAGCACCCGTTGGGCTCTTTAACCGTGTGGGGGGCAGTGTGGCAGCGGGGGCGGCATCCGATATGAGGCCTGGCTCTGGCTGCTGCAGGGCCCGCCAGGAGCCCTGTCCAGGCCCCAGGGATGGGAAGAACCTGGCCTTCGAGCATTGCCTGACCTCCCGTTTCCTAGCAACGCCCAAGCGCTCAGTGGAATATTTTGTGCTGTTCTTAATTTATACTTAGCAGATATTGGCTGTGTTTAAGGCTGGCTAATTTCCCATTATGACTTGCAGACAACCACTTTAATACATGAATAAGCAAGAGAAAGGACTCCTGGGAGGGAGGCTGTGCTCACTGGCACCCCCTTCTCACCAGGCCTTCATTTTCCTTCTAGAAAGTAGAATTTACCAAGGACTTGCAAAACACATGACCATTTCCCCGCAGGGACAGGCTGCGCTGAAGAGTTTTCAAGTAAAATTCTTTTCTTTGACTTTCTTTCTGATAACCCCGCCCATAATCATGAATATTTATAAGTCTGCTACATCCATTATCAGAGCAGCGGCTCCTTCCTTAGCTGTCTTCTCTAGGCGAATGCGGAGTGGCCCACTTTCTGTTCCTTCCCTACGTAAGCGAGGCAACTGGATGGGGTAATTCTCACGCCCCTTCCAGACCTCAGCTAACAGGCATCTGATGAAATCCTTCTCCTTCTAATAACTGACGTCTCCTCTTGGGGGCTCAGATTTTTCACAGTTTCCATTTTTATTTTCATGCTTTTTAGAACTGTTCAGACCCCTCAGTCCTGACTTGCCCTTGTAGCAGGTGTCTTGGAGCGCCCCTTTTCCTCCATCTCCTTCCTTAAACTTACAAATGGTGAATGATCTTTGTCTCTCAGTGGCTCAGAAGTCTTTTGACCCTGAAGTTCAACACCTGAAAGCAAGAGACCACCGGTCTGTTGTCTGTTCTCCTGATCGTTATCTGTAGACCAGTTTCTGCTCCCATGACGGTCTATCTTAGTACCAACGGAGGTAACGCTACACTGTAAAAAAAACTTGGGCCAAGCATTAGAGATGTCTGTCTGGCAGATTTTTCCAGGCTGTGGACATTGAAGCATGGAGGACCACACAGGGCACGTGTCCCATCCCCTGCTCTTCTGTTTTCGGGCTCAGCATCCTTGCAGCATTGGCATGACCTTGGTGACTGTGTAAGTGAGTCGGTTAGGTCCACGGCTACGTCAGCGGTTTTGTGCCTGGCCGGTGCCTCCTTGCCAGCGTCTGCAAAGAGAGACAGCTGCCCTCTTAATGTGTATTTCTTAGCCTGATTTTTCAGAGTGAGTGTGAATAAAAGGGCATCTGACCTATTCAGTATGGTGGACGGAGCATTTGAAACAGAATGGTGATGAACAGCGAAATTGAGGTTTAGTTTAGCAAGATAAAGGGTTTAATTATATTCATTAGATAAAATGGCAACAGATTATACCCAGGAGGGAGGCTGCTTTATGAGGATTTCCAGATGGGATTAATGCTGCAGATCGGACATTCTGTTGTCTTTACTGGGGTCTGTGGATGATTTAGAACAAACTTATGGTCTCCCTCCTGCCCACCCACCCCCACCCATTTCTCTGTTTTTTCTGAGTCTCTTTCAACACACGTTAATTGACTCTCCAGATCCGATTTATAGATTCAGATATATCTTGAACTCCCACCTTCTGATTTTAAATTCATATGACCTATTTGGAATTTACATGCACCCTACCAGCCCACCCTCTTGTCCTTCCCCTGTTAGCACTTTCTCTGAGGAGACTTGCTTCTTTTCCTTGCCCAGGCCTCAGTCCCCTAGTTTCTCTTAATCTCTCCTTGGATTCACCCTGAAATTTCACTTTTTGTGCCAGTTGGATTCATTGGTGGGCCTTAAATTATTATTTTTTTTATTGGAACACAGCGTACATATTTTTAGAAGTGGTCAGATCCTAAGTGACCTGCTTTGAAAGATCTCTGCTCGAGCCCAGACATAAAAACAGCAGCCTGTGGCAGGGAGGAGAGCGGTTTAGTTATGAACTTGGGGCTTTGGTGAGGACCCTGGGCTCATTGACCTTTGTCCAGATTGCCAGCCTTGTCTTAGATGATGCCCACATCATCCTCTCTGGTCCCATCATGTTGCTGGAGGATATCAAGAAATGTGGTCTGAATGGTTCTAGGGCATGTTTGTGTCAGCCCCAGAGGAGGAGAGAGACCTCCCCGCCCTCAAAGCCTTCCCACACTCCTGAACCTGATGTCAGCCTTCCCACTCCAGCATGTGGCCTCGCCTTGTAATCCCCCTGAGGACCAGACCAACAACATCCATCACTAGCGAACTCGCCTGCCCTCCTCCACAATGTCCCCTCCTCCCTCCCTCCCTCTACTGGGTTCTTGCTATGTGCTGAGTACAGTGTTCCCAGGAAAAACCCTGTCCCGGGCCTCTTGGCTATTTGGCTGCTTCAAATGAGGCCACCAACTCATGGTTCTCATTGTGGCCACGGGGCCCTCGGTCCATGCGTTCTGTCTTTGATTCTGACCTCTCTGACCTAGATTTGAACGTGACCACAGTCCTGTGATGTCCCTCTGGCTTTAGCATCATATACCGGCTCATGTTGTTGGCGATGACCTCTGCTCTGCTGTGCCTTCTGGATATTTTCAGAGTTTACCGTATTAACCACAGTAGCAGTTTCAGCTATACAGCAACCTTGTGTTTCCACCAGGGATCTGGATGTTTCTGGAGCCTAAGCCCATTCCCCACGGGTGCCCCTTCCTTCCCAGGAGTAATCCTTCCTTTCCTCCACAGGACCTCTTCCATCTAACCGCAGGTGGTACAGGTGGGTCAAACACACTTCCTACCCCTCAAGTCTCCTTTTGGAAAAACCTTGACTCTTAAGTGACAAGACACAGAATAACTCAGCCGACAATGACGTGTACAATTTATACATATAAGTATCATATTTTATAAACACTTGCTTAGAGGCCGGCCCCACAGTATTGGATCTTCATATCAGTGTGTCTGTAGTTCTCTTTGTCCTTCCTCAAGGTTGCAAAATGGCTGCCATAGGGGCAACCATCACATCCTCACAGAATATCTTCATTCAGTTAACAGCTAGTTTTTGAGTATCTGTTGTCCCTTTGGGATGCATCTGTGAATCAAGCCAACGAAGATGTGGTCCTCTTAGAGTAAATACGACCCATGAAAGGAATCAAGGCAGGGCCAGAAGAGCAGCTCTCCTTTTATCAGGAAGGAAAGATCTTCCCAGGAGCCCCTCGGTAGGTTTGCCCCACTCCACAGGAAGCTTGGGAGAGTGAAAATCTCTCACTCTCTCATGATGATGTCACCATCCAAGGTGGATGGGTTTGCCCAGTTTGGGCAGTCTCAGTCCTGAGACAGCTGCCCTGAGTCCAGTGGGAGTTCTCTTTGCAAGGGAGGGTTGATGAATCCTACCAGTGAATAAAACTTTACATGAGGAGTAGAGAAGATGAGGATGGAAAGATGGAAATAGAAAAATATTTGTAGCTTGTGTACAGTTCATAGAACTTTTTGGGGTGTGATATCAGGTTTTCTGAAAGGACATTTAATATTTGTAGCAGTTTTGAGGAACGAGTTAGATAAATACACTTACTTTAAATTTTTTTAAAGACTTTATTTGAGGGGTGCCTGGGTGGCTCAGATGACCATCTGCCTTTGGCTCAGGTCATGATCCCAGGGTCCTGGGATCGAGCCCTACCACATCAGGCTTATTGGTCCACAGGAAGCCTGCTTCTCCCTCTCCCACTCCCCTTGCTTGTATTTCCTCTCTTGCTGTGTCTCTCTCTGTCAAATAAATAAATAAAATTTTTGGGAAAAAAAAAAGATTTTAACAAGGGAGAGAACATGAGCAGGGGGAGGGACAGAAGGAGAAGCAGACTCCCCGCTGAGTAGGGAGCCTAGCGTTGGGGAGGGGCTCCATCCCAGAACCCAGGGATCATGACCTGAGCGGAAGGAAGCCCTTAAGCAGACTGAACCACCCAGGCGCCCCGTATTTGTTGAGCTTGATTGATGTTTAAACAATAAAAAGGGAATTATGCAAAATTAAAATTGTGTACACATGATTATCAGGAATTTCTTATAAGCACTACCCAACCTTGACATTGGTATCTTGTAGAACAGCCCTTCTCACACTGTATGTGGCAAGAGAGCAGTCCTTTTTTATTGCCAGTCTGTCGTGGAGTAGGATGTTCAAGGGCATGTCCGTGTCTTATTGCTGTTGAAGGTCCTGAGGGCTTTGCTCCCACTTCTGGTGTCTGTCTCATTGTGGAGCGGCACCTGTCACCAGCCACACTTGGAGGGACGCTCTTCTGGTTCTTCCGTAAGGAAGAAGAGCACGTACAGAAGAGCGTGGAATCTACTTACATCCTAGCGCTGAGCACCAAGGGCTTAGCAGCCACATCACCTTGGGCAAGTCATTTGAGTTGTACTGATCCACTTCTTTCATGTCTATAAAGAAATCCTGTTCCTAACTTCTCCACTTGCCTTTATTTACAGGGTAGTGGGAGATTTGATCGAGGTAAAGAAGATCTTTTGTGCGGAGTAGCCCATATTTAAATATTAGACACCATTATTTGCTGTTTGGCAGTTAAATCAAGGAGAAAAGCTTAGCTTTTCCCCCCAGTAATGAGAATTAAATAGCAACTCTATTTAAACAGCCCAGGGGTTCCCTTTTGCGGGAACATGCTGCTTTCTGTCTTCCCCACGTGAGGGGTGGAGGGTGTCCACAGGAAAGCCCCAGGTAGCTCGTCCCCCAGGAAGGGTCTGGCGTGCAGGCCTGAAGGCTGGGAACTTCCTGCAGGGTTTGCTGGGAATTCAGGGCCCAGAGGGAGGCAGGGCTGGTGACGTCTGTGTCCAGTATGTGCAGGAAAGGAAGGAAGGAAACACAGGCATGTGCAGTACCCTGCACGCATGGCCGTGGAGGGGAACACAAGTCAGCAGCAGGTGCACGGGCTGTTGTTAAAAGCAGGAAACCGGAAAGGAATAAGAATGGAAGAAAGAGTCTGTGGAGGAGGGCAGGCTTTTGCATTCTTGTAACGCAAGGAAGTGTTCGACCAAACGTTAAATACGTGTGGCTTTCGGGCCATTGGTGGGGTTTGGAAACAAGCATGTGACGTGAGCACAATGGTCGCTGAGACTCAAATGGGTAAATGTCCCACGGACACAATTAAAGACAGAGTGCTTGTTCTGAACACCAGGGAGCTGGCCCTTAGCTGTAGCCTTTCCAGGCATTTACTTGCCAGGTTTGGGGAACAAATAGATGGGGGGTGCCCCATTTCTGGCCTCTCTGGTCTAGCTTTATTACAGATCCCCCGCAGTGGTGCACTTATTATTGTTTTTATAGATGCTAAAGACGCTGGGTTCAGTGGCCTGTTAAAAATAAAGCCAACTGAAAGTCCTAGGAGGCTTCTGGAGTGATGTTCGAAATTCCATATAAATTTATTAGGAAAAATAGAATACACATGTTTTGTTTGAGAATTGTGTTGATATTTTGTATGTTATTTGGAGTTCATGGAAATTCTTCATGTCTAATTTCTTTAGCATCACTAGCCCCATGGAAACTACTTGGGATGTCTTTCACGTTCTTTGGATGTTTTTCATCTTTGAATAATGGATCATGTCTTCGGTGAAAATTAATATGTTTTGATTTGGTCTCTTAAGCTTTGTATTAAGAGTCTGACAGTTCATTTTATGTAAAGATATGCTCCAAGTATCCAAGGCAAATAGAATTATAATGTTGACCTTGCTCTTTTCCTCCATGTCCTCCTAGAGTCAGACTCAGCCTCATTTGTTAGAGCAATGTTGTCCAGTGGAAATAAAGTAGGAGACCTGTATATACGTCACTTAAAATTTTTCCCACTGCTATGTGGAAGCACAAAAAGAAATTAGTTTCTGTGAAGTTAGTTTTAATAATATACTTTAGCCCAATGTATCCAAAATGTTATTTCGACATGAACTAAATTTCAAAATTATTAATGAGGCATTCTACATTTCTTCTTGTATTGATTTTTTTGAAATCTGTTACATAATTTGTGCAGACTGCAATTTAGTTTGCACTCTTTGATGGCACTATTTACCTGGCTTTCATTCCCTCTGGGGTCCGTTGGCATACTTCTCCTGCCAACCGGCAAAATAGTCAATATTTCAGGCTTCGCCATTGTCTTGTGCAAGAATTCACCGGACAATGCGTGGCTGTGTTCCAAGAAAACTGTATTTATAAAACCAGGTGGTGAGCCAGATGTGGCTTGCAGGCTGACGTCGGCCAAACCCTGCCCTAATGAAGTGTACTGTCTCCTTGAAGTTTAATCCTCAGAAGCTGACTTCTGATTTGGTGTGACATCTGCTACCAACACAGCTATTGTGATGACTTTCATTCAAGAATATCCAGGGAAAATGTACCAGGAAACAAAGTCTATGGTTAAAGAATGAAAACTTTGAGACTACAGGAACTCTCCAACCCACCTCCTGAACTTGGCACCTTCTAGGGCAGACGGGGCGAGCCAGGGGTTCGCGGTGCTGGCCTGGCCCTCACTGTGCCTGACTCTGTCTTGGAGCAGCTTTGTGATGCTTAAAAGTTACCCTCTCAGATTATGCACCTTGAACATGGGGGCAATGATGATTCCTACCTTACAGAGTTCGTAAAATTAAAGTGGGTGCCTGGCTGGCCTCTGTTGGTAGAGCATGCAACTCTTTTTTTAAAAGATTTTATTTATTTATTTATTTGTCAGCGAGAGAGAGCACAAGCAGGGGGAGCAGCAGGCATAGGGAGAAGCAGACTCCTCGCTGAGCAGGGAGCCGGATGTGGGACTCAGTCCCAGGCCTCTAGGTTCATGACCTGAGCCGAAGGCAGATGATTCAGCGACTGAGCCCCCCAGGCATCCTGAGCATGCAACTCTTGATCTCGGGGTTGTAAATTGGACTCCCAAGTTGGGTGTAGAGATTACTTCAAAATAAAAATCTTAAAAAGTTCCATAAAAGCTAGCTGTATAAAGTTAGTGTAATGTCTGGCATGTAGCAAGTTCCTGGAATGTTAGCCTTCCTTGTTGCTGCTCCTTATTACTGGTATTACTGCTGAAGATGGTGTTAGTTCTGCTAGTACTGCTGGTATTACTGCTAGAAGTGCTTCACTTTGATCGGCTGCCCGCAGGTGGCCACAGCAGCCGCCCCCACAGGGTCACTTTGGACGTGGACTTGTTTTCAAGGAGGAGAGGAGCTCCTGCGCTCTGGGGATACCTGTGTAGAATCTGCGGGGATACCTGTGTAGAATCTGCAGGGATTCCGGTATTAGAAGTGGCGCCTGTCCTGGTAACTGGCATGCGATGGGACTTCTGTCACTCATTCTTTGGACCTGTTGCCTGAAAACACCAGGAGCTGCCTTGCTGGCCTCCCAGATGCTCGAAATGAGCACATACCACGGGTTTAGAAGTTGCAAAGTGCTTTGCAAATGTTAGCTAGTAGCATTTCTTGAGTAGCTGGCTGTCTTGGCTTTATATCACACATTTAATTTGATCCTCATGGGCAGTTGGAAGGATTGAGAGGCCTGTAGAATGCTTAATCCGTTGGTGGAAACACAGCCCCTGTTCAGTGAGTAGTAGCTGCTATTTTGATTAAATTTGTTTAAGACACAGCCTTTTATTATATTCCATCCCGGTAGATTTTATGTGTCCTTTGGACTAGAAATGCTGTTAAATGACCTTATTATGTAGCGTGACACATAAACTCCCAAATTTACATGGTCTGACATGCTAGAAGGTAAAATTATGACACTCGGCATAGAAGACCGACAGAATTAAGTCACCGGAGTCTGATCAGTGATGACTTTCTGATTGATTAAAATGTCGAACTAACAGGGATGCCATGTAAAGTGGGAGCTGAGGGCGTTCCTCGGGGTGATCTTGTCCTAGAACAAAGCCTCTCTCACACACGAGGCATCTCTCTCTTTTCCCTTAGAGGCCCAGGTTGGGCAGAGACGTGAGAGCGATCACCTTGCAGCTCTCTCTGCTCCTAACCACTGGCCGTCACAAGGACAGGACTGCATTCACCACAAAACAAAGGCACTCTTGAGGGCCAGGATGGAGGTGTGGACAGGAAACGCTCTGGTGTGGGGACTCTGCTGTTCCCCTTTTGAAATTTCCTTCCATTCAGTAAAATCTGAATAGAATACAGCCAAGAGTAGGAACCACTGAAACGTCCTCCCTAGGGAGCTGATGAAATGGAAAGAACATGGGACACCTGCGTGTCCTAACAGCGATGCCTTTAGGTGAGAACAAAATGTAGGGCATATTTTCATTTGCCTTTTTTTTTCTTTCAACAAAGCATGTGTGCGTACCTGTATGTGCTTGTAGGTGTGTGCAGACGGCACAACAGTCATGTGTTTGTACATGCATAGAATATGTCCAGACAGAGACTCAGGAAGCTGGCCAGAGTGGTTTTCTGCAGGAGAGCTGTGGGATTTGCGCTGTGTACATTCTCCGTGTTTCTGATTTAAAAACAAAACAAAACAACCAACCTTTCTGTGCATTATTCTGTCATTTAACCATAATTTAATGGAGAAATGAGACTACTTTTATTTCCCAATTTCTTTTAAGTCATCCTCAAACTTGATACAGCAAAGTTATGTCATTGTATTTTGTAGTAGAACCATTTCCTATAGAAACACATTCTGGTTAGGTCCTATAAGTAGTTAAAAAAGGGAATGGGATATTGAGCTGTTTTTCGGGCATGTTCTCCAGAAACACGTTTTGAGGAATGCTTGGACCTTGTGGCTGCATCCTTAAGAGGACCAGTTGAGCCAGCGCCAGAACAGTTTCTCTGCTCCTGTTTTTTGTTTGTTTGTTTGTTTGTTTTTTAAAGATTTTATTTATTTATTTCACAGAGACACAGTGAGAGAAGGAACACAAGCAGGGAGAGTAGGGGAGGGAGAAGCAGGTTTCCTGCAGAGTGGGGAGCCCAATGCGGGGCTCGATCCCAGGACCCTGAGATCATGACCTGAGCCCAAGGCAAATGCTTAATGACTGAGCCATCCAGGCGCCCTCTGCCCCTGTTTTCATAAAAGTCATCAACTCAGGTTGATCAGGTTGGATAGAATTTGTTAAAGTTTTCATGTAAAATTTGCACTCCACCATTGAGAAACCTGGCTCCCACCATCCATTTATTTAATTGTAGAGCAGGAGCGAATTATGAACCTGTCGTTCCCAGGGAAGGACTCTCAGAGCTGTAATGCAGTGCCTGTGCGGCTTCCTTTCCCCTCAGTCTTACGAAGCCCATTTCCAAAGGTACTTACGAGGGCCCCGCCCCCAGTCTCTCAATGAGGTCCTTTCACGCCTCTGTAATACATTGAGATTCTTTTATTACAATATAGATCACTTCCTGGTATCCTCCAAGGTTCACTCTTGTGCATTAAAATTCTCTGGATCTTGGCAGATGTATCATGGGGTGTATCCACCATCACAGGATCCGACAGAACAGCTTCTCCAACCTAAAATTTCCCTGTGCTTTACCTACTCGTGTCCCTTCCCACTGAGTCCCTGGGAACCACTGCTGCTTCTGCTGTCTGTGTAGCTTTGCCTTATGCAGACTGCCATCTCATTGGAATCAGGTAGTAGACGTATCTGCTCATTTCAGTCTGTTGTACTGTGTTTAAGTTCCCTCCAGGTTTTGGGGAAATTCGGTATCTTTTAAAAATCTCTGAATGCTGGGGCGCCTGGGTGGCTCAGTGGGTTAAAGCCTCTGCTTTCGGCTCAGGTCATGATCCCGGAGTCCCGGGATCGAGCCCCGCATCGGGCTTTCTGCTCAGCGGGAAGCCTGCTTCCTCCTCTCTCTCTGCCTGCTTCTCTGCCTACTTGTGATCTCTGTCTGTCAAATAAATAAATAAAATCTTTAAAAAAAAAAAATCTCTGAATGCTGTTCCGTGATAACGGCTGTGCCACAGTTTCTTTGGCCGTTCACCTACTGGACGACATCCTGATTGCTTCTGAATTTTGACAGCTGTGAATGAAGCTGTTGTGAACATTCAACCTGCGGGTGTTGTGCATTCGGTTTGGTTGGCTAAATCCTTAGGAACACGCTTGCTGGATCATAGAAAACGGTGTTTAGCTTTATGAGAAACTGTCTTCCAAGTTGACTATCATTTTGCATCCAACCAACTACGAATTACTATTCCTGTATCTTTGCCATCACTGGGTATTTTCAGTTTTCCGGGTTTAATCATTCTAGCAGGTGTGTGGTGGTGTCATTGTTTTAATCAGCAATTTCCTAAATGGAGTATCTTTCCATATGCTCAGTAGCTCTCCCTAAATCTTCTTTGGTGAAGTGTCCAGATCTTTTCCCTCCTTTTTACATCGGGTGGTGGTTTTCATATTCTTGAGTGGTAATCATCCCTGTATTGGATATCCCTATATTGGATATGGTATTTTTCAGATAAATATTTTAAAAATATTTTCCCAGTGTGTTGTCTTTTCATTGTCTTAACAGTGTCTTTCACAGAGAAGTTAATCAATTTTTCCTCTTACGAACGGTCTTTTGGTATTATTTCTGAGTCCTTGCCAAATAAGTACATTGGAAAAGGCTGTAAAGAGAACCACAGTTTTATTTATGCAACACCGTAGTTTAAGTGCGTATGTATGTGGTATATCAGGGAGGCAAGTTAGTGACAAATTCATAAAATTCAGACCCTCCCCTGAGGGAATGTATCATCTAATGGGGACTTCACACGGGTATGTCTAACAGACACACATGCAAAAATACATGAAAAGATGCATGTTCGAGGTCACATCCTAAAGCAAGTACACATGTGCTACCAAGGGAAGGCGAGGTGACAGATGGCAGCAGTCAGATGCCTCAGGAACAGATTTATGCATTGAAGAGGGTGTGTATGGGAGACCCCTAAAATATCCGTGAAACTCAACAGAGACCACGGGAGAACATCTAGGTGGCGAGGCTAGCTCTGGCTGAGGAGGACAGGAAGTGACAGCTTTAGTCCAGAAACATCTAGGGTTCTCTAGAATGTGAACAAGATGTTGTGTTGACCTAGCTGTGTGTTGACTGAAGGCAGACTGGAGCCATATGGCGGGGCCTTGAATGGGAAATTGGAGCCTTTGCCTTAGTTTGGTGTGGTGTGTGCTGGGAGTTGGTTAACCAGGGGACTACGCCTTGGAAAAGATTCTGTAAGTGTGCGTGCGTGTGCGTGTGTGTGTGTGTGTGTGTGTGTGTGTGTTTTCTCTGGTCTGGCTCCTCCTTTCCTGTTGAGCAGTGGGCGTTTGTGAGGCTCTGAGGTGAATGCAGCCGCTTCCAGGTGTAATAGTCCAGCGTTTGGAGACTGTGCTCAGCCAGGGGGGCTGTGGCGTGAAGCCTATGCCCCAGGAGGGAGAAATTTCCATGCTCTCTGATCTGACCTCCAGGACTGACCACAGCGTTTGGCAGTCAATGTCACGTGTTGCTTCCTGTTCCTCACCTGGGGTGGGGGCGGGGGGACGCGGGGAGTTGCCTCTTCTCTAGGGGAACTTAGTTTCTGCCTCTCCGCTCCGAAGTGAAGTCAGTGAGCGGCAACAACCGTGCAAAGTGTTTAACAGCCCGGGAGTGAAATGACTGATGTAAGTACAAAGAGCTTTTGTCGCTAGTTTAATGGGCTTTTGTTTAGTGCCCATTCAAGGTCAGGAAAATTATATTGCCGGTTTAGTAACCCCGCTTTTGAAAGCTCTTCAAAGCACAATAAACTTGGGTTCAATATTTATGGACCGCTTTTGATAGTTTGATGTAGCAAACACAGCAAATAAAGATGGAGAGGTCTTGCATCTTTTTTTTTTAATTAATTTTTTGGTTAATTAGTAAGGTGAGGACAGGCGTCCCATTGTAAGACTTTCTCAGTCATTTACAGGGCTGGGAATGATAGTTTATTAGTGTAATGTAATTGACTTTGGATAAGCCTTTCTGGAACCTTGGATTTTTCTGCAGTTGAAGAAGGGTTATCAGAGGCGAGGTTAATGTTTAAAGGTGAATAGAGTAAAAGTATATCCAGTAATGGTAATACAAATACACCTAAGATAGTAAATCCTCTCTATTTAAGGTTAGTTGGGCCTTTCCCCTACTCTTTACCAAAATAAAGAATCATATAAGGGTTCTTTTTACTAAATAGATTGTTTTCTATTCCTTAAGATGGCAGGGACTAATCCAACATAATGTGGGCTATGAGATAAGTCCCTCAGTTGCAGACCTAATATGTGTGTAAATAAAGGCGAAGATATTTCACATAGAGAAACTAGGTCAGGATCCATTAAAAAAAAACAAAACAGGAAAAATAGAACTCTTTAATTTTAGAATGTTACACTACTCACTTTGAGAAAGTTTACCAGAGGGGTGGGAAATAAAGTCTTATAAGATAGAAAGTCAAAATTTTTTTTTCTATTGAGCTACTAAGGACAGTAAGGAAGGCACTTGTTGGTATAATGCTCAGATCCCATGTTTGGTTTCAGGCCTATGCTTTGCTGCCATGTTATTTTCTAAGCAGATTAGATCCAGTCTCCAATCTGGACCCAAATGTTTGTTGGGTCCAAACAGGGGCAGGTGCATTTCATGCTGTTACCTGGAAGGTTGCTCTCAGTCTAAGGAAGGAACTTCGAGTTTCCTTGTCTATAATGGAATCATCTATCCTAACCTGCCCCCCCCAGATAAGAGTAGAGAAATGCCTTCTCCCTGGAGTCCTGACTGCCCCCCCCCATACCCAGTGGGCCTCTGTATGGCAAGCCAGGTTCCCACTCTTTTTGAGTTCTCAGGGCTCCTCGCCTGGTTCCTGAGACATCTCTCAAATGCTGAGAAGCATGAGAACTTTGAGGGTCTATCGGTAATGAACTCGCTCTGTTTTCTTCTGTAAGCACGGATTGAATGTCCTTGTACTGTAGACAGGGGGCAATTTCCAGAATCTCTGACATCCTTATTTATGCAGTATATATGAAATTATGAAAGGCTAGGTAGTGTTCGGGGTAATCAGATTCATTAATGCATAAATGCGTTTATTTCTGTCTCTGGTTGTGAAGAGCCTCCCTTGTCCTGGGTCCCTGTGTATCGGCACATCTCTTACCCTTTATTTAGACTTGAATCCGCAGAAGATAGGGCTGGCTTATAACTGGATTTTGGGGTAGGTCTTAGCATGTTCTGCTAATCAGTCATTTGCGTCTGGACATTCTGAAATCTTACTTTTTAAGGTGGTAGGGGAAAATAGTTTTCCCAATTATCATCATCATCATCATCATCATCATCATCATTATTTGTAGAACTGACTTACCTGTACAAATACATTCAATCCTGTCTCCAGGAAGACTCCCTCCACATCCATTGCTGCTTGTCCATTTTATTTTTCAAATTTTTATTTATTTATGTTTTAAGATTTACATATGTATTTTAGAGGGAGTGAGCACATGCAGGAGGGGCAGAGAGAGAGGGAGAGTGAATCTCAAGCAGACTCCGTGCTGAGCACAGAGCCCAAACCAGGGCTGGATCCCAGGACCTGAAATAAGACCTGACCTGAAACCAAGAGTGGGACGCTTAACCAACTGCTCCACCCGGGCGCCCCACTGCTTATCTATTTTAAATGCCTCCATGTCTTGTGTGGCTTTTAAAAGACTTTTTAAAAAACTGGCTTTGTTGAGATAGAATTCACATACCTACAGTTGACCCATCTGAAGTGTACAGTTTGGTGGGTTTTTATATATTCATGAATAATGTGCTCCCATCACCACTGGCCATTTTAGAACTTTCTCATCAGTTCACAAAGAAACGCCCTACTGTTGGCCTGTTCCCCCCCATCCCGCCCCCCCCCGACACATACCTACCCCCACTGCTTCCACCAGCTCTAGGCAGCCACGACTCAGTGTCTTTACAGCTCCCTTTCTGGACATCTCATACGGATGGAGTCCTATAATACGCACATGATTTTTTGTGACGGGCTTCTTCCACTTAGTATAATGTTCTAAGGGTTCATGTAGCGTGTTTTAGTGTTTTGTTCCTTTTCAGACCAAATAATACTTCATTGTGTGAATAGATAGGTCTATTTTATTTATCCATTCCTTTGGGTTTTTTTGTTTTGTTTTCATTTTTTTTTTTTTAAGTAATCTACACCCACTGTGGGACTCAAACTCATGACCCCGAGATTAAGAGTCACATGCTCTACCGACTGAGCCAGCTGGGCACCCCTAAGCCCTCATTTGTTGGTGGCCGTTTAGCTTATTTCTACTTTAAGTATCTTTCTCGGAGCTGCACACTTGATCTTTCTCCTTCTCTTTCCCTTCCCTCTATTCTGTACAGGGCCATTAGAATCCACTCAATATCTGGGTTTTTACCTTGTTAAAAAAAATGTTTATTAAATATCTTCAAAGATATATAGCCAAGTAGAAGAATAATCATATTGTATATACATGATTATTTTCTTCGTTCAGTGCAGCCTAATTTTTCATTCCCTTTTATTCCTAGCAACCTTTCTTCCCAGCGTCCACAACAATACCCCCTGTCCCAGAAAGGACCGAGCATGAGTGTTCCTGTGCTTTTCTGCACATGTGTACCTAGACTTAGACAGGAGGACCTCAGAGATACTGCGGGTTTGGTTGCAGACCTCTGCAATGAAGTGAATGTCAAAAAAAGCAAGTGAGATGACTGTTTTGGTTTCCCACAACATTTAACATTAGACTTAAGTTATTCTGTAGTCCTTTAAGTGTGCAGTAGCATTATGTCTTTAAAAAAGTATAATACTTAATTTAATCTGAGCTTATAGCAAGTCATAATCACTGGTCACAGTGAAAAAGTTTGAGATATTCCAAGAATCATCCAAATGTGACACAGAGACAAAGGGAGCAAATGCTGTTGGGAAGATGGTGCCAACAGACTTGACACAGCTTTGCCACAAACCTGTAGTTTGTGAGAAACACAGGGTCTGTGAAGCATGATAAAACGACGTATGCTTGTATCTTCATGCACATACAATAAATAAGGCAGGGGGTTTTTTTGGGTTTTGGTGGTTTGTTGTTATTGTTGTTCCTTTGGGTTTTTTTGCTGAGGTCATTGTTTTACAAAAATGAGACTGTTATGCATACTTTCCTGCATCTTTTCTCAGTTTGCCAAAGGCCTGGGAGTCTACTGGTGCGGCTTTCACGTGGTCTTGGTCTTAATGGCTGCATAGTATTTCCTGACGTGCCCGATTATTAGAATACCCCCGGCACTCGTCCGGTCTTGTTTCCCGTTTTGACGCTGCCAACAAAGGGATCCTTGTACACCTCAGGTCTGGCTGCATTTATCTCTCACCCTAAGCCGCGGTTGGCTCCTTATCTGGAAAACAGTTGCCATCAAAGCTGGACACAAGAAGCACAGCCGCCCAGGTCCCCCGCACCCTGCTCTGTCCCAGACTAACCACGGGACATGCCGGGTTCTCATTCTGCCTCGTCGCTGTTGTCTGTGCTGCGTTCTCCGTAGAAGGGCCGTTCCCCTGCAGCAGTGAACCGGTGGTAGAGCCCAGATGCTGGGTCAGACCTGGGTTCAAATTATGTGTCTCCCCATGTCCTCATACTTGGCTTTCTTCTGCATTCCTGAGGAGCTTAATTTTAATGTTTGATATGGTTTTATATGCGGCTTTCTGCTATGTAAGGAATGAGGGTTGTATACCTGCCACCCTTCTAAATGGAAGGGTTCTGAGAAACAATGCAGCCCTTGTGGGGCTACGCATGTGAGGGCAGGGGCCTGACGGAAATCTCTGGATCTTCCTCTCAATATCCCTGGGAACTTCAAACTGCTCTTTAAAAAATTAAATGTTGGGCTCCCTGCTCAGCGGGGAGTCTGCTTCTCTCTCTACCCTGCCTTCCCCCACCCTCTGATCGTGCTCTCTCTCTCTGTCTCAAATAAATTTAAAAATCTTAAAAAAAAAAATTAAAAATTAAATGTTAAAAAAAGCAATTAAGGGGAGCCTGAAAAGATTAGTGCTTGCCCAGGAGTTGGGGGAGGTAGAAATGAGTAGGCGGATCCCAGAGGATTTTTAGGTCCGTGGAACTACTCTGTATGACCCTCTAACTCCTCTAATGGTGGATGTATGTCCTTGTGCGTCAGACCCCTTTGCTGCGCAATAGCGAGCCCACAAAAGTGTGGGCTCCGGGTGCTGGTGGTGGGCCGGTGTGGGTTCATCAGTTGTAATAAATGCAGCACCCTGGCGGGGGTTGTTGATTAAAGGAAAAAAAAATCTAGGCCCCCCCCTTTTTGGTCTTCAAGCACGAACCATGGACCCTTGCACATAGTAGGTGTTTAAAGCCCTGACTGTTTTATAACTGTTACTTGCAAAGTCCATGTTATCTGCTGCCATCAGTACTTGAGTCAGCCACCGTCAGAGCAAATTCCAGCCCTGGAAGACTAGTTCCCAGGGAAGACGTGTGCGCTGGGGAAGTTTGGGAAGGAAAATGCCTGTAAGCTGTGACGTGGCCAGCCCCCAGCTGGGTCATCTTTGAACATTAAATTCACCAGAGAAGGAAGTAGAAATTAAAAAGAGAAGCACTGATGGAAATACAGGCTTACCCACCCTCCCCAAACTCATGAGTGCTGTGCGGGTTGCCCCTGGCGACATTCTGCCTCTAGATCCCTCCTCCCTGGTTAAATTACTAGGAAGGGCCAGAAACACAATCGAAGTGCGAGCCTGGAAGGAGCGGCCACTCCTGGTGGCTCCCTCCCTCCCTGCCTCCCTCCCTGGGCTGTACGAAATCCTACAACCACACCACCCTAATTAGCCCGAGAATGGAAGGGGTTGTCATGGCAACCGAGCACTTTTTAAAGCACAGGAATGGTGTTCATTATTGTTCAGTGTCTTTAGCTGTGGCAGAAAGGTCAGTGTGGCAGGCGTTTTCCATATGAATTTTGGCCCCAGAGCCAAGCCAAAGGTGGAATGTTCCTTGGAGAGGCTGAAGATGGTGAGTGCAGATGAACTTTTTTTGGATGGAGTGGGGGTCCCTTTCTAATATTTTTTAGGACATTCTAGGAACTGGTGCCAAACTAAGGAATTGTGGTGACGTTGTTAAATAAGGATTGGAAGAAAAGACGCACGAAAAAACCGGGTGGTTCAGGAATGGGGAGAGATTAAGAAAAGTCTTTGAGCGTCCAGTGATGGAATATTAAATTAGTTGGTGTCTGATTATGAAATTAACAAAGTCGAGTAAGCCTGATGCTTTATTCTGTGTGTGTTTTACGTTCGCTCTGTGCTAGTCTTTGTGGACGGCTGCTGCCCAGATTATAGTCCAGATAATAGAATGGAAGCATGTTAACCGACTGCCTCTAGAACCGTTGCCTCTCTCCATTTTTTATAACATAAAGATAAGGCATACGAGTAACCAAGGCTGATTTTTCTTATTTTTATGTTTTTCTTACTTTTCCAGGGATATTTAAATAATCAAGACTAAAAACCGGGGAGCCACACTTTTTTGGACATTTGCCCTACTTTATTGGCTGTACTCGGGTAGAATACTGCTGAGTAAAGACAAGTTGACCACATTGTTTGTAGAAGGGATTAAATTAAACATAAGAGAGGCCCGCCTGCGCGAGATGATATTCAGGCTGTCCCATCACAAGCTGTAGGAGAGATTGGCAGAACATTCTTCAGATTTATTCTTTGCTAGTTTGGGGAGCCTGCGGGAGAACGTGGCTTTAAGCCTAAATTTGTGTTAATGACCGTGCTTTTAAGGACTGCAAATTTAAGCCATTTTTTTTTCCACTTTTTGACGGTGACCTTCCATTCTCTTCTGCTCCTTTTCAGTCATTTTATTCACAGTTGTGTAGGATAAAGTACAAATTAGTTCAAGGGAATGGCTGTTTGGATTGAAAAACAAATCATTGCCCAAAAAGCCGCAAGTGGTAAGCGGCCTATTTTGGGCTTTCCCCTGAAAGACAATTGTCCTGTCCACACTGCCAGATTGTTTGGCAGTGGCGTGGATAAGAGAACACATTTCAGGACACGAAGTTTTGGTTTAATAAAATTTTTTTTTTTTTTTTTTTGGTCTGTCTTTGGTTTGGATTTTCTGGGATTCATTTACCTAGGGATCACTGTGTAGAGCTTTCAGCACACGGAGGATTTGACTAGATACTGAGAAATCTAGAACTCTATTTTTGTCCCTTTTCCTCCACTGGTGTGCTTTCTCTCCCCCCAATCCCCACCCCAACCTCACCCACCCCTCCCTCCATCCCTCACTGGGTCCCTCTATTCTTTGACTAGAAAAATTGCCTTTCAGTTCCTGGAAATGGAAGTTCAAAAAGTAAATAAAGTGACATCAGATGACACTTTTTAGGTTCTTTGAAAAACAGTGTTAAAAATGGCAGTATGTTTATGATCCTTGTTAAAACAGTCAGAAATGGGAACATGGAGATTAATACTAGGAATTACTGGTCTCTTTTAAGATCTGACAATGGCGTTGTGGTTATATTAAGAAATGGTATTGATCGTATTTACTGATGAGATGATGTGAAGTCTGGGACTTCAGGAAATTTAAGGGCAGGGAGGAAGGGCTTGGGGATGGCTGCTGAAGTCCAGTAATAGGTCCCAGCGGGCGAATCGGGGTGCGGGGGTTGCGGGATGTCCTTGTTCCCTTTTATCTTTTCACCATTTCTCACGTTCTAGATGCCAGAGCAGTTCGACCAGGCAGTCGTGCTGAATCAGCTGCGGTATTCCGGGATGCTGGAGACGGTGAGGATCCGGAAGGCAGGCTACGCAGTCCGGAGGCCCTTCCAGGATTTCTACAAAAGGCAAGGCGGGGCTGCATAGATCCGCTTTCTTTTCAGAGCAGCTGTGGAAAAGGGATTGTAGCAAAAGGTGACGTGGGGCGTCTTTCCGCGGCAGGTATAAGGTGCTGATGCGGAACGCAGCTGTGCCTGAGGACATCAGGGGGAAGTGCACGGCCCTGCTGCAGCTCTACGACGCCTCCCACAGCGAGTGGCAGCTGGGCAAGACCAAGGTAAGATTACAGACAGAGGGCATTCGTCTGGTGGGGGCACCTGGGGGCTCAGTTGGTGGAGCGTCTGCCTTCTGCTCAGGTCACGATCCTGGGGTCCTAGGATGGAGCCCCATGGCAGGCTCCCTGCTCCGTGGGGAGCCTGCTTCTCCCTCTCCCCCTGCCTGCCCCTCCCCACCCACTCATTCTCTCTCTCTCTCTCTCTCTCTCTCAAATAAATAAATAAAATCTTAAAGGAAAAAAAAAATTCATCCCATCAAACTCCTGGGCGAGTTGGGGCAGGTGTCCTGTGTGACTGCTAACAAATGATTTTTATGATTTTTGAACTTGGGGGACGATATGGTGCCATGCCCACCATAGTCTTTTGTTGTCAAGACAGTTAATGTTGTATCTGAAGTCCTTGACTTGTCAGGAACTCTGTTTCCTGAAACCTGGGGCTCGGTGTGTACGTGTGTGTGTCTCTGTGTGTCTGTGTGTGTGTGTGTGCGTGTGTGTGTGTGTGTGTGTGTGTGCGTGTTTTCCTGCGGGCAGTCAGCACATTTGGGCTGATGGGCAGTTCAGTTCCAGGAAGTGCCGGGCAGCCTCTGACTTCAGAGAGGCGAGAGCCCAGACCCTTCTGACTGTTGGTACTCTGAATGCTGTCCCTGCCCCCCTGGGAGCTGTCGGGGCCAGAGACTGGCCAACACTCTGAGATCTCGTAGGCTGAAAAAAATCCAGTCTAGAAGACCGAGCGAAGGTCATGTTTGGAACATGCTGGTGTGGCTGAGATGAGGCCTGGATCCCGTTTGTTCCAGACAGGAGCTGAGGGGCGGACAGTTTGGCCTCAACAGCAAAAGTTAGCCATCACATTGGTCGTGTGAGCTGTCCTCCTTGTATCGGGGAACTGCCGGAATCTTCCTTTGCCGTTCACTCCTTTACTTCCCTCCACTCTGGGCCTCGTCACACAGGAAGACAGAAATGTGACTTGTCACGGAAAGGCAAGCAGCTGAGGGGTTGACTGTTGAGTGTTTGGAGGGACTTGAAAGTAAGAGGCAGTCCTCATGCCTCATCCTCCTGGCCTTCCCAGTAGCAATGCACCATCCGAAAAGTATTTTGAAGTTTCCACTCCTATTACATTGTTTTTAACCAGAGAATTTCTTTCTTTAAAACATGGGGGAGGGGTGCCTGGGTGGCTCAGTGGGTTGAAGCCTTTGCCTTCAGCTCAGGTCATGGTCCCAGGGTCCTCGGATCAAGCCCTACATGGGGCTCTCTGCTCTGCGGGGAGCCTGCTTCCTCCTCTCTCTCTCTCTCTGCCTGCCTCTCTGCCTACTTGTGATCTCTGTCTGTCAAATAAATAAATAAAATCTAAAAAAAAAAAAAATTGTTTAAAAAATGGGGGAGAAAGGGAGCCCCTGGGTGGCTCAGTCAGTTGACTGTCCAGCTCTTGATTTCGGCTCAGGTCATCATCTCAGGATCATGCTTGAGCCCCATGTTGGGCTCAGCCCTGAGTGTGGAGGCTGTTTAATGTCTCCTGATCCCGGGGTCCTGGGATTGAGCCCTGCATCGGGCTCCCCACCCTGTGGGAAGCCTGCTTCTCCCTGTTCCACTCCCCCACTTGTGTTCTCTCTCTCGCTGTCTCTCTCTGTCAAATAAAATCTTAAAAAAAAAAAAAAAAAGTTTCTCCCTTTGTTCCTCCCTACTCCAGTTCACTCTCTTGCTCTCAAAAAAGAGGGGGGTGGTGAGGAGGGAGACTTTCTGACTGGCTCAGTCCATTTGCACTGCTCTAACAGCACAGCACCGACTGGGTGACTAAAGAATGGAGGTTCATTTCTCAGACTTCGGGAGGCTGCAAGTCTGCGAGCAGGGTCCTCCCACCGTGGTGAGCTGTGGTTCCTCTCCCTTCTCTTAGAGGGCATGAATCCCACCAGGGGGCCCAACCCTCCTGACATCATCCAAATCTAATTACTATCTAGAGGTCCTGCGTCCGAATCAGGGATGGAGAGGGCACAGACATTCGTCACATCAGTGACGAGGATGGGGGATAGTGTGGGGACACACAGTAAAGGAAAGTGTAGAATGGACCTATTCTTCTACTCTTAACTTTTTTTTTTTTTTTTTTTAAGATTTCTTTACTTTAGAGAGAAAGAGTTGGAAGGAGGGCAGAGAGAGAGAGAGACTCCCTCAAGCAGACTCCCTACTGATGTGGAGCTCCATCTTGATTTCAGGACCCTTAGATCATGACCTGAGCTGAAATCGAGAGTCGCGTGCTCATCCGTCCGAGCCACCCAGGCAGCCCAGGCTCTTCTCCTCTAGAGCAATTTCACCCTGGCAGGGATTTAAGATCCAAATATCCAACAGGGTAACGACGGCATGCAAAGGGGTTGGGTTATCTGTTGCTGTGTAAGAAGCTACCACTGACGTACCTGCTCTAACAGCACACGTTTTAATCCCCCCACGGTATCATGGGTCAGGGCTCCCGGCACGGCCTCACCAGGGCCTCTGTCAGGGTCTCCCAAGCTGCAGTCCGTGTCAGCTGCAGTTGCATTCCCTTTTGGAGCTTGGGGTCGTCTTCCAAGCTTATGCGGTGCCAGCAGCTGGTTCTTCGTAGCTGTAGGACTGAGGTCCTTGTTTTCTTGCTGGCTACCACCCCACGCTACTCTGAGCTCCCAGAGGCCCCAGCAGTTTCTGACCACGTGATCCGTCTGACAACAGGGCGGCTCACTTCTTTAAGGCTGGCAGGAGAGTCTGGCTGTGGTCTTCTCAGCCGGAGTCTTTATAATTCATATGTTCACAGAAGTGATATCCCGTCACTTTCTTGTGTTCTGTTTGCTAGAAGGAAGTCCGTTTCCACCCACATTTGCAGGATTAAACCCGGGTGTAAGTCATTGGGGGTCATCTCAGGATGTGTCCTCACAGGTTTATAGGTCTTTCTGCCTGGAATTCTCCTCCCTCTGGTCCCCACTTTACCCCCTATTTATCTAACTCATCCTTCCAGTGTCCGCTTAGACATGGACTTGGACAGGAATCCTTTTTGACATTCTCCATTGCACCCTGCACGAAAAATACACCCCCAAACTGAGTCAAGCCCCCTCTGTCCTCTACATCAGTCCCGTTGTGACATTCAGCATGCTCTCCTGCCATCTTGGTGTTGCCTGTTGACTTCTCTACGATCACCCAGGGGACAGCGTAAATTGTTCATTCTTCTACACAGTGTACAGAGTAGGAGTTCAGGCAATGTCTGGTGAGCGCTGAAAAACTGTAAGGGATGGAATGAGGGTATCACCCATTTAGTCCCTCGGGGAAACTTTCTAAAGACAGTTAAAATGGAACACTTGACAATACAATGTCACCTGCTCTGACTTTATAATCAAAAAGATACTGAGTTCTTTCTCAGTGGATACCCTCCTCCTATCCCACTGCCTTATACAGTGGAATAACACCAAATATCATGATGTCTCAGACAATACTGGTCTCTTCTTTGAGCTCTCAGGAACCAATCCAACTTAACATACAATTACAGTTACATTATGGAAATGAGGTCCAAGCAAGGCTTGAACCCAGGCATAGCACAGGGGACACAGAGACATAATGACATTGCCCTTCAGCTTATTATGTTCCTGGGAGAGAAGACCTCCACGTGCCACCAGTAAATCATATGGTGTCATCTCTAGGCATAAAAACACTGCTTCTCTAAGAGAGACCTCACTGTGGACTGAAATGTCAGGGAAGCATTCAAGATGAGGACATCTTTAAAGAGGAGTTAAACTTTAATTGGTGACCAGTTGGAGGTAGAAGTAGGACGGAAACTTGAGAGTTGACAGAAACATTGGGAAGAAAATGTAAACATCAGAGCATTTGAGTCATGTCCACTAAATAGCTTTGACCTTGACCACTGTTTGACTTAATCATACACTAGTGTGTGTTTTGGTCAGTGTTGCTGCCAGAAGGTCTTTGCATTTAAAGCCTTGACAACTAATGAACATCTGAATCTTCTGGCAGAGAAATTCCCACCAGACATGACAGGGAAACGTCGACAGTGTTGTAGTCGAGGAGTTAAACGCGTCTGAATTAGTTGGCTCACATAAAAACACATTTAGTTCTTGGAAGGCAAGAACTCGTATCTTCTGGGGAAGCATTCCTAAAGAAGCCAGAAATCCTGACTGGACCTCCTGTGAACAGCCCGTCCAGAACATTTCCCTGTGTGTCCCCGCTGTGAGGTTGAGTTGAGGGTGATCTGGTTTTGATTCTTCCCACTTCTCTGTGACTGATACATTTCATTTTTCTGACCAAGTGGACTCTGTTGCCAGACTTTTTTCCCTCTGTTCTGTGGCCACAAAGCCTGCAAGAGGTACTGCTTATAAAGACATCTTCCTGGAATAATCCTTGGGCTCTTGAGCTATTGGGATAAAGATAAAAAAAGGCCAGATGAAATTGTTCATACTGTATGTTGAGTTGAGTTCCCCAGGGCAGTCCCTGGAGTGGGCACTGCCCTTTGCTGAACTGCTCGATGGCGCCCACTCAGGGCAGCACTTCCCGTCGCAGTCAGTTGCTGGGTCGCCCTGGCTCCATCTTGGCCACGTCCCAGGAAGATGGGGTTATGGCCGCTGCTCGATGCTGGGCGGGGAGAACTGATGTGACTTTCCGTGTGTCCTTGCATGAATTCAGGGTGGATGTTCTTAAGCTGAGACGGGTCTCTAAGAGTATTCTGCTCTACTTGTTTGCCCCTTGGGTTAGTTGAAGAACATCTAGAGAATGATGGGGCAGTAAATTTACTAGGTAGGGCAGAAAGCTCTTTGGGATGGGCATGAATCTTAACACTAAAGCAGGTATTTCTCTGATTCTGATTCAAATGGAGACATTCTGTAGACTTCCAGAAAGGTGAGACACGCTCTTCCCTTCATAAAGCTATTTGCTCGTGAGAACTGGCATTTTGTTTTGTGAAAGCCCCACCAGCATCATGTTTCCCCAAGATGTGACTTTTGTCCTTTTAAATACTCACCAGAGCTACAGCATTAGAGTAAGATCTTTAATGCTGAAAAAAGCCTCAAAGAGGTTTAAATACTTCTTGAAAGTCTAGTCTTGATAAAAACTGCTTCAGAGATTCCTAGTTCTGAAACTTATTATTTTCAAATAAATAAGCTTTATACTTGCCTTTTTAAAAATTATTTATTTATTTATTTATTTTGGCCAAAGAGGCATCATCCATCAATAGAGCCTATAATTGCAACTATAGGAAAAGGGTTGTATGAGAAACTTTTCTAGGAGAATTATTTGTGGTAGAGTTTGCAAGTGCTCGGGAACCCAGAGCACAAGGAGGTAAGCCTTCTGTGAGTCACCTGGTGGTAGGATTCTTTATTTGCTTTTTTTGCCTAAATGTCTTGGAAGAGACAGAGCAGAGTGTTTAGGAAACTGTGCTACTAAGAAAACATAATGCATCATTATTGGCCAGAATGACTGACAGAAGCATAAATCAGAGCATCATGAGTGAGCGAGAGTGTCACTTAGCCTCCCGCCCACCACCTCCGAAATGCATCCAGGCTGACTGTTCATAGAAAAAGCATGAAAATATTTGGCACTAGTTTTTCTAGGAAATAGTTCAGAATTTCTCATGCAGGCAGTAAATCTGAAATTATAAAATTAAAAGCTGGCTTGATTGAGAGAAGGTCTTAATGTTTTCACATCCTTTCAAATACTGGGAATTCTGATACAGAGTGTCAGTTAGCAAAGACAGTTTCCTTATTTAGTAAGCATAGGATTGAGGCGCCTGGTCCCAGAAATAGGCCAGCAAATGGCTATGATCTGTTTTGTCCCAATTCTGGTATTCTTGTGAGGGTCAAACTGAGATGGAATAAAAATGGTTCAATTCTCATTTTAAACTCCGTTTTCAGAAATACATCCTTTTTTTTTTCTTTTTTTTTTTTAAGATTTTCTTTATCTATTAGAGAGCATGAGCCGGGGAGGGGTGCGGGGGCTGGGGTGGTGGGAGACAGAGGAAGAGGGAAAAGCAGACTCCCCTCTGAGCAGGAAAGCCTGCCCCATCTGCTGAGCTCCATCCCAGGGATCATGACCTCAGCCGGAGGCAGACACTTCACTGACTGAGTCACAGGTGCCCTCAGAATTACAATTTTTTTTTTTTAATGTGCATTAAAGCTTTTGAGGCCAAGACACCATGATCATAATGACTTCTCAGTCATGCGGAGAGAGTTTCCATGCACTATTAAAGTAACATAAAATCCAAAGTTCTTGGATATTTTTCCTCCTCCCTCCCTTTCCTTCTTTCCTTTCGTAACATAGGGCATCTCTCTGTTCCTTGTGACTTACACATTATGTGGGACTGGAGCTGGTCTGTAAACTCTTTGTCCCACTTAAGTGACTATAAACTTTGATGGCAGCTTCATGGTCCTCTGTGCCTGTTGGATGTAATAACCCCCCCCTCCCAAAAAAAAGGCAGGGGGATCTTGTATTTTCTATATCTTTGCTTTTTATTCCTAGCAATATATTTTTACTGTATTTTTCAAATATCTTAGGACATGACAGATGGAAAGTTTAAAAAAACAAAGCAGCCCTCCCCCACAGGGAGCTAGAGAACCACTGTTGTTGACTGTTTGGAGCACATTTGTGGAGAGAGAAGCATGGCCTCCAGAAGCTGTCTCTGACTCCGAGAACCTCCTGTTACCAGCCACGTTCTTGGCTTCTGATGCCTCCCTTTCCCCCGGCCAGGTCTTCCTTCGAGAGTCCCTGGAGCAGAAACTGGAGAAGCAGCGGGAGGAGGAAGTTACGAGGGCAGCCATGGTGATCCGGGCCCACATCTTGGGCTACTTGGCACGGTAAGAAGCACACCGAGGGGAGACCTCCATCACACCTGGATGGAGATCAGGACCAGGCTGTGGAGAGTCTCAGGGCAGCGCTCCTGACTAGCGATGCCAGATGCCCAGTGGGCTTGACCCGGGTGGAACGTAGGCAAAGGGCCTCCTGATGTCTCCAGTAGACCAGTGACAGGAGGGGACAGGGCAGAGATACTTAAGTTGTTGACCCAGTTCCTCTGTGTCATGTATTGAAGCTCGGCAGCCTGGCTGTTGACTTGGCTGTTGGCCTGTTGGGTCCACAGAGGGCTCCCCTCTCCTGTGTTTGCCCAGTGAGGCGGCTTCTCGCCTTGTGCGCTGGAGCTCTGTCTGTCTCTGTGGACCCGCCTGCTGCAAGAAATACTTCCATTTTCTGAAGTACAGGACCATGGTGCTGTGGCCTTTTTTTCTCCCCCCTCATGAGGACGGGAGACTGCAGCAAATCTTTTTTGGTGCTGTTTACAGTCCAGCCCCTCCCCGGACTCTTCCAAGTCAGCATTAAGGGTTATGGGCTTATTTAGTTTCAGCCAAGATAATGATAAGGTTCTTGCTTTAGTTTTGTGTGTTCTTATGCTTTTGTTTTCCTTCCGTTTTGTTTTGTCCACAGGGGCCTCCTGTCCGCTCCTGTCGCTATAATGAGACGTTCAAAACTTGGCCCTTTTGTCTTACAGCATTAATGGAAACTCATTGAAGAGCTCAGAGCCTCATTCCCTCAAAAGCTATCCTGTTCTGCTTTTGTTTTCATTTTCAGAAAGCAATACAAAAAGGTCCTGGACTGCGTGGTGATCATACAGAAGAACTACAGAGCATTCCTTCTGAGGAGGAGATTTCTGCACCTGAAGAAAGCCGCTGTGGTTTTCCAGAAGCGACTCCGAGGTCAGATTGCTCGGAGAATTTACAGACAGCTGCTCGCAGAGAAACGGGAGGAGGAAGAGAAGAGGAAACGGGAGGAAGAAGAGAGGAAACGGGAGGAAGAGGAGAGGTACACTAGCTTTCCTGCTCTCATGAGGCAAAAGGACACCTTGTGAGTTACAAGGTCAATTTCCATTCTTGCAGCAAGAATTCCCAGTGAATGCTGCAGAACCTGCCGTTTGAAACATTACCTCTTGGTGGCTTGGACATAAAATTCCTTGGATATAAAATTCCGAGTTCTGTGTATTTAATTCATGCACAGAATGCGTAATTGACCAGAAGTAGAGGGGCCATTCTTTAACCTTGTTAAGTTGTGTTTAGCAAAGTTTTCTTTAAAAAGGTAGCTCTCCCTCGGAAATGTGCTTCCAGGGGGGTGTGTGTGTGTGTGTGTCATTGCTTTTGGTTATTTTCACCTCCTTTTTCCTTTACACTTTTAGAGAAAGAGAGAGGGCACGAAGAGAGGCTGAGCTCCGCGCTCAACAGGTAAGCATGCCCTTGACCGCGTGCTATCTCGTTTGCCCCTTCCCTTCCCACTTCAAACACCTGGGTGGAAGGATTCAAAAGGAAAACAAAGTATAAAGATACAAGAAGAAAGATTTTAAAGGTGACGTTGCTGATGCAGCTCGTTACCACTGAGTAAAACTTTGTGAATGTGTAAGATTTAAATGTGAACCTGGACAGCAGCATCTCTGTAAAGCCGCGTGACTGCTGTGTTAGTTCGCCTGCCCTAACATAGTACCACTCAGCCTGCAGGAATTAAACACAAAAGTGTTGTTTCATGATTCTGGAGACTAGACACCGCCCCCCCCCCCCAGGGTGAAGGTCAGCTGACTCACTTTCTTTCCAGGCCTCTCTCCTTAGCTTAGACATGGCCACTTTCTCACTGTGTCCTCCCGTGCTCTTGCCTTTGTGTGCGTGCCTCCCTGGTGTGTCTGTGTGTGTCCCAATCTCCGCCACCTGCCAGGACTCCGGGCAGATGGGGTTAGAGCCCACCCGTGGTCTTACTCTAACGTAATCCCTTCTTTAAGAGTCCCGTCTCTAAATAGCACATGCTGTGTTCCGGACGCCGGGGCTTCGGCATCCGTTTGGAGGACGGGGCACGCAGTCCAGCCCACAGAGAGCCCATCGCCGCCCGGTTCTTCATCGCGAAGAAGCCGCGATGCTCGACCTGGTGCCGGCGACCCTTGCTGACCCCTCCCTTCCTCTCCTGCCCAGGAGGAAGCCGCCGGGAAGCGGCAAGAGCTGGAAGCCTTGCAGAAGAGTCAGCGGGAAGCGGAACTGCGCCGGGACCTGGAGAAGCAGAAGGAAAACAAGCAGGTGGAGGAGATCCTCCGCCTGGAGAAGGAGATCGAGGACCTGCAGCGCCTGAAGGAGCGGCAGGAGCTGTCGCTGACCGAGGCGTCGCTGCAGCAGCTGCACCGGCTGCGGGACGAGGAGCTCAGGAGGCTGGAGGACGAGGCGTGCCGGGCGGCGCAGGAGTTCCTGGAGTCGCTCAACTTCGCCGAGATCGACGAGTGCGTCCGCAGCCTCGAGCGCGCGCGGTCGGTGGGCAGCGAGGTGTCGGCCGAGCTCGGGGAGCCCGCGGAGGGCGCGCGTGCCGCGAAGCCCAGCTTCAACTTCAGCCAGCCCTACCCGGAGGAGGAGGTGGACGAGGGCTTCGAGGCCGACGACGACGCCTTCAAGGATTCGCCCAACGCCAGCGAGCACGGCCACTCGGACCAGCGAACGAGCGGCATCCGCACGAGCGACGAGTCGTCGGAGGAGGACCCCTACATGAACGACACGGTGGTGCCCACCAGCCCCAGCGCGGACAGCACGGTGCTCCTGGCCCCGGCCGAGCGCGGCTCGTCCCCCGGGGAGCCCGCCTACCGCGTGCCCCAGAGCGGCGGCGGCCTCCCCTCGCCGGACGGCGACTACGACTACGACCAGGACGACTATGAGGACGGCGCCATCACCTCGGGCAGCAGCGTGACCTTCTCCAACTCGTACGGCAGCCAGTGGTCCCCGGACTACCGCTGCTCCGTGGGGACCTACAACAGCTCCGGGGCGTACCGCTTCAGCTCCGAAGGGGCACAGTCCTCCGTGAGTGTACCCCGGCGGGGGGAGCAGGGGCTGTGCGGGGGCAGGGGGACGGACCTTGTCTGTGATCCGTGCCCCGGGGCAGCCCAGATTCCAGAGTCCGGTCTTGAAGAGGATCCTAAACCCCTTTTCTGGCCAAAAGCAGTCGCATTAGTAAATGGAGCCTTGATGTGCACACAGAGCCCAGAATCGCCCAAGAAAACGGGCACTGTAAATGGAAACTCAAGCCCTGTCTGTCATAGCTTCCCAGCAGTTGGGGAATTAAGGCTCGGCCTAAATTAGAACTAGAAGGGCCAAGGGCACACCGGAGAAGGAGAACCAGCGTTCCGGAGGCCTCACGGTCTGCTCCCGTTCTGTGTCTGCCCTCCTTGATGCCTTACCAGACGCGCTCTCCGGCCCATGGGTTTATTTATAGTTGACTTCTTTTTTCCCCATTGGCTGTGCATTAAATATCCCCTTGATTTTCTGAGACTTGAAGGTATTTTTTATCATAGTGATTTAAAGGGAATTAACTCTTGTATGGCTTGATTAAAATTCTACCCTTGAACAGCCGTGTTTTTAGCACAGCCTTTGGATAAATATTTGTGTCTCACAGGGTATCCATTCAATGGATCATTTGACCTTACGGGTCAGTATTTTGTAATTCTTGACCACCCTGTGTTGTGAATGGTGTGAATTCTCATGTTGCTTCTGTCAGATTTATTTTTTTCAATGTTGACAGATGCTGGACTTTTTTTTGCCTTTTCTGTTTGGCTCACGGTTGGCTCTCTCCTTCTTGTCCAGTTTGAAGACAGTGAAGAGGACTTTGATTCTAGGTTTGATACAGACGATGAACTTTCTTACCGGAGGGACTCCGTGTATAGCTGTGTCACCCTGCCTTACTTCCACAGCTTTCTCTACATGAAAGGTAGGACCCGTGTCCCCAGGGCTTCTGGCGGGGGGAGGTAGAGTGATGGACCACTGAGGTTTGGTGTTCACCGAGGCTGATTGAGGGAGACCAGGAAGGACCCTCCCCATGGCTCACCTGGTGTTAGTTCCTCTGAGGTGAATGAGGGATGCCATGGGTGAGAAGATCATACCAGGAAGAATGCTGCTCAGACTCTCACAGCATTAGGACAGAGGACGTAGCCACTGTCACCATCTCCAGGCCCTGTCTCCTCTCTGGCCACCCCGTCTCATTTCCGTGCTCTTTTCCTTCTTCCTACACCTCCTCCTCCCCTCCCCCAAGCACACTTTTCCTTTCCTTTCTCTCTTTCACACTCATGCTTCTGCTACAGTCAGTGTAGCCTGTAATGATGGTAAGCTGCACCGTTCCCTCCCACAGGAGCGTTAGAGAACCTAGAAGGGTTTCCTTTACATGGGAGAAAAGTAAAGATCTGAGATAGGGGTGCACCTTGCCTTGGCTGCTTATGACACCTGCTGTCTACCTCGCACTTACTGACAAGGATTTCGGTTGTGTATTTCGACAGCTGTTAAACTTTGACTGTCTTGGGGCGCCTGGGTGGCTCAGTAGGTTAAAGCCTCGGCTCAGGTCATGATCCCAGGGTCCTGGGATCGAGCCCCGCATCGGGCTCTCTGCTCAGCGGGGAGTCTGCTTCTCCCTCTCTCTCTCTGCCTGCCTCCCTGCCTACTTGTGATCTGTCTGTCAAATAAATAAAATCTTAAAAAAAAAATTTGACTGTCTTTTATTGGCCCTTAATATTTAAGGGCTTCAAAGTATGCTCCTTTTAGAAAGGAACTTAATTAAGACCTTGTGGTCCTGCCTCATTTGTGTCCTCAATTCTGATTTCTGGTGTTTTTTTTTTTAAGGTTTTTTATTTGGCTGGGTGGGGGTGGGAGGAACAGAGCGAGAGATTCTTAAGCAGGCTCCACACTCAGCACAGAGCCCGATGCGGGGCTCAGTCTCATGACCCCGAGATCATGACCTGAGCCCAAATCAAGAGTTGGACACTTTAACCGACTGAGCCTCCCAGGCGCCCCTCAACTCTGACTTCTAAATTGGTGACAAGGACCATGAAAAACCACTGTCGTCACCAGGTTTTGGTAGGAGTTTCCCATGGATCTCTGAAAGAAAGGTCTGCCTGGTTTCTCGCACGGCTTCAGGCTACATGAGGGAGAGGGTCCAGATCTGGGGGACGGGCGGGGATAACCAGAACCATCGTCCTGCTGATGATGCCCTCCACTCTGCCACTTCTGCTTTCCTTTCCCTTCCCATTGCTCTGTCAGCTGGTCTGTCTTCCTGACTCTTCCTCGCTTTCTTTTCCGCTGCCATCTCTCCTCATTGGCTTTGCCTTTTCTTCTGTTTCCCTCCATGAAAAAGTTTTCATTCTGTGTTCCCTTTCCCTGTGTCTTCTGTTCTTTGCCTTTGCTTCTCTCTCCTACTGGCATATTTATCTTTTCTCATAGCCCCTGTCCTCCCTAATTGTTTTCCTGTTCTTCTTTGCTTACATTTTTCTTTTCATTTGTATTTGATTTCTTTCTTCCTTCCTTCCTTCCTTCTTCCCTTCCCTTCCCTTCCCGTCCCGTCCCGTCCCGTCCCGTCCCTTCCCTTCCCTTCCCTTCCCGTCCCTTCCCTTCCCGTCCCTTCCCTTCCCTTCCCTTCCCTTCCCTTCCCTTCCCTTCCCTTCCCTTCCCTTCCCTTCCCTTCCCTTCCCCTTCCCTTCCCCCTTCCCCCTTCCCCCTTCCCCCTTCCCCCTTCCCCCTTCCCTTTGGTTTCCTTTTTTGGCTGCTGCCCCAGCGCTTACCCCCTATATTCAACATCAGGCTAGCTATAAGTAGCCGGTCACTGGTTTGTCAAAGGTCTGCTGTTCTCAACCCCAGATCCCCAAAGTGCTCAGGGAAACCCCGCCAGGTTTCAGGGGAGATCTTCCTGTTACCTGAAGTCATTGGTTGGTGGAAATTCTTACAGGAGTGCTGGAATGAAAAAGATTGAAAAATTCAAACTGAGTAATCGAAGGTTCACTAGACTATTCAATAAAAGCAAAAATTTAGTCACAAATCGGAACTTAACCTAAGAACCATCCAATCAGAGCATTTTAAAATTTTTGTCATGCATGTCTCAGAATAAATATAAGCTTTTTTTTTTTTTTAAAGATTTTATTTATTTATTTGACAGAAATCACAAGTAGGCAGAGAGGCAGGCAGAGAGAGAGAGAGAGAGGAGGAAGCAGGCTCCCTGCGGAGTAGAGAGCCCGATGTGGGGCTCGATCCCAGGACCCTGGGATCATGACCTGAGCCGAAGGCAGAAGCTTTAACCCACTGAGCCACCCAGGCACCCCTAAGCTTTTTATTAGTAGTATTTCCCCCACCCCTAACTTAATTCTAGTTCCCTAAGTAAGCTTTAGAAGTCCCTATAAGTCACTCTGATAACGGCATTGATTTATTACATAATTGCCTGATTAAAACAAATAAGATTAGAAAAAAATATATATTCAAAGCATTAAAATCTTAAGATTGAAGCATGCAGAGCCCAAGGAGGTAAACAAGTGGGTTTTTGGCACACTCCGCTGAATGAAACAAGTGGTTGTATGAATGCGTCACCTTCTAATCTTTGACCCATCATCATTTACTCTTTAATAAAGTATTTATAAAGTTGTGACCAAACATGTCAGAGAAACCAATGATAAAATATAACCACCAGATTATATTTTATGAGCATAAATGCATTTTCAGCAGCCTAATAGTCTCCTTAAAGGGTTTGCAGTTAGGAAATTAATAGCTTTGATCAAATTCTCTAAATGATGATGTATGAAGGGAGCACCCAGAACTGGAGACGGATAGTGGGGGGTGAGTCCCATTCTTAACCTAAGAGCAACAGAGTGAAAAATCTCCAGGTGATGACTATGGCGATGACGGGTATAATCTGTATCTTCAAAACAACCGTGAATAGCCTTGATCATTTAAAACCGTGTTTTTAATCAACATAGAACTAACATGCAGTGTTATCTTAGTTTCAAGTGTACAACATCATGAATTAGTACTTGCGCACAGCGCTCGGTGCCCACCACCAGAAGCCTCATACAATGGCATTAACCTTTATTACCTGAGACAGTAAGATCATAGAATGACTTTGTACTGCAGTTTCCTCTGGGCTTGTTTTGAGAAACCCAGATTAATACGGGTAGCCCTTGGCAAGTTTGTAGTTTGTTAGGAAACCTCCCTGGAGTGTGGCGTGGTCCCGGACTTCTCAGCCAAGAGAGCAAACAGTGCTTTATTTAGGTTTAAGAAGGGGCATGGGGGGTGGGGGTCGGGATGGGGACAGCGTCTGGGTGGCTCAGTCAGTTAGATGTCTGCCTTCGGCTCAGATCATGATCCCAGGTCCTAGGATCAAGCCCCCATCCGGCTCCCTGCTCAGTGGGGAATCTGTTTTCTCCCTCACCCTCTCACCCTGCTCTCTCTCCCTACCAAAGAAAGGGCATCAGTATGTCCGATGAAAGCAAGTGCCTTTGCATGCCAGACCCCAAATAGTGTTGTCGTTGCCTCATTTGTTTCAGTGTGAGGTTTAGCTCTATAGTCACTGAAGCAATTGTTGAAGAAATTAATCTGAGAAGGTCTGTTTTCAAGTTATTCTCTAATCTGGAAAAGAGAGCGTTTCCTTTATTCTTTCAGGATCCATGTTCACCTATGCATTATTTTTAATAAAAATAAAAATATTTTAAATTTATTTTAAAAATAAAAATTTTATTTTTAATAAAATAATGCATATTTTAATAAAATAATGCATAGGCTGCTCAAAAAAAGTAACTCATCTCTTTATAATAAGTTACTAAAGTAGATTCCGTGTGCTTTAGTGGATTCGTTAAGAGATTTTTTTGATTGATGGTGGTTACAATGTCATCTGTGACCGTCCTTGGGAAATCTAGAATCCCAAGATAAAGTTACCTGCCAGAAAAATGTTAGAAGAATTTTTAAAGATTTTATTTTGAAATAATCTGTACACCCAACATGGGATCTGTACACCCAAACCCGAGATCAGGAGTCACATGCTGTACTAACTGAGCCAGCCAGGTGCCCCCTTAGAAATACTTTTTATCTTGAAAAAGATATATGTATATCCTTGTTTTCCTTCTCTTTCTAAAAAAGTTTTCTACTAAATAAATTACAGCTAATTCTCATTTTTAAGGCCCAGTCACAATTCAGTTGTTTCATGTTCTAAATATTACACTTTTGACATATAAACAATTTTCAGATGAAACTTTCCTTTGAAAAAAATGTATTTACCCAAAAAAGCTCTATTTTATCTTCCTATGGAAGTTTTAGGTCTTGTAACCTCCCCCAGCCCCACACCACCCGTTAACCGAATAAGGAAGAAGGAATGTGTATGAACTTTGACCATTTTAAACTAATTTCTCCTCTCTGGGGCATTTGGAGATAAGCAGGATCCATTCCCTCCAAAATGGTTCATGCCCCGTGGCTCCGGACTCATCCCAGGGCTGCAGTGTTGGCTCATGATTTGTGTTTCTGTCAGAGCTTCCCCAGGATTTCTCAGTTGAGTAGGAGCTGCTTTGGAGATCAGGAAGGGACAGCATTGCTGTGTAATCAAACCAAGCCTGGGTGGCATCTCCTGCCACCCCCTGAACACAAGCCAACAGGCGCCATGCTTTGTCGAGAGGTGTCTGGGGGCATGGGTGGGGTGGGAGAAGGTAAAAAGGACAGGCTGAACTTTCAAGACCCTCGAGCGATAGGGTCTCGCAGTGTGACTGACTATTCTCAAACCCCTCCCTCCCCGATCTCGGGGCACAGGTGGCTTAATGAACTCCTGGAAGCGCCGCTGGTGTGTTCTCAAGGATGAGACCTTCCTGTGGTTCCGCTCCAAGCAGGAGGCCCTCAAGCAAGGCTGGCTGCACAAAAAAGGCGGCGGCTCCTCCACGCTGTCCCGGAGGAACTGGAAGAAGCGCTGGTTTGTCCTCCGCCAGTCCAAGCTCATGTATTTTGAAAACGACAGCGAGGACAAGCTCAAAGGCACCTTGGAAGTCCGGACTGCCAAGTATGTTGACGGACCCTGGAGGTGGCCCATTGGGTGGTGCTCTGGGGCTGCTCGGTCGTTGATCTCAATGCCTCCAAAGCCACCTTGCCTGCGGTCTTCGAAGCAGTGGCTTGTAGTAGGTGTTGAGTGTGTCCCAATCATTCACTTGAGCCGACGGAATTGTTAGGGGACCTGGGAAAGGACTTGGAATCATTGGCTTCTCGAGGTCGCGTTCAGACCCTTGGCTCTCGGTAAGGAGCCCGCTGGTCCTGGTGAGGGTGCGATTGGTTGTGTGCAGGGACCCTGCAAATCTTCAACAGTGGGTTAAGAACCTTTTTCTCCTCTTATTGGTCAGCACACCACAGCGGATGGCTAAGGTGGAACCAGACTGCCCATCTGGAGGTGTTGGGTTTTTCCGCTTTAGCTTTTGAGGTGTTACTGACATACAGCATGTGAGTTTCAGATGGACGGAGGAGTGACTCTGCCTTTGGGTGCGTCGCAGAATGATCACCGAGGGGAGTCTAGTTAACATCCCGCCCCACAGACGGTTAACACATGTGTTTTCTGGTGATGAGAGCTTTAAAGATCTACTCTCAGCACCTTCCAATCGGCGATACTATATTCTTAACTAATTCTCTCATGCAGTACACAGTGGCTCCGGGACTTATTTTGTAACTGGAAGGTTGTAACTTTTGACTACCTTCATTTTGTTTTTTAACTTTTTGAATACCCTACACCTTAGAGATGTTTTTTTAAAGGAATCCTTTCTTTTTTACCCACGTGGGATATTCCAGCCATCGTTGTTCCCAGCAGTGAGAGGAACAGAACTGGGCTTTGAATCCAACACACTCCCTTTTCTGCCCCTCCTTTTATGGAACCAAAGCACTGGACTATTTAGGACCTTTATTTGAGTTAAACATTAAGGTTTGCAGGAAATTGTTGGACTTAGCGGGAGCTGGGTAACTTGCTACTATGCATTAAAGGTTTGGGGATAACCTGTGGCCATGACTCCACTCGAAACCAAGCAATCACCGTACTTAGAAAATGGGTAAAATAAGCTTTGAGACAGAAGAACTCCTGAAGTCACGAGACTGAAAATGGAGTGTTGTTTCTAATCAGCGTCGGCAACTGTCGAACATGATTTATTAGAAAGTGTGGGAGGTTGAACAAGGAGGGTGTTCTAGGCATTTAATTTTTAAGGGCAAATAATGAAATGCAGACAGCAGAGTATTGGGCTCCTCCGGGCTGCCGCTTGGGTTTGTCAGGAGCCCATGCTCCATCCAGCACGGGTGTGAGTGTGTGGGGCAGTGAGACTAAATCCTACGAGAAATCTGCACAGCGTGACACAGCTTCAGCCTCTCGCCCCGCCTCGTAGAAGGCTCACCCACAACTGCCAGGAAGCTCGTAGGAGGAAGGCAGAGAGGGAATTTCACTGGTGGAAATTAATATATAATCCTCGTGCACCTTGCTCTGTGCTGCTTAATATAAAGCCCTGTCCTCCAGGTGCCTTGTGAAAATTACAGTTTTAAGGAGACCTTAGCTCTGACTTGGCCATTTCTGTCTTGCTCTGCAGAGGGAGGGCAAGGAGTTCTAAGGGTTTCACCACATTAAGATTTCTTACTGACATTAATTAAAAGTATCCACTCTATTTTGAAATGTTTTGTTACAGAAAATTTCAGTCCTAGGCAGAAGTAGGCGGAAGAATGCAGTGAAATTCATGTACTTACTCCGCGCTTTCTACTCGACCCCCCCCCCCACCACGGCGGGTGTTTCAACTCTAATCCCACCCACACTGCTCCCCCTACAGGCCGTATTCTGTAAAGCAAGGTCCTGACATCAGAATTTTATCTCTAAATATTTTAGTTTACACTTAGCGCTTAAGACTCTTAATATATAATCACATTATGGTGACAGCATTTACAAAAATAACATGAACTTCTCAATCATCCAAACTCCAGTCATTGCTCAAATTTCCCCAGTTGTCTTGTCAATGGAAGTGATAGTGCTTTTGTTAAGGCTTATAATTTCTCATCCAGCAACAGATCTCCCGAATCTCTCATAATTTATACAACAATACACAACCCCATCATTTTCTTCACGCACTCGCTGTCATTGAAGATGCCGCCGCGTTTATCCTACAGAGTTCCCAGATTCTGTGCACCGTGACCCTGACAATATCATCACTCCCTCTCCAGGGAAGCCTTTTACAAGTGCAAGTCCCTGGGCCCCACCCCGGAGGAAACAGCCCCCACCCACCACCCCGCGTCCAGCTAGATCACCATCTCACCTCTCATTTTACACACAAGGTCGCCGAGTTCCAGAGAGAGTGGCCGGTCCAGGGTAACATGGTCTAGACAGTTTCCCTGGAGTCCTGCTCAGGGAACACCATGACCCGAAGCTTGGCGGATTTCTGCCCATCTGTCACCTCTTGCTTCCTGCTCAGAAAGGGTGTCCTGGACTACTCTAGGAATTCTCACCATCTTGAGTTTTAAAAACATTTTATCTCCTCTCAGTGATTCTAGCTCTAAGATATTTATTTTTCTAACTAGTTAGACTGTTTAGTTGTGTAGATATAAAAGGCATATTGAAGTGTGAAGAGTTACACTACTTTAGTTGGCAAAGCAAGCTGGCTTTTCCCCAAGACCCTTCTTCATCAACCATTTGACCCTCTCTGGTTCCATGCCAACCTCTGCTTGTGTTTTACCCTCATCTTGTTAATCTGGGCCTCCGATTTACACGTCTAGTGTTGTTCAGGGCATGTTGAGATGAGAGCAAGATGGTATTGAGATCCAGAAACACCCAAACCCCACTCTTCACCCCAGTCAGAATCATGTGTCCGTACGAGGTGGAGAATGTCACAGGTGTCAGCCCAGGCCTTAAGCTGTAGAGGGAAGCCATGAGGAACCGGGAAGAGCTCAAGCCACACTTGTCACCTTGTAGGGATTCTGCCATTGTAGCGCAATGAGGAGCAGAGAGTAGGGGCCGGGTGGGAGGCAGCTGCCCCAAGCCTTCTAGGGCCCCAGCGGGGGCGGGCATTGGGTGGGCGGAGTGAGGAGAGAGACTTCTCCCTCGAGTAGTCTGGAAACACCTATCCTAGCCTGAGCCTTCCCCTCTCTGAAAGCAGAGAGGAGCCCAGCCATCCTCCCTCCGCCGCCGACCCCCAGCTTGAGGCCACAGGGATCTTCATCATTAAAAAAAAAAGCAAGGCCAAAGTGGGTGTTTGATCTTTTGGTTACAGTTTCCAACTCTGTCATCAGTTCGGTGAAGTGGCTTTTCCTGCTTACTCTTAAGGATTCTGTGGTCCTGATATGTATTTGCTGCTGTTGCTGCTTTGCAGAGAGATCATCGATAACACCAGCAAAGAGAACGGGATCGACATCATCATGGCCGATAGGACCTTCCACCTGATCGCCGAGTCCCCAGAAGATGCCAGGTGAGGCATGGCTGTTGGCTGCCCGCAGACAACATCCTCGCTCCCGCCGAGGCCTGACAGCCACCCGACCGGCTCTGAAGAGACTGCACCTGATTGTCTAGTTGGGCTTTTCTGTTAGGACGCGTGAAGAACCGAGTCATGAGATGGACGTACTCGTCCCCTGGAAACCTGTCACTGGGCTCAGGTGTCCAAGAACCACACAAGGGCCAGGATTCCCAGCTTTGAATGCCACTAGACAGTCTCCTTGTTATCTTGGCTCAGGCTTTTGTTGTCCCCAGCAGTGTATGTAAATCATGCAACGCACAGAGCCAAAAGCCCACCCTCTGGAAGCTTCTGAGCATAGCCTGTGTTTGCTTCACATAGAGTAGCCCATTTAATTGTCACGGCTGCCCTACAAGGTTAATAGTGTTGTTACCATTATTACTGTGACCCACATTTTACAGAGTAGGAGACTCAGACATGACAAAGGGGAGTATCATTGGTAAAGTCACAAAAGCTCAGTTTCACTAAAGGGAGGCATTACGATTCTTACATTTCTTTTTTTTTTTTTTTTTTTAATTTGACAGACAATCACAAGTAGGCAGAGAGGCAGACAGAGAGAGAGGAGGAAGCAGGCTCCCCGCCGAGCAGAGAGCCCTATGCGGGGCTCGATCCCAGGACCCTGGGACCATGACCTGAGCCGAAGGCAGAGGCTTTAACCCACTGAGCCGTGCCCCACGATTCTTACATTTCTTAAGGAGCTTAATTTTTTGACTGAGCTCAAAGGACAGTGGGGTCAGTGTCCATTGGCTGGATCGAGTGGTCTCACGTTCCTGGACCCCAGGGCCCCATCCTTGTGGGAGATGTGGAAGAACAGGAGAGCTGCTGTCTGCCCCCCGGCGTGATGGCTCACCGAGCCACACACTGGATGAGACAGAGCAAAGCGTCTGTTTCTCCTGCTGCTTTAGGAGCCACAGGGCTGTGTTGGAGGTATCTGTCCTCTCTGAGCAAGGCTGGAGAGCATCTTTGGCCTAGATCCTTTATTTCTGACCTCTGAAATCATTCAGATCTTGTAATGAATTCTCCGTGCCTTTCACAGCTACCCCTCTGCCCTTTGGATGTCTGAGTCCATACAGCACCATGGGAGCAGCTTTAAGGTCAAAGAAAATAATTCTTCCCATGGGAACAAACTAAAACCATGCTTGGATCCATAAATTATGACGCACACTGGAAAAACAAGCAAACCTGGAATTACAGCCCCTTCATTCCATCTGGGACTCCTAGAGACCGCCCGTGGGTGTTTGTGGTCTGTGGAATACCCACAGCTTTCCAGCTGAATTACAGGCCCAGCGTTCCAGAGCCATCCTCTCTGTTTTAGGCCATAATGAACTTGCTAAATTTAACATTGGGGACTTTTTTTTTTTTTTTTTTTCAAGTAGGTTCCACGCTAGGCCAGTGCGGGGTTTGGACTCCTGACCCTGAGATTAAGACCTGAGCTGATATCAAGTATTGGATGCTTAACCGACTAAGCCGTCCAGGGGCCCCAACATTTGCAGTAGTTTAACTGAGAACTTCTTCCCTTGGCCAGTGAAACATGTTTTTAAAAATTCCTTTTCAGATTGAGTTAAATCTGACTCAGGAGGAGAAATTTGTCAATTTAAGGGTGTCACCTGAACAGAATGAAAGGCCGGCAAATTTTATTTGTGTGTGCGTGTGTGTGTGTGTGTGTGTGTGTGTGATCCCATGTGGCCTACGTCTTGAATGTGTGTTTTTCAGTGTTGGATTTGGGAAACATTTTTGAGCTTCATAAAGCAGTGACTTAAGTCTTGACTTTGAGTTAATCAGAATTGATGAAGCAAATTTATATTGAGATGTTTCCCCTGTTTCCCTGGGACTCTGTATACACTGCGTATTTTCAAGCTCTTGGTCACATTTTTCTCCTTTAGGAATCACTGGAGACAGATTTTAGTGCTTTGCTATAGATACATGACTTGCGCTTCTATATAGGTTCTGTATACATTTTTGGCTTAAGTATCCCGTCATAGACACCAAGTACTTTATCCTGTGCCATACTTAGTAGGAGCATATCTGTATGTCGTATTAGCCCTTGCAGGAGAGGGCTGTCCCTAGCATCTCACATTTGGCACCTCCTACGTTTTATAGTTGCTTGATCAATGTTGGATTGGATGGATGGATGGATGGATGGACAGACGGACAGACACATGGATATGTGGCTATTTGTGGTCATTTTGCTCAAGCCTGTATTGTGTTTCTAGTTCCATCATGACTTTTGTTCAGCTTGACTTTTCTGGGGTTGATCTGTTTTCCTTTGTTGTCTGATTCTAATGAGGCTGCAAATGAGAAAACTCATTTTGGGTGAGAATACAAGAGTTCTCCGGTCAAAATAGCATTCCACTTTCTACTTCAAGCAATCGTTTTCTGTTTGCAGTTCTCCTATGGTTTTATTCTTACTTAGGTAGAAATCCTATCAGGTGATCAGAAACCCCATCCCGGAAGTGAGTAGGGAAGACTGACCTCAGTGGGCATGCTGAGATGGCGCTCTGCCATCATCGGCCTTCTTACCTTGGAATTTACTTTTTTTTTTTTTTTTTAAGATTTTATTTATTTGCGAGAAATTGGAAACGGGGGAGATCACAGAGCTTTGGAGAGGGAGAAGGAGACTCGCCACTGAGCAGAGAGCCAGATGTCGGACTCCATCTCAGGATCCTGGGGTCATGACCCCAGCCAGAGCCAGTCACTTAACCGACTGAGCCATGGAGGCACCCCTGTTTTTAAAGAAAGAAAAGGCACTTGAATATTTCCTAGGTTATAGATAATACCTTTAATAAAGATCCTTGATGTATAAGTGTTTGGGGTGGAACTGAGGGTTTCATTATCCTCATTATTCAGTGTCTGGAGGTCTGGGGCAGCTGGAGGAGAGGGTCTCCCCTTGATCTGAAACTGCAGCAGCTGTAGCTAAAGGCATTGCCTGTTTCTTCAACCTTTGCCTGTTGGTAGCATGAAACCCACATTTACCCCGTGAGGAGTGTCGGCAGATTAAAAACGAAATTGCTAGAGGAAATGTCACTTTCGCAGAGAATGCCGAGAAGGGCATCGGTCACCGCGGTGCCCATCCAGCAGCTAGCCCCTCCTTGACAGTCTCTCTGTCCTTCCCACAGCCAGTGGTTCAGTGTGCTGAGCCAGGTCCACGCGTCCACCGACCAGGAGATCCGGGAGATGCACGACGAGCAGGCGAACCCGCAAAACGCCGTGGTGCGTGAGCGCCGTGGGGCGGAGGGAGACGCCCCAGGGAGGCGAGGGGCCCGGGAATTCCTAGACAACCTTAAGTAAAAGTGTAACAATTAAGGGAATGTTTTAAAAGTCATGCAGAAATACAGAATTGGTAGAAGACAATCATAAATAGTAATAGATTCCAGTCCTCCCGCTTTAAACCATTAAAAGGACCAAAAAGAAAATCCTAAAAAATCATGCAGAAAAACAGAATTAGTAGAAGACGATCATAAGTAGTAATAGATTCCAGTCCTCCTGCTTTAAACCGTTAAAAGGACCAAAAAGAAAATCCCGAGTTACATGAAATCCTGGAAGCACATCATACCTCCCTCCAAAGGACTTCGGAATTCTGACTCGTGTTCTTCCGGTCTTCACTCTATCCTGGACGCCTACAGAACCATACGGTTGTATTTTAGAAATCAAGTTTTCTTTTCTCCTAAGAACAACATAAGATCAAAGTCTCTTAGCAGGGTCGGAGTCTAAATTTAGGGATGGATCCTAGTGTAAGAAAATTTGTACTGTTGAGAGAAGTTTGAAATACTTTCCAAAGTATTCTAAAAACAAAGATTAATTTATAATTTTTTTTTAATGAGAGAACTGTAGATTCTGCCCTATCTAGAGGCGGTACTCACCACCAGAAGGGGGACCTTTCTTAGATAACTATTATTTTACAGTTAACACAGAAAGGAGAAGTGTTTATTTGCTTCTTTAGAGAGCCATAACCTAAAGGATGTCATGGTCATGTGTGCTGTACTGATGGATTCTCTTCCCCCTATTTTTGCTCCTTTCCAGGGCACTTTGGATGTGGGGCTGATTGATTCCGTGTGCGCCTCTGACAGCCCCGATCGGTAAGTTGGGATGTGACTCTCAGCAGAAGGAATTAGTAATCTGCAGGCTCCCCCAGCCCTCTCTGCTTCTGGGCCACTGTCTTCTTTCCTAGGCCATGAAATGATTCAGGGCTACGTGTTGACACCTGCTCAGTCCCAGGCTGCCTTCTTCGTGGCCAGTTTTATATCCAGAAGTCTTGCTCTCTGGGTATCTTTGGGATGCTGGAGGAGACCATGGAAGCTAATTTAAACACTCAGTTAAACACACACACACACACACACAAGGAATATTCTTCATTCAGATCCAGGGGTTGACCCAGGATTCCCAGAGGAAGAAAATGCCTGCTGAGCAAAACAGTATTCCAGCACAGAGAAGGGTGTCTTCCCCTTTCTAAACTTAATAATGAACTCAAGTAGGATTTTGATTGCAGTTTATGTGTAGAGTATTAATAAATTAAACCACAAAGATTTTTCCTTGACATTTCCACCTTACCTGTGCCCTTAAGATAGCATGTTTTGATTTTGTTTTCTGAAGGCAAATCGTCTTTGTGGATGCCCCTGGGAGTCTGTACCATTGACCTTTGTCTGTATTTATCTATTTTTCTTTGCTGCTGTTTGAATCCTGAGTAGGAATCAAAATCGGCTTCTGCGTCTAGGAGCAAAGCTTTAGAAAGTGAACAGAAATGTATTCCAGTTGACGACAAAAATGGTGCCCACTGGGCAGCATTCCCTGGAGTCTCCATCTGCCCCTTGACAGAGGCTCTTCTGAACCACAGACACATTGCTTCTAGGATCGCCCTACACCATCCTACACCTGGCTCGGGGACCTTACCAAGTGTCTCCTGTCAGTAGCCCAGATTTTATTCTGATGGTCAAGTTCCCACCTTGTCTACATCTGTCTCCTTCTGAAGGAGGCTCCAGCAGGCTGGGCATGTGAAGATCTATGCGTAGAACTTTCCATTGCTGCGTAGGCCCTTCTCTCCATCAAGTTCCCTCCTTTCTCCCTTCCCAAATATAGAAAAATCTTTTATTTTTAAAGAGCTACTGTAAACATTTGAAAACTTGCAAGAAATTATTCAGTCACTAGCATAAGCGGTTAGGTGTAGGAATTAGTAGGAGCAAGGGCCTCGGAGAGATGTGGGCCATTGCCAGACAGAGATGAGGCAGAAAGTAAATTTCCATTATTATGTTATCCCTGACAGAAATGAGGCTTTGTTCAATTGCTTTGAACACATGAACCCAGGTGGCTTTTTGTAGCCAGTATAATCGAGTGTGTAAGATGTTCTGTTTACACCTACTTACTGATCTTCTTTTATTGTTGGTGTCCGACATTTCATTACCGACCCACAAAAATATCATCCAAGGCAATACCCAGGGGCAGAAAGAAATTTACTTTGGAGAGGCATCAAAAAAAAAAAAAAAATTTCCCCCACCGTCACCTCATTTAGCTTTCCCCGAACCAAGTGTCATCTGGAAAGTTTTGCATGAAGCAATCTTTCCCTTTCCCCGGTCCTTCAGAATGTGTGGCTCCAAGTTTAAAGGTTAATGAAGCATAAAATAAATCCTGCAGAAATGAGCAAGAGTTGCCTTAGCCTAAGTACAACGGCGCTGCAGTTTCCGATCCCTGTGACCGTCCGCCAGGAAAAAGGCATTTGGTCTTGGTTCAAACAGGTGATGCTGCCGGTGGGGCTCAGTCTCTGCTTCCTTCCTGCCCTGTCGCTCAGACCCAATTCGTTTGTGATCATCACGGCCAACCGGGTGCTCCACTGTAACGCGGACACCCCAGAAGAGATGCACCACTGGATCACGCTGCTGCAGAGATCCAAGGGGGACACCAGAGTGGAGGGCCAGGAGTTCATTGTGAGAGGTGACTGCTACTGCTGCGCTGCTTGGTGGGGGGGCACTGTCTCCCTTTGCCTAGGCACTGCCGTGTTTGCCACGGGGGCGGCTTTTCTGAGGAATTTTGACTCTGAAGTTGCTTTAAAAAATCACGTAAGAGGGGCGCCTGGGTGGTTCAGTCGTTAAGCATCTGCCTTCAGTTCAGACCATGATCCCAGGGTCCTGGGATCGAGCCCCGCATTGGGCTCCCTGCTCGGCAGGAAGCCTGCTTCTCCCTCTCCCTCTCCCACTCCCCCACCTGCTTGTGTTCCCACTCTTGCTGTCTCTCTCTGTCGAATAAATAAATAAAAATCTTTATGGGGCGCCTGGGTGGCTCAGTGGGTTAAAGCCTCTGCCTTTGGCTCTGGTCATGGTCCCAGGGCCTGGGATCGAGTCCTGCATCGGGCTCTCTGCTCAGCAGGGAGCCTGCTTCCCTTCCTCTCTCTCTGCCTCCGCCTGCCTCTCTGCCTACTTGTGATCTCTGTCTGTCAAATAAATAAATAAAATCTTTAAAAAAAAAAACTTTATAAAGAAAATGATTAAAAAAAAAAATCACGTGAGTAATGGTCGTGACCCTTTCCAGCCCATAAGTAGAAATGGGACCCATCTGGAAGCCTCCTGCAGATTAGGACCCGGTATTGGGGGTTTCTCTTGATAGGTTGTTTTTTTGTTTTTTTTTTTTTTTTTAAGATTTTATTTATGTATTTGAAAGAGAGGCAGTGAGAGAGAGCATGAGCGATGAGAAGGTCAGAGGGAGAAGCAGACTCCCCGTGGAGCTGGGAGCCCGATGCGGGACTCGATCCCGGGACTCCCGAGATCATGACCTGAGCTGAAAGCAGTCGTCCAACCAACTGAGCCACCCAGGCGTCCCTCTCTTGATAGTTTTTAATTGACATTTTCATCTTTCTTTCCAGGGTGGTTGCACAAAGAAGTAAAAAACAGTCCGAAGATGTCTTCACTGAAACTCAAAAAACGGTGGTTTGTGCTCACCCACAATTCCTTGGATTACTACAAGAGCTCCGAGAAGAACGCTCTGAAATTGGGCACGTTGGTCCTTAACAGCCTCTGCTCGGTGGTGCCTCCCGACGAGAAGATCTTCAAAGAGACAGGTAACGGAGCCACGTGCCCGTGGCGAGCCTGGCTTTGCTCAGACCGAGGGAATTGATCTGCTGAAGCCGGCTGTGCTTAGCTCTATGGACACCTTGTATTGAAACCACAGTAAAGGGACGCCTGGGTGGCTCAGTCAGTAAGCGTCTGCCTTCAGCTCAGGCCATGATCCCAGTGTCCTGGGATCGAGTCCCACATTGGGTTCCCTGCTCAGTGGGAAGCTTGCTTCTCCCTCTCCCACTCCCCCTGCTTGTGTTTCCTCTCTCACTGTCTCTGTCAGGTGAATAAATAAAATCTTTAAAAAAAAAAAAAGAAAACAGTAAAGAGGTCCTGCTTACTTGAGTTACACAAATGTTCTTAGGACAATTGCACAAAAACAAAGATTCCCCTGTGGTGAGCTCTCTTTTCCTGTGCTGTGTTTCATCTTTTCTATCTCTGTGTCATGAGACTCCTAACGCAGCCCAAGAAGGCTAAATCCTAAATGTCCCTGAGCTTATTAACCTCATAGATTAAAAAGCAGTCATGTTAGCTTAGTTTTGTTCTCATCAGTATTATGAAAATTTTTCTAGATTGGGTTCTATTGGTAGTTGTGATTTTATGCTTTTTAAAGATTTTTAAAATTTATTTGATAGAGAAAGAGAGCACATAAGCAGGGGGGAGGGACAGAGGGAGAGACAGAAGCAGGTTTCCCGTGGAGTGAGCGCCCAGTGTGGGGCTCAATCCTAGTACCCTGAGATCATGCCTGAGCTCAAGGCAGACGCTTAACCGACTAAACCACCCAGGCGCCCTGATTTTTGTTTTTAATACAGTTCCTCTGTTCCAAAGGATCGCTTGCTTCTGGACACACAGATGCTTGCTTAGCAAAAGTGCTTTCTTCTCAAGGCAGGGTCTAAGGAAAGGAAACAAACAGGAAGGGATAGACAGGGAAGGAAGCGTTTTCACTCTGGTTCCAGAGCCTTGAAAGCAACTTAGTTTATGCCTTTTTTTCTCCCCCCCCCCCCAGAGCAAACGTTACCATTTACTTAATTATTTATTTATATTTTAATTTATTTGAGACAGAGAGCGAGTGCACAAGCAGCGGGGGGCGGCAGGGAGAGGGAGAAGCCGGCTCCTCGTTGAGCAGCGAGCCTGACATGGGCTCGATCCCAGGACCTGAGCCCAAGGCAGAGGCTTCACCCACGGAGCCTCCCAGGCGCCCCTGTTACCACTGATGTATTTAATCCTGGGTTTTATTGTTTTTTGTTTGTCTTATCCTCCACCGTAAGCTCCTCCAGTCAGTCGGCGGATACATGGGTTGCTTGGCACACTTGGGAACTCAGCGAGTGCTGCTGAATTGACTGCTGGGTTGACTGGGGGGCTGCTGGGCTGCTGAGCGGTGGGGGAAGGGCCCTCCGTTGGGGGTGGGGGTGGGGGGCAATGACGCCACTGCGCATGTGCTCCACCGCAGGCTACTGGAACGTCACCGTGTATGGACGCAAGCACTGCTACCGGCTCTACACCAAGCTGCTCAACGAGGCCACCCGGTGGTCCAGCGCCATCCAGAATGTGACGGACACCAAGGCCCCGATCGACACGCCCACCCAGCAGCTGATCCAGGACATCAAGGTAAGGGGTGACTGAGCTTACCAGGGTGGGTCACTGTCCCTCGCAGATACCCCCATCTCTTGGATCAAGATGTTGGTCAAGCTCCATTTTTATTCCATCATCAGAACTAACTTGCGATTAATTTTCTTTTGGAAGTTCATGGCTTTTATAAATCTAAATACGAGCACTTCAGTGAAATTTGACACTAAAAGTACTTTGTGGCCAGGGGTGTGGCAGGTGTGGCTGCCCAGGCAAACCCGGGTGCTGGGCTGTGCACACAGAGGGAGGATGGTCTGTGGTTTGGGGTGTAGGGTTCCCCATCTGAGGGACCTGGTGTGATTTCTGTGGGGGTGACCTGCTGCCACAGGTCACCCTTCAGCCCCGGTGTAGGGACCTTCTAGGAGCAACATGGTAATTCTCTTACTGAGAGTTACTGGAGCACACGGGGGATTCACCAGCCGCATGGATGGGTCTAGAAAACCTTTGGAACCTTTATTAAGCACCTCCAAACTCACAGGAAGCTTCCAAGTCTCTGGACCAACACTGAACTTGTTAAATTGTAATTTCCTTTTTATAAAGATGAACCGCTCAAGGAGGATACACTGAACGAATAATTACATGGTAGCCATGCACAGAGATTGCCGTGCTCATTTTTCAGGAATGGAAATAGAGACATGGAATATTCTGGCTGCATTGTTCAGACAGCTGGTTAGTCCCTGATGCAGAACCAGGTCAAGGAGATTGTTTTTACTGCTCTTTCTCTAAGTTATCCATCTGATAGATTCCTGATACCAAAGAAGGAGCTGGAACAGTGAGAGAAAAGATTTGAGAATGATAAGACAGGTGTTTGTTGATCTGCATTAAAGGAAATGAGCTCCTCAAATCCAGGAGGCAAGCTCAGACTTCGCAGAGGTGGGAGAGGGTCTAATATGTCTGTAAGATAACATTTCCCACTGAATTCAAGTCACAAGGTAGTGTGTGTTCCGGGTGTTTGGAGCTAAATTCCACCAAGTCCGTTATTCTCCAAGACTCTGCAAATTCCATGGATGCTAAATGGTAGCAATTTCATTTCTGGCATTTAAAAAAATTATTTCTGAAGCTTTTCTTTTCTTTTCTTTTTTTTTTTTTGAGAAAGGAGTGAAAACTCCTCAGTTGAGCATTCTCTTCAAAGCTGTGTCTTATCTATTCTTATATCTCTAATTTGAAAGCTGTCATTAAAAAGAGTATTAGAATTTTCCAAATATGAAACAGCCCTCTTTAAAAAATTAGGTTGCCCTAATTAAGTCCATACAAAATTGTTGAAATAATTAAAGTTTTTTTTCCCCCTGGCTTTCAGTTGGGTGTTATTAAAAAAGTTTCATAGTGGAAATTACTGCAATAGAATGATTCATTGCCTGTCCTCCAACTTTTCTGTTTATCTAACGTTCTTAAAGGAACTTTGCCTTCTTAAAATCCCAAATTAACATTTTAGGAACCTAAGTACAGGATGAATTTTTATGAAGAGATCTCTTAAATTTCAGGAAAGAGAAGGCAGGCACGTTGAATAGTCTGTCTAATAACATATCAACGTGTCATTTTCAGGTATAGAAAAAATACAGAAGACCAATTAAAGAACAAAATAATGTTTTCTTTTTTTTTTTAACAGTTTATTTATTTGACAAAGATCACAAGTAGGCAGAGAGGCAGGCAGAGAGAGAGAAGGAAGCAGGCCCCCTGCTGAGCAGAAAGCCCTATGTGTGGCTTGATCCCAGGACCCTGGGATCATGACCTGAGCTGAAGGCAGAGGCTTTAACCCACTGAGCCACCCAGGCGCCCAAAAACAATGTATTCTTTAAGCGAATTGTAGATAAAAATGCATGGTTTGGCTAAGTGTCTGATGGCTAAATAGCAAAAGAACTTTACTTTTTGGAAGTATGCATAATCTCTGGGGAAAATATTTTCAGTAATATGGGAAAATATATACACATGAAATGAAGAGAATGAGTTGTGACAAAAATGCACATTTATGATTTGTCTTCAAATGCGGATTGTGGGTATCTTCATGTTTGATATCTTTTTTTTTTTTTTAAGATTTATTTGAGGGGTGCCTGGGTGGCTCAGTGGGTTAAAGCCTCTGCCTTCGGCTCAGGTCATGATCCCAGGGTCCTGGGATCGAGCCCCACATCGGGCTCTCTGCTCAGCGGGGAGCCTGCTTCCCCCTCTCTCTCTGCCTGCCTCTCTGCCTACTTGTGATCTCTCTCTCTGTCAAATAAATAAAAAATCTCAAAAAAAAAAAAAAAGGATTTATTTGAGCGAGAGAGTGCAGGGGCAGAGGAAGTGGGAGAAGCAAACTCCCCATTGAATATGGAGCCATACTCTGGGGTCAGGCTCACAACCTTGAGATCATGACCTGAGCTGAAACCAAGAGATGGATGCTTAAGTGACCGAGCAATCCGGGCGCCCTGAAACTATCGCTATTTTTTTAAGTAGGCTCCATGCCCAGCATTGAACCTAATGCGAGGCTTGAACTCCTGTCCCCGAGATTGAGCCCTGAGCTGAGATCAAGAGTAGGATGCTTAACCAACCACCTCGGTGCCCCCGTGTTTGAAATTAGTAATGCTAGATTGTCTAGCATCTCCTGGATGCTTTGGGCTCTGGAAAACGTTCACATGTGGGAGGATACAGATTGCTAGGACACCTGCGTAGCTCAGTGGGTTACGCTCCTGCCCTCGTGATCTCCGCTCAGATCATGGTCCTCAGGGCCGTGAGATCGAGCCCCAGTGTTGGCTCCTCTCTGGGCATGGAGTCAGCTTGAGAGTCTTTCCCTCCGACCCTCCCCACCTGCCCGTGTTCTCTCTAAAAAATGTTTTAATTAAAAAAAAAATAGAATACAGAGGCGTTTATTCTTACACACAGGCGTGTTTTGGGTAAGCCTGCTGGCTTAGGCGGGTTCTGTGTTTTCAAGGAGAACTGTCTGAACTCCGACGTGGTGGAGCAGATTTACAAGCGGAACCCCATCCTCCGCCACACGCACCACCCCCTGCACTCGCCGCTGCTGCCCCTGCCCTACGGAGACATCAGCCTGAACCGTGAGTGCCGGGCCACGCGCGCGCCGAGCACTGTTGAACTAGAAGAACAGCTGTCAGGGGGCTCAGGAAATGCCCGCCCTCCCTGTCAACTCAGAGTTGCCGGAATTTACTAGAGAACCAGATCCTGAAAGTCTTGTGTTACAAAGCGGGAACCTGTTCGGCAATAGGCCAACTTTTTAGGCGAGCGTTTTGTTGAGGGCAGCAGTTCAGTTATAGAACAAAACAGCATAACTTGCCCACCTCTGTGTCCTGACGGCGCTGTTCGCCTGATGCGAGGGTTCAGGGTCGTGGCGCGCAGCGTGTCATGAAGCCGCCGTCTGTCCCCATCCCTTCCCCGTGTGTGTGTGTTTGCTGCTCCGATTCTAGCGTGTCCAGACCCCCCGTGTAAAGACTTGTGTGCGTTCTGCTTCTCCTAGTGCTCAAAGACAAAGGCTACACCACCCTTCAGGACGAAGCCATCAAGATCTTCAATTCCCTGCAGCAGCTGGAGTCCATGTCTGACCCCATCCCCATAATCCAGGGCATCCTGCAGACAGGGCACGACCTGCGCCCGCTGCGGGACGAGCTCTACTGCCAGCTCATCAAGCAGACCACCAAAGTGCCCCACCCAGGCAGTGTGGGCAACCTGTGCAGCTGGCAGATCCTGACGTGTCTGAGCTGCACCTTCTTGCCCAGCCGGGGGGTCCTCAAGTACCTCCGCTTCCATCTGAGGAGGTAGGTGACGGCTGTGCCGTGCGGTCGCGCAGCGGCCGCGCCAGGTTGTGGCTCGGAGGACGCCGCCTGGTGTGGTCCCGTGCTCGGGTCCCTTGCACAAGCCACACAAGGCTGTGACAGGGACCGGGTCCCTTTCAGCGCGGTGTCCTAACGTCCGAGACGTGGAGTCCATTTAATTACCGGCACCTGAGTAAGTGGAGGGGGGAGGCCTGGGTACTGGGATCCGGATCAAACGGGTAGAGAGGTTCTGACTCGGACTCTGATGAACCTCGGAAAAACGGTTTTCGTCGTATGAGACAGGACTCTGGGCAGCGCGGCAGAGGTGAGCTGGCAGCAGGGCTGCTCCCCGCCCAGTGCTGGCTCTCTGGGACTTTTTATTATTATTATTACTTGAATTTAAACAAAACCTGCACAGAAAGTCGCCCTTGTTTGCTCTGCACCACGCGGGGTCCCCTCGGGGGGGCCCTTTGCCCTCCGAGTGCTGAAAGCAGCCCGGCTCCCAGACGCCAGCCGGCCTCAGTCTAGCAATTAACAGTGAAGTGTTTGTCTCCTAGGATACGGGAACAGTTTCCAGGAACCGAGATGGAAAAATACTCCCTCTTCATTTATGAATCTCTCAAGAAAACCAAATGCAGGGAGTTTGTGCCTTCCCGGGATGAAATCGACGCTCTGATCCATAGGCAGGAAATGACGTCCACGGTGTACTGCCACGGGGGAGGCTCCTGCAAGATCACCATCAACTCCCATACCACGGCTGGGGAGGTGAGGGAGAAGCCGCTGCCTGACGCCTCACTGCCAGGGCACAGAAGTCAGGAGGGCTGATCACGGTTAGGCGGGCTCCCGCGTGGCTGTGTTGTGCATAGCGCGGCAGGTGTAACCTACAACCAAACTCACGTATAAAGAGATAAAAATACGTATCAAACATGAGCAGAAACACAAAAATGAAGCAGGTGCATATCTGGTGGAGAATATGTGGCTGACTCGGGTGCCCGCCAGGACGTGGGCTGACCGCAGCATCTCTGCGATGAGGGGTCTCTGTTTGCTGTACGAGTATCTACAGTGATGAGTCAGATGAGCATATTTTCTTTTTTTTCCCCTTTTTTAAAATTGAAATTTAGCATTCTAAAATCATTGGCTAAAAGAAGTAGGGGATAACATCCAGAAAAGCTTCTGGCGTGGAAAGGAGAAACATCAGTGGAACCCACTGTTTCTTGGAAGTTCATGAATGTATCAGACAAAAGAGAGGGCTTGAGTTTTTGCGGGCCTCTCCTGCTAGTAGGGGTTTGTCCGGCATCTGTCTCTACCAGTGGGTAAAATGCTTTGTGCTCTTTTTTTTACAAAGACAAGAGAAACATGATGTGTGGAGAACAGTGGGAAAAGAGCACTTTGGAAATTCTGGGTGACCACACATGACAGTGTTAGTGGGGGAGCTCCTTGGACCCTCACATGCCAGAGGCTCACTCGGGGCTCTGGTGAAGCCACATTCCAGGACCAGATGCTGGAAGCTGAAGACCTTGGGGTGTATCTTGCAGGTGGTGGAGAAGCTGATCAGAGGCCTGGCCATGGAGGACAGCAGGAACATGTTTGCCTTGTTTGAGTACAACGGAAGCGTCGATAAAGCCATTGAAAGCCGAACCATCGTAGCAGATGTGTTAGCAAAGTTCGAGAAGTAAGTTCCATCTCCCTGGGATGCCAGCAGATGGAATAAATTAAGAGCAAAGTTGAGGATTGCTTTTGGCTTCAGTTTTCAGCTCTCAGTGTGCATTTGAGTTCCTGTTCTTTTACTTGTGTTGAAGCACATTTAATTTCTCATCTCTCCCTGCTGCCTGTTTTTCTTGATTCCTAGATAAAGCCCCTGTTTCAAATAAGGTTCAGCTCACCATTGTTCTTTTACCCCATTTGCTCAGTCCCCTGTTCTACACACTGTCTTGGAATTTCCTGATTCTAGGCCTTTCACTTGTCACTGGCTTCAAAACAGGCCAGCAGACACAGGCAAACTCAGACACTTTTCAGACTGCATTTTCTCTCTCTCAGACCTGTAGTGTTCAATCTAGGACTTTCTTATCCCTTAAGCAGCACAAAAGGTACCATGGAGGCTGTGTTTATACTGAACAGGAATATTTGTGTCAGTTTTTGTTAATATTGTCCTTTATTTGAGGGGTCGTAAAGGGAATGAAGATAGAGCCTTTGTTTCTTTTCTATAGATTGAGCATAATGTTGAGCCGGTACTAATTTGGGGCCCGCAGAAAATCCTTGTTAGCACAGTGTAATTGAAAGCTGCCCGTTTGTTGTCTTAAAGTGAGACCAAAATGAAAGCATGATTTTCACTTCTGGCTAAATACAGTTGTTAGGGAATGAGTCATCTAACATCAGCCCCATGTGGCACCAAAGGGCCATTTATCCTTTTGCTTTCTGAACCTCCCTTGCCTTCTGTCTGTAGGCTGGCCGCCACATCAGAGGTGGGGGACCTGCCCTGGAAATTCTACTTCAAACTTTACTGCTTCCTGGATACAGACAACGTGCCCAAAGACAGCGTGGAATTTGCATTTATGTTTGAACAGGTAGAAGGAACTTTCAGAAACAGGTTCCTCTGCGGGGAAGGCGGGGAGCAGACACGAAACCTAGTCACACTCCTCCTAAGTCTGCGGTTGGTCTGGAGGGGCGTGAGGCCTGGCGGTTTTCCAGCAAGCCCAGGGCGGCCGCTCCTTCCCGCGTCTCTAGAATGAAACCACGACACGTGCTGTGTGGGGTCCTGTGCTAAGACCTGTTCTAGCTGGGAGGAGAGAGACATTCAGGGATGAAATGTGTGTTAGATGCCGCCTGTGCTAGGGAGAGATTTTAAGCAGCAGAAGGTGTGTGTGGGGGTACAGTTGTCTGGGAAGGTGACGTTGGAGGGAAATGGTGACAGATTTCAGGTCACGCACCCCTAACACTGCCTCCTGCCTCCTTTAGGCGCACGAAGCAGTTCTCCGTGGCCACTACCCAGCCCCCGAAGAGAACCTACAGGTTCTCGCTGCCCTGCGGCTCCAGTACCTGCAGGGGGACTACTCGCTGCACGTGTCCGTGCCCCCCCTCGAGGACGTCTACTCCCTGCAGAGGCTGAAGGCCCGCATCAGCCAGTCCACCAGAAGCTTCACCCCGTGTGAGCGGCTAGAGAAGAGGCGGACGAGCTTCCTGGAGGGGACGCTGAGGCGCAGCTTCCGGACAGGGTCCGTGGTCCGGCAGAAGGCAGAGGAGGAACAGATGCTGGACATGTGGGTCAAGGAGGAGGTGTCCTCGGCTCGGGCCAATATCATTGACAAATGGAAGAAACTGCAGGGAATGGGCCAGGAGCAGGCCATGGCCAAGTACATGGCCTTGATCAAGGAGTGGCCAGGCTACGGGTCGACGCTCTTCGACGTGGAGGTGAGGACTAATGGCTGCTTCTCTGATTGGCTGGCCTGAAAGCACACGTGAGTGTGGCTGTGGCCGAGTACATGGGGCTGGGGGCCCCCAGCAAGGCTGGATGGAGCCTCTGTTCTCTCACCCCCTTTTTGTTAGAGCAACTCCTCGCCCCACTTTACCATTAACACACCCTCTCATTCACCAGTTTTCCTCCCTTGTAGTAAATGCTTTTACAGTGTGAGCAGGGAATGGAAAATTAAGGGGTCACCTCTTCTTAAATAACTTATGTTTTTTCTTACAGAAGCTACAGATAGATTAAATCAAAAAGTGCTGGTAGAAACCAGCATTTAAAATTTTTTAAAAAAATGTTTAGAATTATGTACATGAAATTAGAAACATTAGATACAGTTGACCCTTGAACAGTACGGTTGAAAATCCGTGAATAACTTTTGACTTCCTGAAATGTAACTACGAATAGTCTGCTATTGACTGAAAGCCTGACCAGTAACATAAGAGAGTCGATTAACACATATTTTGCATATTAGATATTACATACCTACATACAAACTGTATCCTTACACTAGAGCTAGAGAAAAAATATTGAGAAAATCCTAAGGAAAATACATTACAGCCACTACTGTATTTAAAAAAAAAAAAAATGCACATGTAAGTGGACCATGTAGTTCAAACTCATGTTGTCAGGGGTCAGCTAGGATTTTACATTTGGTTTTTTCCCCATGAATATCTGTTTGCAGGGAAGAATTTGTTTCACAAATGCAATTTAGCCATTAGCGGTAACCCATACTGATTCATACCTTTTTTTTTTTTTTAAGTATACCATTTATTTATTTATTGTTAAAGGTTTTATTTAGTCACCCATCAGAACAGCAGGGGGAGCAATAGGCAGAGGGAGAAGCAGACTCCCCACTGAGCAGGCATCCCAATGCGGAACTCGATTCCAGGACCCTAGGACTGGGACTATGACCTGAGCTGAAGGCAGACACTTAACAGACTGAGCTGCCCAGGTGCCCCTTAAGTAACCCATTTACTGAAAGGAAATCCTACCAATGCTGTAGATCAAGGCCTGGCAATCTACGTGCCACTTCTTTTACACGATGTACTGGAACGCGGCAATATTCCTTCCTGCCTCTGCCCCTGGCTGCTTCCACACTAACGTGGCCACACTGGGTAGCTGTGGCAGAGACACTGTGGCTCGCAGCACCTAAAATATTGACTCCCTGTCCCTTCATGGGTAAGTTTGCCAGCCCCTGGTCTAGATAAACTTTCAGTTTTCTACTCACAATCCCATTCAGCATGTTTGGTATCTGATGACTTTTAAGTGGGGCTCTATGAAAAAAATCTAAGTATTGATTATGTATTCCAAGATCTCCTCATGGCTTTTCATTGCATGCTGTGTTTGCTTGCTTGCTTGGTCCAGTGAGGTTTTGTCTTCAGGTGTAAATCAGATGTTTTGTACAACACCTCCTCTTCTCAGTGTCACTCATGTACATCCCTCCTGTTCCTACCGGCTTCTCATGCCTGACTTGGGGTTCTTGTTCCCCCAACACCAATCCATGCAGGGAAGCCTGTCACTAAGCCAGTGACATTCCTTTTAGCTCCGGGCACACTGCAGGTCGCTGCTGCTGCCTCTTGTCTAGAAGCCAGTTTTTCAAGAGTTGCCCAACTGCTCAGCACGGAGTGATTTGGAGAACTTCCCTCTGATCTTAGATTTTGCATTGGAGGAAGAGTGATCCGAAAAAGGATTAAAAGCAGAGCTAGGGATAGGAGACTGGCTCCGGGCTGCTGGGTTTGCTGGGGGAGCCACTGTCGGCTCCCCCTGGAGTAAGGTTATCAACGGGGGGATCAAAGCACAACGTCAGGATTCACGGAGTGGTTTTCCGAACGCCAACAAGGGTCTTCCGGTCAGAAACCAGTCAGGCCTCCAAGGAGAAACCACATGTCCTATTTCAGTTGCCCGGGCACAGACTGGTCTTGGATGCCTACCGTGTTCTGCCCAGAATGCTTGACTCAGCCTCTCCCGCGTCCTCGATTTTTGCTACTTGATGATCTCTCGTCCACAGTGCAAGGAAGGCGGCTTCCCCCAGGACCTGTGGTTGGGCGTCAGTGCCGATGCCGTGTCGGTCTACAAGCGCGGGGAGGGAAGACCACTGGAAGTGTTCCCGTACGAGCACATCCTCTCTTTCGGGGCGCCACTGGCAAACACGTACAAAATCGTGGTCGACGAGAGGGAGCTGCTCTTTGAAACCAGTGAGGTAAGAGGCAAGCCAGGGAAATCATTTGTGACCTTGACAAAAGAGAGAAACAATGCCCCATTTCCTGATGCCTTTGAGTAATTTTGACTCTTGCTTTAAAATATATGAAAATACAGCATGGCTGTCTCTCCCCAGCTGTAGGTTCCCTGAGGGCCAAAATTGAACCCTCCCATATTTCTTCTGTACCTTTGCAGCCGAGAGATTTGGTTCCGTTCTAGTGGCGGGTCTTACCCGTGGAGGAAGGGAAATGATGTAGATGTCCAAAATACATATATTTCGGTGAGGAAGCCTTGTGCCCATCAGCAGATGATGACGGCAAGAATCACAGCTGGAGGGAGCCAGGGCCATGACTGCCCTGGGCTTAGCTAATTCTGGCTCACAAAATCACCCCCCCAAAAAAGCCTCTAAATATGTGTGCCATCTGCTCCAAAGCTTAAAATGTCATCCTCATCATGATAAATGGAGAAGCCTGCTGAGGCCACCACGTAGGATGCTGCTAGCAAACAAGGGTGGAAAATGGAAATGAATGACCCACCAGCTTAGCTGTTGGTGTAGTCATGGAGGGGCGTCCCAGAGGCCGGGAGCAGCAGGCTCTCGGAGGCTGTGGGGCAGGAGGCGGACTAGGCTAAGGGGAGGGGAGCAGGGACATGGAAGAGGTGGGACCTTTGACTGGAGGGTTCCAGGCCCCCAGCTGCCAGGTTTGGATGACTCCAGTAGAGAGAGTGATGGTGCCAACTGATGGGTGGGACGATGAGGTAACAAGGCAGTTGGGACGCCTTGAGAGGGATGCAGGCCAGCCTGAGGGACAGGCCCAAGGGGGCGGCAGTGCCTGCATCCCGGGAAGGGGCTAACGCGAGGTCACGGCCAGCCACCACATCTCGCTCCCAGCCCAGCCTTGTTGTGTCCCGCAGCTGTGTCGTGGGGCGGGGACGCCACTGTGATGAGCCGGGGTTTACTAGCTGGCTCACAGGCGCGGTTGTTCGCCAGTATTTTAATCAGGGGGAGTCATCCCAGCCCTCAAGACACCCAGAGTGTCCTTGAGTGGCGTTTTTTGTTTTGAATGTGAAAAATCTGCCAAGTGTCCATCAGGCAGAATTGTGGTTTTCGTGGGAAAGAACCACGCAGTGCGACCCACCATATTCAGAAAAGCCAGGCTTCCCCTGCCCGCTGGCCGCCGGGAAGAGGGGAAAGCCGTGGAAGGTCCGGCTGGGACTGAACCCGAGCCAAGACCGGCGCGGGGCCCCCTGGGGAATGACCCGGCGGCCCTCCCCGCGCCCCCGCTGAGCGTGTCCCCTGTGCCTCCGCCGCAGGTGGTGGATGTGGCCAAGCTCATGAAGGCCTACATCAGCATGATCGTGAAGAAACGTTACAGCACGTCGCGCTCCGTGAGCAGCCAGGGCAGCTCCAGGTGAAGGCGCCAGGGATCCGACGTGTCTTGAGCATCCGCACGTGAGCCCCTCTGGCCTCGGCCGTGCCCGTGCCACGCAGAGCCCCGGCGGAGCTGCCCCCACCTTCTGGAAGCCCCTGGCCGGAGGGAGGTGTCTCCGAGGGGCCGTCCGCCCTCTCCACTTCCGTGATCCTCTATTAAGCTGTCAACCGTAGCAGTCGGCCCTGTTTGGAAAGCTTTACTACTCTTAGATGACACATGCCTTAACAAAGAGAGGACAACCCCCCCCACCCCACCCTGGCCCCCACCAAAGCAGCCAGAAGTGCCTTAACGTGTGGACCCAACACTAACTGACCTTAACTGTGCTACTGAAGGGAGCTGCCCCCGCCCCCTCGGGGAGACTCACAGAGCTTGGGGGAGGGGGCGGTCATCCATCAATTCTGCACTAACCTCCCAGCCTGATTTCCCTACTTGGAGGGAAGGTGAGGGAGCCGGGAGGGGGGGGGACAGAGGGAGCACAAGGGGACAGGATATTTTAGTCGGAGTGCTGCTGGCAGCCTTCTTCGCGGACGTAGATTAACTTCTTTGTTTCGTCTTTCAAGTCTCTGAGCTTGCCTATGCATGCCTGTGTTCATAAACTCATCACTTTAATCACTGTCTCATGAGCATTAAAAGCAAAGGGAAAAAAGGATGTGCAATGGTGTAAACAGTCTGTCTGTATATTTTAATAGTTCAGAGTTCTAGTCTTCAGTTGTTACTTTATGAGGTGGTTTTATTAACAGACCAGAATCCTGGACTTTCCTGTCTTTGCTGTATTTCAGAAACCATGTTTTGACTCCGTTTTGTTTTATTACTTGTAGCAAAGTCTGCACTCTGTGTCTGCTGTGTTATAAACAGATATGCAGCCCATACAGATAATGGTTTTTATAAACCAGTCTGACTCCGATGCTGTTTTTAGAACTATATGAAGGCATTTTGGAGTCTTTAGTTTCTAAAAGATTTAAGTTAAAAAAAATTTTCTTTGAGGGTGAGTTCGTATCGCTGCAGGTAGTGACCATATGACCATGTTGGGTGTGGCGGAAAGAAGTTTCATTCCCCAGGGGTGTGATGCGAGAGCGAATCTTGAAAGGACCCTGACTGACGCTTTAAGAAAATACACTTTATCCCAGATTATAATGGTAGTCCGACAAGGTGCCTGTAAATAAATCAGTGTTTATGACCAGAAGAAAAATAATCTGGTCCTGGACTTTTATTTTTATATGGAAAAGTTGTAAAGACTTACGCCAACTAAGTCTGCCCACAAAGAAAAAAAAAAATTGCCTTACCTCCCCGGGACAGCCCTGCGAAACTGTTTGTTGGCTCAAAGAAGGTCTGACAATAAAAGATATTAGCTATCCTGCAGTGTGTTTTCTTGAGCAGGGGGACCTGAAATACATTGTGGGATCGGGTTTTTCTTATTGTTTGGTTTTAATGCTTTTGGTCTCCGTGCCTAAGCTGCGTGTTTCCTAAGTTGACCAACAGGTCTTAAAGTGGACATGGGGACCTCTGGACTGCTCTTCTAGACACGCAGCATGACTCCAAGGAAGCGGAGGAGGTAAAAGCAAGGATTCCGTGAAATCCAAAAATCTAAGGCCTCGAAATGCGCATTTATGTCAAATGGTCTTGTAGCCCCCAAACCTGCTTACTCGTGAAATCATGATGCTACAGCTACCTGCTTGCAGCCGTGCTCACTGGGGAGAACCCACAGGTAGGCTGTCCGGCCACTGATTCACCCAGAGAACCAGCTCGGGACACGGGGTCTCACCTGGTCCCCTCAGCCAAACCTGCGACATGAGCAGTGCCAGTCCCCCAGATGTCCCTTTCTCTTCTCACTGAATCCCACCACTGCTTGTGTCCAGAGGGCTGCCCTCCCCCGCTTCCATGGGGACTGGAAATACCCTAAAGGTAGCTGAGCACCTGTGGCCAGAGGTGCTCAGAGGGAAGCTGGCAGAAGGGCCTCTTTCACTGCTCACCTCTCAGGATGCCCTCTGTGACTTGCTGTACCCCAGAAGGCCGCTTCTCTCCCCCAGTTACATAAGAAGCAGGCCAAGTGAGGCACAGGGCTTCACCTGAGGCGTTACAGTAGCACCAAAGCCAGAACCTCGGTCTCTCCATGCAATGGCCTTTATGTGCCCACAACTGTGTTCTCTTTTAATGTTTTATTTAGAAATAATATAGGGTCAGAGGAAGGAGCAATAGTATGTACAAGGAGACCCCTATACCCTTCACCTGGTTTCCCCTACAGTAACATTTTGCAAAACCATAGAACAGCACAAATTGTCCATTGCAATTAGGATTTTGCTTCCCCGTGTTACAATCCTGTTTCGAGATCATTGCTTTAAGCATTTCTTGTCTGCTATTTTGAAATAGCTCTTGGATTTCCTTCCCTCCCTGCATTTCCTCATCAACATAGACTGGCTCAGCATCACCTCTCACTTCTCTTTACCAATCAGCATGTTGACGAAAGCCTCTCCAGGTCAGAAACACCGTCTTCCCTTTACATGCCCCCGGCAATCCAGCCTCGTGCCTGCCCAAAGCAGGCAGAGATGGGACTGGGAAGGCCGGGATGGTGGCTGGGAGGACTCCAGGGGAAGGAGTGGTGGGTCTTGAGCTGGTCTTGCAATATGGCCGGAGGGAAACAGATTTTTCCGGAAGTGGCAGGAGCACAGGTGTGGAGCAGGTGTTAGGGCAAAGGTCAGAGTTCACGCTACGGCTCCCCTCTCCTAGCCCCTTTGGCCTCTGTGCTTCACCACGTCTGGTGCACCCCCCACCTGTATATGCTGTTGACAAACCAGACACATGGAAGGATCTTTATAAAATCTAAACCCAGCTATATCCTTCTACAAAAAGCTCTTCTATAACTTTGTCCAACCAAAACATGGACCTGTACCATAGCACCGTGTCCTCCACCCTGCCCGCCTCTAACCTTGTCTCATGCCACTCTGCCCCACTCAGCACAGATCTTGGCTGTCATTCCGTCCCCATTTTACCAGCACCCAACTTAGGGTGTTCTGCCCAGCAGTGAGAGAACAGACTCTGATGTTTTCCTGGGGAGACCTAGTGTCTGTCCTCAAGAAGACACGAGATGTAATTCCCAGTACCTGGAGCTCTGGCAGGGATGTGCTGATGAACGTTTATCAGTGGCCTCTCTGGGGGCGGGGGAACAGGCCTGCTGCGTAGTGTTGGCTGATTTTCATGGTGTCCGTGTTTCCACCAGGGCTAATTTCGAGCTCCAAAGTGACATCACGAATGTGGAGTTGGATGGGAAACATGGTTGGCTCCCAAAAGTTTGGTCCTGCACACCACACAGAAAGGACATACCAATAAACAATTTCTCAATAAGAAATTTGTATCCTATTCATAGAAAACGTCTGAACGAAGTAAAAGATTCTTAGAAAGCTTTAAGCACTTGTGTGGGGGAAAGTTACTGTGGGAAAAGTAAAGACGTTTGCAAAGTATATAATCTCCTATCTTTAGTCCCAGAGATTTCTTTTCCAAGTAATATCAGTATTACAATTGATTAAAAGTTTGAGGCATCAACAGGGTCTCCTACTCTTGAGGCATCCAGACATTTGCTTGGTGGGAATTAGCTGCCAGACCAGGGTTGTCATCATTGCCTCATGACCTGCCACAAAAGAAAATGAGTTATTCCGGTAACTCTGATCTCTTGGGGGAACTGTTCTCCATCATAAGTTTACTTACTGAGTTGACATTGAGGAAATGTAATAGGCCTCTTGATTAGAAATAAGATAGCCCCAATGATTAATATCAACTATGATGTAATTTAGTTGACTTTAATTTACTAAATTCTTGTTTGGATTGAAAACACACATACACATTATCTCAGTGGGATTTGCAAATGAAATAGAATTGTCTTAAATTGCTTAGAGCCTAGTTGGGGGTAAAAGAAATATATGAAATCAGTTCACTGCAACAGCACTAGGAATTGGGCCATCTGCAAATGTGTTGAAGGGGTCCAGAAAACGAGGGCAAGGGCGAGAGTTTTCAAAGGTGAATGTGGTAGGGTTGCTAGAGGGGAGTTGGGTGGAGGATGGGGTCACTGGGTAATGGGCATTAAGGAGGGCACTTGATACAATGAGCACAAGTGTTATATGCAACTGATGACTCACTTTTCTCCTTGACCATCTCTCTTGGATGTGACCAGTGGTGTTACTTACCATTTGCTCAGAACATATGTTTCAGGCTTGGTGCAAGATGCATTCCCATCATCCTGTCCTTGTGTCCTCCCAGTAGCTAAGGAGTAGTTGCTAGCAAACCCATTTTTACATTAAGGATATTGAGATTTAGAAAGCAAATTATTTAACTTGCTCTGATAGCTTTGCTGTGTAACAAGTAACTCCAGAATTCAGCGACTAAAACAGCCAAGTATTTACTTAGGTCATGATCCTATAGGTGATCTGTTGGAGCTGGGCATCTCATTCACGACTAAGTTCAGCTGTATCCAGGTCAACTTTGTTGATCTTGCCTTGGCTTTCTCATCTGTCTGGAGCCTCCAATGAGACAGCTGAGCTCTGCTCCATGTGATTTCTTGTTCTCCAGTTAACTAGCCTTGGCTGATTCACAGCATTTGGAAAGGTCTTGCAAAAACTAGTAGGTACAGGCAAGGCCTCTCAAGGCTCAGGTTCAAAACGGTCACATTGGTAAGTCCGCCATATTCTACTGGCCAAAGCCAGACCAATGCCAGACCAGAGCCAAGAGGTGGGGAAAAAGACTCCATATCTTGATGGAAATTGCTGCAAAGTGACTCAAAAGGTTGGAGAATTGTGGCCTTTTTGTGATTAACCATGCTTGGCTGAAAAATGACAAAACTACAGTGGACAGAGAATTCCGACCCAAGTTTGAGTGAAACTGTGCTCTTCTCATAAAGCTATCCTAGAATCCAACCACTTTCTCTTTTCCTTTACGTGGCCACACCCCTGGCTTACCACCGCCCCGTCGCCAGCCTCCTCTGATTGTATACTCCTAACGCCAACAGACACAGATGCCCACCTTTGTCCCTTTCCCAGGTGTCCCCTCAGAATCTATCTTTGCCAGAAGTGATCTTTCTCCCCATTCATCTCTCTTCATCTCTGACAACCTGGTTTCGGTTTTAATCTCTGCAAAGCTGCCTGTGGCAGAGACTTCTACCCATCCCCTAGCGATCTGCCCTTTTCGCTTTTGTCCTTTCTTCCCTTTTGCCTTATATCCTAGAATTCCCTTCCACCCAAGCTTGCGGTGGGTGCTAAATTTACAGAATCCATTCCCCAGCCTCCCCTGCAACTTTGTGTAGTGATTTTAAAAAATGTTACAACTGGGATGCCTGGGTGGCTCAGTTGGTGAAGCGTTGCCTTTGGCTCAGGTCATGATCCCAGGGTCTGGGGGTCAAGCCCCAAGCCCCAAGTCCCCACTTGGTGGGGAGCCTGATTCTGCCTCTTCCTCTGCTGCTCCCCCTGCTTGTGTGCTCTCTCAGATAAAATCTTTTTTAAAAGATACCACTTCTTGATAACCCCGCCCATAAAAAGGTGAAGTCTCATCCCCATGAGCAGGGCCAGCCGTAGTGATTCCACTTCTAAGAAAAAGAATGCAGTGGAAGGGATACCCCCAGAGTTCGTAAGGCCAGGTTCTAGAAGGTGACACCTCTTCACCTGCTCTTCCTCTTGGGACACACACCTTCGGAGCTCTGAGCTGCCATGACACAGATCTCACCGGCCTGAAGCCATGTGCAGAAAGGACTAGGTAAGGAGGCCATGCCAAGCTAACCAAGCCCCACAGGTACGGCCCCCCAACTGGTTTGTCTTCTCAGCCTTAACATGTGGGTGTGTCTTCAGATTACTCCAGCCACTGGCTTGATGCAAAATCCACTTCCTCCCTCTCCAGACCCATCAAAGCCTTATTAAGGCATCTTGAGGCCCAGGATCTTGTCACTTAGTTTAAGTTCTGGTGTGACTGCGGCTCTTGGGTGTGGTTCCTCAAGGACAGCTCATTAACACGGACTGGAAGATCTGTGTGCTAGGGAGACAAGTGTCCTGTCCTCCGGAAGCTAACTGCTGCTGAGAAGGTCATTCACAAAGGGGAAAACCAGAGGGGGACGCAGCAGTCACAAGTCTGTGGCATTTGTGGAAAAAGGAGGATGACTCAGGAACCCAGGGGGAAGGACTCCCTGCTAGTGGAACGGAGTCCCAGCCCAGCTGGATTTCAGAACTGTGTGAAGGACAGACGTAAATCAGGTGGGCCAGGGGACCGACTGGCTCAAACATACCCACAAATTTCGTCGACAATCCTCCCATGAAAGGGTGGAGTCCGATTCTCCTCCCCTCCGAACAGCTAGAGTGTGACGGGAGGGCTACCATGGGGCTCCCCAAGCTAGGTCATGCAGGGGACACCAGAGCATTTGCGAGGCTCTCGGGACATGTGCTTTTGGAGCCCTGTGGCCACTGTGCCCGAGAGACCTTATGGAGAAGCGAGGTAGAGACAGATGCCAGAAGGGTCTCAGCTGGGCCAACCCCCAGCTCTTTGAGTCTTTCCAACGTCAACCATGAGCCATCCGAATGGTGGGCCTAGAGCTCATCCAGCCCACAGCCTGCAAGGCGACTTGGCTGACACCAAAGGGGACAGAGCTCATGAGCTTCCCGCCCTGTCAGCGAGCCAGAAAAAAACAATAAAAGTATGAGGAACGGATGAGATTTAAACCTGTCACTATTGGGGCAACTGGGTGGCTCAGTCACGTATGCATCTGCCTTCGGTTCAGGGGACAGAGGCCCTCAGGCATCAGGCTCCCTGCTCCGCAGGGTCGGTTTCTCCTTCCCCTCCCTCACCCATGCTTGCTCTTGCTCATGCGTGCTCTCTCTAAACTAAATAAAATGTTTAAGAAGAAAAACCATCACTATTTCCAGGTCATGTGACAAAGCACTTAGTTTAACAACTGATCATGTTGGATTTCCTATTAGAATTAATCCTATTAAAATTAATTAATTAGAATCAAGGTCACTAGTTAAAAAGCAAATGCATTTCCATATAGCCACAGCAGCCAAAAAATATGTCCTACAATGTTACCAAAAACATTTAATATCTAAGAGAAAAATATCAAGAAATATTGTGTCCTCTGATGCCAAAGCTCGGGACATCTCCTTTATGCTACACTCTGAGTTGATACGTAAATTGATCTGCAAAAGCATCTGAAATAAGGTGGAGCAGGAAGCACTAGGATACAAGTATCAGCTAATCATTAAAAACAAAAACATGCTGGCAATACAGGGAAATGGGCTTATGACCCAGTTAATTTCTCATACAGGCGAGGAAGCTAAAAGACTCATAACTTTCAGTTTCACGGTCATTTCTCTTAAACGAAGCTGAACTTAAAACACAGAAGAAATCGACTTCTAAAATAAATACGTCCCTCCACGACAGAGTGAAAGTTCCATTTCTTGGTTAGCGGAGAGCTTCTGCTTACAAGGTTCATCCTGTATTTTAACCATCTGGCCTTTCTGCTGCTTGGGAGAAACGTCAATTTTTTTTTTAAAGTAAATCTTTGCGGCCCTTCAGCCAGAACATGCTACCTAGAATCACCCATGTGAGAAACACGGTGACACAAGCTGATGCCTGCCATTAAGGCCACTTCTCCTTCCCCTGGGTCCGTACAAATGACTCTGTCACCCAGGCCTCAGCTTAAATGTCACCTCTCCAGAAAGGCTTTTCCTCACCACCAAATGTAAAATAGCTGGTCTTTGCTGCATCACCATGTTCTAAGCAGCACTCAATAGTATTTCTTGTCTAGTTTCTATTGTATGTCTTCCTCAATTAGGAGGTAATCTCGGGGACATCTGGGTGGCTCAATCAGTTAAACATCTGACTCTTGATTTCAGCTCAGATCATGATCTCAGGGTCATAAGATCGAGCCCCATGTCGGGCTCTGTGCTGAGCGTGGAGCCTCCTTGGGATTCTGTCTGCCCCTCCCTCCGCTCATGTAATAAACAAACAAATAAATAACATAAAATCTTAAAAAAAGGTATACTCTGTGAGAACAGATCTTTTTGTATTTGTCACTCTTAACCAGACCATGTCTGAATATGGTGGATACACAGTAATTCTTTCTTTTTTAAAGATTTATTTTAGACAGCATGTGCAAGCGCAGAGAGGGGCAGAGGTTAGAGGGGGAGTCCTCAAGCAGACGCCCCACAGAGCACGGAGCCCAATGCAAGACTAGATCCCAGGACCCTAAGATCATGACCTGAACCAAAACCAAGAGTCAGGTGCTTAACCGACTGAGCCACCCAGATGCCCATCAACAATTAATTCTTAATCAGGTGGAAGCATATAAATTGTAACTTTCAATTTGGGGGCCACCCCAGGCGAGACTCCCCAGAGACGAGAGCCCAGGGCAGAGGTTAACCACCAGAGCTGTGGGAAGTGCAACGCCAGGGCAGAGAGGATAGGGAATGAGGCAGAGAAGAATGGGAAGCAACGCAAAGTCACGTACTGCCATGTGGGCCACGGCTTCACGTGAGCCACCAGGAGACCCCGCAGGTGCTCAGCAGGAGTGTGGCCACGAGGCATGTCTCTGCACAGGTTGTAGAGGGAAATCCTGCCTCAGAACAACCCTCCAAGAGAAGGAAGAAAAGGCATTTCCTGGGTTGCCCCATATGGGGAGTCCGTCCCCTCCCATTTCCCTGTCATCTGGAGCCTTTTGAAGCCACGTGGAAGCCATACCCCACACTGTGGCAGGCTGAAAGATGGCCACACCCTAATCGCCAGGACCTGTGTCACCTTATATGGCAAAAGAAACTCTGCAGATTTGATTACACAGAGGATTTTGAGATTATCCCTGTGGGTCCAGTGTAATCATAAGTCCTTATATAAGATGGAGGCATGAGATCGATGGGAGTCAGTGGTAGAAGATGTGACAGAAGTCAGAGGTTGCAGTGGTGTTGAGAAGGGGCCATAGGCCAAGGCATGCAGGCCACCTCCAGGAGCCAGGAGACGCATGGACTGGATTCTCCCTTGGAACCTTCCAGAGCAACCAGCCCTGCTGACGCCTTGGTCTTAGCCTTGAGTCTCACTTCAGACTGCTGACCTCCTGAACTGTAAGAAAATAAACTTACATTGTTGTAAACTACTGAGTTAGTGGTAACTTGTTACAGCAGCAACAGGAAATGGATACACACACAAACAGATAGACAAGGGGAACATTTCCTCGAACTCTGTAGTGGGAGGGTGGAGAGACCCCCAAGATGAGCAAGGCCAGATAACCTGAGGTACATAAGATGTACCCAATACAAGGACCTCTATGACTACTTATATTAAGAAGCTAAGGACAGAGAAATTGTGTTCATTGTATTAACATTATCTTTTATTATACTTCATTCTCAGTTGTGAATAACCACCCAGCTCTGAAAAACATCCCTGGGCCTCACAGATGCCTTTTTTTTTTTTTTAAAGATTTTATTTATTTATTTGAGAGAAACAGAGAGCACACAAATGGTGGCAAGGGGCAGAGGGAGAGGGAGAAGCAGGCTCCCCGCTGAGCATGAAGCCCAATGCAGGGCTCGATCCCAAGACCCTCAGATCATGACCTGAGCCAAAGGCAGATGCTTAACCAACTGAGCCACCCAGGCATCCCCTGGATGACTTTTATATATGCCACATAAACTATACTCCAAATCAGACCACCACACAGCTTCAAATCTGGTAAAAATCCATTCATACAGAAGCTATTTTATATAGATTTGATGTAGAAGGGATAGAGAGCACAGCAGGTATAGGGTAAAAGCTGCCTTAGCAAATACCTACATTTCAAATTACCTACCATTATTTTATTTCACTTTTTTAGAGAGAGAAAACGCATGAGTGGTGGGGAGGGGCAGAGGGAGAGAGAGCCTCTCGAGCAGGCGCCAAGCTCAGCACAGAGCCCAGCACAGGGTTCAGGCTTACGACCTTGAGATCATGACTGGAGACGAAATCTTGAGTCAGACACTTAACCCACTGAGTCTCAATTGCTCCTCAATTACCCACCATTATCAAAGATGACTTTTCGCTTTGTGGTGGGTGTAACGTTAGCAGGGTGCTGGATCCGCTCCTGTGGGTATCCTGACAGGGGCTCTGCTTTCTTCGACATTTATCTTCCAAGGTTGCCGTAAGCCCAAACAAAGTGGCAGACAGGGAGCGGCTGACTGGATAAGAATGTTCACCTTTTAATCTCCTCAGTTGGAAGTGATGTCCCATGGCGTCACCTCTATGGGGGGGGGGGATGCTGGGAAATGCAGCTCCAGGCTGGACAACTACCTTTTTGGTTACACTCTGCACTGTGGAAGGGGAGAATGAAACTCTAGTGGACTGCTGGCTGTCCCTGCCACAGTCTGTCCCTTGGGCCAAGAAGTATTCATGTGGACTCTTTCCCCCCAATATGGAAGACTCTTCTCCCAGTTAAAAAAGAACATTCAAGGGAATTAACTCAAAACTGTGTTAGTTACTGCACCTCTGGGGGCAAACCAGATGAGTCGCCAACAAGAGACGGCGCAATCTGTACAACTGAAAGAGGTCAAGGATCGATGACCAGGAGGCTGAGGGCTCACCACCCCAAGTCCCTGCCTGGTGTCCAAGTCCACTGGTTGAAGGCAAGACCGTGTCTCTAGCCCCCTGCAACACCACACAAGTATACGTGGCCTTGATCTCCCAGTCCTTCACCAAAGGGTAACTGAACTCTGAGGAATACCCAAGCATTTGGATGGCTATTGAACAGGGTCTTAGTAGACCTCAATACCTAGGGACACTAATCATCAACAGGGCCCTCTTTTAGGGTCCAGGAATATTGGGGCTAGGTCATAAATGGACACCTGGTCCAGATCAACTCACAATGGGCCCACTAGGTCTGTAGTCCCGTCTGGAGGTCATTTTCCTAGACCACAAATGTATACTGGAACAAGACACTCTTGGTAGTTGAACAACCTCACCTTGGTTCCTTGGCTTAGGGTAAGAATACCGTAGTGTAGACATTGAGGAGAATGCTCTGAAATGAATCCCCTCAATAAAAAAGATAGTGAATCAAAACTGATATGACATCCTGGGAGGAATGGCAAGAATTACTGTTGTCGGCAAAGTCAACCAAATAGTAGTCCCAGTTGCAGCTGCCATGCCAGATCCAATTTTGTTACTGGTTCAGAAGAGCTTGGTCTTAGCACATGCTCTATACCACATCACATTCATTCTTCCTTGGAATCCTATTTTCTTTTCCATTAATTTCAAGTAAACGTAAATCAGAATGTTTAATTTTGTCTGAAGATATACGGGATATGTAGGATGAGATTTATTTCTCCAAAGAGAGTTACGTAATTAAAGCTTAGTAGATATTACCTATAACAATAGGGCTGTCTGGGTGGCTCAGTTGGTTAAGTGTCTGACTCTTGATTTTGGCATAAGTCATGATCTCAGGGTCCTGAGATCGAGCCCCACGTTGGACTCCCCATTCAGCTGGGAGTCTGTTTCTTGTCCCCTCCTCTCCCTCTGTCCCTCCTCCTGCCCCTGCTCGTGCTCATGTTCACACGCATGCATGCTCTCTCTCTCTAATAAATAAATAAATCTTACATAAATATTACCTATAATAATAAATTATTCATTTAGTATACTTGACAAACTCAGTAACTCAGAACACGGCCAAGCATCTATAAAGAAGCAATACATGGCTTCGTGTAAGTAGCAATGGCTAAGTCCATGCGAGGTTTGCGGACTCTGCTTCTGCTTGAAGATGCTCTGAGAAGCTTCCCTTCCCTTTCACCACCGCAACAGGTGCCTTCCTCTCCCCCATCCCCAGCCTGTGCTCTCTGCAGCTCACGATCCGTCATCTGCAAACCACCCATAATCACCGTCTGTTCTTTACGTTCCACCGCCCAGCTCTAACTCAGACCTGGAGTGTCCCCTGCAACCCTCTCAAGTGAGGACTGTTTGGTCCCCAGCCCTGTACCACTGGACCTACTACGCAGTAACTGTGCCCTTGGTACTGGTCTGGAAAGACCATTTCTCTTCCTTCCTTGATGCCATCCTCAGGATCTTTACAGCAATGCTATCGGATTGTACCATCCACACTCCCTCCTCCTCCAAGTATCCGACTGATTTTCTCGGCACCATCTCGGCAGACTTTCTCCACATAAAAAATCCATGCAGGACCCTGGCTTCTTGCTTCTTTGACCTCATGTTCTCTTCCCCTTCCATACTCCAGCCTCCACTGACTCCTTTCTACCTCTTTTCAGCATTCTCCTGCTAGGAGCACTTCTCACTGGGGCCTCCCAACCATGAGGCCACCGTTTCCTTCAATACTGTCACTACACTCGTGCCTTCACTCTCCTTCTCCCCCAGACTAGAATCTCTGGTCCATCACTCAAATCATTCAATTACAGACACCCTCAACTTCTTCCGCATCCCTTCCTCTTCTCCGCTTGTCCTGAAAAACCTCATCCACAATAAACCCAATTCTCTAGGTCTGTATTTGAGCAGCTGAATGTTGCTGGAGAAACTCCCAAACATGCTCTCACTTTAAGCTTATGAGCACAATTTTCAGAGGCCAGCCTGTCACATCCTCCCTTCCCTAGCGAACTCTCTCCCATGTTCCAAGGCCACTATCTCAAAATTTCTCTTTTTAAACTTCCTATCACTATTCTTCCCATCCCCCAACTTCTTATTTCATTGTGAAAACCCAAGGAGAAGCAGAAAACACTGCAGCTTCTACCATATCTTCCAATTTACCCCATGAAGTCCTTTGGTTTTTGTGTCATTTAGATGTTCTCCTTCTCTCCCCTGCTCATGGTTTTTATATCAGGTTTCCTACTTGTCTGCACATGGACCTGTATTAGGCATATAAAGGACAGTATGTCCAAGAAAGGAGTCCTCTCCCTAGAGAGAATTTTCTCTCCCAAAAGCTTCCCTATCTCTACAGGTGTTAGATGTCATCTATAATTCTTCTCTGTCCCAACAGCTTACATCTGATCGATTAGCAATTCCTGTGGGCTGGACGTCCCAGATGTATTCCAAATCCAATCATTTCTCACCAAGTCCACCACCATCAATATCTCTGTGACAAGGGCAGTAATCGTTAATAGATCTCCTAGCTTCATGCTTGTCTCTTCACTAGTGACCGATCTTTACGAGATGAAAACCAAATAAAATTTCACACAATATCTTCATTGATTTTCTACCACCTTTTAGAACAAAATCTCAACCATGCATGATCTACTGTGCCCTTCGTGATGCCTCACTGCCTTCCTCTCCTCTCACCTGACCTCCCTCACTCTGCTCTTCTCATCTTAGCCTTCTTGTACCTTGGGTGGGCCCAGCCAGTTCAGGCTTCATGGTCCTCGTGAGTACATGCCATCCCCTTTGTCTGGCGTGCCCTTGCCTCCAGAAATCCACATGACGGGCGGCCTTCCGTCATTTAAGTCTGCTCAAAAGTCACTTCTCTCACCTCCCCGTCTCTTGCAAAGCACTTCCCCTTTTCGTTCCGTTCCCTTTTCTTTGCTGTGCCGTGTTAGATTATTATGTTAATGGTCTTCATGCTCTTGTGCTGTTGCCTCTTCTGTGACTCTGGGCTTAGCCATGTGACTTGCTTTGGCCACCAGGACATTCGAAAATGCGATCCAAGCAGAGGCTTGCTAAGGGTTTGCATGTTAGACGATGCCTTCATGGAACTCCAGCTGCCAAGTGAATTAGTGTGAAGCCTGCTTGCCCAAGAGGCCACATGGAGGACAACTGAGACACATCTGCTGACAGCCCCATCCAGCATCTTCTAACTGGTGGCAAATGCATAAGTGAAGCCAGCCACGCCATGTGGATCTGAGACGTGCGGTTCCAGCTGATCGTTCCCCAACTGCCCGTCCGTGGAACATGAGCAGATCAAAGTTGTTTTAGGCCAGCAAGCTTGGGGATGGTTTCTTATCTACAGCAGGGAATGATACATATCCTAACCTAGAATGTTATGTATATAAGCCTATTTGCTCACTGTCTGCCAAGCCTTCCAAAATGTAAGCTCTACGATAGGAACATTACCTTGAGTACACTGTGGTCCTCCAGCCTAGAATAGTCTAGCCAGAGAGACACACACAGGACAGGTGTTGTGGAATGAGCAGTCTCTTGAGGAGGAGCTGCATCTGGTCCTCTACCTTCCACTAACATCTCCAAATATGGCCCACGAGAAAGACGTGTCTCCATGGGGTACCTGCCTAGCTCCGCTGGTAGAGCATATGACCTTTGATCTCGGGGCTGTAAGTTCAAACCCCACACTGGGTGTAGAGATTATTAAAAATAACATCTTAAAAAAAAAAGAAAGATTGATCTCCTGTCTTCAAATTGACCACTAGACCTCACCAATGGAAATTCAGCACCTTCTAAATTGATGGAGCGTTTTTCCTCTCCAAATTTGTCCCCAGCTTTTCCCTTCTATTTCATATTTTAGTAATGGCACAATGGTGATGACAATTTTAGTGTCAACTTGGCTAGGGCATGGTGCCCATTTATTTATCAAACACCTGTCTAGATGTTGCTGTAAAGTTATTTTTTAAATGTGATTCACATTTAATCAGTAGACTGAGAAAAGCATATTACTCTCCATAATACGGGTGAGCCTTACCCAATCAGTTGAAGGGTTTAACAGAAAAGACCAAAGTCCCTTGAGCAGAAAAAAATTCTGTCTCCAGACTGTCTGTAGACTCCAGACTATAACATAAACTCCTGTCAGAATTTCCAGCCTCAAGCCTACCAGGGAGGTTTGGGACTTGCTTGTGCACACAATTGTGGGAGCCAATTCTTTAAATCCCTCCTCTCCATCTACACAACACACACGTGTGCCTACACACACACACACATCCCATTGGTTCTATTTCTCTGGAGAACCCTTATACTTGGCTTATCTTTGGCAACCTCTTCTCCCTCATTTCCCAACAGCCATTTGGTCACCTAAGCCTGACTGGTACAGTGTATGGAATGCCTCCTGGGGCTACCCTATCTCTGCCCCCATGTCCCTTGTCTTGGTTTAGACTCTCAGCACCTCTCACCCAGACTATTATAAAAGCCTGCTAACTGGTCTATCTGCCTCATCTCCTTCCCATCAGCATGCTGTTTGCCTGCCAGAGTTACCTGAGAATCTGATCATGACATCACCTCCAGAGCCTCCAATCACCTACAGAATACGGTGCAAACTCCTCAATGTAGCACGAAAGCTTTTTATCAACAAGCTCAAGTTCTGTTCTGAGCTCCGTATCTCTCACTCATCTCTAAAGCCACTAAATTCCAGTTATATTTAGCACCTGTGGATCCCCAAACGTGTCATGTTCATATTTTCATGCTTTTGCACATTTTAAGATTTCTTTTCATTTAGGGGGAGAGAGAGAGAGAGAATGTGTGTGTGTGTGAAGGGGCAGAGGGAGAAGGAGAGAGAGCATCTTAAGCAGGCCCCCTGCTGAGTGGAGCTTGATCTCCTGGGGCTTGTAAGATATTGTGGGGCTTGATCTCATGACCCTGAGATCATGACCAGAGCTGAAAGCAAGAATTAGATGCTTAACTGACTGAACCACCCAGGCGCCCTGCATTTGCACACCGAATTCTACCTACTTGGAATGCCTACCAATTTGTTTTGAAAACATTCCAATTTGCTCTTTAAGTTCTAACTTAGATACACTGTTTGTTCTTAAGCTGTCCCTGGATGCTTGTCATAATATTTAGACAATAATGATTTTTTCATTAGTCTTATTGTCTTGAAATTAATGTATGTGTTCATATTTCTCAAAGACAAGAAGGTCTTTGATGGCAGGGACTATGTATAATAATGGATACTATCGATAGTAATAGTAATAATAATAATTAGAACCCTTGTCCTGGTCTTCCATTTAGTTCCTAAGAGCCACTCAAAAGATGTTTGCTGTGTCGATTTTTGTGTGTTAGATTTTAAGCCCTTCGAAGGCAGAAACCATATTGTTGATCATCTTTCTATTATTCATGGTGCTTCTCATAGGATCCTGTACACAGTACAAGGACCAAGTACACAGTACTGTGTACACAGTATACAGACTTAGTACCTAGTACATGGGCTCTTGTGCAATATGAAACTGAATTAAAGAAAAGCTTCAGTTCTCTGGAGACAACAAATATTTCATTTCCTGTTGCTACACTATGTCCCTCATCCCTGGATTCCCACACTTGGGCTCATCACAGAAAGTCAAGCAAGACTTTGTGGAAAGGAGAAATCACTGAAGGTCACAGTCTTGGGGAAAAAGAAAGAGAAGGGGACTGTCCTTTTTAAAAATAACTATAAGAACTTTCTCTATTTCTTGTTTTCTCAGTCTTCTAAAAAACACTTTTTTTCTTTTGACAATTTTCGAAGCCACAAGTTGAAAGAGCAGTACGATGGAACAGCTGGATCCCCCTCACACAGACTCACCAGCATCTTGCCACACCTGTTTCCCCCCAGCCCCCTCTATATACAAAACACTTCCTTTTGCTGAAACCAAACGGCTGCTGTCATGGCATGTCGCCCCTAAACACTGTGTGGGCTTCACTCAGAAGGAAGACCTTCTCTGACATTGTCCCAACACCTGTATCATAGCTAAGAAGAGCAGTATTAATCCAGCCAATCATCTAGCATAGACTCTGGACTCAAATTTCCCTAATTTTCCCTCCAAATGTCCTTGATAGTGTGTTTGTTTTTTTGACCCAGAATCCCATCAAATTTCACGCATTGCTTTGGCTGTTATATCTCTCCTCCTCAAAGTGTTCCTGTCCTTTTTTTTTTTTTTAAAGATTTTATTTATTTATTTATTTGACAGAGATCACAAGTAGGCAGAGAGGCAGGCAGAGAGAGAGGAAGGGAAGCAGGCTCCCGGCTGAGCAGAGAGCCAGATGTAGGGCTTGATCCCAGGACCCTGGGATCATGACCGGAGCCGAAGGCAGAGGCTTTAACCCACTGAGCACCCAGGTGCCCCTCCTGTCTTCTGGATATCAAACACTTGAAGATCCAGGTCAACTGAACTATAGAATGTAAGACATGGTTTTGTTAGGATTTGATTTGGGCCAAATGTTTCCAGCAAGTTCTGTTGTGTTCCTCCCACAGCATCAGGCCAGGGGACCCATAAAGTCAGACGGTCCCACTCCTGGAGATGCCAAGTGTGAGGAGATGCCGATACGGTGGTGATCTCTCCAAGGCAATGACACACTTTATAAGTAATAACTAAACTGTAGATCATGTAAGTACTTCTCCCTTAGTCTTTTTCCCAGTGGGTCAATGATGACCATTGCCTAAAACACTGATTGAAAGTTAACAAAATGGTACTTAACTAGATCTAGAGTCTATACTTATTAACTCATCTCTTGCAAAGCAGAGCTTCCCACCCACCCCTTTTGAGTATCATTACAGAGTCATGAATTCTTTTTTAACTCAATATAATCAGTTAGCAGGATTTATTTTGTTGATCCTCAAAGTTTCCCAGATTTGGTAAGAGGGATCCCATTCAAAGCAGCCTTCTGTGTCCTTTTGACATAGGTTTTTAAATAGTCTTTGAATACGTCTTGCTTTCTGGCACACAGTAGTTCCTAACTCAGACCTAGTATCAGCCCATTCTCTAAGAGCCTCAGCTCTTTTCTGACAGGAAGTACAAAACAACACCTAGTCTGTAAGTGAGCTCACTGCCATGGGGTGTCATGGATTCTAGGCTCTTTCTGTGGAATAGCTAGAAAATCACATCATCAACTCATATTTATCAATAGATCCAATTCAGGTCTTCCCCTTCTCTGTTCTTTGGCTTTCACTGAAAAGCCTCATTAGTTTCTAATACGAGTAACACAGCTCTAGGCGATCTGGATTTGAAAGAGAAGGGGGGACAAGGCTGCTCTGGTCCAGACAGGCACAAAGTGATGGAGCTTGAGCAGGCGTGGCAGCTCTGAGACCGAAGAATGAGGTATATGGACATGGGAGCATTTAAGAGGAAGCGTTCTCAGCGACTGTTGAAAGACTGGAGATGGATGGGGAGTCCATATAATTATTCAGCCAAATCAAGACACTTTTTGAGAAAGAAAGCAAAGTGATATTAATAACCTTGCTAGTCAGCAGGCATAAACCAGCCTGGTCGTGAGCTAACCTGACATATGGTTATTTCAACAGAGGGAATAAAGGAAAAGACCAGAATCAAAACTTACTCTAGTATTTCCTGTCTTGGGGGCTGTGGGTTACTACAGTTAACAAGGCATTTGTAAATGCTATTTCCAGTTCCAGGCTGGTGGTAAGTGGGTGGTGGGCCTGTCTTTGTGAGCTCTATTTGTCCTTCCCAACAAGGCTTATGAGGAATCAGATACATTGAAGGTACAGGCTTAAGTTACAAGGCGTGGAACCAGGGTGCTCTCTGTAACTCACTGGGGTGGACATTACTTGTTTTTGTTTTTAATTTGAGAGAGAGAGTGCGCGAGACAGCACAAGATGGGGGAAGCAGCAGAGGGAGAAGCAGACTCCCCTCTGAACAGAAAGCCCAACATGGGCTCAGTTCCAGGACCCTGGGATCATGAGCCAAAGACAGATGCTTAACTGAGTGAGCCACCCAGGCACCCCCGGGGTGAACATTCCTGGAAAAGGAGCCTCTCCCCTCCAATTCTGTCACCTTTCTTCCTTTTAGGGCAAGACCAAGAACCACCTCATCCATGGGAGAGCAAACGGTCTATAGGTACATTGGATGCTAGCAGGAACAGAGATTTTTTGAGAAATCCAGCTGCCCAGCACAAGGGGAATTTGAGGGTCCTTAGGAAGCGGGCTTTGGAAGCAGAGGCCAGTGAGTCTGTGGGACCCTGAGTTGACATGTATCTTCTCCCTGGAGAAAGGAGAAAGGCCTTTGGTCCCAGCCAGGCCCTTGTCCAGGCAATTCAGAGTATGCCTCCAAAGCTATTTTGGGGGTAGTTCTGGTTTAGGGCAGGGGAAGGGGGCAGGAGAGTGCAAATGGGGTACAGAGAAACCATCAAGTTTCAATGAACTGGCCTGCAAGCAAATATACTAAACTCTGAACTGTATTAAATATAATCTTAGATTCCTTTGATGGTTCAGAAAGCACATGAGTCTTGTAAAGCTTCAGGGTCCCCAGAAATACCCTGGCTGTGCAGTAAACGCCCAGCTGTGCCCACTTCTCCATGGTCTAAAGGATACAGGTGACACAGCCCTCCTGTGTGTTCTCAATGCAGCCTGGGCCACTGTCCCAGCCTCCAGGTTTTGTGCCTAATTTCTAATGAACTAAAATTAGTAACAGGTGACAAGCCAAAAACACATTTTGAAGGGATGTCTGTAGGATGTGACTCTCCTAGCTCTTTCATTACATTCCACGAATCTAATTTTAGCTTAGAGAATATCCCCTGGGGACTGCAGGCCTGATTTGCAGACCTGGGTTTAAAGTCAATCATTCCACAGGTTTGCTTTGATAATGGACGTTGAGCTGGTGTCCTGGGACCTCAGGGGACTGGGGTTTTGAGTCTACCATTTTCTTGGTAAGAACAACAGAAAGAAACCCACGATCTTCCAGAACTCTCCATCACTCACAGGACTTCCCATAAACTTGGAGAACTGGTCCTCAAAGCTCCCCTCCATCTGATCCATTTATTCAAAAGTCTCAACATATCCTCTGTCCCACGCAGGTGACCTGCTCTGGCGGGTACCTCTGAACTCCTCTTGGACTTTATTTTCCCGCTGATCATTCCCTCTGTCTGGCTCTACCTCTTGGTCAGGACCCCTGCTGCTCCCTGAGCTACAGACCTCTGTAGCTGGCACCCTACCTGGCCCAGATGAACCTCCTCCTCTTTTTCCTCCTCCTCCTCTGCTCCTCACCTTAGTGAATGATAAGGAAGAAGTTTCTTCCAGTGGTTCTGCCAGGATTTATTTAATCCACTGTCCAGAGACAGCCTTTTAAAACACAAACCAAGGGGGGAGGAGCAAGATGGCAGAGGAGTAGGAGACCTAAATATCACTGGGTCCAGGAGTTCGACTAGACAGTTATCAAACCCTTCTGAACACCTGCAAACTCGACAGGAGGCAGAAGAAGAGCAGCAATTCTAGGAACAGAAAAGCGACCACTTTCTGGAAGTTAGGATGTGCAGAGACGTGAATCCAAGGTGAAGGGAAGATAGAACTGGGCGGGGGGTGGCTCATGGCAAGCCGCCGAAAAGAGCACAAAATCGCAACTTTTACAAGTCTGCTCCACTGAGGGACATCGCTCCAAAGGCTAAGCGGGGTTCGAGGCCTCATGGGGACAGTGTGGTCTCAGGACCCATGGGGTCACAAGAAGACCGGGGTGTCTGAGTGTGGCAGAGCTCCCAAGTATCAGAGAGGGAAAACCAACTGCAGAGATAGAGCCGAGGAGCGGGGTCTCAGCTCGGGCTTACCTTAAACCATGATCCAAGGCACAGTCGGGCCACTGCTTTTCGGGTAGGGACCCCACAAGTGGCAGGTCCAAGGAGACCCCTTCCTTCCTCCTCCAGGTGGAGCGGCATGGGTGTGTACTGCAGGTCTCTGCTGGGATTGGAGACTCCAAATGGGCCCATGCGCCAGAGATAGAAACGTTTGGTCACAGGCAGAGGGGAGCACAGCCAGAGACCAGGGAGACGGGAGTGATTGACTGCTTTTCTCTGAGGGTGCACTGAGGAGTGGGGCCTTGAGCTCTTGGCTCCTCCGGGCCGGAGACTGGGAGGCCGCCATCTTCATTCCCGTCCTCCAAAGCGCTACAGAAAGCATTCAGGGAACAAAAGCTCCCGAGAGTGAACCTGAGCAGCTTACTTAGCCCAGCCCCTGGCAAGGGTGGTACAATTCCGACTCATGCAAAGACATTTGAGAATCACTACAACAGCACCCTCCCCCCAAAATCAGCAAGAACATCCAGCCAAGACCAAGTTCACCAATCAATAAGAACTGTGGAACTCCAGAGCTAGGGGAAAGCAACACATAGAATTCATGGCTTTTTCCCCACAATTCTTGGTCTTCCAAAGTTAAATTTTTTAAATTTTATTTTTTTCTTACTCTATTTTTTAAATTTTTCCTGTGATCAATGTGATACATTAATAAAAGAAAGCACAAGAACCATAAGATTCTCTCAACAGATGCTAAAAAAGCATTTGACAAAGTACAGCATCCTTTCTTGATCAAAACTCTTCACAGTGTAGGAATAGAGGGCACATACCTCAATATCATCAAAGCCATCTATGGTCAACTAATCTTTGAGAAAGCAGGAAAGAATGTCCAATGGAAAAAGACAGTCTCTTCAACAAATGGTGTTGGCAAAATTGGACAGCCATATGCAGAAGAATGAAACTGGACCATTTCCCTATACCAATAGACTCAAAATGGATGAAAAACCTCAATGTGAGACAGGAATCCATCAAAATCCTTGAGGAGAACACAGGCAGCAACCTCTTTGACCTCAGCCACAGCAACTTCTTCCTAGAAACATCACCAAAGGCAAGGGAAGCAAGGGCAAAAATGAACTATTAGGACTTCCTCAAGGTAAAATGCTTTTGCACAGCTAAGGAAACAGTCAACAAAACCAAAAGATAACCGACAGAATGGGAGAAGATATTTGCAAATGACATAACAGATAAAGAGTTAGTATCTAAAACCTATAAAGAACTTATAAAACTCAATTCCCAAAGAACAAATAATCCAATCAAGAAATGGGCAGAAGACATGAACAGACATTTCGGCAAAGACGACATCAAAATGGCCAACAGACACATGAAAAAGTGCTCCACATCACTCGGCATCAGGGAAATACCAATTAAAACCACAGTGAGATACACCTCACACCAGTCAGAATGGCTAAAATTAACTGGTCAGGAACCGACAGGTGTTGGCGAGGATGCGGAGAAAGGGGAACCCTCCTACACTGTTGGTGGGAATGCAAGCTGGTGCAGCCACTCTGGAAAACAGCATGGAGGTTCCTCAAAAAGTTTAAAATAGAGCTACCCTATGACCCAGCAATTGCAGTACAGGGTATTTACCCTAAAGATATAAATGTAGTGATCCTAAGGGGCACGGCACCCGAATGTTTATAGCAGCAATGTCCACAATAGCCAAACTATGGAAAGAACCTAGATGTCCATCAACAGATGAATGGATAAAGATGTGGTGTGTATATATACAATGGAATACTATGTAGACATCACAAAAACCAAAATCTTGACATTTGCAACAATGTGGATAGAACAAAAATTAGCATAATACTAAAACTAATATTATGCTAAGTGAAATAAGTCAATCAGAAAAAGACAATTATCATACGATCTCACTGATATAATTTGAGAAGCAGGGTGGGGGGCTGTGGGGGGGCAGGGAGGGAAAAAAATGAAACAAGATGGGACCAGGGAGGGAGACAAACCATGAGAGACTCTTAATCTCAGGAAACAAACTGAGGGTTGCTGGAGGGTTGGAAGGGAGGGAGAGGGTGGTTGGGTGAGGGACACTGGCAGGGTATGCGCTATGGTGAGTGCTGTGAAGTATGTAAGCCTGATGAGTCACAGACCTGTACCCCTGAAGCAAATAATACATTATATGTTAATGAAAGAAATAAATAAAACCACAAACCAAGCCATTTCACCTTCCTGCTGAAAGCCCACCAATGACCCCAAACCACAGACTCCTTAGCAGCACCCAGGAGGAGGCCCTTTGGAGCAACTACCAGCTCATCCCACTCCGGGCTCAAGTTCAGAGCAGCTCATGGCTTCCCCCCCACCCCGGGCCAGGCTGGCTCCCCTTCTTCCTTCAGGCTGTGCATATACCACCTCCCCACTCCCTTCACCTGATCACCTTCTTCAGGTTCCCTTGCCCATGACCTAGAGCCAGGAGGGAAATAAGCAGCCTTGTTTGTTTTACTGTAAGCCCACAACCAGCCTTTAATGAATGTTTAATGATCAATAAATGAAGAAACAAGGAATGCATGATACAATTTGCAACGAGGTAGAACCAGGACCACGGCGGGTGGGGGAGGGGGTGGGGGGGATACAAGAAGAGGTTGCAGACCAGGATGATGGTTCTCAACTTTGGCAGCTTCCCAGGTAAAATCTAAACACCTCTCTCCCCCATCCCCCCATACAGGGAGGGCAAGGAGAGACAGAAGGAGGAGGCAGGCCACTCCAGACTGGTAGGTGGCAAGCTGAATAAGCAAGGGAACTTACAGACAGGGCTTGTCTTGGGCAAGATCTCCACACCAGCTAGCTAGAATCTTAAGTTTATACCGAGGCGATAAGCAACAATACTTTACTCTCTCAAGACTGTATCCTTGAAACAGCTCCCCCTGTGAGGGGGGCGGGGAGCTACAAAACAGACATTCCAAGAACAGGGGAAGGGGTAAGGAGCCTCCACTTGTCCGGGTCCCTCTTAAGGGTCAACCAGCAGTCACGTGCTGTCGATGATTTCCCCCAACATAGGACCAGAGCTGTTGTGTGGACTTGGGTGTGACCACCAGCCTAGTGGGAAGGGGCTGGAAGATAATGTCCTGCAGTCATCCTTGCTGGTTGTGTCATGAAAAGTCAATAGTAACTTTTCAGGATATACTCTTATTGTCATATGACCTCAGTTCTCTTTAACCATTCTGAAGGCTTAAAAACCTTTTTTGTGTAATATCAGGGCTGATCCCTAAACTAGGTGCCCCAACTGGTGTATGAATGGCCACCATCTTGGTGCGAGGTTGTTCATCTCGGGAAAGCACCACCCTGACAGGATGTTTGTCAAATGGAGACGATTCTAGTTTGGACATTCCAGTTCTTAAAAGCACAACAGTTGGCCCAAAGGAGAGATACCCAATTCCTTCTACAAGTTGGGCCTTGGAAACTGGGTCTGAGCTTCTTTTCCATTTCCTGCATGATGCTACTGTGGTGTGATGTTCCCGTTTATCTGGGCTTAGAGATAACGATCTAGTTCTCTTGGCTCAGTAGTAAGGAAATGCAAGAAAATTAGAAATAAGGAATAGAGGATATGGTGAGAATGAGAAGGTAAAATGGCTTCGACAAAATTATCAGCATTAAAATATCTACGTGCGGAACTAATAATCAAACGTGTGTACACGGCTCTCTCATGTGGGAGTCATGGACCTACTGTAGGCTTCTAATAGAAAACCTTTTAAGGAAAATAAAAGCACTACTGGGCATTTCCATCTCATTCTAAAGCTTAGCTCAATGTTGTCTATGTGGCCTTCTGGAGTGATATTTAATTATTCGCCATTTTTCTCTCCTATTCCAAGCTTACTAGCTACTGTTGGAAGAGAAAGGTGAGTGGACGGACTCACATAGCTATGGGTAGGGATAAAAGAGATAATCTCTCTTAAGAGATAAAACATGTTGCAAACCGTATTTGGGAACTGAAGGTTAGCTTTTATGGTTCTTCTTGTCTATACCCTTTCCTACTTCCATAGATTCTGACCATAATAATTAGAATTCAGGGGGAGAGGAAGGAACATGAAGAATCTTGCAAACATATTACTAGAAGCACATTCACGCTGGTGTGGACAATGGGAATGGCCTGGTTCCTCGCCTCCTCTGCCCCGCATTCTCCAGTCCAGCTGCAGAATCTAGTGAAAATGGTAGACTTTCGCACCCCTAGGGGCTGTATCCAAACCTAAACCAAGTCTAGATGACACAATAAAGCCCCTTATATCTTTCAGAAGCTTCTGCAGTAGGGCCATAGGAGGGAACCAACACCTGGGAAAAGTCTTTATTTTACAGAAACAAAACAAAACAAACATGTATTGTTTCCACGTGCTTTTCCGTTGCCTCCCTGGCCACTTTCTATGCGGTGGTCAGATTCTCCTCAGGTGAACGTCGTCGCACACGCTAGAGACCCAGCCCTGCCTTCAGGACCCCCCGCCCACCAACCCAGAACTTTCTACTGCTAGTGGATCATTCAGGGCCTTGGGGGTCTGCGGCAAATACCCACAAGGAACTGCGCATGCCCGTGTGTAACTCCACACCCCTCTCGTTGCTCTCGGAACAGAAATTATTGGCGGCTCCTCCAAACCACCACTTTACTTCCCTCCTCAAAATTCAGGCCAGACGCCATCATTACCAAACGCCTCTGAAACCTGACGCTTCCACTCTTTCCCTAATTTGGGTGATTTAAGTTAAGACTATTGGCACAGACCAATTATTTCCATGACAGCGGTTATCACGTTGTAATTAGCCCCTCCTTGGACTGTGAGCTTCCTGTGGGTGGAAGCCGTACCCACTGGGCTTAGCAAAGCATTTGGGCGCATAGTAGGTGTGCAAGAAACCTTCCAGTGAACTCTAGGAATATAGTCCATACGGCCAAGGGCACACGTCTGCAATGCACACATCAATGAATTTTCAAATGTGTGCACAAAGAGGCATAAACCCATAATGACCACCCAGGTGAGCATTACAGAGCATTCCGCAGAGGCTCCCTTGAAACAACAGGCTTTAATTGCTCTGGGAATGAGCCCTATCCAGCTCGTGAAAGCCGAAAGCCGGCCGGTTGCCAGTACGAAATCCAAGAGGCTTGCAGGAGCCCGAATTCATTGCAGGTAGAATGCTCGGGGTGGGGGCAGGGGCATTTTGTTCTAGAGAAAAGTTAAGAACGGGATTAAAGGCTAGAACTTTTTTTTTTTTTTTTTAAATGCAAATAGTGAAAAGTGAGCACAGCAATTATCCTTCTTCCCTCCCCCTCACGCTCATCCAGAAAAACGAGGGCCAGGGAGGCCCGGTGTGGGCGGGCTCAGGATTCCCTGCCACCCCCTCACGGTCGCCTTACCCACGTCCTGATGGCTGTTGGGACTCGGAGACCAGAGTGACTCACAAGTAACCATGGTCAAGGCTTGCCAACGCTTACTCGCCACGCGCAGAGCGTCGGGTCTCCGCAGGGATCGGGCTCCTCGGCTCGCACTCCCGCAGCCCAGCGCGCACGGGGGAGCGGCCGCCTCTGCCCGCAGGTCGGCGAGGGGAAGCGCCGTCCCCATCGCAGCGGCCTGACGCTCCTTAATTGACCCAAACGTTTTTTCCCTTCGTTTCTCAATCCAGCATTTAGAGCATCACGTTACTCGCAGAGGACGGAAGATCTCCGCTGCGGTGGCCCAGGCGGGCCCCGAAATCCGCTGCCAGCGGGAGGGGCGTCCGCTACTAGCGGACGCGCGAGCGGGGCCCCCGGCCGGGAAAGTGAAGATGCGCGGTTGACACGGCCCGGCCGGGGCGAGGCCATCGAGGGGGCGCGCGTTCCCCGGGACGCCGCCCAGCCCCTCGGCTCCCGGCGCCCCGCCCCTACGCGAACTTGGCCGCACCCACTTCCCCCGGGAGGCGCCCCCGCCGCCGCCGGGGCTGACGTCACAAGGCACCCAGCCGCCAGCGCCCCGCGGTGCGCGCCCCGCGCGAGGACCCGCCGCCCTCTCGGCGCCGACACCCAGGCGCGCCGCGCGCGTGCCCGTCTCCGCCTGCAAGCGCGGCTGAAGATGGCGAGCCCGGCGCCTCCCGAGCACGCCGCCGAGGGGTGCCCGGCCCCGGCGGTCGCGGAGCAGCCTCTGCGGCCGCAGCCGCCGCCCCGGACTCCCCCCGAGGAGCAGGGCGAGGTAGCGCAGGAGGAAGGGGCGGTGGCGACCGGCGCGGGGCCGCAGGTGGAGGAGGAGGCCGCCGGCGGGGTGGCTGCCGCCGTGACCTGGCTGCTGGGGGAGCCCGTGCTGTGGCTGGGCTGCCGCGCGGACGAGCTCCTGAGCTGGAAGAGGCCGCTGCGCAGCCTGCTCGGCTTCGTCGCGGCCAACCTGCTGTTCTGGTGAGAGCTCGGGGTGGGTGGGGACGCCCAGGAGGGCGGGTGACCTTGGGGCGCTCAGGAGCGGGCGGAGGGCGCGCCCCGGGCCGGGTGTGGGGGATGCATCCTGAACCCCGCAGAGGAAGTGTCTGCCCTGCCCCACTTTCTGGGCCACCTTTTTCGAACAGGTAGACGCACACTTCAACTTTCCTCCAGAAGCACTTCCTAGTAAACAGTTGTCATCCTCCGTGTGCGTCTCCAGCGTGGCATGGGAGGTGGTCGGCTGACCCGCATGCACCTGTACATACAGGTGTGCCCAGCGTGGTTGGAAACTTCGGCTTTTGCTTTTGAAAACTCACAGGTCTTGTCCTGCTGGCCCAAATCATGCCAGTGCAAACGTGCTTGTACTTGTGTTCGCTCTTGCACCCTGAACAGGCATCTGGACCAACTTGGGTACATGCTCAAGACTGCGCCGCCTTCATCAGCCACCTGAGATGGGCACTGAATGATTTGTTTTTCCATTCCCTGGAGGGCTGGGTTTATAGTCTTTACTCCCTGATGAGAAAACAGGAGGCAAACAGGTGGATAGTGTACATGGCCCCGCTGCCCCGCCTCCCCTCCCCCAGGTGTGTGCTCGGTGTTGTAAACAGTCACACTTTCAGGTGAAGTACAAAATAGAATCTACAGGAATGTTCTCTGAGAAGCCCCTGATCAACAGGTTTGTCTCTCCAAAAAACGCCCTTCACCAGTAAGGGCAGGGAAGGTGTCTGGCTCCTTCACCGAAGGTCGTGTGCCCTGTCTTCTGTTGGAGGGTGGAGAAAAGCCTTCTTTGTTTGCAACTGTGTCCTGGTAATAAGCATGATCGGCACAGAGCAGAATAAGAGATACCTTTTTACAGGACATAGACTTATTAACCTTAGTTAGGAAGTAAGAAAGTAAGAAAGTTCACAAAACATACCCAGATTGCCATTTTCTAGGCTACCTAGAGCAACTTGAAAATTATTCTGCTGATCTGTGCTTGTCGTGATTTCTCTTAAAGTGAGCTGTATCTTATCAGGGTCACTAAATGTGAATTTATTTTGGATATTTTAGCTGTACTTGTTTCTCGTGTTTATTCCAAATTTCTTTATCCTGTTCTGAAGTTACATGAGCGCTCAAATAAGGAGGATATAGTGCATTGTGCTAGATCAAGTCCAATAACCTTAGGACTGTGTTTCCCTCATTTTACTGATGAGGGACATGTTTTTAAGATTCTCTTAATTTTAAATTGTATTTATTTACTTAAAAAACAGTTAATAGCCTCAGAGTTCAAACATTTAAAAGTAAAAAAAAAAAAAAAGATACACATTTCAGAGATCTACCTCCCATGCCTGTCTCTGGCCACCCAGTTTTCTCTCAGAGGCAACCAATTTTACCAGTTTCCTCTGTATCGTTCCAAACCATGCATATTTTTTAAAATAGGGAATATTCTGTACAAACTGTGGGATACTATTTGAGCTATTCCTCTTTTTGTATGTTTTGGCAATCACTTATTTTTCAACTGCATAGAATCCTATCATAAAGATGTCACAAATTATTTAACCTTCTTCCTACTGATGGATTAAGATAGTTTCCAAACTTCTGCTATTTCAGTGTTCTAGCTGATGGCCTTGGACATGCATTATTTTGCATATATGAAAGCATGTCTATAGGATAGGTTCCCAGAAGTGGAATTATTGGCTCCAAAAGAATGTGTATTTTTTTTTTTTTAAGATTTATTTATTTGAGGGCACCTGGGTGGCTCAGTGGGTTAAAGCCTCTGCCTTCGGCTCAGGTCATGATCCCAGGGTCCTGGGATCGAGCCCCACATCGGGCTCTCTGCTCAGCGGGGAGTCTGCTTCCTCCTCTCTCTCTGCCTGCCTCTCTGCCTACTTGTGATCTCTGTCAAATAAATAAATAAATAAAATCTAAAAAAAAAAGGTGTATTTATTTGAGAGAGAGATGGAGCTCATGTGAGCAGGGGGAGGGGCAGAGGAAGAGGGAGAGAAAGAATCCCCAAGCAGTCTCCCCACTGAGCAGGGAGCCTTCATCCCGAGCTCAATCCCAAGACCCTGAGATCATAACCTGAGCTGAAATCAAGAGTTGGATGCTTAACTGACTGAGCCACCCATGTATCCCTGTACACATGTAATTTTGATGAATATCATTATAGAATTTCTGTGGATTTCTATAAGTTTATACTCCAGCCAGAGCCCGTAATGTGTGTGACTGCCTGTTTCTCTATACCCTTGCCAACAGTGTTTTACCAAACTTTCTTATCTTGCATGTCAGGTAGGTGAAAAAAGGCATCCCAATTTTGGTTTTAATTTGCATTTCTCTAGGTTTGGGCATTTTTTCTTATGTTCAAGAACCATTATAATTATCTTGTCTTTGCATTATCTGTTTATAAATAACTTTGTCCATATTTTTAGTTGTGCCAATGGGCTTTTTTCCTGTTGATTTGTAGGAACTCTATATTAACAATATTAGCCTAATTTCTATAATGTAAATTATAAATCATTTCTCTATGATGCATATTAAATAGCATCAATTAAAAAGAATTATTTTTGCATAAAGTAATTGAAAGGCATATTTGGTATTATTTCGGACTGATGTCTTCCATTTTATAAAACTGTTTTCTTTTTATTTTAAGTAAGCTCTGTTCCCAGTGTAGGGCTTGAACTCATGACCCTGAGATCAAGAGTCACACGCTTTACTGACTGAGCCAGGAGGGCACCCCATCCGTTTTTTTTTTTTTTTTTTTAGTCTGATAGAGAGGCAAACAATGGTCAGGTATTCTGTCCAGTTATAGCTTTCTGCTTGTCTGTTTTATTTCTTCTCCTCTTTGCAGTATCTATATTCCATGCATGTATTTCCTTTGACAGAAAGATGAGCCCCAGTTTTAAAATTCTGAAATACTTATTAGTTATAATTTCTGATCTATTTATTAATTTTATTAAAATGTTGGTGTTCTATCTTCTCTTGCTTTTGGGGTTAAAATGATTTTCAAGGTCATCATTTTCTTTAAATAGTGTGCTTCTTATCAAGTGATCTTAAATTATGTGACACTCTAGCAGTCCATGTCCTAGGGACTCTAAAACTCTGTACTTTTTATGAGAAAAAAAGATCACTGTCAGAAATATGAGAAACCCAAATCTTGTCTTAGGCAAAAATGATTTTTTTTCTTTAATTGGCATTATTGCATTTTTGTGGAAATTAATTTTCTAAACCTGTTTTGAATGATTTAGTACCTGATCCTTGCAGTAGCTTTCAAGTTTTGAGTTGGGGTTCAAAAGCTCTAACATTTTCCAGCTGTCCTTTATCTGCAAGATTTTAGGGCCACGCACTAGAAGCCCCAAATCTGAGACACGGCCATAACAAATGGGATAACACCTGCATGAAGCAGGTGTGGTGGAAGAAACAGAGAAAGCATCATTCAATGATGGAGTTTTGGGGGAGTGACAACATAGTGGCTGGAAGAGATTGTGGGGGTCTTCCTGAGATAAACGTGACTGAACAAGACCTTGGGGGGGGCAGGAATGATTTGGGTAGATTTCATATAAGGTCAACAGCATTCTAGCCCTAAGACATTGTTCTTATATTTTGACTGATATACTGAACAGGTGCAATTAGGTGATGGTTGGTAGAGAAAAGTGGGGAAGTGAGACTGGCTAGGTATTTTGGACACATCTTTGGGGGCAGTATGGTTATCTTGAATGTCAGACCATGTGTTTGGATTTGTTCTTTTAATAGGCAATGGGAACAAAAAAAAGTCAGTGTCCATGAATCTTTTAACGGATAAGTAAATTATAATACATGCATTCCTACCTTAAAATACTATATCACAGTAAGGGCACCTGGGTGGCTCAGTCGGTCGAGTGTCTGCCTTTGGCTCAGGTCACAATCTCAGGGTCCTGGGATTGAGCCGCTCATGTGGCTGTCTGCTAAGTGGGGAGCCTGCTTCTCTCTGTCTCTCTTCCTCTGCCCATCCCCTGGCTCTTGCTGTCTCTCCCTCTATCTCTCTCAAATAAAATCTTTTAAAAAATACGATATCACAGTGAAAATAAACAGATATAGGCAACAACGAATTTTACAAATGTAGATGAGTTTTATAAACATAACTTTGGGCAAAAGAAGCACACAGTATGTGTAGAATTATCCAGTTTTTTAAAAAGTTTTCGCATGCATTAAACTAAAGAGCTATACACATAGGAGATTAGAAACAGTCTTTTCTTTCTCTCTCCTTTTTTCTTTTTTTTTTTTTTTAAGAGAGGACAAAATAGGCAGGGGGAGGGGTAGAGGGAGAAGGAGAGAGAGAATCCTAAGCAAGCTGCATGTTCAGTATATAGCCCCACATGCACCTCAGTCCCAAGACCCTGAGATCATGACCTGAGCTGAAATCAAGAGTTGGACTCTTAACCAACTGAGCCACCTAAGTGCCCTTAGAAAGACCTTCTTATCCCTAAAGTTGAGGACGTATTTATCTCTGGGAGGAGTGAGAAGGTATGACCACAGAGAGGCACATAGAAAGTTCTGGGGTATAGGCAGTGTTCTATTTTTTGGCTCTGGTGGTAGTTACATGACATTCAAGTTCTGATTATTTTACAACTCTGTGTGTGTTCTTATCTATGATATATTTTATGAAAAATGCTGGAATACTAAATAATACTTCAAAAAATGGACTCACAGGTCCAAGGAGTTTGATAAAACACAGACCACAGATAGTGCCTGTCTCAAGAAGCAGGATTTCTACAACCTGAAATAGATCGAGCAATGACCCAACAGTCTTAGGACTGTGTCTTTCTCCTCTTACCAACAAAGAACATGTTTTTAAAATTCTTTTTCTTATTTTTAAATTTTGCTTATTTTAAGAAATTGCTAATACCGCCTCACAGTTCAAAAGTTTAAAAGTACAAAAGGGTAAACAGCTTGAAGAACTCTTTCCCACGCCTGTCCCTGGCTACCCCGTTTCCTCTCAGAGGCAATCAGGGACACCACTTTTAAGCACAACATAAAATAGGATGGACCCAATGAAGCAGAAAACACTATTTTTGTTTTTAAGGGATTAACTTGGCGTATACTGTCAACAAAATGCACACACTTCACGTGTACTGCCAGATGTACAGGCTTGTGTAACCATACAACAGTCAAGATCTAGAACATTCCCATCACTCCTAAAGATTTCTTCAAGTCCCTTCCCTGTCAGTCCCCACCCCTGGGGATTGTCTGCCCTACATCTCTATAGATTTGTCTTCCCTAAAGTTTCACGTAAATTATAGCATATACTGTCTTTGGTGTCTGGCTTTGTTTTCTCAGCATGAAGTTGTTTTTTTTTTTTTTTTTTTAAGATTTTTAAAATTTATTTGACAGATCACAAGTATGCAGAGAGGCAGAGAGAGACGGGGAATCAGGCTCCCCACTGAGCAGAGAGTCTGATGCGGGGCTCGATCCCAGGAGCCTGAGATCATGACCTGAGCCGAAGGTGGTGGCTTAACCACTGAGCCACCCAGGCGCCCCCAGCATGAAGTTTTGAGATTCTTCCCTGTCATGTATATCCATTATTTGTTCTTTTTAAAAAATTAACATCTAATGTATTTATTTGTTTCGGGGGTACAGGTCTGTGAATCATCAGTCTTACACAATTCACAGCACTCACCATGGCACATACCCTCCCCAGTGTCCATCACCCAGCCCTCCCATCCCTCCCACCCCTCACTCCCCCAGCAACCCTCTGTTTGTTTCCTGAGATTGAGCGTCTCTTATGGTTTGTCTCCTCTCAGGTTTCATCTTGTTTCATTTTTCCCTCCCTTCCCCTACCATCCTCTGCCTTGTTTCTCAAATTCCTCGTATCCGTGAGATTGTATCTGCTCCTTTTCATTGTTGCCTAGTATGCCTTTTAAGGGATATGCCGCAATTGATCCGTTTGCTAGGTGACGTTCATTTGGCTTCTTTTCAGGGTTGGCTGTCACGAATAAACTACTAAAAACTTGAGGCACAGATCTCTGTGTGAAGTGTCTGTCTGTGGTGAGAGTAGAGGCAGGCTCTGAGCTGTGTTTCGTCTGGCCACGTGGCCGTTGCCTCCGATAAGGCGAGCGACGGAGCCAAATGCCGATCGTCGTGGTCCCCGCGCTGGTCGGAGTACTGAGAGTGAATGCCTTAGGGGGCATCCACCCTCTTGGGTCCGACCGCCCCTGCGGCCTGGAAAGCCACCCCTGTGTGATCCAGTTTTGCACCCACAGTTGGAGATCGCGGCCTACAGAACAGTCTTTGCATGGGCTGTTTCCTTCAGGCCATGCGGCGTTGCTTGACCACATTACCCGCCATTTACGTAAATAGGAAAACCGCAAGAAAGTGGTTTGCTTGGGGTGTCGACGCAAGAGTATACCTGGCAAGAGACCCGTGGGATCTGCCTTCCGTGTATTCTCAGGCTGGGCATCTGTGCGGTCTGCCCTGCCCAGGACCTACTGCGAGTCCTTGCAGCACTCGGTTTGGAAGGTTGCAAAGTCCAATGCCCATTTGGTTTCAAGAGCCCCCGGTATACGGTCACTGAGGGGTTCTTCCAGCTTGCATTGGAGTAGTGGCCCTCAAGGAGTGGTCTCTGACCAGTATGATCCAGGGTACCCCCTGGGCACTTGTTAGAGACAAACATTGGAGTAGTGGCCCTCAAAGAGTGGTCTCTGACCAGTATGGTCAAGCATACCCCCTGGGCACTTGTTAGAGACAAAGATCATGGGCTCCACTCCACGCCTACTGAACCAGGAACCCTGGAGGTGGGACCAAAGCATCTGAATTTTCTCCAGCTTCCTGGGTGACTCAACCCACAAGTTTGAGAACCACTGTGTTTGATCCCACTTTCTGGGATCACAAGCCCTCTTCTCCATAAGGCAGCATTTCCATTGGTGACAACTAAATAGTAAATATTTTCTTTACAGTGGGTTAAGCCTACCTCTTGATTATTTCTGCAGGTGCCCAAGATCCACACCCCCCTTCCTGAACAATCCTTTATTTCGAGATGCATTCTCTTCTTCTCCTGCTGAGTCCTTTTCTCCCAGCTGAGAACTCCTGGGCTTCTTCCCTGTTTTCCACACTCTTCCGGACATGCTTTAGTTAATCTGTATTCCTCCTGAATGCAGCATTCCTGAGATGATCTGACCCGTGTTTTCTTTCCCCCCTCCCCCTCCTCCTGGACAGCATTCACATAACCTGAGATTTGATAATCACTCTCTTTGATAGCCGCTTTTATTGACAGTTGTTAGACTCTTATTTTATAGATATTTAAAGCTCTCTATATGTGTATGTGTGTGTGTGTGTGTGTGTGTGTATATATATATAGGCCTGGGCCCATATATATATATATGTGTGTGTGTGTAAAATTATAATTTGTCGAACTATACTAAAATTATCAAGGACATTCATAGCACTGTATATAAATCTTACAGCAACTCAGTAAGGCAGGTATTCCCTTTTTACGCAAGAGGAAGCTGAGGCTTGTAGGAGTTTAATTGAATTATCAAAGAGTGACTTTGACATGTACCCTTCACCAGAATATTTGCAGTGATGGAAATACTCTACATTTGTACTGCATGGTAACCTCTGTGACTATTAAGCACATGAAATGTGGTTAGTCTGACTCAGAGACTATATTTTAAATTTTATTTATGGTTAAATTTAAATAACCACATGTAGCTAGCAGCTGCCATATTGAGAAGCACAGTCCTAGACCATAGTCACAGGGCTGGGTCATGAAGCCATGCCCTCTCCCCACAAATTTAGTGTTGTTTTGGTTTTTTCATTTTACTGTGTCATCTAAAGAGAAGATAGATTACAGGAGCCAATGATTAGGGCTTATATTTTGCAGCATTACAGTATTATACTTAATGATCTGTTGGAAGAATGCTGCTTCTGTGTTAGGAGGGATTTTTTTTTTTTTTCCTTGATAGCCGGTCTAGTCCATGTTCCTCACATCTCTGCTCCAGCTCGGCAATCAGCTGTGGTTGAACATCTGCTGCAGACCCACGTGGTGCCAGCTTACCGGGTATACCAGAAGTCCCAGTCTGTGTTTGTCTCTGAGGACTCATACTCTGGTTTAGGAGGCATGGCTGGTTCAGTGAATTGATTGAAACACTACACCACAATTCTGAATTGTATGCCACAGCCCACAGAGCCTTACAGTTTTGGAATAGTGGCGATCAGGAGAGCTGGAACGGTTAATGAAAGCTCTGTGTGGATTATTGATCGTACAGACCTAAAAGAGAAGATATAATTGTAAAAGTAAAGATTAACGAAGAGGGACAAAGCCAGAAATAAATGGGGGGTAAGCACCAGCTATTGCCAGCGTGGGGAGACCTGCCTCACACTGAGGGTACGTTCTGGGAAACGTGGAATGTAAGTTATTATTCTTGGATCTGAAACATTGTAAGATATTCCAGAGGTTTGGTGAACTGAGCTGGACCCGAGGATACTCCCTCAGCCTGAATAGGGTGGGGGTAGTTCAGAAAAGTCTTGCCAAACAGAAAGGCTTTAGTTCATTGGAAATAGTCATGAACTTTTTTTGTACTCAGCATTTAGCAGACATTTCTTGAGCGGTGGTCTCATGTGCCTGTTCTTAGACACAATGGCTCTTTCATGAGTTCCCATGGAAGGCTGGTCTCTGAGACCTCAGTATCTTAGCACCAGGAACTTCTAGTTGAGGACCTCAAAGACAAGGCTGTTTTTACTAGAAGAATACTCCTTCTCGAAACCATCAGCTTTTCCTCTCTCGTAACTCCAAAGCTCTTCCTTAGTGATTTTGCACAATTTTATGATTATGCTATTTGGATAATAACTTTACCTCAGCTGCTTTTTTCTACTTTTTTTTTTCTTTTTATCCTGTTGTGCATGACTGTTTTTAAATTGCTGGATGGATTCAAATGAGTACAAATAAATGAGGTGTATCATTATTACTAGCTGCTGGGAGTACAGTGATGACTAAGACACATTCTGACTCCTGGGGAGAGAAAGGGATTAGTAAGCAAATAATTCTAATGCAAGGTTATGCTGTGCACACCAAATTATCACACATGGGCCCAGAAGAAGCAACAAAATTTCCTTAGGTAACAAACAGGGGACTATGGGGACGGGGCAGGAGACAGGAGGATTGGTATGTGAAAAGTCAAAGAGAGCTTATACATGTTGAGTCGTGGTTGTGTACTAGATACTCAGTTAATTCATGGAGGCTTGAACAGTAGCACTCATACATGCTCACTTCTGCAGACAGACGAAGAAACCGAAAGAAAAGGAGGAGGGGAGAGGATGAGACCAGAAAAGAAGGGAGGGGAAGAGCTGGTGTATGTGCTCCGGGGAACACCCAGAAGTGAGGTTGGAAAGAGAAATGCTGGGGCCGGTTTATGAAGGGCTTCTATCGGGCCATGCCAAGGAATTGGGACAACATCAACAAAGCAATTTCTACCTATCCCCCTAATATAAATAGCATCATGTTAGACCCTTTCTTCTGAAACCTCCATTCAAAAAATCAACAAATATTTACAGAGTGTCTACTCTACTGACCCTGTTTAGGCGCTGGAGATAGAACGGTGGACACGGAACGTATATGTAGGCTCTTTTCACGGAGATCGCATTCCAGTGGTAGAAATGGCCAGAGAAAGACGGCAAACAAATACAGAAAAGGCTAGAAGCGGTTGGAGGCTCTGGAGGAAACAAGCAGGGACGGGGACAGGGAGGGACAAGAAGGCACTACTTTGCTGAAGTGGTGGTTGCTGGCGTCTCAGGGAGTGACCTGGAACCGACGCCTGAAGGACGAGCTGGGGAGCGGTCCAGTCCACTCCCTCTGTGGTGGAATGTGCCAGAGGAGACGGCGTGTGCAGAGGCCCTGAGTGCAGTGGGCCTGGGTGTGAACAGCATGGCGAGGAGTGTGCGGCTGCAAACGGGGTGAGCAAGGGGGAGACACCATGGTTTAGCCCGAAAGTCCACACAGCAGCTGGGCCATATTCTGCTTTTTTCCTTTCCTCGGCCCCCCTGGATGAAGGAGGGGAGTGAGAGCCTGGGACCAGAGACCACTTAGGAGCCTCACAGGATCACGGGGTGGTGAACAGAGGCAGTGGGGGTGGGGAAGAGGCCATGGCTTCAGGGGGAAGGAAAAATCTGGAGGAAAAACCGGGAGTATCGAGTGACTTGGGGGGCTGGGAAGAAAGAGGTGGAGGGTCTACAAGGAGGGGCTGCCACTAACCCGCATGAGAGTCCCTGAGGTTCAACAGGTTGAGGCCCCAGGGAAGAAGGGTGACCTTTCCAGTCTTGGGAGGTTGAATTGGACGTGCCTGTGGGCCACGCGGTGAAGTTGTCCGAGCTCCATGGGCTGGTGCTCAGGGGACAGATGGCTGCAGTACGGGGTTGGGTATGTGGGGGTGCAGGTGTGGGCAGGCGGGAAATCCTGGGGGAGCACTGACTGGGTAACAACAGGAGGACCTGGAGGACGGTGTTGAGGAAACTCGTCACCAAGATGAGTGACCCCAAAGAGCCCCGTTCACAGGAACGTTGGAGCACGGTGGGTCCCAGAGGGAGGCGCCGGGAAGAAGCCAGGTCAGCCAACTCTCCAGCGCATCAGCGAGCATCCCCCGTGCAAGGGCTCCTTCCTGGCCTTGGTGGGAGCAGCGTCGCTGGGGCCTGGCCGTCAAGTCGCAGCAGAAGGGACGGCTTCTCACTTCCGTCCTCCTGACCACTTCACGATTTGGCTGGCTCCCGACTTCACCAAGAGAATTTGAGCAGTTTCCAAAATTCATACTCTGTAGCCCATTGAGATAACCTACTTGAATGTGAGAAGGTGCGTTTTAAAGCTGTTCCTATTTGCCTTCCTGTAGAGTCTTACCCTGTCCCCTCCATGCCATTGTCCAGGTGCTGTGAGACCTCCGGGTGGGTCCTCCAGAGGACACTGTGACCTGGGGCGGCTGGAGGCGGTGGGGAGGAAAGGTTGAGGACATAGGGCAGGAGAAGTAACACAGGGATTCTGGGGGAGGACGCAGGAGGCTGCGCTGAGAAGGACTCCTCTTCCTCAGATACGTGAGGACAATGCGGGACAGGTGGGCCTGTCCTGGAAGTGACCAGGAGCCCTGTGTGGCGGTGGAAGGAGGAGGAAGGTCTGTTTAAGGCACTGATGGCCGGTGAGCCTGGCTACAGCCTTCTCAGAGAAGGAGAGTAGGAAATCAGATAACTGGGGGAAAAACTCTCAGATACGTCACTTTCTTGGGTTAGTTATGTTTAGCTATTTCTTCAGCGAATCCATGTTTATCAGGTTCCTGTATTTTCACCTTTGCCCTCATAGAGCCATTTTTTTTCAAGGTGCACTTTAGTCTGTATTAGTTTAACAGTCAGTATTTTGAGGGGCAGTTCCCATTTGCTTAAAGAAGTAAGCTCAGATGTGTCCATGGTATCCATATATCATGACAGACATGCTTTTTAGAAGCATACAATGCTTCACTATTATCAAAGATCCTTCTGGAACATTCTCTAGAGTGCTTTTTGTTCTCTGCAGATTTCCATGCATTTGGGAAGGAAATCTTTCTGTCTGGGAATGAAGGGGACAGTGCCTGAGTGGAGGGCTATGGGCCCATGGGTGTGGCCACTTGCCTGGTCTAGATGGAAGGAATCTTAAAACCAGGGGAAGAGCAGGAGCCACCCACGGGCCAGCCAGCTGACTAAAGCTTCCCGATGAAAGGTTAAGCAGAAACCTCACTCTTGCTGTGGCCTCCGAGGTTCACTGGGTTTCTAGATAAACTGATCTGGCTACTGTGTAACAAGGCAGGTTTCACCAGACAGAGCTGGGTGCCCGATATTGTAGACTTGCATGATTTCACATCACGGTGCCTGCAGAGGTCATCAATTTTAACGACCATTTACCAGACGCTGCTGGGCACTGGGTGTACTTACTATCTTTCTGAATTCTCCTCTGACCCAGCATGGGACCAGAGTCCCCTGTTGCAAGAGGGATACCAATGCTCAGGGCCTTTAAGAGACTTGCCCCAAGGTGAAAGCATGTGGCAAAGCTGCTGTTCCAATCAGGCTTCTGGTATGTTCTTCCCTCAATAAGACTCTTTTGCAAGGGAGGATTACTGTATAAAATGAGACATGCTTATTGCGTCTGTTTTCTAGGACAAAGTTAATTCTCCAATGAAAATATCAGCTGCCTCCCACATAGCTGGGTATGTCTGCTTTAGGGAAAGAAGCGAATTTATTTTTCCCAGTAAAATTTCAGCACCAACCACCGCCCTCACCCTCAGCTCCACTCTGCCACCTTGGTGTTCCCATTTTAGGCATGAATGACCCAGACTGTGTGTGCAGTGGTCCGAGATGTCAAATGGTCCAGCTTGGTCCTCTTTCAGGTGCCCTTTGGGTGGGCCCTCCTGACTCAGGGGTAGCTCTTTCTCCATAGGTCAGTGGTCCAGTGGACTCCTGCCTGTTCTCAGACGGCTGCACCCCTGTGTACTCTGGGATGGGACATCTTGCTTAGTGTTTGGGAAATGACATCTTTAAGGAGCACTCGGCTGCATCCCGGCTGGGGTTGGGCTGACACTGGCGGTAGAGCCTTTATTGAAGGGACACAAGAGGAGGTCAGGAGATCCTAGATCACCCTGCTTCTCCTGTGGCCCATGTGCAAAGCCATCATGCTCTGCAGCTGTTCGGGGCCCCAGGGCCACGCCTTCTGCGGCTCGAGGCTGGCACTTGGAGTCCCCCCGCCCCGGGGCTTCCTGTTAATTTCAGTTGTCCATCTGCCTCTTTCTTCCACCATGCCTTGCGCCATTTGAAGGTATTTTATTTCTCTCTGTGTGTCTTCTGATTCTTAGAAACTTAGGAGAACTTTATTGACTATGGCCTGGGTCAAAGAAAAAACCCTACAGTTACAGAATAGGTAGTAAATGATAATGAGAATCCTGCATGTGAAATGCAATCACTGTCTTTCTTTGTGTACACACAAACAGGCTTGCTCTCTCTGTCAGGCCAATTAATCCCACCAGACTTTTAATAAAAACAGTGTCTCTCGCCCTGCCTCTCCCCAGGTCCCAGTCTTGGTTCTCAAAGCAACTGTTGTTATTTTTCTGCTTTTTAGGTCCGTTTTTAGGTTTTTCTAAATGATATCCTTACAATGCCATTTCTTTTTTTTTCTTTTTTGACAATTATAAACAACTTTTTGAAAATTTTTTGAGGTATAATTGGCATATAATGTCAAACAATTAGTTTCAGATAATCAACATGAAGATTTTATATTGGCATATATCTCAAAATAATCACCACAGTATGTCTAATGACCGTCTGCCACCAGACTTAGTTACAAGTTGTTTTTTTTTTTTATGCCATTTCTTGACTTAGCTATCTGAAATACTATTTTTTCCCTCCCACCCCGACCCACATATACACCCTTCCCTCCTCCATCCACTCTACTGATGTCATCATTTGGGGTTCAGTCACTGACTGTGTAAGCATTGTTTATACAGGAGGTAAGGAGAATGCCCCAGTTGCAGTTCCTTCCTGGTCTAACTTTATTTTGCTGTCACTCTTAGCATGTTTTTTCTATTTGATCTTTTTAACTCGCCAACATTTCTAGAAAACTCCCTTCAATAAAGGGCAGACATGTTAGGCTGACCCTTCAGTCTCTCTCCTTTTTACCTCTCCCTTGGAGCCATCCCTGCTGGAGCACCGCCCTGCTGTTCCAGCCTCCTCTCCTTGTCTCCTGGGTCTCCTGTCCCCATACGACATCCACACTGTCACCCACTCCTCCCTGCCTGCGGTAGAACCTCTGTTACTGGATCCCTGCTGAAAACGGGGTCAGGAGAAATTTAGCAACCTGAATGCGGGAGCTCCCATTTCTTCTTGAGAATTTTCATGGTAACTTAAGATTTTCTTTTCTTTTTTCTTAAAGATTTTATTTATTTATTTGACAGAGAGTGGGAGAAAGAGTGTAAGAGCGCAAGCAGGGGGAGAGGGAGAGGGAGAAGCAGGCTCCCCACTGAGCAGGGAGCCCCATACAGGGCTCGATCCCAGGACCCTGGGATCATGACCTGAGCCGAAGGCAGATGCTTAACCAACTGAGCCACCCAGGCGCCCCAATGGTAGCTTAAGATTTTCTGATGTTAATTTGAGTTCTTCATTTGTTTTCATTCTGCTAGTAGAGTCTTTCCCGGTGAACTCTTCATCACGGAGAGAGCACATTCCCTAGCTTTGAGAGTGTACAAAGGAAGCCCGTGTTTTGAGAACTTGCGTGCAGAAGCCATCTTGCCGCACCCTTCCAGCTAATTGCCAGTTTGGCTCGGGTTAGAGCTCTGGGTTGAGAATAATTTCCCCTTAAAGTTTGAAGCATGGTCCACCCTGTCAGCTTGCTTGTGTCCAGTGTTGCTTTTGAGCAGATGAATGACTTTCCAAAGCCTCATCTCTTCTAGATGATCTAGAGCTGGTCTGGCTATGGATTTGTGATTTCTGGTGTTTAGGTAAGCAGGGGCCGGATCACGCTGCTGTTATTATTGCTCATGCTTTAGGTCTTCAGCACAAGCTTAAAGCAGGTTTTTTTTTTTTTTTTCCTTTTGGCTTTCATGCCTTAAGGACCCAGTATTTGCTTGCAGCATAAAAGCTGTGTGTGACTTTCGTAGTCTGTTCTCTAGGTGGGTGGAGTTGAACACAGGGCTTCTGTGTGCATCCCAGGGGTGTTCACTCAGGAAACAGCATGAGTGGGGCTCCCCAGAGTTGCTGAGGGAGGCTTTCCTGGCTGGATGCCGTAGGCTTTGCGGAGTTGAACTGGGGTGCTGGGTGTCAGGCCTGCCACGTGGCCTGGCTTTGCATGAGCACAGAGGATCCTAGAAGGGGCTGCGCTGAAAGCGATCAAAAGGCAGAGCGAATTTGTGCCTCGACCTTGTCAGCACAATGCTCAAAGCAAATACTTTAACTTGTCACAGACAGGATCGCTGAGTCGAGAGAGCGTGGGTGCTATCTGTGTTTTCGATTTGGGTTGGAGCTTAATGCTACGCAGGTGCCGATTTCTGCTTGCCGGCTTCCCAGAGGCCACCCTGGCACGTTTTGCTTGTGTTTCGCTGGGCTGTGCAGCACCGAAAGCGGCGTGCATTCAGAGCAACAGATTTCAGCCGAGAATGAGTGGACCAAATCTGTCGGAATCATCCAGGACCCCGAGTTCCCCGGTTCTTTGGAAGTACTAACCCGTGCTCGGTATTTAAAAGAAGCTGCTTCTGTCTGTGACCATGCTGAGCTAGCTCTGACCTAGGAAACCACGTCATTTATTTTGTTAGCTGCTAGATAGAGCCTTTCCAAAGAGGGCACCTGTGTGATGAAAGGTAGAGGATCTCTGCTCTAATCTCTGCTCTTCTTCACCTGGTCGTCCAGGAGCAGAAACTGAGTCCCAAGGCTCCCCAGTGAGCTGGTGGCAGCACGACCCGTATCAGAGTTAGATCTAGAGCTGGTCTGGCTATGGATTTATGATTTCTGGTGTTTAGGTAAGCAGGGACCGGATCACGCTGCCGTTATTATTGCTCATGCTTGACCCCTTTGTCTCAAAACCGCATGCCCCTGACTGCTGAAAGGTGGGCATCATGAAACGAGGAAGCCAAAATAAAATGCTCCCAACTGCCGGAATCAACAACGATAATTTGCAGGTGGAGATTTTAGTCTGTTCATCCAACCACGTCTTTGCGGGCTTGAGAATGTGGAGCCAGTGAATTGACCGACCTCCCCACGATCTGCCAGGACCCTCCAAAGCTACCAGCAGTGCTCCTCGGGCATTGGCTTCAGACTTCACACTCCCTTCCTCCCCACCATCAAGTGAACCAGAGTTAGTGAAAAGTCACTCTTGGCCAAAGGAGACTTTCTCTCGCTTTCTGTATAATGGCTCGCGTTTGACTACCTCTCCTTGAAACAAGATGCCCAACGTCCAACTCATGCAGTACAGCCTTCTTCCAAATGATGAGGACAAGTCCATCCTGGAAAACCTTTTGTAGGAATTCTTGTCACTTAAAAACTCATTTGCCATTCAAAGGAGAAACATTTTCATGTGCCTGAATTACAAATGGATACTTGTTTTTACTAGAACAATAACAAGACCTGTCAAAATAGACAAGAGTCGCTTTCATAGTTACCAACATCATAGTTATCAAACACAACTTAAGGGCTTTTGTTGTTGCTAATAAAATCTCTAAAAGAACTGCTGACCTTTTCTTAAACTCTTCTGTTCGTTCACAGAAAGCAGGCATGCACTCAATGTCTTAAAAAACTGAAGGTTTCTTGGGAAATAAAAGCAAAATGTAAAAGTAAAAACCAATGTTGTCCTTTAGAACAGCATGAGGGGAGGGGTGCCTGGGTGGCTCAGTGGGTTAAGCGGCTGCCTTCGGCTCAGGTCATGATCCTAGGGTCCTGGGATCAAGTCCCTCATGGGGCTCCCTGCTAAGTGGGGAGCCTGCTTCTTCCTCTGCCCCCGCACCCCGGCTCATGCGTGGGCTCTCTCTCTGACAAATAAATAAATAATATCTTTTTAAAAAATCTCATTAAAGAAAAAAAGAGCAGCATGATATAGGGAGTGTGGGATTCCACTATGAGTCAGAAAATGATCATTCATCTGGGGCTCTGTTGCTCATACGTGCATAAAATCCAAATCTATCTTTGTGTGTGGAAGGAGGGACGTTATAAGAAACTGTTTCTGCGGTTGAGTTCCTGTACCTTGAATGGGTATATCCTGGGGTTCTGACTATGGGATGGAAACCCTATTTCATCTACAAATTCATCTTTTTAGGAATGCATATTTTCTTGGACTGCCTTTTGAATTTAACTTCCAGATGCCCTCACAGTAAATTCAAAACAACTTCACTGATGTCTGTAACATCAAAAAGTTTTAGTGGGAGACTTTCAACAGTTTATTACTGTAGTTTATGAGAAAATGGTGTGGTAAATTTTCAACTTTCTTAAAAATGATATCTTAATTAGGTATTAAGATATCATTTTTAAGAAAGTTGAAAATTAGTTAAAGATCCTTAACAACAAAGTTCTGTCTTCAGAACTTCAAAATGGTGTTGTAAATTTTCAACTTTCTTAAAAATGATATCTTAATTAGCTTAGTATTTAGTATTTAGTACAATTAGTATCAAAATGGATATTGATCATTTCCATTAAAATTTTTCACTTTAAATAATATCACTAAATATAGCTGAAAAGCTGACATGGTTGTGTGTGTATATATATATGTGTGTGTATATATATGCATTTAGATTTTTATTTATTTGACAGCGATCACAAGTAGGCAGGGAGGGAAGCAGAGAGAGAGAGAGGAGGAAGCAAGCTCCCTGCTGATCAGAGAGCCGGATGCGGGACTCGATCCCAGAACCCTGAGATCATGACCTGAGCTGAAGGCAGAGGCTTAACCCACTGCGCCACCCAGGTGCCCCGGTTGTATATTTTTTTAAGATTTATTTATTTTAGGGAGAGAGTAAGCACAAGTGGGGAGAGGGGTAGAGGGAGAAAATCTCAAGCCTATTCTGTGCCAAACACAGAACCCGTTGTGGGGCTTGATCCCAGGACCCTAAGATCATGACCTGAGCTAAAATGAAGAGTCGGATGTTTAACTGACTGAGCCACCCAGATGCCCCCACATTTATATATTAATGTCATGTATGATTAAGACACTGGATTCTGTATATGTGCCGGCTCTCAGCTCTGTTGCTGCTCATGAATCTCTGCTGTGTCGGGGGTTTACCTGGTGCAGGCAGATGCATGTCTTATGAGCCCGTGGTTGACACATACCTATGGCATTCAAGAGCATGGATGTTAGCGAAAGAACCGTTCTTGGGCTGTAGTCCCTGGGATGTCAGTGCTGGTCTCTGGCTTCTAGTTGGAACTCCCAGCTGCCTGGTAAGAAGCCCGGACCTATATTGGGCATTGATATGGCTTTCATTGTAAGTATGTCTGCCTGGGCTTGAGGGAGGCACATCTGCCACCACCCCCACTGTTCTGGAGGGGAAGATGTTGGCCGGGACACCGTTCTCTCTGTCTTCTTTGACCTGACCAACCGCACCGTTGCAACAGGCCTTGGCACAGTGGCGTGTTAGGACTGCCGTCCTGACTTCCAATAGGCTGTGAGAAGTCTGGTTGGTCTTCCCTTAAAGGAAGAACAGTTGATCTAAGCAGAGATCCAGGGGCCATCCATATTATTGGTTGCTCCCCCAAAAAGTCTTCAAAAACTGTCCAGAAATTTTGATGCTTCCCATACCAATTTTTTTTTTTAGTTGTTATTTTCAGGAGAGTGTGCTCTTGGGAATTTATGATTAATGATTACATTAATTACATGCCTGATTACTTAATTATGATAATTGGCTTATTTATTAAGCAAACATTGAATGAGCAACAATGCAAGAAAAATGCTGAGTACCTGCTGTCAGCCAGGTAATGATCTCGTGCTGGAGCGTCACCAGTGAGCGGGAGAGGTGGGTCCTTCTCTTATGTGACCTACGGGTTGGTGTCAGGAAGGGCAGATGGTAAACAAATGAACAAGCAAGTAAACACACGAGTAGAAATCAAGAAGAGTACTACAAACGGAAAAGGCTACCCTGGAAGAGCCAGGAGTGGACTAACTTGACTGCAGGCTGCCAATGACTTTTCAGCATCATTTTGACTGAATGTGACCACAGTCCACAGGATGATGCCTTGATTCATTCTTGTGCCTTTGCCAGCCTTCTGAAAACAAACACCTTTTGCTAAAGAACTTATGTCCTCCTGGATCATGATAGCCAGGTCCTCTGGGGCATGGCTGATTGGAAGTTCTGAGGTCGCTGACCACACGGTTGGGGGTTGTTTCATGAAGATGGTTATTGACTCACAGAGGGCATCTCTGTCCTTGCAGACAGTTTCCCCTCCCATTCAGGGCTCCTCCGACTGAAATGCAAGCTCATGGTTGACTCATAGACGGGCTGTGCTCCGGGTCACGGGTTTGCCGACTCTGTTTGTGGTTGGACGACGGTGTTTCCTGTTACTGCTCATGTTTAACATCAAGTGTTACAAACACAGACACTGAGTTGCTCACTGGGGGGGAGCTTAATGAGAGACTGTCATCTTATCACATATTGTTTTATTCTTTTCCCCTGCATTGTTTTTCACAGGGACCGGCTCTCTTGTTTGGAGAGTTACTATGGCCCTGGGAATCTCAGGTAGAATTATCAGGAGAGACGTGTGCTTTCCATTAGAGCTTGGTGAGGGCTGTGCTGAGGGTGTGTCTCCCTTGTTTAATTAGAGAAAGTTGTTAGGGTTGTTTCTACCACTGTGTACTGCCCACGTGTGCACACCGAGGGGCCAGGGAATGGGCAAGTCTGCAAAGGGAGCACCTTCTAGGTCACCCGTGTGAGTTTTTAAATGGAGTGTGTTAGGAGAGATGGCCCCTTTAACCCCACCCATCCCTGTTCTTCTTGTTCTTCCTATTTTATAGCTCCCTTTTGGTAAAGAGTGAAAAGCCTTAAAAACAAAGAGACATACCCAGAAGCTCACTTTTAACCAGTTGGGATGGTTCAGTTTGTTATTGCTGTTCGGTTCATTATGGTGGCATTTGGGCTGTCAAAGTGGGCTTGGCATGGGCGTCTGTGATGCCCACTTACTCTACTCACCTGCTGTGTGGTACTGATTGATTCTTTCCACATTAAGAAGCTATGGAAAGGTTCGCTGTGTTGTCTTCTCTTCCGGGGGTAAAAAGGGGCTGCCCTAATGATGACGTATTAAGTTCTTACAATAGGCTAGTAGGGTCTGATCAAGATTCATTTGCCTCAAAAGGGATTGGTTGGAACTAGGGAGGCAGAGCCTCGGCAGGGCTTCCTGTGAGGACTGGGAGGAAAGGGTACAAGGGATGGGCTGGAGAACGAGGCTAACTGACAGAACCAAGGCAGGTGGGGGCCACATGGAGGCGTGGGGTTCAAGTCCCACTCTTTGCGCCCTTGAGTTTTTGGAGTAAAGGAGATGGAGAAATAAAAGGACCGATTGCACCTGTGGCAATGTCATCAGTCTTAGAACTGCAGAGTGCCTCGATTCCTTCTGGGACTGTGGACAGGCTCAGGTACATTGGGGTGGGTTCTTGAATGGAATGTTGACCAAAACTGAATGGACATTTGGTTTTTGTAAAAAAGGTTATGTATGTATGTGTGTATGTAATCTCTATACCCAACATGGGGTTCAAGCTCATGACCCCAAGATCAAGAGTCCTATGTTCTTCCATCTGAGCCAGCCAGACACCCCTGAATGGGAATTTAAAAAGCAGGAGCTGAAATGATGATTGTTCTTTCATCTCTACTCTCTGGAACCTTCTGGTGCTTCAGATCAGTTGATTAAAGTGAGATGTCAAGGGACTTTACAAATAGCATGTAAATAGAATTTGTGAACAGGAGTCAGTAAGACCCAATTCCTTCACTTAAAAGCTGCATGGTTTTACACACATTACTCCAGCCTCCTCTACTTACGAATATATAGCCGTGTGTCTTACTTCATCGGGTTGTTGAGGAACATAAAACGATATGCAGAGGTGAAAATATCCAGCACGTGATAGGTTCCTGTTATGTATCAGTTCATTTCTTAGGTGCACCCAGAAAGGTTCACTGAATTCGTTAGTGTGTGTCCCACTCACTTAAGAGCTATTCTTAGAAGTGTCTTAGGCACCTACCTGCCCTATACCTGTACCCAGTATATGCATTTATTTATCTAAGGAGGCAGCCCCAGACTTCAGTGTGAGATTTGGATCAGTATGTGGACAGCCTCTATGTTTAGAGTTTGTGGATTCGGAGAGTGTTTGAATGGGAAACACCTCAAGAGATCTTCCCTTCCTCCCTCTTAGCCCTCCGGTGCTACATTGTAGTGCATAACTTTGGTCGGATCTCTCTTTTCTTCTTCTAGCTCCTTCCCGTGGCTGAATCTGGTAGTTAGTATGTAGCTTGCTGGTAACGCAGCTGCAGTGGGCGGCACAGACGACTCACCCACCCTGCTTCTACTCAGAGGCACCAACCCCCTGGGGTAGGTGCAATGCAAGATGCATTGGCGGATATTATACACTAGGTGGAGCTAAAGAGCCCATTGTACATCCCCTCCTTCCCCTACTCCCCGCCCCCCACCCCCACCCCAGGGATGCTCCTTGTTTGATTTGCTCATGGCTTTTTTCATAATCCCAAAGCCAGAGGAGAGCAGGCCTGATTTCACTTTGTCCTGACCTCACATGAATTTGGTTCCTCTCCAGCAGTGCCTTTGGCTTCTCCCATTCCCTGGGCTCAAGAACACAAACTCCCTACTGCTCCACGCCACTGCCCTCCTGTTTCATCACCAGGCCTTGCTGACCAGGGCACATTCCTTGAATTCATGGGATTATCACCGCCCTTTTCTACTAGAGGCAACCTAGCTCCCTCCTCCACTGCCTGTGCTCCTCTGATGGCGGTGAACCAACGTTTCCCTGCCTATGGGTGCCTTCCAGAATGTCTCATCTCCCTGTAGAAAGTCTCTCATGGTTTTTTTTTTTTTTTTTTCCCTTCATTTTTCTCTCTGGCTTCTAATTCACTTTTTTTGGCCATCACAACTAAAGAAATACTTCTCTAGGAGAAAAGGCTTCTGAGTTTTATTTAGTCTTTGATTTGTCATTGATAGAGTCATTGCTTCACTTCATGATTACTCTCTTCTCAAATTATTTAAAACTAGGTATTTTATTGACTTTGAAGAAACGTATCTCCCTCTCCTCAGCAAACACTCATGTTTAAACTGATCTGAAGTTGAGATGTATTTTCATCTGACCATTCTGAGAACCATGATTATTTCCCAGCTTTTTCTTTTTCTCTTAATGATGCACACTTTAAGGTTCTAAAGCATCTTCAGACACTGTTTTTCCATGATCTGTATCAAAGGCCAGGAAAAATGAAAGCCAAGTTTCGTTGAGACTCAGAATTTTTGTAATATTAGGGAAGACGGTTACCAGCATGCCTCACTCTGGAGAAGATGACAGAGTTATCTTCCAGCAAGATGGAATGATCTGGACTTTGAATAATGTTGGATAAATCATACCTCATGAGGCCCTTCTTGGACAATTTGAGCTACAATAATATTGCATAAAGCCAACATACATAAAGGACACTCTCTAGGCGAAGTCTATGGTTATATATATTTCAGGAAAGGAAGACAGAACCAACCTTTTGGATCTCTAGCTCGAAAGAGTTTTGAAGCAAATATTACTACAGATTAATTCCCACCTTGTAACCTTGGAGAGTTCCAGGGCTTTTGTCCCTAGATTTCCTTTCCTTGAAGACAAAAAATTTGTATTTTTGCTGTCGACATCATTCGTTTCTTAAGACAAAGTGGGTTATGCTTTCCCCGGAATCGAGGGTTAGAGTTTCACATGAGGGACACACTGAATATTATCCTTTTTGTTCATAACCAGAGAAGTGTTTTTTAGAGGCTTATTTTAGAGAAGAGAGGGCAAAGGGCAAGGGAGAGAGAATTCCAGTGAGCTCCCCAGTGAGGGGCTCAGTCTCATGACCCCAGATCAGACCTGAGCTGAAAGCGTGAGTTGGACACTTAACCAGTCTCACCACCCAGGTGGCCCCAGAACCAGGGAAGATTTTTGTTTGTTTTGGGAGTTTTCCTTTTATTTGCTTTATGATCAATTTAGCTCGTTGAGCCTTTTAATTTGGCCTTGAACACTCATCATGAAGAAATGGAAAATTCAGTTAACTTTTCCTTGTCAAATGGATACACAACTAGTAAAACAAAAAAAATTTTTTTTAAGAGATTTGTAGTTAGCCACAAGTAGTGCCCACAGAAGGTAGGTCTGATACCTTTGCCTCCTTTCCCATCCCGCTGTCCACAGAGCCCGGTGCCTGTCCTGCCCTCCACCAGCATGACCGCCGTGCTGGGATTTCCTCCACTGCTGAGGCTGAGTGGGGTCCTGCGTGCGTGGGGGTTGCTTGCAGGCCATGAAGGGACGAGGGAAAGCGGTGTTCCGGAATAATCCATGCACAGAAAGCTAAAATGATGGGCTCCCTGAGAGTCTTGGAGAACACGACTGTCACCTGGCAAAGAGCAGTGAGTGTGCACTAACTGGACGGTAGTCCGAGCCCATCATTTGATAGGAAATATTCTATTTAAAAATCGCAGGCATAATTTAGAGATCCCACAGCCTCTTCTGACTTTTTTTTTTTTTTAAACCAGTAGACCCTTACAGTCTTCTAGGCTTTCTCCAGATCTCTAGCTGTTGTCCTTCCACTCTCCTTAATCTCCGAACATATGGACTGACTCTTACTTCTGAGCTGACCCAGATAGCCAAGTAGAGACCAGTCCTACGAGTAGAACTAGTAAACCACCCCAAGGCCAAGTGGGCTGTGACAATAGGTTATTTGATAACCAGGTGAAAATTTAAAATAATGTTGCTGAATCAGAGGATAAATGACAGAAAGTGTAGGAAAAATTAGAAAACAGTAAGAAAAATGCACATAGCAAGAAAACAGCAAGGGAAAATAATGTAGGCAACCAAAAAATGAATCAGAGTTGATGCTATGTGAGCCTGGCCTGCAGCCCCACATGGGTGCTGACAGTCACAAGCTGAACATGAGTCACGGGGATGTGTGGGCTTTCTGTAAAGCTGTCATCACACTGGGGTGTAGGAATCGGATACAGTTTGCTAAAGGAAAAATGTACTTTACCTTTCCAAAACAGCTAAATCATATAATATGTCTTTATGAAACAAATGGGGTATGGGGCGCCTGGGTAGCTTAATTGGTTAAGCATCTGCCTTCGGCCAAGGTCATGGTCCTGGGGTCCTAAGCCCGCATCAGGTCCCTGGGTCTCCCTCTCCCCCTGCCTGCCACTCCCCTTGCTGGTGCCCTCTCTCTGTCAAATGAATAAATAAAATCTTTAAAAAAACCTAATGGGATTATTATCATATCAATACAATTGTATATATTTATAATATTTACATATATAAATTTATATTTATATGTTATAATATTTATATATATACACATACATACAGATATATATGTATACATATATAGTATGGAGTTGTCATTTGCAATGTTTACTTATGACAAGTCTATGTATATTGTAGTTGTCATATATAATGTTTGCTTGCCTTGGTTTCCAAAATCCAGAATATCCCTTATCAGATAGAAATTATATCCAATGTCAGCTGAAAGAAATAACTGCATCAGGCATGATATTTTAATTTTAATAAGATTAGGTTTTTTTTTCCTGTTTATTAGATATAAAAAAGCCCATCCGTCTATAGAAAGATGTTTCTGATAGCCAGAGACTTAGAGATCAGTGGTGATTTCTCCATTCTGGGATCCACGGATGTCCTCACAGGTCCCTAGGCTAATTTGGATAAAGGCAAGTGTTGGTAGCCTTTTTTATTGAGTTAAAATTATTTTAAGGAGAACAAAGCCTTTATTGGTCAGCTTTGGGGACCCCCCTCTAAGATATGGTGAGGTAGAGCTGGTTAAATGGGCGAGCGGCCCATATGGTCACACAGAGCCTGGTGTCAGAAGGCCCCACACGTGGGGATTGCTGCCTTGCAGTTCCGTATTTTTTGGTCTTTGAATGTGTATTTTGTAAGTGACGTCCAAACGAAGAGTGGAACAAGTGCTGGGGGTGTGGAGCTTCAGCTCGTGGTGAGGGGTTCTCAGCATCCTCTGCTGCCACTTGTCAGCCATCCTGCCCAGCCTCTCCCCCTTCCCCACCTGGCTGCTCTATAGAACTGCCCAGGATCCTCTGCCCAGGGAAGTGGACAGGTTGTATCAGTAGGGGGAGGCTTGTGTTCCACTGAGACCATCTGCCCCCCATGGGGAGGCCTGAGCACAAGTGTGAGGAGGGTCCTCATCAGGCATGCACTCCACAGCTTCAGGATAAGGTGGTCACTGCCCTTGCCCCAGCTGGGAATGCCACAGTCCCTTTGGGGTGACCGGTCATGGGCACTGCACCCACCCTAGATCCAGGTCCCAAATATGCCCTGGAGTGGAGGTTGAACTATCCTGGGGACCCATTTGTCATGGATTGGGTTTACGGACTGGTGGGAAGGGGGTGTTGACTTCTCCATGCCCAGCCTTTTCACCTTGCACTGGACCTGGAAAATGATATACCCCCTGAGTAAGGGTGATATATATCCTCAGACCTCCCTCTTCAAAGTCTGGACTCTGTCACTCTGCTTCTCGTGATTTCTTGGGCATCTTGCATTTTGACCACAACCCGTCTCAATTCTTATCCCAGAGCACTCAGGAATCCTCTGATCGCCCCTGATCTACACCTTAAAACTCCACCATGGGAGATGTGGCGACAGCGTGTGAGTTCTGGGAATGGGCAGAGCAGCGGGGTCACCCTGGGGCTCGGATCGAGCTGTGCCCCATGATACTCTTTGGCAGGTTCTTGTGGTCTTTGGTCCTGCAAGAGAACCGTTTCAGACCTCAAAGTAATTCTCAGCATCAGTCACGCAGATCGACACTTAGCAACACTTAGGCTTTAGGAATGCGTTAGGTTTCAGCAACGTATTTAAGAAAATCTATAATTATGTCTTTGTGGAAAAGATAGAGTAATGTGGATGACAATGTAGGAGCTGACTGCTCTATTATATTCGTAAAGTACTGATTGATAAATCTAGGTCCCGTGGGGAGCAGTCACTAACAGGGAGTGACAGGACACCAGCACTCATTGGTAACTTGAATCAGTAGAGTGGATGAGGACCAGTGACCGGCAGGTAGCAGACGTGTGTGAGCTCTGAAGCTGGACAAGAGAACAAATGGCATGGATGATGCCATAAAGGTCTGTAGGTTTGAATGATGGGCTGTGTCAAACAAGAACAAGTCTAATAGGACATGCTTAGAGTCAGAAGTTGCATCTGAAAAACAGAATCCATGGAGGTTTTACTGCCTATAAACCCAAAATAAGCTGGCATGCTGATGGACCTGCTCAAAAAAAAAACCAAAAAACAACAACAACAAATAAACAAAACAAAACAAAAATAGAGGCTGTTCCCAAAGAATTGAAAACTTGTGACCACAATAGCAATTTAATCACAATTGCCAAAAGTAGGAGGCAAACAAGATGTCCTTCAATAGGTGAATGAATCAACAGTCCATGAAACAACAGAATATCATTCAGTAATAAAAAGAAATGAACTGGGGTGCCTGGGTGGCTCCCAGAGGGTTAAGTATCTGCCTTTGGCTCAGGTCATGATCCTGGGGTTCTGGGCGCGAGCCCTTCGTGGAGCTCCCTGCTCAGTGTGGAGTCTGCTTCTCCCTCTCCCTCTGCCCCTCCCCCTGCTTGTGTGCTCTCTCTCTCTCTTTCTCTCAAATAAATACATAAAATCTTAAAAGGAAAAAATTTGAACCAAAGGACTCAGGATCCTGCTGAAATAATCTCCCACCAGCCAAGACGGCACACTTGAGGGTCAGTAGGGATCACACTGCTGTGCACTGAAGTCTGTCAAATATGTAAAGAAAGGAATGAAGAAAACCAACTTAGTTACCTTTAAAGGATACTAAGGCATTGCTCATTATCTTGACTGCTGGCAAATAGAATCGAGTATTAATCCCGTCCCTCTCTTGACGTCCATCTCTCAGGGTACCAAACATCAACAGGGGAAGTTCCTCTTTATAGATCTCTGAAGATCTCCGCTCTGTTTAGCTCTGATCCAGCTAATACCCGAAGCAGGAATGAAGGGCGCTCACGCTTGTGTGTCTCCTGAGGAACGGAGAATCAGGTAGTCCTCAGGGGCTGCTCATGTCACAGAAACAGAGACGCCAGACTCCCAGACGGTATGTGTCACCTGAAAGAAACGCACGCCACCGCCTATCATGTACTTGGAACTTTGAACCTAAATCCGGCCAAGTCCCTAGATCTACCTGCCAGTTTTTGTAGTGTGCTCAAGGCACGGAGGAAAATGTTAAACTAAAGCACAGGATTCCATGACGGATTCTCAACCTCTGGAAAATTTTACTGAACAAATGAGTCTGCTTCTTCCACAAAGAACTTCAAGCAAGAGAGTGAGAGAGCAGGAGACCTATAAATTACCGGAAGCTTAAAACTCACAGCATCAATTTCAGTGTATGACTCCTTCCCATCTTGTTTTGGTCCATGTGTGTATGTGCACATGTGTGTACAGAAGGTGACTGGGTAAATGTGCAGCTGTTGGGATATTTGATGGCACTAAGGAATTAGAACAATTTTTAAAGGGAAGATAGTGTTTTTATTGCTAGGCTAAAAAGTCCTTATGGGGAAGATATGTGGCCATATTTGTAAATTTTAATTGCCAATAAATATTGCAATACTTTTAAAGGTTTTATTTATTTATTTGACAGAGAGAGATCACAAGCAGGCAGAGAGGCAGGCAGAAAGAGAGAGAGGAGAAGCAGGCTCCCCACTGAGCAGAGAGCCTGATGTGGGACTCAATCCCAGGACCCTGAGATCATGACCTGAGCCCAAGGCAGAGGCCTAACCCACTGAGCCACCTAGGCACCCCTAAACATTGCAATATTGCAGTAATTATATGATATTTGCGATTTGCTTCAAGTAATCTTGGGCGCTGGGGATGGGAGGGAGTACTCTATGGGCACTTACAATGGGGCCATGGATGCAAAATTGTTGCAACTTCTTTGTTATACTTTGGTCTCTCTTGACCTGCTTGAAATTTACCAAAGTAACACTTTCAAGAGATAACTGCAACAACCCAAGCTTTCCCAAATATTAGGCAATTCCTGGAAAATGAATAAATTAAACTCATGTGTTTCTAAGATTTTAATTTCAAATCACCGGTCTGTACAGCCACGTACTTTAAATTGGAAGCATGAGATGAACCATCTTAAACAGTATAAATAATTAAAATACCAAATATGCGTAGGTTTTTCTGAGTATGAATGATTACTATTAGGAATTTGTTTTGCAGACATTTCTGTACTTCAGTCTTGGAGTCGAGAATGTTAACTTACCAGGGCGACAATCATGGAATTTCATACAGTTTCAGCATTCCTTCCCCAGAATTTGTTGGGATCGCCTTTGCACCTGACCGAGGATTTGTGTGTGTGTGTGTGTGTGTGTGTGTGTGTGTGTGTGTGTGTGTGTGTGTGTTTTGGTAAATGAAGTTTATTGGAACACAACCAAACTCATTCTTTTATCTTTAAAAAAATTATTTTTTTTATTAACATATAATGAATTATTTGTCCCATGGGTACAGGTCTGTGAATCATCAGGCTTACACATTTCACCGCACTCACCATTGCACATACCCTCCCCAGTGTCCATCACCCAACCACCCTATCGCCCCCCAGCAACCCTCAGTTTGTTTCTTGAGATTAAGAGTCTCTTATGGTTTGTCTCCCTCCCCAGTGCCATGTTGTTTCATTTTTCCCTCCCTTCCCCCCCAAAACCCCCTTCCCTGCCTCTCAAATTCCTCATATCAGGGAGATCATATGATAATTGTCTTTTTCTGACTGACTAATTTTGCTTAGCGTAATACCCTCTAGTTCCATCCACGTCACTCCGAATGGCAAGACTTCATTTCTTTTGATGGCTGCATAGTATTCCATTGTGTATATATATACCACATCTTCTTTATCCATTCATCTGTTGATGGACATCTAGGCTCTTTCCATAGTTTGGCTATTGTGGACATTGATGCTATAAACATGCGGGTGCACGGGCCCCTTCAGATCACTTCATTTGTATCTTTAGGGTAAATACTCAGTAGTGTGATTTCTGGGTCATAGGGTAGCTCTGTTTTCAGTTGTTTTCCAGAGTGGTTGCACCAGCTTGCATTCCCACCAACAGACCCATTCTTTTATATAATATGATGCTGCTTCCACATGGTGACAGTTGACAGTCGTGACAGACCATAGGACCCATGAAGCTGAAAATCTGTTCTATCTGGCCCTTTGGGGACATGTGCTGACTGGTTGCAAAGTTTTATTATTCCTTTCTCTTTCACCTCAATGTGTTTGGAGATAGATATACAAGTTTCCTTTCTTCCAGATGGTTTACAAATGATCACAGCATCATTGATTAAACAGTCCAGTCTTTATGATTGAGGATTCTTAATGACCAATGGACACTTAGCCAAAATGCCCCCGGACCCTTGCCCTGGACCCCTAACTTGAGTTGCTATGGCAGTCAATGCCCTCCAAGTAGAGTCTTCCAGCAGCCAGGGCTGAGGGTTAAAATCTTGTCATTACCTGATTTTTCTATTTATGGAAGATCATAACTTCCACTAAGAAAATAACTAATGGAGGCACCTGGGTGGCTCAGTGGGTTAGAGCCTCTGCCTTCGGCTCAGGTCATGATCCCGGGGTCCTGGGATTGAGCCCCGCGTCGGGCTCTCTGCTCAGCAGGGAGTCTGCTTCCTCTTCTCTCTCTGCCTGCCTCTCTGTCTACTTGTGATCTCTGTCTGCCAAATAAAATGGATAAAATCTTTAAAAAAAAAAAAAAAGAAAAGAACTAATGACCTTCACTGCTTGGGTTGGTTTTGCATTTCTTTATTTTTTTAAAGACGTTTAACTGGTTTCCTGGCTATGTGAAGAACTTTAAACTTGAGAGAACTTTCCTAAGGCTTTGCCTGACTCTGCAAAGCAGGTCACTCTAAAAACCGTGCTGACTGAACATCTGTAGATACTTTCTGATGCAGTGAGTGGAACTGTGAGTCGCAGCTCTGTTATGAGCCTCGAATCATCTTGGAATTATAGTCGGCATTTAGAAATATAATAGAATTGACTGGAAAACATCAGAAGGCGTTACAAATGATAAAGGTAATATTATTTGGGGGCACCTGCTGGCTCCATTGGTAAGAGTGTGCAACTCTTGACTGCAGGACTGTGAGTTCAAGCCCCACGTTGGGTATAGAGATTACTTTAAAAATCTTTAAAAAGGAATAAATTGGGGTGCTTGGGGTGGCACAGCTTGTTAAGCATTCAACTCTGGGTTTTAGCTCTGGTCATGATCTTGGGATTGTGAAATCAAGCCGTGAATTGGGCACCATGCTGAGCCCAGAGTTTGCTTGAGATTCTCTCTCCGCTTCTCTTTTTGCCCCTGCTCTCTCTCTGTCTAAAAAAAAAAAAAAAAGATAAGTATTATTTTTGAAACTTTGGTTTCATTTTTATGCATTTAGATGTACATGAATGTCTTACTGTAGGTCACCATCAAAAATTTTGAAAACTACCGGGTCAGTGTCAGTTGGGGAGAACTGAGCAAGCCTGGCACACACGGACAACAGCAAGCAGTGATCGTAGCCTGATAGGAGGAGGTGAGCAAGAAGAAAACAAACACCACAGAACACCCTTGGTTAATACAGACCTATATGAGCTCAAAGAATAGAGCCAGCAGCAGTCCCGGAGCAGAAGACAAATTATTATTACTAAAAAGCGTAGATGTTGACATTAGGGGTTTTCTGGTATGTCTGCTCCTTCCCTCTGTGCTTCTTGTTCACTGTTTATTTCCTTTTGGTAGTGCAGTGCCTGGCCCAATGTAGACACTTTCCAAAGAAATGTTTATTGAATGTAAATACTAAAAATTAGACCACCTATTTCAGAGGATCTGGGGGGAGGAACCTGGAGTCTGGGAATTTGCATTTTAACAAGCTTTCCAGGCAGCGGCTGTGGCTGTGGCAGACCAGGATTGAAGAAACATGGACTTATTCTACCTGCATTTTCCTGACCCAGGTCACACACAGCTAATATTAGAACCAGAGCTAGACCTGGGTTACTACCAGCATCTCCCATGGACCACTTCTCACCAAACATATCACATAACCTTCTAATAGATCCTGACCTCCATCCTTCCTCACTGGCCCACCGGGTCCTCTCAGTCGTCTTCTGGCATTTCCCTTAATCGCCCGTCATTCCGTTTTCCTACCCTATACCTTTGGCTTTCTCTCTATTGCTGGTGACACTGAGACCAAATGCCCTAGCATATCATTCATGGCCTGCCACAGTGTGCTCCCAGCCTGTCCCCTCAATACCTTCTCTCTCTGCCAGTCTCCCAAATCTCTCCTTGACCCACCCCACCTCCTTCTGCTGGGGCACCGTAGAGCACTCCGTGTGCCCCAGGCACACCTTCCCCTTCTCTGACTCTCATCTTCTGTACATGTTGTATTCTCCACCTGGAACAGCCTCTGTTTTCCTCCAAATTACATCCATCCTGCCAGGCCACGTTCAAGGGCCGCATCCATAAAATCTTCCCCCATTAGTGAGTGAATGATTCCCCCTTCTTTGCTTCTCTTTGTTCTTTGCTCATGTTTTATTAGAGAACCTAGGACTCACTGTCTTGGATTTTGTTAGCTTGACAGGTGTTCTCCTCTGGTGAGGAAATTAGTTCCTGGAAGTCAGGATTCTTTGTAGTATGTGTTTTTCTCTATAAAGCTTACTTGCAACTAGTTTTAAATGACAAGCATGTTAAGTCAGTGTTTCTGTGATTATATCAAAATTAATATTAATGGGCAGTTTGGCCAATTAACCTGTATAGAAAAGGCTTCACCTCTGCACGAAGCCTCAGAGCTTGTGACTAAATAGCCGTTCCATTTCTTTATTGGCCCAATTATAAAAATGTGCTGCCGTGTTCGTGTGCTGTTCTTGATAAAGAATTCTTTGTTTCCCTTTGGGGCCAGATAAACCAATAGTAATTTTAAGGAAGAAGCAAGCACCTTGAACCCTTAATTGCTGCTTTTGAGAGCCTGGAGGAAGGGGGTAGTTGTTAAATAAACGAATGTGGCATAAAGCAGAACACAGAGGACGGCAAGTGTGGGGCATCTGCAGTAGCTTCTCCGCATGTCGGAAAACCCTGCAGCTCTGCCTTTCTGGGGCCTCATGCTTCGGTTGCAAGTCAGTTCCGTCCTCCGTCTGCTAGCAGGGTGATAGCTGGGCCACACCCCACAGAGCAAATCCTCTGCCCAAATTAGAGGTTAGAGCAGAAAGCCTAGCACAAAAGCGGACGTGGCTCAAGCACTTTTTGTTTTGCTGACTTGGATGCCCATGACATAACTTTGATGTGGTCTCATTGGAGTGATTCTGAAAACTGAAATTGGGATTGTTGTTTCTATGGTGAAACTAAACCTAATTGTTTTTTTTCTTCATTTGAGAGAGGGTGTGTGAAGGAGAATGGGAGAGTTGGAGTAGGGGCAGGGGAGAAGCAGACTCCCTGCTGAGCGGGGAGCCTGACCAGGAGGGAGGGTGGTGGTGGGGCATGGGGCGTATGTGTGTTGGGGGGGAGTTGGGCGGCCAGACGTGCAGGGATGATCCCAGGAGCCTGGGATCAGGACCCCAGCTGAAGGCAGATGCATAACTGACTGAGCTACCCAGGTACCCCTGAAGTAAACCTAATTTTTTTTTTTTAAGATTTTATTTATTTATTTGAGAGAGAGACAGTGAGAGAGAGCATGAGCGAGGAGAAGGTCAGAGGGAGAAGCAGACTCCCCATGGAGCTGGGAGCCCGATGCGGGACTCGATCCCGGGACTCCAGGATCATGATCTGAGCCGAAGGCAGTCGTCCAACCAACTGAGCCACCCAGGTGTCCCAGTAAACCTAATTTTTAGAAAAGGATAAAAATCCTCCAGTTGAAATAATGATTTGTCTGTTTTTGCTGTTATAGGTTCCTTGCACTGACACCATGGAGAGTGTATCACCTGATTTCTGTCATGATACTTGGGCGTGTTATCATGCAAATAATAAAGGATATGGTTTTGTCTAGAGCTAGAGGTAAGAAAACTGAGAATTCATTTTTACGGGATATAATTTTCTGGACCCTGAGTGTCTGATCTTTGTGTAGGCATGTTAACCAAGTAGTTTTAAAAGAGAACAAAGTAACAGGTTATGTAGGCACTGACTTTGATATTATTGTTTATTGAATATACATTGATTTGGTAAATATTTATTGCTTATTAATTATTTACCTGATGTTGTCCCTAGTCATGGTTACTGCTCCTGGGCAAAAAGGCTTGTGTGTGCTAGTTTCTCTGGCTCTAAGCGCTTCTTAAATATCATTTTGATATGTGAGTAGGCTGCAATGAGGATAACAGTGAAATATTTATCACAACCCACATGACGAAACTTGGACCACTGGAAGATGGCCTCGTTTATGTAAAAACTTTCTCTGCCTCAATGAAGAAAGAACAATTCAGGGCTTACTAGTTGGGGCTCAGTCAGTGGAGGTATGACTCTTGATCTCAGAGTCATGAGTTCAAGCCCAATGTTGGGGGTAGAGATGACTTAAAAACAAAAACCAAAGAACAACTAATAGTTATGTACATTTTAACAAATGAGTTCACAATGGTGAAAAATGAACTAATTTTCAACATTGTTTAGAGGTGAGAAATTGAATAACTTTTGAAATTTGCTTCAGGTGTTTTCTGAGTAATTTGTATTAGAAATCAGAGTCAAGCTTTTCTGTACTTGGAGAGGCCTCTTCTACCAATGTCTGAGTCAGTTTTCATGAATGAGCAAAATGGCCTCCTTGGAATATTTGAGCCCTAAGAACCTAAATGTGATAAGATAGATTCGATCAAAAACAGGGAAGAGGAGGAGGTTACAGTGAGACATTTGATTTCATTAAGTGTAACCCCCACACGGCCCACAGGGGTCTTCCCCAAGTTCTTACCCTGGCAGGGATCCCGGGGCCTGTCTCGCGGGAGGTACCTTGTTCTCCCTAAGGCCAATCCTGAGGCCACAGACAGAAGCTGTTTCTGACTTATCATCCTCATGTTCTACAGTGAGCTTGAGCTCTGGTTTTTCTTTTAAGTCTTTACAGTTCTTAGAGCAAACCATGTGCAAAACCATTTTTAAGAAAGATGGTTTTACATCGCCGTGTTTCAAGGTTTGGAAGGAATTTCTTCATTCCAGTGATCTGGGAAGGTGACAAAAAAACTTGTTAATTTGAAGAATTTATGTGGGGAAGTCAATCTCCTGAAAGGGGGCAGCACGAAATGGGAGGTTTGGTTAGGAGACCTCCCACCGACGCGTTTGTGTGCAGTGACTGCTTCTCATGAATCTCTCTATGAAGATCGTGCTCTTGGACGCGATGTTCCCTCTGTCCCCTCCCCTGCCCCACCATTTTCTGTTTCAGAGAGTGGTCACCCAGCTCCCTAACTTTTATTTTTAAGATTTATTTATTTGAGAGAAAGAGAGAGAATGAGAGTGGGTTGTGGGGGAGTCAGAGGGAGAGGGAAAATCCTCAAGTAGCCTCCCCTCTGAGCTGGATCCCAATGCGGGGCTCGATCCCAGGACCCTGAGATCATGACTTGAGCCAAAATCAAGAGTCAGATGCTTAACGGACTGAGCCACCCCGGCGCCCCACCCACTCCCTTACTCTTAACTCTCTCGGGCACCCGCCCCGTGATTTTCTGTTCACCCCAGATGTAGTAAGGCTGCCTGGAGGGGGAGGCTCTCACGCCGTGGGGTTTTGCCCGGAGCCAGTCTAATCCCCGTGGGGTGACGCCCTGGTTCCGTCCTGATGGATAGAGGAGAGCCCGTTGTTCTCTACTAGACTTCGTAATGTCTTCACCCTCCAGGGCCTTCCTTAGGGGAATCCTAGAAGAAAAGGACTGCTTAAAAACTCTGCCAGCAGCCATTGGCGATGAGCCTCTCCGTGGTGCCCGTGCTGCATCAAACTGGGTCCCATCTGGGCGCAGGTTGCAGGGAGCAGGCAAGCACGGAAGGCGAGGACAGGGCAGGAAAACCTTGCAACTGCTCTGTTCTTTCTCCTGGCCGCTCACGCAGAGTTCGTTCTCAGCCTTGACTCATTGGCTTGATGTTCTTGGGAACATGGGACTTCCGTGTTCCTAAAGGGCAGGACCCTTCTGCTTACAAAGGTTCAGTCCTTTACCAGACTAAGGTGGGAGAGTTGGGAGAATACGAGCCTGAAGGGTCTAGCCTTGAGCTCATTCACGCCACTTCCCAGCACGGAGGGCACCTGTCATGGGCTGTGTCAGTGTCGTGGGGCTATGGTAACAAATCCTCATGAGCGTGTGGCTCGGAACAATGGAAGTCTCGTCTCACTCTTCTGGAGGCCCCTCGTGCAAAATCAGTAGCGTGGAGCCAACATCAAGCCTCTGGCGGGGCTGCGTCCCTTCCGGAGGCTCTAGGGAAGCTTTTCTTGCCTCTCCCAGCCTCGGGTTACAGCCTCGTCAGTCCGCTCCCTGCCTCGGTGCTCACGGCCCCCTCTCCTCTTCCGTCCTCACCAGACCTCCCTCGGCCTCCCTCTTGCAGGGATACTTGTGATCGCATTTGGGGCCCACCCGGATGACCCAGGACAGTCATCCCATCTCCTGATCCTTGACTGAACCCCACATGGTACTTCGTTTTTCCATAGAAAATAGGATTTTGCAGGGTTCCGGGCAGAAAGGCCCACAGTCACTCAGTCACCTTATCCCCTGAGACGGCAGAGACCGACAGCCCACAACCACACAGTTGTGTGAGGGTCGCTCAAGAGCATGGGACAGAAGTGACTCGGGCGCTGTGACTGCGCGGTTCAGCACTGCTGCAGAGCCTGAACGCGGGGGGTAATGCAGGTGTGCTCACTCCTCGGGCAGTCTGTGTGGGGCGCCTTTCTGTGCGCGGCCCACCCCAATGCAGAGCTTCTGTTGCCTTCTGGACCCACCCCCGGCTCCCTGGCCCAGGGAGTGCTCGTGCCCCATCCTGCAGGGCCGTCTCGTGGCCCGGGCCAAGCTTTCCATCGGGTTTTAACAGAGTGGCCTTGCTCTGAGGACAGCATTGCTCCTGCCCCAAGAGACCAGGAGAACTGGGACTTGGGGCTGTGCTTTCCCAGCGCCCCCCAGCCTAGGGCCGGAGGAACAGGGGGCTCCCAGGCCTCCTTCGGTGGAGTCCTTGCAGGCAAAGGCCCATTTGAGCCCCTCGCGGAGCTGGCCAGAGCCGCCTCTGCGGACTTGCCAGCCCAGGGCCCCGCTGTGCGGAATCCTAGGACCCTGAGATCACAACCTGAGCTGAAGGCAGGCACTTCACCGACTGAGCCCCCGAGGCGCCCCCCGCATCGTTATCTTTAATGCCATCTTAGATGCTCCCTAGGACGCAGGTGAGCCCAAGAGTGGCGATCCTTTCGGGTGCATTAGTCTTTGTGGAACCTACCAGAAGCAGCGTGAGGGGCCTCCAGCTGCGGTGGCTTTCTCGCTCCGTCTTCCTGGTACCTGCCTTGAGGGCTCGCTTCCTCTTCCTCCACACCCTGGGGAACTTTTCTGCAGGCCTAGGCTGGTCCTCGATTGCCTCCCTCTTCTCTCTCATTACAGAAGAACCCAGAACTTCCACCACTGGCTTCCTTTAATATCCTTTCCAGTAGCACCCTGTGAGGCGGCAGGAGGGCTCAGCGGGTCCCCACGAGGCCACCTGTGGAGCGTTTCCCCCTCTGTCCCTTCATCCCCTCCTCCCCGGAAACCCGCACAGCCTGTTTAAGCCCTGTTCTGCCACCCCCTTGCTCCCCAGGAACCCGCTCGCAGCTTTCAGTGCAAATGCTGTCTGGCTCAGCCTCTTTCCCCGGTGCTGCCCCCCAGTCCCGCACGGCCCCAGCCTGCTCTGTGCTCCGCGACTGCGGTGCTCCTGTCCTTGCCGTTGTCAATGTCCTTGTCCCCTTAGCCAGCAACCATACTCCTTTTCCTCACTTTTAATGACAGACTGAACCAGCCAACACCCCACAGTGTTATCTACTTTCTCACTCAGACAGTGTTAGCTGAGAAATGTCCTATGAGGGGTGGGTTGTTCATACTTGACTTTATCCCACTCCCCAATGTCAGCTCGAGGCCTCACGGGAGTTCAGAATTCCTTGGGTTCTTTTGAATTGATTAGTGCTTTGTTTGACATGTCATCTAACCCCAAATATATACCATCGAACCCCAAAAGCTTATAGGGATCATAAAAAATCAGACTCTTTTAAAAAGGTGTAGTAGAGGAACAAGATTCTAATATGGTGACTGTAACTGAGCGACAGATCCACCCCCGGGCTTTAGACCAACTGAACAGTTCTTCTAATAGTCTGATGAAAGAATGCAAGCAATTTTGAGAAAACACTTTTATTTTCCTGGGACTCAATTTTAGGAATTTATTGCATAGATCTTTGCTAGGGGATGCTGCAGAACAAAATGGACACCATCGTTGGCATTCATTTCGTGGGAAAATGCGGAAACCACCTCGAGGCCATTTCTCATACTGCGCCTCATTAAGGCAGGTAGCTGGGGCTGTAATACTAAGATATAGCATGAGGAAAAAAGCAAGCCAGTCAAGAAAGCAGATGCTTTATCTAAGTATACATTTTTTTCTCTTGATTTCATTTGAGCCTACATATAAGCTCAAAATCCCTAAAGAATGAATAGACAAAAATCTCCTTTCTCAAGTAGCAGCTGTCTTAATTCTTTTGTCTGTACCGTTTTAAAGCCCACCTGAAATGCTGCCTTGGTTATTGGTACTTCCCTAAGCAGCCTGATTTTCTCTCTTCCCTGAACTCTCATGGTTTGGGCTTTTTGGGTAGTTCCTACACCACCTGCCCCAGTTCACATGGACCTGAGAGTTTGCCAGGACTGCCCTACTGAACAGTCGAGTCCCCGAAGCAGGGCCACGTGTGATGGAGGGCCCTGTCTCTCATAGTACCTATCCGAGTGTTTTGCGTGTAACAGGATCTCAAATATTCATGGCCTAACCACTGCATTATCTATGGTGCCAAAGTATCCACTGAATGGTTTGATAATTCCTAGTGTTTAAATAGCTCAGCACTTTTTCTTTTTTTAGATTTTATTTATTTGAGAGAGAGAGTGTGTGTGTGTGCACAAACACGAGCCTGGGGGAGAGGCAGAAGGAAAGGGAAAGGAGACCCATGCGGGACTCAGTCCCAGGACTCTGGGATCATGACCTGAGATGAAGGCAGGCATTTAACCGACTGAGCCACCCAGGCGCCCCTAAGCATTTCATGTTAAATAGCTCAGAATATTTCTAAGTTGAGAAATGCCTCAAGAGAAAAAAGCCTCCATTAATGTCTTGCTTTTGGCCTGTCCTTGTTACAGGTGCACAGTTGTGGAGAAGCCTCAGCGAAAGGTAAGGAACTTGGTTGTTTGTTGTGTTTTTTTTTTTTTTCCCCCAATGTTATCACCTAAGAGTAAGGTAGGTGACTGAGCTTCCAAGATGTCCAATGGATTCAAATCCATCAATTAGTTCTCTCCTTTAAAATTGACATTATGTTTTAGAACAGTTGAGATTTACAGAAAAATCGAAAAGAGGGTACAGAATTTCCATATACAAAGACTACATTCCTTACCTTTCTTCTCTTCACGTAGTTATGTTACATTACCACCATACGTTGTAGTCATTAACGAGCCCATAATCAATATCTTCTTATTAGCTAAAATCCATGCTATGTACAGATTTCCCTAGTTTTCACCTGATGTCCTTTTTTGATTCTAGGATCCCATCCAGGATTCCACAGTGCATTTCATAGACATACCTTCTCGGGCTCCTCAGAGTTTTCTTATTTTTGTTGACCTTGTCAGTTTGGAGGAGTACTAGTCAGATACAGTGTAGGGTGTCCCTTTATGAGAATCTGGTGTGTGGTTGTGGGTTTGGGTAAAGTGCGTTGTCATCACATTGCATCAAGGGTACTTCCCATTGATGCGATTTATCACTTATGGTGTTCACCTTGACCACCGGGCCAGAGTAATGTTTGTCAGGTTTCACCAAGTTGGTTATTTTAAGCAGGGGAATCTGCTTGGCAAATCAAATTAAGACCAGAAGGCTGTGGATAAGTACAGGATCTGAAAAGTTAAAAATAGAGCTATCCTATGACCTAGCGATTGCACTACTGGGTATTTACCCCAAAGATACAGATGTGGTGAAAAGAAGGGCCATGTGCACCCCAATGTTCATAGCAGCTATGGCCACAATCACCAAACCATGGAAGGAGCTGAGATGCCCTTCAACAGACGAATGGATAAAGAAGATGTGGTCCATATACACAATGGAATATTAATGCCTCCATCAGAAAGGATGGATACCCAACTTTTGTATCAACAGGAATGGGACTGGAGGAGATTATGCTGAGTGAAATAAGTCCAACAGGGAAAGACGAATAGCATATGGCTTCACTTATATGTGGAGCATAAAGAATAGCATGGGGGACATGGGGAGAAGGGAGGGGAAAATGAAGGGGAGGTGGGAATCAGAATGGGAGATGAACCATGAAAGACTATGGACTCCAGGAATCAAACTGAGGGTTTAGAGGGAGCGGGGTGGGGGGATGGATGAGCCCGGTGGTGGGTATTAAGGAGACACATATTACATGGAGCACTGGGTGTTATATGCAAACAATGAGTCATGGAACACAACATCAGTAACTAATGATGTACTGTATGGTGACTGATGTAACATAATAATAATAATAATAGAACAGAATCAGAGAGAATGATTTGAAATTGGCTAACGATGGTGCCCGTGTGGCATGTAGGCTCCTCTAGGCACAAACCACCCCTGGCTGGCCTGGCTGGCAGTATAGGGCTTGGGTTCGTGTCCTGCCCACAGCAGACACACCAGATCTCCTTGGGTGTGCATCTAAGCTTCCTGGGCAAGTGAAGAAATTGAGTTTGCTCCTTAATTTTGGTTAGGTGGATGATGCAACCCAGGGATCTAGTATAATTTCAAGGGAATTTTAAAAGGCACTTTGTGATTTCCTGGTACTTATTTTGACTGGTGAAGGTAGAACTGCCTGCTTTTTCCAGTGCCCTTGCTGTCCAAGCCCTTCTAACACAAGTTGCCTGTGTAGAAGCTATTTGAGTCTTTGATAATCATTTGGAAAAAATAAAATAGTGAGCAGGACCTAGCAGCTCACTTTGCCAGCACTGGGCTTGGTCAGGGAGTGAGTAGCTCTGTATAATAAGGCTTTTTTAAGATGTATAACATTTCACCACTTTGGTAAAGTGTTTGTGTGCCTCTGGAGAAGGCATTATAATGGAGATAACTTTTTTTTTTTTTTTTTTTTTTAAGATGTATGTATCTCAGTGAGAGAGAGGGAGGCAGAGAGCGAGCACAGGACGGCAGGGAGGGCAGAAGGAGAGGGAGAGAAAAACACCAGCAGACTCCCACTAAGGGAGGAGCCTAGTGCAGGGCTCAGTTTCACAACCCTAAGATTATGACCTGAGCCAAAACCAAGAGTCGGTCACATGACCAACTGCGCCACACAGGTGCCTTGGAAATAACCTGTCATTTTAAGGGAGGGTCTCATTCACTTCACAATTACCTAGATATGTATTCAGGTTCATCCTGGTCCCTGTCCCACAACTGATGATCTTGCCAAGTTCATTTCACTCTTGGCCTCAGTTCTTCTCATCTGCTGAGGAGGTGAGAGAATCATTTCAAATATCCCCTCCAGCCCTATAAAGTCTGTAATGCAATTCAAGGTATTAGTGTGTTTGAGATATTGTGATTCATTTTAAGAATATAGATTTGGCCTTTGTCCCCAAGTTTCAGAGTCACTAAAACTTTTGCAATTTCCTAATTGTTGAGAGAAAGGTGCCTTCTTTATGTTAACGAGATGGCCTTTCTACTGCACCAAAGATGGGGGCTGGCTGGCAGGGGAGCCAACCTTGTGGTTGGAAGGCTGGAACTTTCAGTCCTGCTCCCGTTCTCTGGGAAAGGGAGAGGGGCTGGAGGTTGAATCAATCACCAATGGCCAATAATTTAATCGATCGTGCCTGTGGAATGAAGCCTCCATAAAAACCTAAAAGGACAGAGTTTGGAGAGCTTCCAGGTGGGTGGACACGCAATCTGTGTGGGAGCAGCACGCTGAGGGAGGGCACGGAAGCTCCCCATTCTGTCCCTTTACCATGCCCTATGCTTCTCTTCTTGCTGGATGTTTCTGAGTTAGATCTTTTGTAACAAACCTGTAATCTAGTAAGTACAATGTTTGCGTTCTGGGAGCTGCTGGAGCCAATGAATGGAACACAAGGGAGGGGATTATTGGAACCTCCAATCCATAGCAGGTTGGTCAGAAGCACAGCTGACAGCTGGGTTGCACTTGGCATCTGCAGTGGGGGAGGGGATGGTCTTGTGTGCCAGAACCTTAACCTGGGGGCTCTGACACTATCTTCGTCCAGGTAGATAATGTCAAAATCAAGTTGAGTTGTAGAACGCTCAGCTAGTGACCTAGAAGAGCTAGGTGGTGTGGAGAAAGTACCCCTCCTGCCTGCTGCCTGCACCGCCACCCCCCCCCCGCCCCTCCCCATGTTGGAATTGGGACCAGAATTCTAGCTGGTGATTAGCAGCTTAATTGTCTTGTTACATTTTTGTTTGACCGGTGACTCTTTAAAAGGGATTTAATCTGCAGTAGAAAGGATACTTTCCGGTATTTTCTCACTGCTTTTTTTTTTTTTCCAATTTTTATTTAAATTCTAGCTAGTTAACATTTAGTGTGATATTGGTTTCAGGAGTAGAATGTAGTGATTTTTCACTTGAATATAAATGCTCATCAAAACTAGTGCCCTAGAGACCCATCACCCATCTAGCCCATCCCCCACCCACCTCCCTTAACTCCATAGTTAGGAGTCTCTTATGGTTTGCCTCCCTCTTTCTTTTTTTTAATTCCCCTTCCCATGTTCATCTATTTTGTTTCTTAAATCCCACATTTGAATGAAATCAGGATACCTGTTTTTCTCTGATTGCCTTATTTCACTTAACATAATCCTCTCTAGCTCCATCCATGTCACCGCCAATGGCAAGTTTTCATTCTTTCTGACGGCTGAGTTCCTGCAGTTTCTCCTGCATAATTGTATTCTGTTCTCTCTTCATCACAGAGTTGTGAAATTACAATATTTATTCCTCTATTTTCTTTGATTTGCTGTGTTGCTTATGGTGATTCTTGGTGTCTGGTACTGGGCAGTGCTTGTGTTTTTCATATTGAAAAATTCAAAACCACTTTATTTGAAGGACAAAATACAGTGCTGTAGGAGAGGATCTTCTGAGGCCGAAAGGTCCTGTTTTGCTCATGTGAGAGTTGTGGGATTCAGGTCTTTCCGCTTCCATGGCTGGTTTGCCCTGTCTCAATCTCAGAACAAGCCAGGCCTTCTCTCAGTGGGGCTTTAATTGCCTCACTTAAAGATCATTATATTCACTGTAAAAAGGTGAAGCAAATAATGGACCATTCTATCTTCGTGATGCCGTTGTAAAGCTTTTAAATTAAAAGGGAGCTCCTTGCCAAGGGAACCCTTGTGCGCTGTTGGTGGGAATGTAAATTGGTGTAGCCACTATGCAAAACAGGATGGAGGTTCCTAAAAACTTAAAAATAGAACTGCCCCATGATCCAGCCATCCCACTGCTGGGTATGCAGCTGAAGGAAAGGACATCACGGCCCCAAACAGATGCTTACCCCAGATGTCCTGCAGCGTTATTCACAACAGCCAAGACATGGAAAGAGCCGAAGTGTCTGAAGGTTGGACAAATGGATTATAGGTATTTCCCTCAACATTTAGCGTGAAGACGGTGCTGTACATTATGTGTGTAATTTCTCCAGGCATTTAAAGGCTATTCGTAAAGTTCACATGGGTTTTATTGGTAAATAACAATAAAGCCAGCATCTAATTTCTGATGTCGTCAGTAATACAAGTTGGGTAATTTTTTTTTAAAGATTTTATTCATTTATTTGACAGACAGAGATCACAAGCAGGCAGAGAGGCAGGCAGAGAGGGGGAAGCAGGCTCCCTGCTGAGCAGAGAGCCCAATGCGGGGCTCGATCCCAGGACCCTGGGATCATGACCTGAGCCGAAGGCAGATGCTTTAACCCACTGAGCCACCTAGGCGCCCCAAAGTTGGGTAATTTTAATCAAACCCTATTCATATATTGGTTTTTGTATGTGGAAAGTTGATTTTGTGAAACTGTGGTTCGCAGTGGGTAAGTTCTAAGAAGGGCTCATGCTTGACCTATTTCTTTAATAAACAGTAAGTCACTAACTCTATGACCTGGACAAGGTGTATCCAGCTCAGTCTGTCAACTGAACCAAATTACCGTCTCTTAGGGCTCATTTCGATTATTGAAATGCAGTCTGACCCTTAGTGTCCTAAGAGCTTTTTATTTCTGCACGTGACTCTGGCAGCTTACTGAGTAAAATCGTGTGTTAACAAAGGAGACATTGTGCACACTGCCTTTTAAAAACAGAAAATTATTTTCATTTTGACCAAGTTTTCCTAAGTATAAATTAGACAGAAATAACTTCACTTGCATCTATCCTGATCATTCAAAATTTCTTTACAGACTTCTTTAATAGTCAGGTATGTTATAACCTGATGAGCTAGTCTTCTCAAAATTCTCATCAAAAATCTTGTTTTATCGGGGTGTCTGGGTGGCTCAGTGGGTTAAAGCCTTCTGCCTTCAGCTCAGGTCATGATCCCCGGGTCCTGGGTTCGAGCCCCTCATCAGGCTCTCTGCTCAGCAGGGAGCCTGCTTCCTCCTCTCTCACTGCCTGCCTCTCTGCCTACTTGTGATCTCTCTGTCAAGTAAATAAATACATTTTTTAAAAAATCTTGTTTTATCATTCAGTGCCAATTTATAGAAAATGTCAATATTTTTTTTCATGGCAGCGAAAGAGTTTGGAAATTATGCTGAGAGCACTGGGATCTCAACGTCTCTAGCAGAGGGCCCTTCACGGGAATCGGGGAGTGGCTTCCCAGCGATTTGGGAGGTCATCACTTCTACTTTGCCTTACCTAGAGTTGACTTCGGAGACATAGCAGAGAATTAACAGTCAGCGTTTCTGTTTTGAACAGAAAGCCAGCAGGGATTAGCAAGAGTTGTGAGCTTTTTGCCTCTATTTTGGTCCAATGGCGGGGGTGTTCACCTGCTCTCAGGAGAAATAGCTGTGTGGTCCCACTTCGTGGGATAAAATGCCCTTCTGCCTTGTCAGCTTCCTGATAACTGCCAGTTAGAGCATTCTAGCTGGTTTTATTTTTTTCCAGGGGAAAAGGAGCCAAGAATCTTTGGTTGTAAAACCCAAGTCCTGAGCTTGCCCTGGCTTGTATGCCCAGAACAAACGGAGCATTTAAGTAGGGGCTGTGTAATTAATTAAATTCTTGAACATGACATTATGTCTCTGTTAAAAGCGAAAAGTCATCTAGCATTTGCTAAATTGTCTCCTCTGAGGAATAGAATTTAGTGCAAAAACTGCACTTTCAGTATTTATGAATCATCCTTACTCATCAAAATTACATTGACCTGGTGAATTACTAAGTAAAAAGCCTTGCATCGTCACATGGTGTCTTTAAAAAGTATCCTTTCTTTGCTGCTAGGCACAGACAGCAATGATTTTTGATTTGTGCAATGAAACGGGTCCATTTTACAGTTTGAGCATTTTTGAATGTGTGTTAAAGTCACCTTGTGACGTGTGTTTCGTAACCTTGCCCTTGTCCCTTTGTCATAAGGCATTATATTTGAAACCTGGATTTTTTTTTTTTTTTTTCCAATTTAATTTCAGGCAGAACTTACAGACAGGGGGAGCCACATCTCCCTGAGTTTTAAAAGAAGTTTTTGCTGTGAAGGGTAGTTTTGTTTGAATTAAATGGGAAGAAAATTGATTTATTTCTAGAAAAAAATATTCCCTTAAAATCAGAATTTGCTGAATTTTAGGAGAAGCATATCTGAACTTGAGTAAGTCTTTGGCTGAAGATGTCTGGGCGGGCCTGGGAGCGAAACACTACTGAGATATCTACCCTGCCAAAATAAAAATCCAAACAGGCTTTTATTCCTTTTTTTCCCCCAAAAAATAATAATTGAGCATTATTCTGTAGTCCTGTATTGCACAATGGACAGTCAAAGCCCCTTTCTTCCTCTCTGTCGGGAAAGAACAGCCCCATTCAGTGACTGACAGATGGTGAGCTCTCAGCCAGAGCTACTGAGACTTTGTCTGAAAGTTTCTCTAAGTTCTTCATCCAGATTCCAATCTGTTGTATTCATTTTTTAAAGTTGTGCTTTGAAAATCAGACCAGTTTGAAGACAAGAATGGAGCAAAGGACTCTAAGGAGTTTTTAAAGCTGGTGTGGACAGTGATGCGGAGAAACCTACTGCTTCTCTTTTTGCCATGAGTGGTGCACCTACCTAGAAAATTATTGACAGGTTTTTGAAAATGCCTCCTGCTAGACATTGAGGGGCTGTCTTTGTGTCTTGGGAGTCTGTCAAACTGAAGTGCAACCCATGTCCAGAATGTGAATTCAAGAGAAAAAGCTCGCCTTGAAATCTACATGGATCCTTCCACCCAAGGATACATTTCCTGAAGTATTAAAAATCAAACCAAAGAGGAAGTGCATTTCTTGGCCCACTGGCTTTATTGACAAGGGCAGTCAATGGTTAGACCTGTTTCTGGCTGCATATTCCTTTCATGAGTAACATAGTCTCCTTACATCCAAGCAGATTTATTGAGTCAAAACATGGACGGAAAGCCAGGGGCCAGGCTGTCTGGGTTTGGGAACAGTAGCCCTTAGGTGAGCCCTACATGACTTAAAACTCAAGGATCTTTAAGTGAAAAGCCCTCAGTATTATGTTTTACTATAATGTATCTTTTTTTGCGTTTGATAGTTTTTGACATTCCTTTAAATTAATGTGACTCCATAACAATCTCATTTAATGTGAGTTCCATCACCCCCATTTTAAAAATTATTTAGAGCTCCTTTATCTTTGCATAATTAAAAGTATGTGTTCACCGCCATTTCCCATGGCAGAGCCTTGAGTCCCTACAGCCCCTTATTAACAAATGAAAACTCTGACTCTGATCATTTTCACCCATGGTTCAGTTTCTCTTCACCCCACACTCATTAGGTTTGATTAGGTCATAGATCCTGAGTTACTGAGGATTTGAAAATGTGGTTCGTTTATAAATGTATTAAACTAAGTTAGACTAATTGATGTTACCTAATGGCATTCTTGCTTCATGAGATTAAAAAAAAAAAAAACAGAGAAAGAATGATTAGTGCGTAGCATTTCTTATAATTTTCACTGGCCTGTGTCGTGATTATTTGAATATAAATTAGGACTTCCAAGATAGCTGGAAGTTTCTGTCTGCCTCTATTTCTCTTTGTTTCTTTACTTTTTTTTTTTCCCCCCTGCCTCTGTGTCTCTATCTCTTGATCTCTCTCTGCCTCTCTTTTTGTCTCTTCTCTGTTTTGGTCTTTTTTTTTTCTCTCTCTTTGTCTCTGTTTCTTTTTTTCTATCTCTTCCTTTACCATTCCCAAACATGGGTATCTATAGTCCTTTTCAGCTAGTAGTATTTAAAATATCCCCCGCCCCCGATTTTAAAAGTAATACATGCTATTGAAAACTTAAAATATAGGAAACATATAAAGAAAACCTAAATCCCTTATAAATCTATCACCCAGAAATTAAACTCACTCTCAGTTTTGCTTGTTTTCTTCCAGTCTTTTCATAAAATTATATATGTCTGTTTGTTCATCCTCCAACCTTTCAACGAACATTTACTGAGTGCCTTTATTGCCAGTATTTCTAGGCATTTATGGAAGAAAACACAGCAAACTCTGTCATGTGCTAGTGAGGAGTCAGAAAATAAATTGCTATCCCACATAATGTTACATGGTGAACCATGTTCAAGGAAACTAAAGCAGAAGAGGTGATGAGGGGGTATAGGGGTGGACAGGAGGGCCAGGTTGTAATAATTCAGGCAAGCAAAGACTTGACTGAGGATTTTAAGCAAAGCCTAGGAGGTGAGGTTGTGAATCATGTCTGGTTTAAGAGCTTCTAGGGCAGAAGGAACAAGTGCAAAGGTCCTGACGTAGGAGCTGTATATGAGGGTGATTGTTTTTTTATACCAGTAAAGTTTTTTTTAATGCAGCCATAGTAACTGGAATAAATGGAATATTATGCAGTTTATTGGGATCGTATTATAAAAGAGTATTTAGCAACCTGAAAATTTACCCTTTATTGCTAATTGTCTTAAAAAAAAAACAACCCCAAAACTATAGGTTTAAATAGGCATGGAAGGTACAATTTAAGACGTTATAATTATATGCTGATATACACGTGTTATTGCCATGCAAGGGGACTCCAGGTGGTTTCTATTTTCTTGGTTTTGTTTACCCATATTACATTTCTCTTTCTGTAATGAACATGGCAGCTTTTATCAGGCACAGAGACTGTGAAGGGGGGAGCGCCCCATCAGGTGGAATGAGGTGTGTGACTGTGGCTGTTGGAGGTGACACACGGAAGTCCGTGGGCAACGTGGCTCCAAGTGCCTGATGGCTCCGACTCCAGAGCTGCCGTCCAGAGACCGGGCTCTGGTTACGAGGGGAGAGACTGGCCGGCCCATCTTTGGAAACAAAGGTCAGGGCCGATGTCCAGAGAAGCAGCTGGGCTCTGCAGAAGGATGGAGCCTCAGAAATAAGCCAGAGACATTACGGGGGTGGGGGGGGTGAACTAGGCCAAGTGCCTCTTGACATTAAGTCTCCTAGGATTGGGGTGAAAAAAAAGTATGAATGCTTTATTAAGTAATACATGAAAATCATTCATTTCCAAGATCAGGTGGTGTCTGAGGGTTGGGATAAAATTCTTGAATTCTTCCACTCTGAGGCCCTGCTACAGGCCCAAGGTTGGGCCTCCACATACAGGGGACGGGACTAACTACATCTTCTCATGTCTGAAGCATGATCCAAGAGTTTGCACTTAAGTAAAACTTGGAAACTCATCATATCACCCAGACTAGGATTCATATCTCTATCCTTATGCTCCAAACTATAGACTTTAGGCAATTCAAACAAGAATGGAGCTGAGAAGACCTCGTTTTCTCTTCTGAACAACCCACCCCTGGGTTGGTGGTCTGTCTGGTTGCCCATCTATCAGTTATTAATCTATCAATTACTAACTTACACATATTCAGTAATTATACTTTAATGATAATATTTGATATTCTGAACAATATAATATACATGTAAGTTGTAGACATTATAATGAAATGAATACACATGAGCCTTTCCCTGAGACAAGGTTGATGCTACTGTCTCTCCTTTACCTTCCTCTCCTGCTGCCTCCTCATGCCAAAGGCAAGAATGACCCCAAATTTTGTGGTCTTCATTCCATTGCTTTAAAAAAGTGATACAGCATGTATATGAGTGTATATATATATATATACATATATATATATACTGAAATTATATAGATACCTATTCCTAAGATTTTTTTGGAGTCTATGAAAATGGTACCATATTTATGTCGTCTTCTAGAACTAACGTCAACACTAAATGTTTTTAAACAGAATAATCCATATTGCTGTGTATAGCTGTGGTTCATTCTGGGTTGTTGCTGCGTAATATACCACCATAGGACTATACCACAGTTTTTTTAATATATTGTCATTTCAATGGACTTCAGGCATTTTCTTTTACCAGACTGTCCATTGCTTCTTTGAGTTTCTGAGTTTACTACACGGCACTACTACAAATCACAAAAAGAAAAAAAGTAAATGCCCAACACATAAAGTGAATAGTTTCTCAGGCAAGAACACTGCATGTTTGCAAGTGTGTAAAATCTGTTCCAGCCCTTGGGCCCAGACCTAGTATAGAATGGTTTTTTGCCACGTGGCACTGTTGGCATGCTGGCTGCCACTAGAGGGCGCGGGAGGGTGGGGACGGGCCTGTGTCCCGAAAGCTAAGAATAACGGGGCTGCTGGTGAAACTTGGCCGTGTGGCTGCCGTGTTTCCAGTACTTGCACATTTCAGGGCAAAAACATTTGCGTTGCTCCAGTTACAGGAAAAAAATGCAGTGAAAGGTTATGTCTGTCTGTGTACACCTTACCCGTGGATAGACACACTTGTTCATGGTTTCTGCTCCTCCTACGTTAAAATGTAAGGGTAAAGAGTCGTGACAAAGATGCATCCCTGGGGATGGGACAGACTGGGTGGAGAGGACATTCACATACAAACCAGCCCCAGTTACTGTGAGCTCACCACCCTTTTACCGCGTGTTTCTGACGTCTCACGAAGTCTTCTGCATGATCTTTATTGTGTGTTCTCCAGAGTCTCAACCTCCCTCACTTGTCCTTGACTTAGAACTTTCTCCCCTCTTGGACATGAAATGCATTGATGTCCATCCCCTAATGCCCAGAACTTGTGGGTGGCTGTGTGCCTTACACAGCAAGGGGGACTTTGCAGATATGATTAAGTTAAGCTGTTGGCTTTGAGGACAGAGCCCAGGACCATGAGTCAAGGAATGCAGGCCACCTCTGAAGGTGGAAAAGGCCAGGAAACAGATTCTCCCCTGGAGCTTCTAGAAAGAATGTGGCCCAGCAGACCCACTTTAGAGTCTGATCACCAGAACTCGAGGCTGATAAATGTGTGGTTTTCCTCCACCAAATTCAGTGATTCATTACAGCGGCAATAGGAAACCATGTTCCTTCTTTGTGAAAGAACCACCTTTGTTTAGAAAACATCGAGGGTGCATTTGCCAACTTACATCTCCATCCACTAAAGAAATGCAGGGTGACCCCAATTTGTGGGAGGAAACAAGGAGGCTTGAGGTGCCTGCCAGAGTGGTCGAGTGGATGAGGCACCATACAGGACAGGGAGCCCAGAATGTTCCGACTGGGCAAGTAGGAGCTTGGAAAGGGCACATGAGGTCAAGATGGCCAAGAAGGGTCTTGAAGACCCCATGCCTAGAGGTCAGGGGCAAAGAGTGTTTCAAGGAGGAGACTCTACATGGTGCTCTAAGGGCACCAAGGAAGGCCACTGGATTGTATAAAAATATGAGTGTTTGTGGAGAACTGTATAAATAGTTCCCCATGCTTTTGTTTATACATATGCAGGAGGCAGAGACTTTTTGGAGTGAAAAACCAAATTAAGGGGCTTATGGATAAAACAAGGGCTGAGAAAATGGAGGTGGGTAGTGTGAACCACGCATTTGAAAATATTAGCAGTGGGTGTGTGGAGAGAAGTGAATCCGTAAAGAGGGAAAGCCACAGTTTGTTTTCTGTTAAAATTTTTTTTTTTTTTTATTGTGGTTAGAAGAGCCATAATTTACCATGAGTGACCTTTTGTACCTTCTCAGTATCTGGCAGCCATCACCACTGTTGGGTTCCAGAATATTTTCTCACCCGAAAAGGAAGCCCTATCCCCCTTCCCTCTAGCTCCTGGCAATCCATGAATCTGCTTTCCATCTTCATGGATTTGCCTTCTTCTAGATATTTCCCACAAATCATACAATACACGGCCTTCTTGTGTCTGGCTAGTCTCATGTAGCATCGTGTTTTTAAGGCTCATCTATTCCATATTGGTGTTAGCACTTCATTCCTTTCTAGGGCTGAAAAATATTCCATTATTTGGATGTATCACATTTCGCTTCTCTGGTCAGCTGTGGATGGACATTTAGGTTGGTTCTGCCTTTGGACTGTGGTGACGGGTGAGCAGCTTGGTTTCTCTTGTTTGGTTTTGTTTTCAGGACAGGGAGGCACGCCCTGTGGGGGAAGGAGAGGTCTGTAGCCAGGCATGACTGCTTTTGTCCAGCAGACGGTACCTTAGACCAACCTCCTGGCTGCTGGGAGCCAGTCTGCACCGTCCTGAGGGGGCAGGATCCTGTCCGAGGAGAGAGGGGAACCTGGGCAAGGTGTGGCCTTTGCTCATTGTCCACAAATCCTATGGGAAAATGGAAGGTAGCGTTAGGAAAGTGGGCACAGGCCAGAAGAGTGTGTCCTTCACTTGTCATTTTAGTCATGCTCCCTTTCTCATTTATATTTTAAAGGGGAGAAAGCATGCAGGAAGGAGGGAAATGGGGGGGGGCATGTTATTATATAGAGGTATCTGGTAAAAGGAGGCAAAAATGCGTGATACAGTATCCGTATTGGGTAGATTGCATTGCCTGTGTGTTATTTTTTAGTTTTTTTTGAAGGCTATTCTTACTTGTGCCTGTTTTTAATACCTGAACAACTGGGAGAGAGAACTTATAATCCTGTAGTCATTTGGCTTGTATTCTTAGAGTATTTTTAAACGCTAACTTTCAGAGCCATCTAATGTCACTTAAAACACAAGAAGGGCTTCCAGTATTCATTTCTCCTGATCCATAGGTTTTAGATTGTGAATAGCATTTTTACTTCCACTGAAAATACACCCCCCCCACCAGATCTCTTTCTTGATGTTTGCCTAAATTTTTTTGGTCAGTTGTCATTATCTTTATTAAAATGAGCACTGATATTTTCACTCATGACTTAAGAGTCATCTGCTATGGAGAGAAAACTGTCTGAATTCCAAAGCTTATTAAGCTGAACATCCTCAAGTCAGAAATGGATGTGTATTTTGAATAAATTGCACATTTAAATACTTTTTTTTTTTTTTCCCCAGAGACTAGATTCAAATGAAATCATCTTGCTTTAAAGGGTTTTTCATGACTGCAGCAGGCTGGGAATGTGAAATAAGGGTTCAGTAATTGACAAAATTTTTAAATGAAGACTCAGTGATTAAAAGAAAAGAAACTTGTGTTTCTGTTTTATTTTTTAAAAAGATTTTATTTATTTATTCATGAGAGACAAAGAGGGCAGAGGCAGAGAGAGAAGCAGACTCCCCACTGAGCAGGGAGCCCAATGTAGGACTTGATCCAAGGACCCCTGGGATCATGACCTGAGCCGAAGGCAGACGCTTAACTGACTGAGCCACTCAAGCTCCCTGAAACTTGTATTTTTAAATTGAGAAATTGATCTGAAACTGATTTGAGGTCAAAACAAGAGTGTCCTAATCTAGGTCCTCATGAAACTGGAATAGAAAAGACTGCTCTTCTCCATAGTCTTGCTTACATATAGCTAGGTGATTGAGTTGGACCATTTGTACTTGCCTAATGGAAGGGGGGAAGGGATCTTGGTTTGAAGAATTTGTTTGTGCTCTTTGTGGAGGACACATGGGAAATAAATTAGAGACTGACTTAGAAGGTTGGCTTTGTTCTTGATCAAGGCACAAGAGTCCTCAACATTGAAAGACAATGGTAACTTTTCTCATGCTGGTTAGACTATGGGATTGATAATAGCAAGAAGATATTTAACTAAAACCTTGAAGAATATTCTTTCTTTTGGTACTTCCCAACTGATTTCTGGAATAGAAGAAAAGCTGTTCCCGGCTAAGGAAGTGCTTTCGAGAAGTAGAGGCAGGGAAAAGTTGACACTGTTCCTTTTACCAGAGCTGAGACTCTTATCGATGCTGTGTCTACGCCTTTGTCTGAGCTCACCACCTAGACTTTGTGTGAACTCTTGGCCCGAGATTCTCTCTGTGCCCCTGCCCCTCATTTTGCCCTTTTAAACTTAATAATGAGGGGAAATAGAGGGAATTCACTGATGGATACGATTCATACGAATGCAGATTTAGAGAGCAGGGTGAAGCTATAGGCAGTCCAAGCCTGGAAAATATCTTTATGAAACAAAATCATAATGATAAGCTGTCCAGCACTCCGAGTTCTCAGTCCAGAGGGATTATTGCTAGTAGCTTTTGGTTAAATAGTTCTAGCACCTCATGACCCTCCTTTTTAGATACAAAGAAGAAATGTTCCATTTCATGTTCTTTTTTGGGTACTCTTTCCTGTCTGTTACCATTGTGTTCTGGAACTCCTGAATTACATCGTTATTTGAGGGATGTTGTGAATACTTGGGCGTGGGTCATGGGTCATGAGCTGTTTTCAGGCACATGCTACCTTCACTCCTATTTTGACACCTTTGGAAGATAACTTGACAGCCACTACCACGGGTCTGACATTGTGGTAAGGTCTGAGAAGAAGTGGGAGTCAAATGGCTAGGTCACCTAACATCAAGACAGCATCAAGAGCGAAGTCATTAACCAGTCCTGATTACCCTCCCCTCTCCAAGCCCTCCAGTCTGATATATCCTGGCTCCTTTTCCATGTTATATAGAATTAAAAAGTACAGACAAAATATAAAAGTGGATCTACATAAAATGTTGTTGGACAGTGCTCTCAAGATCCTCTAAATATAGATATATTTTTTAATCAGCAGTCCACATGAGGCTAAACAGAAACAGGACCTATAACGAATATGTCATGCTTCTCCAATTGCCATACTTTTCTCTTTACGGAGTAAGGAGCTATCATGGTCACGTATTGCTGTGTAATAAGCATACAGATCTCAGGGGTGCACAGTTAGCATTTGCTTCTTGCTCGTGTATCTGTAGACCAGCTGGGGTTCATCTGGTTTGGGCTGGACGTGGCTCCAAGCTTTGGGTGTACCTAGGCCTCCTCCTCAGCCTTTCGGCCTTGTTGGATTAGAGGCTATCCAAGGGAAATTGTTCTGAGGTACAAAGACTGTAGGAACCTAAAAGAGCAAACCCAATCATTCATGTACATTTCAGGCTTCTCCCTGTTAATTTCCAGTTGGTCAAAGGAAGTCATTGATCAAGGAAGTCAAAGGGGAAAAATACATCCCCTTTCTATAGGCCGTGACAAGGGTGTGGACATGTAACACTACTACAAGGTTTGAAGAATTGTGACTCATAATTTGGTCTGGCATTAGGGTTTTTTATTATTAGGTTAAGATATTTTTCATATGGTTATATTGGTTTTTATTCTATGTTCCGAATATTTTTTGATGTTGTGTATTTTTTTTTCATTTATAGGATAAAAGCTTTTACGTCGGTTTCCCTATTTATTTCTGAAGATAGCTACTTTAACCACCTTTTCTTAACCCTTAGTATTTATAGGAACTTACTGGATTTTTGACATAATTGTTAGTTTTACCCAGCACAAATTTTAAGGAATTTACTCAGTTCCTTATTACTCTTCTATATTTCCAAGCCAGAACCATTTTACCCACTAATAATTGGAGGATATGAAATTATTGGCAAATTTAACATTGTGGTGGTGCATATGTGTGTGTGTGTTCATATAGTCAGAGCTGAAGGGATTTTTTTGTTTTATTTTAGAGAGAGCGACCAAGCACATCCATGTGTAAGTGGGTTGGGGAGGGACAGGGGAGAAAAAGAGAGAGAAGCTTAAGCAGTCTCCGCACCCAGTGCAGAACCCGACATGGGACTCAATCTCACAACCCTGAGGTCATGACCTGAGCTGAAACAGGTCAGTGGGACAATTAACCGACTGACCCACCCAGATGCTCCTAGAGCTGAAGGGCTTTCTAAAAGCTACTGTAATTATAGGACTGACCACTGAACATATTATATATCTTTATATTTATAGAAGGGTCTCATTACACATACTGAAAGGAGAACTTAGAAGAAACAGATACATTCTTTAACAAAATCATCCACCTATCTGGAGCCGAGATTAATGTTGCTAAAACAGGAGTTACTGTTTTGGGATCATAAGTTCCCATCATCAGTAATACACTCATGGTTATTCAGCAAAGTTAATGAGAGAAGCAGTTGTGGGCTAAGCTCTATGAGCGGAAGAGAGTGAAGGTAGATTGTATTCAAAATGTCTATGTATTTGGAAGAAACCAAATTCCCGTTACCTGGTCAGGAGCTCATTAGCCAGCTACGCTTTCTTGCGATAAAATATCTTTTATCCTGGGCCTGACTCTGAAGAGTTTCACTTGAACTTCTTGTGATATTTGTAAAGGAAGGAAACACTTGACCAATGTCAGTTTTTTGGTTGTGAATAGAGAAAGGGAGGTGACAGTTCCCATGGTCACCCTGTAGTGAGGTCTCTAATAGAGCCTTGCTTTTTTGGATCCCTGCTTAAACTTTGGGGTCCCTTTCCCTGTCAGCATCTCGAGCATGAGTCAATGGCTCCATTCTTCCAAGACGCCTGCTGTGTGGAAGGCACTCTGCTGGACATCTTGCATAGGACCACCATTTATGTGGGGATTTCATTGTATTTCCCTTGATGTTGGAATGAGGGAGAGGGTCTCAAATGCCAGGGAGGTGGTAGAAATAATAAGAGGCTTGTACATTGTCAGGCATAGTCAAAGCTGTGTCAATTCACTTTTCAAATGATTCCTAAGAGATTCCATAGCTGTTTGTTCTACATAAAGAGAGCCTGTGGGCAGCAGGATAAAAAGAGCTGGGGGTATTACATCATCAGAAAGTGTTTTCATTGGTGCATCATGCCTTAGGAGGAGGAAGTCCTCGATTATATTTAGTTTGAGTCTGTTTTGCTCATTGAAATGATAATCTTAAGACAATGGAAGAAACAGAGGCAGGATATTTGAAGGCCACCAGATTTTTTGTGCTCACATTGATTATATTTCAAAACTGGGATCTACTGTTTGCATGTATATCAGCATCTATGTTTTCCAATCAGCTGTAATAATAGGTGTCTCGTATTTAAATTACAGCAGGATCTTTGAGGTAATGTGTTGCACCTAACACATGTACCTCTTTTCAAAGGTTGAGTATTTCTTTTTTTTAGAAAAGATTTATTTATTTTAGAGAAGACAGGGGTTGGGGGAGGGTATAAGGAAAGATTTGTGCAATGAAAAAACAGAAGTACCAAAGGAAATTTTCTTTTTAGTCTTGTTTTGTTTTACCTTAGGATTTTGGTCATTGAATCTCATAGCTTGGTTTTCCATGACCTGTGAAGACTGGACTTGTTGCGCTTCTCTCATTACAGGATACAGGTTTTAGTGCCCCAACCATGTGATATGTTTTGTCCTAACCCAGCAGTGCATCTGGTCCAGGACCTTCACCTTGGCCCCCTGCAGGGCCTGTGCTCCAGATGACCCTGGGGCGGCATTGTGGTCGGGGAAAACCATGAGTCTCTAATTTACCTGTCTTTCCAAGGAAGCTTCTGTGGTCACAACAAACAGAAACCCCTCCATCTAGCATTAATAAGGGAGGAGTTCTTCTTTGGACTCAGAGTATCCCATGGAAACTGGAACCAAATAATGCGAGGAAGCAGAGGCTAGAAAGTTACCAGGAACAGAAGCTGCTTGCAGTGCAGAAGCTTGGAGTGCGGTGAAGGGTAGTTGAGGAAGTGGGAGGAGCCTGGATGATGGTGCTGATAACCCACTAATAACCATCATCTATTAGTGCTCAATATTGCTGGGCACAGTGCTGGACGCTTTCCGTGTTACCTAATTTATCTTCATGACAGTGGACGAGGTGGGAAGTCGTAGCTTCATTTATGAGACAAGGACACCAAAACCTGGGTAAATTACTTGACCAAAGTGGTGGAGGAAAACTTTCCATGCCCATCCCTCCCCAGAGCCAGGCTGAACTCCACATCCTACTCTGTCCTCTGTCAACCAGCTTCGATTTCCTTTTCTAGAATATGACCTTGTAAACAATACATTGGCAAAGAGAGGTACAGTTAAAATTTAAAGTAAGAATTTAAAATGTTTCATCACGTGCCCATAATGAGGAAGAAAATGGGACTTTGGTGTCCCCACACTGCAAGGCTACGAGGTCAGAGCCCTAACTCAGTGTGATGGCAGCAACGGTCTCCATGTTAGAGAGACAAGCTGTGCTTTTGTGACTGCAGGATGTTTCTCTTCTCTTGTTAAAAGTTTACTTTTAATATCTCTAAAGCTAGCTTTCATCACAAAAGCGAAGCTGTATTTTTAGTAAAAATATGTTCATCTCTGCAAGCTGGTGCAACCACTCCAGAAAACAGCATAGAGGTTCCTCAAAAAGTTGCAAATAGAGCTACCCTAGGACCCAGCAATCGCACTACTGGGTATTTACCCTAAAGATACAAACGTAGTGATCCAAAGGGGCCCATGCACCCAAATGTTCATAGCAGCAATGTCCACAATAGCCAAACTATGGAAAGAACCTAGATGTCCATCAACAGATGAATGGATAAAGAAGATGTGGTATATATATATATATATATATACACATATGTATATATATATATATATACATACATACATATACACAATGGAATACTATGCAACCATCAAAAGAAATGAAATCTTGCCATTTGCGATGACGTGGATGGAACTAGAGGGTATTATGCTCAGCGAAATAAGTCAATCGGAGAAAGATAATTATCATATGATCTCCCTGATATGAGGAAGTCGAGAAGCAACATGGGGGGTTTTGGGGGTAGGAAAAGAATAAATGAAACAAGATGGGATCGGGAGGGAGACAAACCATAAGAGACTCTTAATGTCACAAAATAAACTGAGGGTTGCTGGGGGAGGCGGGTAGGGAGAGGGTGGTGGGGTTATGGACATTGGGGAGGGTGTGTGCTATGGTGAGTGCTGTGAAGTGTATAAACCTGGTGATTCACAGACCTGTACCCCTGGGGCTAATAATACATTATATGTTAATGAAAAAAATATGTTCCTCTCTGTCATATCAACTAATTTTTTTCTCTGGCATTGAGTTCCTCCTTATATGTAAACGAATTAAATCTTAGAAGAGGATATGGCACCAGCGGAAGAAACACCGGACTTTGAACACACCAGCTCATCTTGTAGGCCCGTGTCCTCAATGGCTAAACAAATCGAATAGGCTTGCTTTACAGCTGGGCTGATCAAGGCTGGTGATAACCCAGAAGAACAGAGTTGGGTCCAGCAATCAGACTCACACCGATGTGACAACTAATTTTCAACAAAGGTTCAGAGGCAGTTCAGCGCAAGGAAATGGCCTTTTAACAGGTAGTGTAGAAAAGTTGAATATCCATATGCAAAACTATAAACTTATATGCATACCTTGCATCATATATAAAAATGAACTCCAAGGGCGTTTAAATAGACTCCAATGTAAACTTAACAATATATAAAGCTTCTGGAAGAGAACACAGGAGAAAGTCTTCATAACCCCAAGTTAAGGAAAGATTTCTGGAATACAAGACTATGGACATCATCCATAAAAGAAAAATTTAACAAATTGGACTTGGACTTTGGTCTGTAGCAGATCATATTGAGGGAACGAAAAGTCAAGGCACAGATTGGAAGAAAATACTTGTAAACCACGTATCTGAAAATATCTGTATCCAGAGCATATAAAGAACTCTTAAAACTTAATAAGAAAACAAGCATCCCAAGTTTTAAAAGTCCAAAGGATTTGAACAGATACTTCCAACAAAGATAAACACATGAAAAGATGCCCCCCATCATTCGTTGTTAGAATCGCAACTTACAGCCACAATGAGATACCACTACACTTACTGGAATGGCCAAAATTTAAAAAGACCATTCCAGGTGTTGTGAAGATGTAGAGCCCTATCAACTCTCCTATTTTGTGGGTGGAAATGAATGTCAGATGCTTTAAACTGCTAAAACAGATGGGCACAGTTTCTTGAAAAGGTAAGCCTACACCCACCATGTGATTGGGCCATTTCCTCCTAGGTATTTACCCAAGAGAAAGGAGAGCATGTGTCCATATAAAGTCTTGTGCAAGAATGTTCATTGGAGCTTTATTGGGAGGAGCTAAAAACTCCCATCATCCGATGCATAGAGAAGTAAATTGTCATGTATCCACAGAATGGATCACTGTTCTATAATAAAAAGGACTGGGTTATTGCTATATTAGCAATTGAAACAACCTGGAGGAATCTCGAATTAATTATGCAGAATTAAACCGTACAAAAAAGAGGAATGCTGTATGACTCATCTGTATAAAAATCTTAAAATGCAAACAATTGGATTGTCATAGGAAACAAATCAGTCCTTGCCTTAGAAGGGACGGGCTGGTGCTGGGAAGGGCGGGAAGGACGGACTCAGAAGGGCCCCAGGAAACTTGAGAAGCCTGATGGCATTCTTCATTATGGTGATTTTGGTGATCGTTTCATGGGTGTATCCATATGGCAAAAGTTATTAAATTAAACACTTTAAATATGCAGTTAATTTTATGTCAACTACACATCAATAAAGCTATTTAAAAGCCAGCCGGTGGGGGGGGGGGCACCTGGGTGGCTCAGTGGGTTAAAGCCTCTACCTCCGGCTCAGGTCCTGATCCTAGGGTCCCGGGATCGAGCCCCTCATCAGGCTCCCAGCAGGGAGCCTGCCTCTCCCTCTCTCTCTGCCTACTGGTGATCTCTGTCAAATAAATAAAATCTTAAAAAAAAAAAAAAAGCCAGCGGGTACAGCAATCAGCAGTCATACTTGAATGGGAGCACAAATGGAGGTGGGAGCTGTCCTATTAAGAAGCCAGCAGGAAGGAGCACGTGGGTGGATCAGTGGGTAAGCCTCTGCCTTCAGCTCAGGTCCTGATCTCAGGGTCCTGGAATCAAGCCCCACATCGGGCTCTCTGCTCAGTAGGGAGCCTGCTTCCTCCTCTCTCTCTGCCTGCCTCTCTGCCTACTTGTGATCTCTGTCAAATAAATAAATAAAATCTTAAAAAAAAAAGCCCTCAGGAATTGCATTATTTTCTGCAGGATAATTCTAGAACTTGTTCTGACACCATTCCGTGTTGCTGATCTGTTCCTTTCATGTGTGCTGTGCAGCACGTATTTCCTTCAGTTGAAATAATTAAAAGGTCCTTTGACTTTCAGGAATATTGTATTGCTCATTTTAGAACAATGCCTTAGTGGGGGCACAGTACAAAGGTGGACAAGTGTGGATCTGACTTCGGAGCTGAGTTTATTTGTGGGGTGGTTTTTGACCTTCTTGTTTGTGTGTCATAAAAACAGAAACCAAAGAGGACTGGGTGTTTAGGACAACAGGTTCCACTGACTCTAAGACAAGGTCTCCCACCCCCAAGCCGGCTTTCTGTCTTTCACAAGCCCTGTCATGTGCTATTGTGTATGGAGAGGATGCTTTAACACCCTGCACCCCCCCCCCCACTGGAAAGCTTTCAAGTAGGAGGAGTCAGGTAGGATGTTTTGTTTTGTGTTTTCCTGGTACCTCTTACTAATCGGTGGTGACCCCAGAGTGGTGCTTGCCCTGGGCTGGGTTAGATTTCAAAGAAGGTGCTGGGGTAGGTGGGCCGGTAGGTGTTTTCAGGTGGGCACTGGAAATGTTCTGTGTCTTGCTTCTGATGGTTGTTTCCAGGGTGTAAAGAGCTGTTAAAACTCACCAGATTTTGCGCTTTAAAAATGCATACGTTTATTCTCTGTAAATTACCTTGATAAAGTTGTTATTTTAGAAAGTCCATACATTTCTGCCTTCAGCTCCCCGCCCACAGCTTCAGAAACTAGTGGCCCTGGCACACACCCACCCAGATTGTGTCTTAATAAAATAATCCTATCGTTACCTCCCTGAATCATTTCTTCTTAGGAAAGGAAGAATAATATCTTATAGTTGCTGTCTCAGCCATAGACCTATAGATTAGTTTTTAATCCTTAAACTTGGATACTGTTTCTTTGTATCTGTGTTTCTAAGGGCAAAGTCAAGGTGAAACGGAGGCAGTTTGTTTTAGCCAATGAGCTACACAAGAGTGTGATTACTTCAAACATGCTAGCCCTGGGGCAGGGCACGGACCAGGATACTGGTCTATCCTGGGCTCTCTCAAGCCCGGTGATGCCACATAATAAATACTCATTTACTTATGACTTGACTGAATTGATGTCCCCCCCACCCCCACTTTAGTTCTGAATCATCCCAGTTAGACAACCCTCTGCTCCCAATCCCCCCCCACTGACCCCAGGGGCCTCTCTGGTTCTGTGGAATATGGACGAGCTGATAGCTTACCAGCACCCGTGACTTGTCCAAAACAGTGGACAGCCGTCCCACTTGTCCCTATCCTTTGCATATAATCACCAGTTAGTCCAAATTATTTACTAACAAACCTAAATCTTTCCCAGATCTGATCTTCCAAGAGTGAAGGAGTGACTTGTTCACCTGTATGTGTGTGAATTTCCCTAAAGGATTGGAACCAAAGGGTTTCAGCTTCTCAATTTTTAAGATCCTTTCTGTAATAATTGAGTTCGTGGTAGAAGTGAATGCACTATTTAGCCCTGTGCTTCGGCGTGACAGAAACATTAATCCTGAGCTCTGAGCCAAGCCTCATCAGCTCTGCCCCGTTAAGCAGGTACACTCTGTCCTCTCAAGTTTGATCAATTATTGACTTTGTAAATGACTCTGCTCGATAAACAAGCATAATGAGGTAATTGACTTGCTCCTAAGAAATGTACAGGTGCTAAAATGCCCCAGTCAGACAGTGATCGTTGTCATAGGAAATAAAACTGTGTTGGTAATTCAGTTGGGAGATCCAGGCCAGACTGAGAAAGCTGTTCACTTTGGCCCCAAAGAACTGATTTTTGTAAATTTACTCCCAGCATGTCTGTCCTAACCAGTGAAGCAGTCAAGACTATAAATTATAATGCAGTTAACATCTTAAAAAATCATTTGAATGATCTTCCCTTGGGCAGAATTCTTACCTATTCATTTAAAGGTATCCTACACATTTTCTACCCTGAGAAAACATTACTTTAAAAAGAAAAGTTATTTTAAAACATGCCATTCAGTTCAGGCATATTTGATAAGTGCAGAATCTGGTACCAGTAATTACTTGACATCTAAATGTCTGGTGAACAAAATACTCATTAAATTTTGACAGTTACTCAAAACACATTCAAGGCAATGAAGTGATGGGACCTGCATTTAACGATAGTGAAGGGACACAATAGGACACAGGTACTGGGACGGGTGGCTTTTTTTGGTGGTTGTTGGGAGGGGACCAGAGGGCCCAGGGACAGGGCAGCGAGCAGGAGGCTCTTTATGTGGGGACCCGCGAGCAGGAGGAGGCAAGGCTGAGTGCTGTAGGACCAGGGGCTGCCTTTTGACCTTTCCTGTCTGGCTCACTAAGTCCCCACCCTAGATTGCGAAACATGTTCTGGAAATTATTTCCAGAGGGCACACATCTCTTTGGTGACAGCTTATTTCTGGATTCCTGGTGCAGATGCCTGGCCTCTGATGACATTCAGGGGTATGTTTCATGGCCCATCATCTGATTAGGCACCGAACGCTGAGGACTCTCCCGGCTGGCTTGGGGTCAGAGCATGTGAACGCAGGAGCAAAGAAACTTGTTGATTTCCCCCGGGCTCCTTCTAACACCTTCAGGTCTGGTGTCCCCCTTTATGGATGTCTGCAGCCTCGTGGAAGTGAAATGTTGGGGCCCTTCCCAGAGCAGTGACCTTTCGGTGGAGTTCTCTGAGGCTCCTTGTGGTGGAATTTTAAGCTTTCTGCCTAAAGAGGTGATTTCAGTCACCTCTGAAAAATGAGTACAAAATGAGCCTGTAACAGATTCTTACAAATAGTCCCTAGCTTTGCTTTGAAGAAGGGTGCTTTCGCTCCGTTTTCAGTTCTGGAGTGAGGAGCTGAGAGGCGGGGCACCCTGGTTAGACAGAGTGGAGCTCACACCTGTATCTACCTTACTGTGCTCACCTGTAAAATGGGTATAAAACAGAGTCTTGGGGAGGCTTGAATGAACATGGATGTCCAGCATTTGGCCCAGAATGGCCGCCGTGTGGTTCATCTGCTGTCACTCTCACTGTCACTAATTATCTTCATCTTCTGGGAGAAGTGAAAGAACTCTGATTCATAGCTACTTCTGTGCTCAGAGCAGGACTTCCTGGGGGGCGGGTAGGCCCACTAACCCCCAGGTGCCCAGAGCAGTCACCTCCCAGATGCCCCGAACCTGGTGGTTTGGTCTTCGGGGTCGGAGCCAGGTGCCATCTGCCGGGTTTTAGGTAAGGCAAGCGGGGTTCTACTGGAGTTTCTGAGTCTGCTCCAAGGCGGGGGGCTGCGCAGCGTGGGCATCATATCCTGATTTGGGGCCCTGCTTGCACTCCGTGTCCGACCTCGCACACATCAGTAAAACAGAGGGAACGAGCTGATCCTGTGCTTTTTCCCGAGAACATACCGGCGTCTACTGGGGAGCTGAATTCCTCTATATCTGGGGATATGCTGAGGGTTGGGGATTCCTGTGCTTTATGCAAAGCCTGACACTTGGTCCAAAAGCAGTGGCCCCTGCCGGCAATCTGAGCGAGACTTCCCGGGGGGGGGGCACCCCCTCTCCTTGGCCTGAGCAGGTAAAAGGCAGGACCATGCGAATGCACTTGGCTGCATGCCGGAGCCCCTTCTGCAGCTCCCCACACCCACCTCCATCCATGCCTTGCACCATCCTTTCTGCTTAAAGAAATGCAGCCTTTGTTTGATCTGTGATCCTAACCACGCACCATGCACAACCCATGCCCCGCCTTGTAGCTGCTGGAGAAGTTAGCAGCTGGCAGCTCTGCTGAGGAGGCCTGGACGCCCCAGCCTGGCAGCTTTAGGCAGAGGAGAAGAGGCATTTCCAGAGCAGGCTCCGAGGCTCACTTCCTATGGCTTTAGCCAGCTCTTTTAGCAGATACCCAGCCCTGGGCAAGTCACGAAACCTCCAAGCCTCATTTCTTCACTTTTAATACATGGGAAATGCTATTTCAGTTGGGTGTCATGGTGAGGGTTAAAATACGGGAAGACCTGCAGCTGCCTGGCCCCCCGGGTAAGGGCTTGGGGAGTAAGAGTGGGTCTTGCGTGGGTTCGGCTGTCTGAGGCCAGCTGGTCAGTCCTGCTCAGGGTGTACCCTCACGTTCTAAGGGACAAGACAGGTGGAGTGAGACGGGCATGGGGCTGGTCAGGCGAAGAGTAGGGAAGGATCCAGAAGGGCAGTCAGTTGAGATCAGGCCTTTTGCCACTTTGGACTACCGTGAAGTGAGGTACAAAGAAGAGCCCCCTTTTGGACCGTGGATATGCTCTCCCCTGCTCCGACGGCTCATCTTGGGTGACCCCCAGGCAAATCCTATTTAGAAAATATCCTTTTCGTCTGCCAGAATGTTCTCCCAAAACAAGAGTCTGAGATGAGCTCAGAAGCCTGTAGTTACAAGAGAGTCCCACTCGCATTTGTATAAAACACCGTCTCCGGCGTCCTTCTTTGGTCTGGCACCTTCTGTGCTGTGCATGGATCTGTGGGCTTCTGGCAGATGGCTGACAGACCCCTTGGCGATCGGTGTGTGTTCCACGCACCATGCCCTGATGCATCTGTGGAGGTCGTGTTTCCCATGGGGATGAGGGGAAAAGGACGTGAAGTGGGACACGTGTGTCCTAAGACCTGGGTATCTTGGTGGCACCTTGGGAGAGAAGCTGAGTATGTTGGGGTGTTGGGGAGCCCAGTGCTGGGGCTGAACCAGCTTGGTGATTTTCGGTTTTGTGAGTTGATCTCTTGTGCTCATTATCTTTGTCACCGTTGTCTCCACCGTAAGTAATCAGAGTCTTCATGTTTGTAGGCAAAAGGAGTGAGTTTGGGTTCTGTCAACACTGTCTGGGGCATTTTGTGAGAGCTTCTCTCTGTGAGCGGACGAGGGGCTCCCTGATGTCAAGGCCACCTCTGGGAAGAGACTGGTTTCTTCTTGAAAGCGGGCCTGCACATGTCCATCCATCCCAGCACTTGGATGGTCCGTTTCGAGCAAGAGAAATGAAACAGGTGTGCGGGAGTGGGGGGGGGGCTTCAAAGGAGCCAAGAGGATTTGTAGGACGCCCTTGAATGCCGCACTGACGTGTTGAATCAGTTACACATGGCAGCGAGCACTTCCGTCAACCCTAGAGCAGTGTGCGCTCAGAAACCACAGGCGGGGCGCTTCCTCTCTGCACGCAGAATCCCTGAGATCAAGCAGAGTGTTCAGATCTTGTAAGGATGGATGCTGATTGTAAATTTGCGTACATTTGAGGGAGAGAGCAAGAAAGAACAAACACTCTGGGCTCTCTAGTTTAAATGCGCCCTCCTTAGGACTCAGCCTCTCCTGCCCTCTAACAGAATGGGTCTTTATAGGCTCTCTTGATTAATGTCCAGCTTTTCTAACACACTGGGAGCTCCATGAAACAGAGACCACACCTCCTTTTCCACTCCTGTGTGCCCAGGGCCTAGCACCGTGCCTGGCCCTTAGTAAGTGCTCAGTAAAAATGCTTGGTTTCATGAGTGAGTGATCTGTCTTCCTGCAAGAGACCATCATTTCCAGAAGAAAGATGATAGCAGACAAAATTGCCTTTCGGACATTGGGCAGGGATCTTTTCTCGAGGTAGCCATCCCTGGTACAGAGTTTAATTCTGAGGGAAGGCTTCTACTCTTAGCGAATTAATACGATGGAGTGTCTGAGTCTTGCGTGAAAAGTGACTCGTAAAAACTCAGAAGAGGGGAAGGAGAGCTGGCTGGAACTGAAGTGTGAATGCTGCTCTGAGGACAGAAATACCCGGGCTACCCCTTCTGATTCATTCACACATTATCACATGATTGCCTTGGCCTCGATAAGGTTGGCTGGGATAAGCAGGGTAATCTCTCCTCTCCACCCTCTCTATACATCATCACTCTCCAGCAGGGCTGTCCTGGCATTGAGCGGCCTGCACTCTAGATGATAACCTTGAGGAGCATCGATCCTCATGGCTTCAAACCAGCAGGTAGCTGGTGTCTCAGTTCAAGTGTGTGTAGACAGTGTAGTTCTCACATGGTATCGAAGTTTCAGCTACTCTGAATGTACTCTGATGCTTATTTCTTATTGTTTCTGTTGCTATCGATAGAATGTTCTTTATTGCAAATCAGTAGGTGTAGGGAAACTATGTCCTTCTTTTTGGTGGCCCAGACCTTTCTTTCGTAGGAAAGGACTTTCCTACGAGGGGGAATTTTCTGCCTTGGGAGAACCTGCCTTCCCACAGCGGAAGCTGGAGCTCGCTTTCTCAGGCTTCCTTGAAGCTAGGGGGTAACTGTGTCACCCAGTTCCACCAGCCAGATGCACGGACGCCATTTTGAATTATGAAACTGGTTTAAACTGGCTTAAAGAAGTCCATTCTGATGAGAGTGGCAGTCGATACACGCTTTCTGCAAGGTTGCAGGGGTGAGAGTTCTAGAGTGTCTGGGGTTCTCTGGGTTGCCCAGATGCATCCATTGGTGTTCCTCATGGAGCAGTTCTGTGGTGAGATTTCAGCAGCATTTGTGACCTGGTTTTCGGGCCCTTCTAGAGTCTCCCTGGGCTACCCTTTTGCGAATTCCTTCTCTGTTCAAACCAGTGAGAGTAAGTCATCCTTACTTGCCACCAGGAACCCTGGATGATTTTATGGGTCATTCATGTCCTAGACCCATGAGGGTGCAAAATACCATCATAATCACCTTGGGGCTCCCTGTTGGACCTCTGCCAGTTGCCATATAGTTTTCCTTCCTTCCTGAGCATCAGTCAAGAAAGGCTTAGACCTAGGGACATCTAGGTTGGCCTGCCTTTGTGGTAGTTCCTCCCCAGTTGAAATTAGGCATTTGTCCTGGGAGCTGGGGAGGAATGGGGTAATGATCATACTCTTGGGTTGAATAGTTAAGAGAATCTTGGACTTCTGGGGTTTATCTTGTCAACCGCTGAAGTATGCATTTCAGGCTTTTGCAAATTCCATTCACCTCTAAAGTCTTCAGTCCAGGATGAGCGTCTTTCTAGAACTTCTTCACCTTTTTCCAAATCTTTCCAAAGTGCCACATGCAATGAATTCAGATGACATATTTTATACATTCATGTTTATATTTCTGTTGGGATTTGCTGTTAATTTTGTGGGATGAAATGTTTCTAAATTATCTATCTAAGATAGATGTTTTAAATTTTAAATTTACATTTAAACAAATTTAAATTTGTTGTTTTAAATTTTACCATAGTCTTTGCCGTGAACTGTGCTGTTTGAGCTTGAATATTTTATTAAACAAAGACCCTGACGAACAGGGAACCCCTCTTGCTTACTCAAGGCTGACTTAACTGCGGTCACTCCACCTGTAACAGCATGAAGAGAATTCCTGCAGTTACCTTCATGTTCAGGCAATTTGCATGAGTTTCTTGAGAAACATGCAGATCACATAGGTACACTTTATAAAATTTTTTAAATTAAAAAATATTTGAGAGAGAGAGAGAGTGAGAGTGCAAATTAGAGGAGAAGCAGAGCAGGAAGAAGGGGGAAAGAATCTCAGACTTCACGCTGAGCACAGAGCCTGACCTGGGGCTTGATCTCATGACCCCAAGATAATGACCTGAGTTGGAACCAAGACTCAGAGACGCTCAAGCAACTGAGCCACCCAGGTGCCCCTGTGAAAAAATGTTAAGTAGATCTAGGGAATTGCTTTAGCTTTTCCTTTATCGTCAGTATGGAGACCCAGCGTGAGGAGACAAAAAAAAAAAAGCTTTGAACACTAATAAATAAATTGAGATGAAACCTCTGATGTTCTAGAAAACTGCATTATCACCTCGGTACCCAGAGACTCAAGTGACAAGCAGAGACATTCAAAGTCATTGGATCTCCACCGGCTATCAGGCACCTTGTCAGATCTGTGTGTGCCTTCCTGTTGTGTTTTTTAAGGAAGAGTTCCAAGGTTGAAGAAGACATGGTTCTGTTCCCTCCCTTCCAGCAGTCCACGTCCCGGAATAGGGTCTGACATGTTCCCTGATGCTCTCCTAGCCCAATGGCACTTTCTTGGGTGGAAAGCAGCCTTACAGCAGGGGGAGGCCTTCCTAATCATGTTCCTCACTGCATGTGCTGGGAAAGGGGGACCCAATGCAGAGCTGCCCACTGCCTAATTTGTTAAGAGAAACCCCGTTTCATGTTTGGTGAGCAGAAATTCCTATCCACAGCCCCTTCAGTCCCCATTGGCGATGTCTCCTCCATGGCCATCAGATGCACACGCGTTGTCTTGTTTCTGCCTGGAATTCCCCTTCTCTCCCCCGATTCCAGCACTGCCTCCGTTGTCACTGAGACAACACTTTCCAGGGAAGCTGTTCTGCTCTCCGCACTCTCCAGGCCTATCCCTCCTGCTCACCGTTTGAGTCCATATGGCCCCATACTTTCCTGTCCCAAAAACACCACATTGCTCTGGAATCTCTTGTTGGTTGGTTTGACTTGCACTTGGGGACAATAGGGACCATTTCTAATCTTTGCCCTCCTAGTGGTTGGCCTGCAGTTGGCATTGGTAAATGAAATCAGTCATTTAACCAAACTATGTAATTAATAAGATCTGTGATGAGTCTAGAACTGTGGTATGGGCAACGGGTGGTTCAAGGGAAGGAAAACGGTCCTGGCTTGGCCGTTGACAAGCTCCGTGGCCCTGGGCAGGGCGCTTTGCCTCCCAACCTCAGTCTCTGTGACTGTGTACCTTCCTGAGGACATTTTGAGGATTATATGAAACAGTTAACTGAAAGCACTGGGTACGTAGTAAACACTTCTTAGCTGCTGTTACTGTCATTGGTCAGCCGAGGGTGGGCCGGCTAGCGGGACTGAGGGACCCACAATGAAGGAACAGGAGATCTAAAAGATCATCTCATCCATCCGTCCATCCATCCATCCATCCATCCGTTCCTTGTGTTGATAGTCTGAAGAAAGTCAGACACAGGAAAGATTATTGTGACTGGAGACAGTAATGTGGAAAATGTGAGACTGAAACTCTTCATCTCTTGGGTAGTGTTTTAAAAGAAATGGTCAGTGGGACAGTCAAAATGCCCACACTCTTCCCAGTGTCATTCATATGATTATTTTCTCATTCAGTCTGTGGTCCCGAATCCGGTCCACTTAACAACACTGCATATGCATTCAGTCCTTACCACCGTATGAAGTGCTACTGTTATCCTACTTTACAGATGACAAAACAGTCACAGAGATGTTAAGTGACTTGCCGGAGATCACACAGTCAGCAGGGTAGGGCCTAGGCTGGCTGGCTCCAGGGGGCCTGCGGCCCAAGTGCCCCTCGGAGTGTGTGCACCAAGCCCAGGAGGGCCAGAGGGTCAGACGCCAGAGACGGTCCTTCAGTGGTTTACTGCTGGGGCGAGGAGGTCCAACCCCTTTCATGAAGTAGATGAGCTTTAGAGACAGAGCCAAGGGCTCTAGCCAGGGTGGGTTTCCCAGAAGAGGTCTGTGAGGTGGAGATTAGCCTACAGCATGTCTGTGAGGATCACCTGGGAAGGGAGGACGAGGAGGAGGGGGCAAAGGGGACATGGAGAGGCCAGGGGCCTGGCCTTCTGGGGCTGGGAGGACCATCTCAAGTGACAGCAGGCCTGGGAGGGAGTACCCAGCACGGCCCTCGGTACACAGCGTGAGCTACTTTAGGCTGTGCTTGGACTTGACTGAGGGTGGTTGAAACAGAGGCTGGCGATGAACTTGACCACCACGCAGGATAAACACCAGCAGGGCAGCCTGAGGGCAGTGCCCGTGCCCCTGAAGGACACCTAAGCTTAAGTTCCACTCTCTACCTGGTGACACCTCCACGTGGACCGACAGAGTGGGCCGTGATGCAGTTAAGGGCACGAAAAATAATTCGCTCAAGTAGCCACAATAGCGGGGAACTCATCAAGACACTTGTGCTCCTGGGCCCGGCTTGCCAAACAATGTTGTGGCCAAATAGCCCTCAGGTGTCTTCGGTGGGACGGCAAGGTGATTAAATCAGACGTTGGTCCATGAAAGGAGTGTTTCTGGTTTGTTAAATTACCACGCTGACAGCAAGGGCGGCTGGTTTGATTTGCACCTGGTATGATAAGAGGCTAATTATACAGCAGGGTGACCCACGGGGCAGGGGACGACCTCAGTCATAGCAACACAATATTTATCCGGACAGCAGACAGTCAAGCTGCTAATTCAAGATGCAATCTTTTCCAGGGACTCAGCCAATGCAATAAAAAACAACTTTCTCCATTCCTCACCCAGGCACCCGTTGGTTCTCGGAAATACAACCGCAGGTTACTTCTTGTCAGCTCCCAATGCAAAACCTATTTACTGGTGACTTTTTAATAAGTATTTTTATTTGAAATAATCACCATTTTATTTATTTTTTATTTTTTTAAAGGTTTTTTTTTTAAGATTTTATTTATTTATTTGACAGAGAGAGATCACAAGTAGACAGAGAGGCAGGCAGAGAGAGAGGGAAGCAGGGTTCCTGCCTAGCAGAGAGCCTGATGCGGGACTCGATCCCAGGACCCTGAGATCATGACCTGAGCCGAAGGCAGCGGCTTAACCCACTGAGCCACCCAGGCACACCAAATAATCACCATTTTAAAAGTCTGATCAGTGACAGGGCACCAAAACATAGAACCCCAGAAACCTTTGCTTTGCTCTGTGTACTTTAAAAAAATAAAAAATTAAAAAATAACAACAGAATTTCAGACTGTATTTCTTTTAATTTGGAGATTTTATCTGATTACAGAAGAAATGCATACATGGGAGAAGTTTTGAAAATACACAAAAGAAAGCAGACCAAAAAGAAGAATCCTAGAGATAATCATTAGTAATACTGGGGTAGTAGTTCCTTCCAGATGGTTTTTCTTTAATTGATTATAGACAGATACATATTCATTTATAACTCGTGGGGGTGTGCCTGTGTATAAAATACAGGAGTTGGCAGACGATGGCTGGCACTCATTCTCATATACTGTCTGTCTGTGTTACAACAGGGGAGTTGAGTAGCTCTGAAGAGACCATATGGCCCACAAACCCGAAAATATCTGGCCAATGACAAAAAGGTTTTTTAACCCGTGTACTGTGTCAGGCACCCTGTGGCCATTAGGTGTTCTTCAGAATTGGGTGTTCCAGTGAGTAGATGGAAGTTTTCCATGTTTCCACGTGTCCCTTATTCCTGATGGACAAATTCAGTCCATCAGTAAACCTACTTGGCTCCACGTCTAGGATGGGTCCTAGACACCTCTTCCCCTACTATCTCCTTGAACCTGCACCAGCTCTCGTTTCTCACTGGCCCCCTCTCCTCCCTCAATCCTGAAGAGCGGGTCTGCACACCAGCCAGAGCTCGCTGTTTCAGTGACTTCCCATCCCACCCAGAGTGCAGCATGCACCAACACTGGGGGACGTCGGCCGTGATGCCCTCCTCGCTGCCAGGATCCCACAAAAGCTTTTGGCTGCTCGATGTTACGAGCTTCCAGGCATATAAACCTAAAGGGTCTAGTTTGGGGCTCCTGGGTGGCTCAGACGGTTGGATGTCTGCCTTTGGCTCCGGTCATGATCCCAGGGTCCTGGGGTGGAGCCCCACTTCAGACTCCCTGCTTAGCTGGGAGTCTGCTTCTCCCTCTCCCTGCCCCTCCCCCTACTCACACACATGTGTGTGCATACGCGTTCTCTCTCTGTCAATAACATCTTAGAAAAGGGTCCAACTTTCTACTCATACTAATTGTAACCACTGTGAAATCACTGTTTGCTAATTTGGTTATGTTCATCATATAAAATCACATCTTATTTACATCTCCTGTTAGCTTGAAAGTGCTGCTTTTCCTGTTCTCCCTTCATGTCCATTTTATTGAAACTGGGGCCCCTTTCAGAGTAACGCATTTGCAGAACAAGTTGTCGTCACTCCTAGGTTGTGATGGAGCACTTTAAAAAATCGGTCACTGGAAATCGTACCAAGCAAGCTATAAACAACTATTTGGATCAGTCTTTATTTTTTTTTTTTTAATTTTATCCTTTATCTTCCAGTATTTTTTTTTTTTTTATTTGACAGAGACACAGTGAGAGAGGGAGCACAAGCAGGGGCAGAGGGAGAGGGAGAAGCAGGCTTCCCACCAAGCAGGGCGCTCAATGCGGGGCTCGATCCGAGGACCCTGGGATCATGACCTGAGCTAAAGGCAGACGCTTAAACAACTGAGCCACCCAGGTGGCCCTCCCCCACAGTCTTACTGTGCTAGAACTGAGCTATAACATTGTATAAGTTGAAGACATACAACATAATGGTTAAATATATATATTTTTGCAAAGTGATGACCACAGTAAGATCACCTCTTGAATTTTTCTTCCCTGGGATGAGAACTTTCAAAATCTCCCCTCTGCTTAAGTTTTTATAGTCATTATGCTGTGCATTCTGCCCCAGGACTTATTTGTCCTGTGACTGGAAATTTGCTTACCTTGACCACCTTCACCCAATCTCTCCATCCCCTGCCTCCGGCAACCACCCATCTGTCCATCAGTCTTTACCATGAGACCAGTTACTATATCACTTTTTGAATAAATTTCTTTTTAGAAATAATTTAATTCCAGTATAGTTAACATACAGTGTTAGAGATTAGTTGCAGGGGCACAATATAGTGATTCAACACTTCCGTATGACACCCTGTGCCCTCTTAAATCCCCATCACCTAGTTACCTAGTTCACCCATCCCCCACCCCTTTCCAAATCAATTTCTGAATGACATATTTGCATGAACACTTAGCCCTTCAATTGTGAGGTCACACCCCCACAAATAATTATGAAACCTGATAAATGCCTTTTTCTTTCTCTTTAAGTATACTGTTACTTAGTATTTTTTTCATTTTTCATTTTTTTTTTTTAACCAATTCTATCGGGTAACCTCTGTGACAACTAAAAGCTTCCCAGACTAGCACTGATGGAGGTCATTTCTGCCATTCTTCTTCCCTGAGCACTTTTCTCTTCACAATAGAGAAATTGAATATACAGCCTTAGTATATGACAGTTATAGTTAGAGCACTATCATGTGGCCATGTCCTCTTTTTCAGGGGTAGTTTCAAGTAAAACCAAGCAAAGCATGTTTTAAAGGGATGACTGTGACCCTGTGGGGGACCCTGAGGGGTACCGCCTGGTCCCTCTTTGGGAATGAACCCTGATTAATACCCCTGCTAGGAGGAGCCTTGCTCTTGTGTCCAGGGTTTATAAACAGTGACAAGCCTGGGAACAACTATTTCTCATTTTGGCAAGACTTCCTGTCCATCTCCTCACTTGGGGACAAGTGGGTTACAGTGGCGCTTTCATGGGGGAAAGGGGACCCATCATCCTGGAAAACACATGTACATCGTGTCCCCTCTTGCACATCTCTCCGCAGCCGGTGCTTCCTGTCCTCTGTTACGGCTTCAGACACGGTGTGCCCTGTGCTCTTCACTTGTATTGGGGACTTGAGGTGATTTTAAATTTTAACTTGCTCGTGATGGGCCCGGAAGCTGGATCAGGAGGAATCTTACCCGAGTTATTACCTTCCACGGTGTCCCTACAACTCGTGGTTTCATTGTCTCACGAAGCCAAGTTTGCTATAAACAATTCGCATTGGTTATAAATAAGCGGATTGAAAGCAGCATCTGGCCGTGTGAATCCACCGTGGAAATGGTGGACCGTGTGTGTGGCGTTGCCATGGTTTGATGCTAAAAGTAGGTGCAGGTAAAGAAGCCAAGTCTCTTGTTTCTATTTTTAAACTGTGAACTTCCTCTAGTACTCAAAATAGGAAAGAAACATGGAAGGTAAGGACAAATGGCACATGTGGAGAGGAAGCCTGACGTTGATTTCTATCCTGGAAGTTCTACCAGCATAAGGAAAGAAAATGGTAGGTCGTTCCCAGCTTTCCTGAGAACACAGTGGAAGTAGCTGTCACGCGCGCTCAGCTCCCCTCCAGGAGGCCGCTTGCTCCAAGAAGGAGCATTCACAGCGCCCTGTCTTGAATATGTCATTGGAGGTGGATGCACAGGCTTGTGCATCCTGGGTCGGGCCCCTCTGCCTGCTGGGTCCAGTCCTGGTGTCTCCTCTTGGCTGGTGCTGCTGCTGAGTGGGAAGGAGGCAAGATAACCCTGCAGGGGCCCCGGGTGCGCTGTGGGTGGCCCCGGGCTCGGTGGGAGAGTGCGGGCCAAGGTGGGGCAGGTCGGGTGGAGTGGTGCCAAGAGCGCAGTGAGGTGGCCTCTTCAGGTCTCTGAAGGGGTGGAAAGAGGAGTCGTTGGAAAGGGCAGGTGGGCAGACACCAGTTTGCAGCCAGAATGACTAGAGCAACGTGGTCAGTAACATGAGGCTGGACTGTAACCCAAATGACAAGTTCTTATGGGCCGGCTGAGTCTTCAGTGCTACAAATGATTGAAGAAATAAGTGAATGGGGGAGGGGACCTCATCTGCTTGAGGGAGGAATTTCAAATCCTATAGTCACTACTTCCCCATTCAGGAGGTAGAGCTGTGTCCCTGTGCGTCACTCCCTCCCCCGTGAATGGGCACCGGACACAGACTTGCTTTCAGACGGCGGCGTGCCAGGGAGAAACAATACCCTTAGAATGGAGAGTCCTGGCAAACCCTGCCTCTTCCAAGTGAGCAAGTTCACATCACCAGGGAGCGGTCATGTGGACATCACGAACCCCTGACACGCTGTGAGGAGAAGGGCCTTCACCTCTGTGACCTTTTTCCCTAAACTCTGCAACCTCAGTCTGACTGTGAGAAAAGCATCGGACAAATCTGAATTGAGGGGCATTCTCTGGAACACTTGGTCCCTCCCAGATCCTCCTCAGAACTGCGAAGGTGGGGAAACCAAGTCAAGTCTGAGCAGGTCTCAGACCACAGGAGGCTAAGACGATAGGACAGGAAGGAACATGGTGCCTCAGACGGGATCCTGGAAGAGGAAAAGGAGGTGGTCGGGGTGGGAATGGGTGGGATTCAGATGAAGTCTGGAGTTCCGTTCCTAGTGACGTCACAGTGCTAGGGTTTAGTTGTGACAGACGTACCAGGGTCATAAAAGTTGTTCACCCAGGGCAGCTACTTGGCGGGAGAGAGTGTATGGGTGCTTTCTGTACCATCTTTGTCCCTCTTCTACGAATCTGAAATTCTTCCAAAACTTAAAATGTATTAAAATGAAACAAGTTCGTGTATGCTTATGGGAGACAAGCTCTGGATGCTGGAAGAAACTCCCCATGAGGAGTCCTGGAGACAGGAAGTGAGGGATGAACGCCATCAGAGCCTCACTGGGCCTGGCTTCTCTTCCGAGGTCCTGTATAGTCACATTTGGATTTGTCGGTTTTTAAAGCTCATTGCTTTGCTAGTCACAGACAGGGTTCTCCTTGTGCCCTGAGAGACATGAGGTCACTACAGGATGCCTTAAAGTTGCTGTGAGCAGATCATTTGGAACCGGGCAGTGGCTGGAAGGGGTCAAGCCACGTTTCCAAGAGACCAGCTTATCCTCACTCTGACAGCAGTGGAGGCACTAACGAAGACGCCATCCCGTTAAGTTATTGGAGCAGTCTGCCCTCCACAAGAAGTGGTAGCGAGGTCTCTTAGGGTCCTCCTCTCCCCCACTTATCAAGACCAGCAGATGTTCAGCTTTTCTTGCTGCATCTGCTTCTAGAAGAGCTGGTTCCTCTTCACGAATGCCTAAAGGCTGTAGGATATTGGCCCAGGAGCACATTTCCCCAAAACCCACTGCCTGGAGGAGACGTTCTTTCAGTGTCTGAGATGGCTCATCCCTCAGGCTGGGTCAGCAGGTGGAACTCCCCCAGCCAAGGCCACAGGAGTGCCAGATGGCACATGGTGAGAAGGGACGAGGAGGCTTTCTGGTCACCCAGCCCATAACCTCAAAGCCAACTTGGAAATAATGATTAACTGTTATAGGACTATTCTGCTGAGAAGTCATCATTTCAGGTTGGCCTCTCCATGAAATACTGGGTGAATGTATAGCCAGGAAGCATCTTATCGGTTGCTATTTAAGGAGTGAAAAATAAGTTTTCACACTGACATAAGCCAAATGTGATAAGGAAGATCAACATATAACAAAAGTCTTACACAACCCATAGTTAAACTGCTTATGATTGCTCAGTCTAGCATTATGTGTTTAAGCTCAAGGGAGGATGTCAGTTTTGAGCCGTGCGCACTCTTAGAGAATCCCTCCGATCCTTGCCTCCCACACAGACCTCTGTCTCTGCAACTTGCGGCCTTAGAAATTTTCCATTTCCTGACGTTTGCTAAGAGCAGTGGAACCTGCCAGGGTTCTTTCTCTCCTTGGCTATTTGTTCTAAGTTTCTTGGAACCAGAGATTGTCCCTGGAGGACCTTAACCCCTGAAATACGCGTGCAGACTTAGAAAAGAGCTTTGGGGAGGAAAGTGATCGAGACTAAGTCAGGACTGCTGTGTTCTGCAGAGGGACGCTTGACCCAATGAGAAAATTTGGCTTTGATTTTTACCAGAGTGTATATTCCTCTGAGAGGTTTAAAAGGTTTTCTTCCTTTCCCCCTTTCTTCCTTTCTTCCTTCCTTTCTCCCTCCCTCCCTCCCTCCCTTCCTTCCTTTCCTTTTTTTCTGTAAGGGAGGTTGAGGATGGATGGGACAAAGCAGAGAGAAAGAAATCAGCTCGATACAGAGATATCTCAACTGTTTTAAGGAGAGGAGCAGGGAAGTAAGGAGGAGAGAAAGCAGTGGCCGGTGACCACTAGGCCCTCGGAGAGGGCATCCCACGCCGAAGTTTGCCGAGGCTGTGTGTGGCGCAGTGAAGGGGGTGTCGAGAGGCGCAGGACACAACCCCAAACCAAGCCAGTGCCGAAGGGTAAGGTGACGCAGGAGGTCCCAGCGCCTGTCCCATTTCAGAGTCTTCTCCGGGCTTCCTTGAGCCATGGCCAGATGCCTCTTCTTCCTCCTGTCAGTGTTTCCCGAGGCTACTCCTGTACTCGGTTCCCCGCCACTTCCCGTTCTTCTCCCCCATCTGCCCTTTAACCCTTCCTGTTATGAACCTGCTGACTACTTAAAAGGGTTATTTGCTGTGTTCACACTTTGCTTCTTGGATTCCAGTGGTCACTAACCCCTACATATCACAGGATGAAAATCAACAACCTACAGAGAACTCTTGAACAATGTAAGTGTTAGGGGTGCCAATCCCCCACACAGTTGATAATTCCAGGTACAACTTTTAACTCCTCAGAAACCTTACTCACAGCCTACCGTTGACAGAAGCCTTACCGGTAACATGAACGGGTGATTAACACATATCTTGTATGTTGTATGTATTAGACGCTCCATTCTTACCATGGAGTGCTAGAGAAAAGAAAATGTTATTAAGAAAATCATAAGGGATGCCTGGGTGGCCTAGGTGGTTAGGTGTCCGACTCTTGGCTTCAGGGCATGTTGTGATCGCCAGGTCATGGGATGAAGCCCCGCTTCGGGCTCTGCGCTGAGCGTGGAGTCTGCGTAAGATTCTCTCTCACCCTTGCCCTCTGCCCCTCCCCCACTTGCACTGTCTCTCCAAAAAAAGAAATCATAACAGAAAATACATTGACAGTCCTGTACTCTATCAGGAAAAAAATTCACATATAAGTGGACCCCTGTTTTTCAAGGGTCGACTGTATAATGAACTTTTGTAAAGAAACGTATTTCATCAGAAAGTTAGGACATCAGCATGCCCCCATAGATCCAGCTGGCACGGGACACAACTCCTGGAGGTTCTTGAGTCTTTACCATGTTCCCTATTAGCCTTTCTGCCCCCCAGCTTCTCTGGACCCCCTTTCCCCTCCTGCCACTGGTTGACGCCTCCCAGATTGCTCTCCTTCCACCCCTGCCCTGTGCGGCTCCCCCAGACAGCTGGCTTCTCTAGCATCCCTTGGGCAGCTGCACTCTGTCACATCTAAATCGTACTTTCTAGACGGCTTTGCTTCAGCATACCACTTTGGGGGTGGGGCACAATTCCACCCATGGCAGGAGCAGATGGCAGGTTGGAAAGGTGTGAGCAGCACTCGCTGGCCAACCTGAGTGTCTGTGGCAAAGTTGGGTCCCGTTGGGGCCCCTACTGAGACCAAAACAGATTATGTGAAAATCCAGCACAAATCAACAAAATGGAAGTTCCGACAAATAGGGGTAAGATATGGTGAGGTATTGGGTCCTGCAGTTGGTGGCCTGAACAGGTGCACCATGAGCTTGAAGGGGTCTATTACTAATCACACCAGGATGTGAGGTGCAGCTGGGGACTGTCCTAGGCTGGGAAGTCAGTTGACTACAGTGATAAGCCCAGAAAAGCTTGAAGGTCAAAGAGAAAGCTGGAGGGCAGGGACTTCAGGGGCTCCATGTCTTGGTTTTGGAGAGCTGGCTATTTTTGGATGAAAAGAAACGTGAAGAAAACACTCTATGTGCTAAGCTTTAAAAAAGTAAAAAGATAAAATGGGTAACTGGGTTGATTCTGTTCTCATTATTATGAAAAGACACTGAGGAAAAAGGTTCCCACTTTCTCTTCTGGGCTGGGCTGTCCAGAGGATCTAGGTCACAGTTTTTCCACTGTATCTTGAGCAACCCTGGATTTTCAAGGACTCGATTCAAGGGTTATATTTGAGGGGGAGTGGAGGCCAAGTTTCAGTTCCCTGTCCCCACCCCTCTCCCCGATTTAAACCCAAGTAACTCTTTTTGGTGGTTGTATCTTTTATATACTAAAGTTTGTTTATAGCATTTGGGGAAAAAAAAAGTTTTTATTGCTCTGAAAGTCACCAATCTAGGACAAGTCTCAGTATGATTCCACCAACCAGAAAGCAAGAGAGAGGGTACCGTCTTTCTCAGGACTGTGTACTTGTGATTGTTCATTGCTGAGTGGTATGAGTGACACCACAGACACATAGGGTCACTTGAGCCTTTGATTTTTTTTTTCCCCTTCTTCTTCTTCTTTTTTTTAATCTAAGGGGAAAAATGTTGTTTTTTTGCTTTATTCCAAAAATATACTGGCTTTGATAGCAGCAAGCATTCTCTGTTGACAAAACTGGAGGAAAGTAGGGAAAGGGAATTCTAACACTTCTGAGTCACTGGTTGACGGAAGACTCACATAGGTTTTCTTTTCTCCTCCTTTCAACCAATGCCTCTCTGCTACCAAAGAGTGAGCTGCTCCAAGACAGAGACTGTTACTGGTCTGGCTTGAGAGAAAATCCTGAAGCCTGAAAGGTCTGCTGGGATGTGCTTCAGAAGGCCTTGTTTCCCAGGTGAAAAAGCAAGGATTTTTTTTTTTTTTAGATTTTTTTTTTAAAGATATTTTTCATCAGTGATAGAAGCCACAGAAATATCCCCCTTCTATTTAAAAGTCAAATTTTTCTTTTTTGTATTTAAGAACAATTTTTTTCTTGTAAGAGTAACTTGTATGTACTTGTTACTGAAAAATAGAAAACACAAATGGGCAAAAAGAATAAAATGAAAAACATTCATTATTTCCTTAAGCCACGGAAGAAAACCACGATTACCACCTCAGTGTAGATCCTTTGAAATCTTTTTCCTTCTTCTTCCTCACCCTCCCCTCCTTGTCTTCTTAGTTTCCCTTTTTTCATACACATCTTTCCAGGTATTTTCATCAATAGATAAATGTGTGTTTTTACATAAATGGGCCTATACACTTTTCTGTTTCTCTCTCTTTTTCTTTTTCTGTTCTCTCTTTTACAGCTCACGGTATCATGGAAAGATTTTAATAACACTCCCATCCTTTTTAGCAGCAGCATGGAATCTCATTGCACCAAAATTCAATTAATCCCTTATTGATAGGCCTCTAGGTTGGGTTTTTTTTTTCAGTTATAAGCATCTCTACATTTAAAATTTGTGTATGATTTATAAAGCATACAAAATATTTACAAATAACATGACATGACATTGAAAATATACAAGTTCAGGGTGCTCAGGTGGCTCTGTAGGCTGGGTGTCTGACTCTTGGTTTTAGCTTCAGTCACAACCTCGAGGTTGTGGGATCCAGCCCCATGTCGGACTCTGGGCTCAGCATGCAGTCAGTTTGGGATTGTTTCTCTCCCTCAGCTTGTGTGGCACATACTCCCTCTTTCTCCCTAAAATAAATAAGTCTTTTTAAAAAATGTAAAATAGGTGCTTGTAACTTAGAATCACACAATATATTTACAGGGCCTATGTTGCTTAGAGTATTTGATCACAAGCCTTTGGTTGCCCTTAGCCTAGGCAGCAGAGGAGACCAGACTGAACTAAGACGAAAAACAGAGTGAGCGCAGAATGTCAGGGTGGCTTACAAACATAGCTCAGTGTGTTCAAGTGATGGTGAGTCTTCTCTGTGCATAAGAGAGAGGGAAGAGAGAATACAGCTCCCGTTGCTCTGACCCTGTTGACCACTTGGAACAATTCTTTGCTTATGTAACTCCCATTCACTAGTAATATCACCTAAAAACACTAGTTTGTTCTGGTCTAGGAGCTAGCTCTACCAGGCTTTGTACTCTTACTGAGAAACGGTCACGAACACGAAGGTTTGTTGCCCGCTCTGGGAGGGAGGGATTCAGATAGCAGATAGATAAACAGATAGTAGGATGAGATGTTGCTAAATTTTATGGAGAAAATGCATCAGAATAGTGGAGTTGTGAATGATACAAGGGATTACTTTTCTAAAAAAGGAAAGAAATGGTAGAAGAAACAGAAAATCTTCAGTTTGCAGAGAAGGTGGGTCCTCTTTGGATTTGTTCTTTGGAGATATGTGTGGGACTTCCAGGAGTTAAAAGATAAACCACATTATATATAAATTTTTAAGAGTTTGTGTGTGCAAAAATCAGCTGGACTCAAGTGGCACCAAGCTGAAAGTGATTAGGAGCACTTCTCTGTCAGGAGTTGGGAGAAGACTTTGGTAGAGACTATGTGGAAACAAAGCAAGGCAATTATTTGCTTGGCTGTAGCTCGAGTGGTTGCCTTATTTGGGAAAGCCTATTGGATGCTTGTGATTGGTCACCCTTAGGTTAACCTTGAGGCGTTTATAGACTTACATTTTGGTTTGCTAATGCAGAATCCTAAAGCCTGAAAACCTTCTCGATCTCAATGGCCTCCTTGCTTCACACAGCACAGGTTAATTGAGATAGTTAGTAATCAGTAGTGTGGGAGTACATTTTGAACAAGTGGCTCAGAATGGGTAGGGATGAGGTGGCTGATTTGTAGCATTTGCCAATTCCCATGGTGTAAATGCTCCCACCATGGCTGACTGAAATGACCTACTTTATATCACTGAACAGGAGAGGGAGGAGATAGGAAGAGTTGCCATCAGCTAGTTAGAGGCAGCTCCCATGCACCACAGCTGGTGGGTGGTAGGACCTATGGCCTGGAGTTCTGGAGTGTGTCCAGCAGGGGATGTAGGTTTGGGGATAGAGGTGAGGGTTAACGTCGGGGAAGAGAGAGATTTCCTAGGGGTATCGTATAGCATGGTAGGGGAGGGTGAGCAGCATTGCAGTGCTAGGACTATGTTCACAAAGAATAGGTCCCTGCCAGCAGCATCAGCAGCATCTGGGAGCAGATTCATGGCTTGTCCCTGGTCTGCAGAATTAGAGTGGCCAAAGGTGTGGAAGCCTTGCCCTCAAGATCACCCGTGTTGGAAGCCAGTTAGAAGAGGGGCACCTAGAGAGACCAAGAAGGTATGTTGAGAGAAGCTGTGCACAGAAAGTGGAGTCTTTGAGACTGGCGTGGGGACAGCACCAGGACAGAGGGACAGCAGTGCCAAGGTCAGGAAAGGGGCAGAAGGTAGATTGTAATTGGTGAGGACTGATGACCACAGACCACTGGTTAGGACCTTCAGCTGAAAAAACAGAAGACAGAGCAGGGTAACTAGGAGATATGTGGTCAGTGATGCAGTTTCTGGAAGAAGCCTGATATCCTTGTGGCTGAAGGAAAAGGTAGAGCTCTGGAGGGTCCTGAACTAGTAAGAGGGAGATGGGATGGGGCACCTGGGTGGCTCAGTTAGTTAAGCATCTGCTTTTGGCTCAGATCATGATCCTGGGGTCCTGGGATTGAGTCCCACATAGCATCACACTCTCTGCTCATCAGGGAGGTTGCTTTCCCTCTGCTCCACCCCCTGCTCTCTCTCTCCCAAATAAAATATAAAATCTTAAAAAAAAAAAAAAAGGAGATGGGATAATTGGTGGCACAAATTGGAGAAGCAAGGAGTGGGAGGGAATCAATGACTCAGGACACAGCCTGGCCTTGGAGAAGTCAGTTAAGGGATCTTATTCTTGTCTTCAGAGGCTAGAGGGAGGAGGGATGGAGAAGATATTAGCATATAGACTAAATGCTTTGTGGACTTCTCTAGTACTGTCCTATTCATTGTCTTTTGTAAATCCCTAACCCTTTTCCTTTTTGATTAAAAGCAATTCTACGGGTGCCTGGGTGGCTCAGTCGGTTGAGCGTCTGACTTTTGATTTCGGCTCAGGTCATGATCTCAGGGTCGTGAGATTGAGCCCCATGTCTGGTTCCACGCTGGGTGTAGAGTCTACCTAAGATTCTGTCTCTCTCTCCCCATCTCTCTGTCCCATTCCCTCCCCACGCCAAAAAAAATTCTGGAAATGTTTCTGAAACAGTTGGTAAGATTATGTTAACCAGTGTGTTCTCACAGTAGTTTTTCTTTTATGTCTAACTTAAACCAATTTTGGCAGAGAAGTAGAGAATTAAGCTCTGGAGCTATATGGACCGCCAGACATATAATGTAAACTACATATATGAATTAAAATTTCTAGAAGCCATGTTAAATAAAAAACAAGTGAAATTAATTTTAATATTTTATTCATATGCCCAAAATATTATCATTTCAACACTGTGTGAAATATGAAAATATTTCAATTTGAAATGAAATATGAAAATCAGTAACGAGATGTTTTACATTCTTTTTTTTTCTACTGAGTCTTCAGACTGTGCCCCAGCCACACTTCCTGGGCTCAGTGGCTGCCATATTGGATGGTGTGGCTCTGGAGGGTCCACAGAGTTTGTAGCACTGAGTGCTGAGAGAAGAAATCAAAATGTACCTGTTCTTAGGAGGTGACAAAGACTCTGTCTTTGATCAAATTCTAGTCAGCCTCCTCTGAGCTTTTTTGCAGCTAGGCTATATCCTTGGGTATGTTCTCAAGAACCTAGTTTTGGGTTTTTTTTGTTGTTGTTGTATATTCTTAAGTTTTTATTTAAATAATCTCTATACCCAATGCAGGGCTCGACCTCACAACCCTGAGATCAATAGTCACCTGCTTCTCTGACCGACAAGCCAGGTGCCCCCTCAAGAACCCAGTTTTATCAAGAATCCTGTCAGGTCATTTTATCAAGGATCCTTCCCCCTTGATATCTGATGACCCTTCATCTCTGACCAAATTCCTCATTTCCCAACACCTCAAGGTAATAGCCCATCAGCCTGGCCTGCCTTCAACAAGAATTCTGTTAGGCCAACTTAGCAAACAATTAACCTTCCTGTAATAGTGATTTTCTGTCCACTGAGGACTCCCCCACTTCCGCACCCACACCCACAACTTGGCCGTTCATACTAATACTGCCCTGTAACCTCCAAGAGAGGAAGAGTCCCTCCTGATACCTCTGATAGAAATTTCCAGAGCCTTAGTCAAAGCTGTTATAGAAGAGTAGGGAGAAAAAACTCAGACCAATGATTTTGTAAAAAAAGAGCCTCAGGAAAAGTAGACAATTAGCTTTGGTATGGTAATGATTTTTTTAGCTCGCATACTATATGATGAAACTGCAAAAAAATAAAAATGTTTAATGTATATTACTAAAAATGCATGCATATTTTGGAAGACTATTTATACAAGAAAACTTGAACTATGGAAGTGTCTGGCCACGGGAGCTTTTGCCAGAATGTGTGGGCTCTGCTATCTCTTCATGTGGAGGAGTGACAAGGACACTGTGCACTGCAGTCTGTCCCAATCTGTCCACAGTGGGTCACCTAACTTTGTGGGGTCCCTTTTCCAGTATCTGAGAATGTTGGAAAGCTTCTGGGGCCTTCTAGGTCTCTCCCATGTGTGTGTGCTGTGAACCTTACATTCAGGAAGTCCAGTGGATTTCAGGTCAGCAGTGACAGGGAACCTTTGTAACTCCAACACAGCCCCTCGCTCTCCCTCACCACCAGAGCTGAAGGTGTCCCCAATGCCAAGAAGCCATCTGCCATGTCAGCTACGAAGTTTCACTCTGGTTTCTGTAACCTGTGCCATCCTTGTTTCCCCTCCTTGTTTTTGTGAATTTCAGAAATTAACACAAATATACCTGAAGGGGGAATCCATGGTTGGAAAAAGTCATTTAAAAATTCATGAAGAAGGGGTGCCTGGGTTGCTCAGTCAGTTAAGGGTCTGCCTTCGGCTCAGGTCATGATCCCAGGGTCCTGGGATCGAGCCCCGCATCGGGCTCCCTGCTCAGTGGGAAGCCTGCTTTGCCCTCTCCCACTCCCCCTGCTTGTGTTCCCTCTCACTGTCTCTCTCTCTCTCTCTGTCAAATAAATAAATAAAACCTTTTTTTCAAAATAAAAAAATAAAAATGCATGAAGGAGTGCTTAATTGGAAGTATTTTAATAAATATTTTATAGTAGTGACGAGCAATTCATCTGTTACAACACTGAAGACGTACCTGTCCTCTAACACCCAGAGGCAGATTTCAGAAACATACTCAGTTCTTTTCTAAACAGCAACTTCAGTTTGGCAACAGCTGAGCTCAGATATTCAAAAAAAAAAAAAAATAGTAAAACAGGAGTTTAGGGAAACAAAAGTTAAAATTAATGGGATCAAATTGTTAAAATGGAGAGTTAGATCCTAGTGTGCTTTTCGTTGTTGATAACTTTGAATGAGAGTACTGAAATAGTTTCACTGATGGTGTTTTCAGTGTTTGAACTTGTCAATTCTTAAACCTGGAATTTCTCACAAAGCTGCATGTCGCTTTGGGTCTGAAAGGCACCTGCACAGCCAGATCTTCAGGACTTTGCTAGGACTGTTTGCCTTCAAGGTCAACAGTATTTGAGTTATGTGTTTGAGTACCTACACCGACTTAATCTTAGACTTTGAAGTCTAGAACTTTAGATCTTGTGTGAGGGATTAAAGAATAGAATTGTGGCACAAAATATCAGAGTACCCAAAAGAGAGCCGGTTTACATGTTGCCCATTTCAACTTTCCAATTCTTTGATGTTCTAGAAATCACACATGTAAATGTAAAATGTACAGTAAATATATATTACTATATAGTGATGATGGAAAGCAGGCATTTTTTAAAAGAAAAGCCTATTATTGCTTAATAATTAGATCCTGCTTACTGCTTTATCTAATGTTCCCAATCAGGAAAAAAAAAAAATGATTTCAACTTTTCATACAAAGCTTTCAGGGTCAATATTTCTTCTAGCCTTTTTTCTTTCTTTTTTTTTTTTTTTTAATGAGGAGGCAGCTATACTTTTCTTTTTTTCTTTACTGAGACATGATTGACATAACATATTTCAGGTATACAACGGAAGATATGATATTCATATGTAGCAGGAAATGGATGACCACAATAAGTCTAGTTAACATCGGTCAGCACACACAGTTTTTCTTGTTTGTTTGTTTGTTTGTTTTGTGATGAGAACTTGTACTTACTTATTTTATAACTGCAAGTTTGTACCTTTTGGCCAACCAGGTCTAACTTTTTATTTTTTTTAAGATTTTATTTATTTGTTTGAGAGAGAGGGAGAGCAGGAATGGGGGGAGAGGCAGAGGGAGATGCAGACTCCCTGCTGAGCAGAGACACCCCCCTCCAATGTGGGGCTCGATCTCAGGACCCTGGGATCACACCTGAGCAGAAGGCAGACGCCTAACTGACTGAGCCACCCAGGTGCCCCCCCCAACCTTTTCTTCTACCCTCTTTGGAAGCAAGAAAACATGAGGTCATTTTTGTCCTGCTCTTAGAAACTGTAGCCAGTGAGGGTCCTTGGTGATTGATTACTCCTACAGGGTGATGAGCCAAGCTATAAAAATATCTCAGGCACACAGCCCGGCCGTGCGCCAATGTCAGGCTGCTCCCCGATGACAGAGGGAAGTCTGTGGGAGTAGTCCCATTGCCCAAAGGCATGCATGGACTCCTCCGTGTGCAAACTCATTCTGAGTTGAGAAATCTAGATGGCCCAAAGGAAGATTTTCTTGCAAAACAGCGTGTCCCTCAAAACACGGTTGTTTCTTGGTGGTGTTTTTCATTTCAGTAAAAGATCTTTTGCTGAGTGCCTAAGCATTCTCAGAACAAACAAGGCTCTCAGCTCTGGCACAGCCCATTTCACTCTCCGCCCCCAACCTCCTCCTGTGAGTTGGAGATCTGATAGCCCAGCCTGAAGTTTGAGGCTCCCTGTGGCCACACTGCCCTTCGATGGGTGCCTCGTCATGCCAGGAAAAAAAGAAAAAAAAAAAAAAAGGAAAGAGAAAGAGTGGGCAGGTCTAGGTGAAATCAGCCCAGTAAAGGTTCATAGCTGGGCGGTGACACGTTCTCACACTGCTCAAGAGAAAATGCTTGTTCCCAGCGGCTGTCACGGTACTGGGAGTAAGAGGTGACCTGTTTATTTTTAGAAGGGGACAGTCATCATAGCCCGGCACTTAGCTTCATTCAAGGCGAGCAGGTGCTTTGGAAGTTTGTAAACACCTACTTTCTGAGTAAGGGAGGGGAGCTTCTTTCCAAAGAGGAAGGGACTTGACGACTGGGGATCTTCCCCCCAAAACTTGCTGGTGAGAGGAGAAGGCGACTTCCTAGCTCACGAGTCTGCAGCCCCGGCCACTCGGTCAGTGTTTTTACAGGGCAGAAATGCCTGAAGCTGACGACTTTGGACCAGACCAAAGGTAATTCCGAGATATATTTACTTTTTCTTGAGTCTATTTTACTTACTAGTTGTCTTTTTGAAAAACATTATCACTAATTTCGAAAGTAGTTTAAAATTAAAATGAAGAGGAATGCCATCCCTCATGCTCAGGACATGGAATTTTCTTGAGCGCGAAGAGAGGAGCATAAAATTCACTTAGAAACACTTAGAAACATAAGCCAGTAAGTGTTTTTTTTGAACAAGGAAGGGGGTGGCCTGAATTTTTACAGACGTGTTTCCCCTTCTGTACCACACAAAAATGTACTTGAATTTTGTGGTGCTTGATTTTTAACTTGACAGGACAGTTGTTGGAAATCGAAGCTGGTGCCCATTTTGCAAAATGTTAGAACATTCTTAATGGTTAAACAGGAGGCCAGTATATCAGTTTTGACCTAACTACCCTTTTTTTCTGCCACAGTCCTTATCTTTGGCAATGGGATCTGTTGGCCCCCACATGTGGTACATTAATTGTATCAGTGTTTTTGATAACACTGATCTCTAAGAAGGGGGAGAGAGTTAGGAAGAGAAGCAGGCAGTTACTCCTGCTAACATGGGCCTAGTGTGTGCCCATCAGGAAAGTCTCCATGTCTGGTCCCATGGCTGTATGCACAAAATTTGTATGAATCAGTTTCACTGGAATTCTAAGTAGGGACATTGAGATTTGGATATGAAGAAAGAGAGCTGTGGGAAGAGGGGGGGAGCGGTGCCTGGGCTCGGTTGGTTGAGTGTCCAACTCTTGGTTTCAGCTCAGGTCACGATTTGGGGTCCTGGGATTGAGCCCCTTGTGGGGCTCCTTGCTCAGTGGGGAGTCTGCTTGGGATTCTCTGTCTCTCACTCTCTCCCTCCCCACTCCCATGAGCCCCCGCGCATGCTTGCTCACTCTCTCAAATCAATTTTTAAGGTTTCTTAAAAAAAAAAAAAGGAAAAGGGGTTAAATGACAGTTTTACTGTCAGAAAAAGTAGAAACTGTGAACTCTTTAAGGAACAGGAATGTCCAAATATTTTATTGTCCTTCTATTAAAGATAAGCATCCGTTAAAGCCATAGCATAGGGAATATCGTCAATGGTATCGTCACAGTGTTGTGTGGTGACAGATGGAAGCTACACCTGTAACATACAGGCTTGTACAATCACTGTGTTGTACTCCTGAAGCTACTGTAACATTGGTGTCAATCACACTCCCTCCAAAAAAGAAAAAAAGATACACATCCCTTTTAAGCCATGAGTGTGTGTGTGTGTGGTTGACTGTAATCAGTTGCACTCCTCTCCTTAAAAGATTCTTTGAAGGTTTTGAGTCTTTATTTCATATTCTGGATTCCTTCCCAATACATTAAAGGGGACATTCAGTTGACATTTGATTTAATAATGAAACACCTTTCTATATAAAATGAGACATTAAATCAAATACTTGAAGATGACGTTTATAAAAGTATCTAGATTTGGGACGACATGGACTGACCAGTTAAAAAACATTTTCAGAGAAATGCAGATGGCAGTCTAGGTTTGAGATGTTGGGTTGATCTACTGATACTGTGTTTCCACTAGAACATTTCTGAAAGCAGGACTTTCTCTTTGTGTCTCTCTGTTCTGGCATTCCTGCCAACTCTCTGCATAGAATTTCACACAGGATAAGAACTTTTAATAAATACTTGTTGAATGTATTTATAAAGCATTTTAGCACCTGCAGGAACTATCTAGGGAGACTGATCATCTTAGAAACCGAAAGGAGAGATTTGGCAGAAATGTAGTAAAGATGACTTTAATGAAATGTAACATTATCACAGTTAAATTAAATTGTAAGCAACTTTTGATAATTATAAATATTTTGAATTAACTGTTTTAGATGTGAAGTGAACAAACATAAGATCTTTTTCTCAGAATGTTTTACTGGTTCCAAAGGATAAACAGGCAAGAAGAAGACTGTAAGTATATATAATACACATATATCTAATAATAGCTATTACCAAGGACTAAAAATATATTTGCTGCAAATGGGAATTCCCTCTCACTCCTCTGAAGTGGTGGACCCCTGCCCCCTTCTTATTTTGATGAGATAAATGCCAGCATTTAACAGTTGGTGGTTTTCTATACAATATACTTTGTTTTGCCTCTTTTTCCCCCCTTATCTGTGCAGAAAGTTAAAAAGGGAACCCCAGACAGGGGAAAATTTAGAGTGAGACCAGAAATAAAACATTACACTTGTGAGTGAATTTTATTCTTGCTAAATCTGAGATTGGACGCCATTGGATAACTTCTCTGCCACCATGTCTGAAAGAGAACTGGTTATAGGCTTGGGTCTGCTGACCAAACTGGTTCTTAGTGCTCACATTTAGCAGGTTCTAGTTGAATTTCACATTCAGGCTTCTCCATGTTACTTTAGTCCCATTTTGCAATTTGGTGTCCCGAATTGCTCTGAAACAGACAGGGAGCTAACTCCCAATTTAGTCTTGGAAATCAGTAGAAACCAAATGCTATGAAGCTGTAGGCACTGGGGGCCCAGGGGCTGCCAGGCACCGTGTTATACTCACCAGATGGACAACAGTGAGCACAACTGCCCGGGAGGGGAGTGGGCAGAGGAGAGACCCTCCTCCTCCTCGCTGTTTATGTCATTGCCAGAAATAGACACCCTTGGTAAGAACTTCCACTCTGTGCCACTGTCAAGGTCAGGAGCAGAGGGGAGAGGGTGTGAAAGATGGCATTCTACAGCAGGGTAGTGAAGGCAGAAACCCAAGCAGGAAGCCCAGAGAGCCTGGGGAGAAGGAAAAACATGGGGGGGTAACCAAGGAGAGAGACGGGATCAAGAAATGTGAGGAAAATTACCCACGGGCCAGAGGCTGGCTCTGCATGGTCCCCTGCCCCACCTCAGTCCCTACCAGCTGCCAGGAAGGGGATGGACCCAAGGTTACCGCGACTAAGCTCAGACCGTGTCCTGTCGTACAAGCACATCCGCAAGAGATCCTGCTGTCCGCACACTCACTGGGTCCCTCTGTATGTGTTTATCAAGTGTGGCAGGGAAGCGACGTGCTGTGCCCCAGGCGACAGGGTGATGGGCTGTACCCCTGCTTTCACGGGTCATACTGTCCGAGCAGGGGAGATAGACACTTCACAAGTTGAAAAATAAGGAAAGAATTGTTTTATTTTATTTATTTTTTATTTTTAAATCATTTTTTGATGTGTTCAATGATCCATGAGTTGCATATAACACCAATATCTTGGATAATATGGGCTAAAACTAGTAAGGCGGAATGCATGGCGGGTGTGATAGGAAGGCCTCTCCGAGGAGGCGTCCTTGGGCTGAGATTTGAAGGAGGCAGCTACGTGGGAGTGTGGGGAGAGCGCAATGGGGGAAGTGGACCCAGCACGGGCATAGACCCCGAGAGGGGCACACAGTGATGCCCAGGAACCGAGAGGCAGGGATGGAGGGCAGTGCATGGGAGGGGGGCTAAGGCTCCCTGGGTTAGAGTCCAGGGTAGGAGGCTGGGTGTTACTCAGAAGTGAGAATTCCTTAGAGGGTTTGAAGCAAGGGGCTAGCAGTACAGGACGCCCATGTATTTCCGAGCATTATGAGGTAATACACTTCTGTGGATTGGCCTGAGAATCTCAGGGCCATTTATAACGTCTCATGGGAGCATGGATTCTGAAGTGTAAAAATGCTAACTTTTGGCACATAGCAAGTTCATAAAGTGGGAATCAGCTGGGTAGGTATTTCAGAAATCATTATAAATTAGACATAAGAGAATCCGAGGCCGCAGGTTGGTATGTTGGAAGCTAATGACAGCACTGTTGATGAGAGAGTAGCTTGTGATCCCCGTCAGGTGACAGATTACTGGGTCCCCCATGTGGTGCTACAGACCTGTCCCAGGTGCTTGGACTTCCTGTTGGGGGCCTTACGTCCCACACAAAGACAGCAACTTCCAGCAGAGAGTCTGACACACTCTGAGTGTGCGACAGGCTCCGCTGTCGTTTTGTCTGGACAGGTGTCTCGTAAATCCCCAGTGAGGAAGGGTGATTGGCGTCTTGATAACCACGGGGCAGGGAAAGGGCGCTGACAGGATGCCACCTTGCAAATTTCAGGTAGCCGTGGTTTTTAGATTGTGCAGAATCCTCTGCTTATGTTTTACCCAGCTCTAACACGTTCCCGACAAATGGAATATCATCGGAAGAATAGTGCGCATTGTTAGTGATTTAGAAACAACATGTCAAATAATATTGCCCTGAAAAGCATTATTATTTGACATGTCATGCTACGCAATCAAGACTTAAAAATTTGGTTGAAGGCGGCCACTGGGGCTCTAGAAGTCTCAGTGTCATAGCATTTGCTCGCTCGTGCACTGTATTGTCCTGTTCTGGACTTGTCCACACAGTCATGAGGTGAAGGAGCTGCTCTTTGAAGGCAGGCGGCAGAGAGTACACAGTGAGACCCAGAGCTCGATGGTGGCCAGATGCTTGGCACACAAGGAGGAAGGACAGAGTAGCCGGGAGTGCATGAGAGGAGGAGGAAGGAGCCCCTCTTGCTGGCAATTGCTGTGATGGTTAATGTTTAACAGCCAGCTCTCTAGGGGAAGGGAAGCTCTGATTTTCAGCTTTTTTTCTTTCTTTCTTTCTTTTTTTTTTTTAGATTTATTTGAGAGAGAGAGAGCAGGAGGTGGGAGGAGCAGAGGGAGAGGAAGAAAGAGTCTTAGGCAGACTCCAAGCTGAGCGTGGAGCCCGAGGTGGGCCTTGATCACACGGACCATGAGATCAGAAACTGAGTGAGACCGAGAGTTGGACCCTTACCCAACGGCGCCATCCAGACGCCCCTGATCCTTAGCATTCATTGGTGCCTCTTCAGGCCACCCACGTGAGGTCCCCGAAAGTGGAGCTAGGGAAAGATGCGCAGAATTGGTTCTCACACGCCAGTGGGGGTCAATGCCAGCACGCCGAGTGACTGTGGTCGGAGGCAGGAGTTAGTGTGGATTCTCATAGTGCTGTTGCCTCTTCGTTCATATTCCCCAGGGCATGCCAGGCCTTCAGGAATATGGTTTGTGGAAGGAATTCATGATTCATTTCTCTTCCACCCTCCGGCATGGTCGTGGAAAATGTCTGTCGGTCACAGAACATGTTTACCACTTTTGAGATCCTGCTTTGAGTCAGCTGGGCTAATATTTGAAATTGATTAGGAACACGGAGAACAATACAGTCTGTCCTTGTTGCAAGCGAGCTGGTTTTGTGTGAGATCCCTTAATCACTGGTAACGGACAGCACGCTTCTCCACACCTCGCAGGCCCCCCAAAGCTTCCGCTAATCAAGCTCCTGGTAAAGACAGGGTGACAGATCTTTGCCATCGCTAATATGTGACAGAGGTCTCTTGGGTTTCAAATGTCAGAGGAGGGCGGCAGCCACTGTTGTGGGACACAGAGAGGTGTCAAGAGGGCAAGCCCATTGCATCAGCTTCCTTTTGTCCCCTCATGAGCGAGGCTGTGCCAAGGGCCACTCAGTTGTCTTGTTGCCTTTCTTCACTGTGTAAATCTGGGTCCCATCAAAGGTATGTTGAGTGCAAAGGGCTTGCTGAGGAGAAATCTCATACGCAATGTTGTTTTCCATGAAATGTTACAACTTTCATTTGGGGAAATGAGAACAGTATGGAAGAGAAAGGAATGTGAAGAAGAAAGGATCATCTGTAATATTATGACCTTAAAAGAAAAATCCTGGGGGGCGCCTGGGTGGCTCAGTGGTTTAAAGCCTCTGCCTTCGGCTCAGGTCATGATCCCAGGGTCCTGGGATCAAGCCCCGCATCAGGCTCTCTGCTCAGCGGAGAGCCTGCTTCCTCCTCTCTCTCTGCCTGCCTGTCTGCCTGCTTGTGATCTCTGTCAAATAAATAAAATTAAAAAAAAAAAAAAAGAAAAGAAAAATCCTGTTATGTTTTATCTTCTAGTGCTTTGGACAGATTATCTTGGCAGAATTACAGTAACTGTATATGATATATACAATTTTGTGTGTATATATATGCATATATATACACACAAAATATATATATATACACAAAATATATATATGCATATATATACACACAAAATTGTGTCTGCGTGTCTGTCTGTGTGTGTGTATATGTATGTATATGTATGTATGTATATATATATACATATATATGCATTATATATATGCATATATAATATACATATATATATATGCTCATGAGCATTTTCCTAATGGCATATAAACACCTTGGAAGCAATTTTTAATGCCTTCAGAATAGTCTCATCTTTGGATTTCTCCCACATCTATTATTGCTATATAATTAAACATTGCTTTGCTGTGTAAATGTGAGATATACTGCTTTAATTTTTCTGATTTGGGGAATGATTGATCAAAGGGTGTGAAATACGAGCTTCCAGTTTCCTAAGAACTGGGCCCAGAATCACTTCCACCATGTCCTGTTGGTCAAGCCACCAAGAAATCTAGATTTCAAGAGAGAAGAAAATGGACCTCCCTTTTTCTTAGGAAGAATATCAAAGAATTCGGGGGTTTTATTTTAAAACTTCCAAAAAGAGGAAAAAAATGTTTACCTAATCTATGTTTTTATAAAATGTTTACCAATTATCATTTGAGAAGATATCGATGGTGAAACTTTTAATCTGGCTCCCATTCCTGCCCTTAACAGAATCACAGACCAATGGCATCTTTTCCTAACAGAGGAAGAGTCCAATCCTCTAGTTTCTTGATGAATATACTTACTTGTATAGAATAATCTTCCAATCGAAGCTCCTATCTTTAGGCATAAACACTTCACTATTTATAGTCACTCTGTAGAGTGACTATAGGCAAAGCCTTGGAATTTTGCCAAGCTTTCTTCAGTCCTGGCCGCAGTTGCCAACCTCACCATTTATTAGCTCGGTGACCTTGGGCAAGTTTCTTAACCTCTCACTTTATCAGTAAAACAGGGATGATACTATTTACTTTATAGGTTTTTTTTATAGATGGTAATCTACACTAAATATTTAGTGACTCACTCACGGTTAAGTCTTCAGAAAGTAGTTAATAACAGCAACACTTAACATAAGTTAAACATTGCCTGGAGCAGCACAAAACTCTCACTTGGGAGTAAAAACACCTCAAGCAGGTGTGGTCCAATCCTCGTGAATATCCTGATTGCAGTCATGACCTTCGTGGAGGGTACGCAGTGGGCCATCCGCGCTCTCCAGGTGGTGGCCCCGGCCCTGGGGAGATGCAGAATTGCCCATTGCCTTCCCAGCTGGTCAGATCTAGGTGGTATGTGTGTTCTTCCTGTTTGGAATAGGACCACGGGGGTTGTGTGTTTGAGTCACAGTGTTCTGACCCTTCCTGGGATTACCTCGGCCCGAGAGAGCATAGGTATTATGCTGTACACCAGAGTGGAGTGAAAGTATGTGCCTCTTTTGGGAAAGCGAGGATGTCTGCTCAACCCTTCTGTCAGTGAGCAGAATATCCACAAGAGGAAGTTCAGTTTCAAGACATGCACATATCTCTTGTCCAAGTGGTTTTTTCTAATCCCATGAGCACAGTGAATCTTGTAAATGATCGTATTTCCATCTCTGATTTAGCCAATTGGAGGTAAAATTATAACTCATCATTATATTTAGTTATAATTTATAACTAAAGTATCTGGGGCCCTCTGGAACACGTTTCCATATGTTCTTCTGTCCCTGGGTCTTTTAGCCCCATTCCATATGTTCTTCTGTCCCTGGGTCTTTTAGCCCCATTCCCTTATAGGGCCAGCCCCCTGGCTGCGTAGGCTGGGTACCACGCTGAGAGAACCTGTGGGGAGCTGCAGTCTGTCTCTGGCTCAGACCCCAAGCTGTGTGCCCTGGTGTGGGCTGCGTCTCTTGGGTGAAGGTACACCATTTTGTTCAAATGCATCTCTTATTTCTCTATGTACTTTTTTAAAAAAAGGATTTTATTTATTTATTTGACAGAGAGAGAGAGATAGCGAGAGAGGGAACACAAGCAGGGGGAGCAGGAGAGGGAGAAGCAGGCTCCCCACCGAGCAGGGAGCCCAAAGCAGGGCTTGATCCCAGCACCCCAGGATCATGACCTGAGCCGAAGGCAGACTCTTAACCACTGAGCCACCCAGGTGCCCCTATACTTTTTTTTTTAAAAAAAGATTTTCAAAATTTATTTATTTATCTAATGGGGGGGTAGGAGAGGGGGGAGAGGCAGAGGGAGAGAGAATCTGAAGCAGACTCCACACTGAATGTGGAGCCTGACATGGGGCTCGACATGGAGCTGGGATCATGACCTGAGCCAACATCAAGAGTCAGACGTTCAACCAACTGAGCCCCCGAAGCGCCCCTTCTGTGTACTTTTACAAATGACCTCAAGTCCTTTGTGCATGAGAGCGAGATACAGCAGTTATGAAGAGAGTTGCCTCTGCCCCCCACAAACGCCACAGATACACATATAGGAAGAAACAGAACATCAAGGGTTCCGTCCACCTCATTTTTAACTTGGACCCGGAGGCAGAAGCTCTTCTGAAGGAGGCTAGTTAAGGGATGGAGACCTGGTGGAGGAAACACAGTGCCCCAGTTTTGGGTCTGAGAAAAGAGGGCATCAGCTGGCAGGGCTTAAAGAAAGGTTGCTTTGAAAAACCAGTAATTTTCTTCGGCAAACTTCTCTTTCAACTAAAATCCAGGATTTCTGTTTGTTTCTGAGGCCGACTGGGCACTGGCAGCCCAGTAAGAATGTGTAACAGGAACGAGCCCACACTCAGGAGGAAGGCCCTCTGGGCAGATGTGAAGGAGCGCCGTGTTTCCTTTTTCCCAGCTGTTCTTGCAAAACCCCCTATGAACTGCAAATGGGAAAATATTGGGGCGTATTGGCTTCTGGCTCTTTGGCCAGAGTCGTGTTGCTTGATTCCATGTCTTCCGTGAGTGAGATAAAATTGTGCGCAACTTTCTACCCCTGCTCTTCCTTTCTCTGAACATTTCCTACTTCTCTCTCTTCCACTCGCCCTCGAATCCCTGGACTCCCCGTGGACCTTCACAGGGTGAGCGGCCTGCTGTCTCTCTGAGTCCCTGGGCATGGGGACACATGACAATCCATCCAGGTCACAAAGTGTTCTGATGCCGAAGTTGGGAAACAGTGGGGTAAAGAGTATCCCAGATGTCCCTGGAAGAAAGCACAAGTTGGGGGCGGTCAGGAGGACAGGTGTGTGGCTGTGCCTCACATGGGTGAGCTAATCCCCTCATCAGGGAGACAGATGACGTGACAGTCTTGGAAGGAGCCTCCTAGGAGCCTTCCAAGCCGAGCCAAACTCTCTGCCCTCCTCCAGCCTCATTTTTGCAAGGAGGGCCTGCCCAGCCACCAAGGGCTCTAAAGGATGTTGCTCTGTGGCTGTTAGCAGTCTTTGGGGAGGAATTGCCAGACTGAATTCTTTGCCTTGGGGTGGGGGGCGGGGGGCGGGGGTTGCTGTTGTAAGTTCCTGGTGGGGGGAGAGGTTAGGCAAAGACTCGAACCCCCAATGTCTCCTCTCCCTAGTAACTGATTTGGGAAGTGTTGCTGTGTCTCAAGTGTGGAGACTGGTGTTCCAGAGCTGGGCCCCCACCCACACTGGTGGTGCCTAAGGAGTTGCACGTTGTGATGGCCAGTGTGAGGTGGCCTCCCGGCTAGCTGTAAACAGAGCAAGCAGCTGTGTGCGGACCCTTCCCCGGGACTCACGAGGTGACCTCTCGTGGTGGTGTTTCAGTGGGTATGTACGTGAATGTTTGTTTTTTTGTTTTTTGTTTTTTTTAAAGAAAACAAACTCATCTATCAGTGGAGCATCTTCAAATGCCTATAAAAATTATACCTATGGGGCGCCTGGGTGGCTCAGTCAGTGAAGCATCTGCCATTGGCTCAGGTCATGATCCCATGGTCTGGGATCGAGCCTCCCATTGGGCTCCCTGTTCAGCGGGGAGCCTGCATCTCTCTCTGCCTCCGCCTCCTCCCCACTCATGTGTTCCCTCTCTCTCTCTCTCTCTCTCTCTCTCTCTCTCTCTCATGTGCACACACTCTCAAACCTTAAAAAAAATTATACCTCTGAACTCCATTTTTCAATAAGGTGAGGGGATTGCAAATGAGGTTATATTTTTTGGAAATTCCTCGTGTCTATTTCCCAGAGCGTATATATTCCTATGCAGAAATCCCAGATTATGTGGCATATGTATGTCTAAACGTGGCTCCCTTTTTTCTAAAAAGTGAACAGAATGTTTCCGGAGTAGCTTGTAGCCTAAGTGGCAGATAACTTTCCTTCCAGAGTAATTAAACTGAACATGAATTGTAAATAGTCATAGTTTGCCCATTCTGAAATATTTTGAAAACTTCCCTTCAGAAGCATATTTGTTTGTGCTAAGGAAGACTTTGAGATGCAGATTTCGTTATACGAGGAACACGCATGTAGCTAGAGGATAATCCTAGGATGAGTCTCTTGCTGAAACAAGAAGAGATCTGCTTAGTAAACTAAGACACAACAAACATTGGCACCGACAATAAGAGAAGGAACTGGTAATTCCATTTTGGGCACAGCAGAGGGAAAAATGAGCCGCTGTTGTGTTCCATGAGGCTAGTGTTGAGAGTTTGATGGCAAATGGCTTTATTCTCTCGTGCCAGCCCCAATAAACCAGAAACGGCGCCTGGAGCTCTGAGAAGGATTGTGAGTCCTTGTCGAGAAGGTTCTGGAAAGAGTGTTACAACACATTGTTGCAGTCTGCTGTGCTCGGGAAGGGCGGAGCGGTTGTGTGAGTGATGCGTAGGGCGTCAGGGCGAGGATGGGAGTAAGAACGCAGCAGTAATCTATATTAACTAAGATAAACTTGGAAAGACTCAAACAGCCTCAAGGCTAATGATGGCACCTTCACTTTTTCCTTTCTGTTAGTTATTGGTGCTCTAAAGCTTGAGACCTTAGCAGCTTTACTCGGGAAAAATCTGAGGGTGAGATGCTTGTTGGCCGAAACCTGGATAAATTTCTAGAGCAAGGTCTATTTTGAGATCACAGGGAAAACTGTCTTACTGTAATACTTTCAGTCAAATCCAGCAAATGTAACAGCTTCACCGGTCATACGATAAGGAATTGTGTGCTTGGATTTCCTGTTTTATTAGCAGTAAGGCTGTCTTTCATCTGACCACTGTCCAGTGGATTGGAGCCAGCAAGACCTGGGTTTTGATCCTGGTGCTGCCAGCTCTTGGCTGTGTCAGCTTTCTCATCTGGAAAGTGGGAGCATTTTACCTGCTTTATCAGATTGAAGTGAGGATTAGTGATAATGTAGTAAAACTCCTAATGCATTTCCTAGCATTTGGTACATGCACGATACACGAGGATGGGGGTGCGGTGCAAGTGTTCGTATAGCAGAAGTTCTTGGGCTGCTTCCCACTTAGCTGGCCGAGTTAGTCAGCAGCTCCCATCACTGCCGCGTAGCCACATGGCTCGGGCCCGTGACGCCCAGAAGCCAGCAGACCAGTGCAGCTAAGACGCCACATCAGCTCTGCAGCCTGTTTGTGTAGGTCAGATGTTTTCAGAGCACAGCCATGCTCTTTCATTTGCATATTGCTTCTGGCTGTGCCCCTGCTGTAATGACGAGTTGCTATCTGGCCCTTTACAGAGGATGTCTCCTCTGGTCTGTATCTGCTTCCACCATTCAGGTTGTGGTCCCGCCAAGTCAGCGTGCGCGTTCTCTGGTCTCTCCAGGAACACTGTGGTTGCTATGGTAATGGCACCATTCTAATGACAAATTATGTAAATGGATGAAATAAGAGATCAAAGGGGTGTCTTTGCGGGAGATTCTGCTGGTTGTTCCAAGACACTCAGTTTCCCTTCCTCTGGGAGCAGCGTCCCCGCTGGAGGATGATGACCTCCAGTCACTGAAGTTCATTTCCTGGGCTCTCTTGCAGCTACGCATTGCCCCTGAGTCTGTTCCAGCTGGCAGGAGGTGGATGGAAGCTTCTATGCCTCTCATGGGCATGACCTTCAGGAAAGCAGTGCTCTCTGCTTCCCTTTCCCCTTCCTGCTGGCTGCCACGTCGACGGTCACATGGATGGCGCGGTGGGAGCAGCGGTAACTGTCTTGGCCCATGCAGTGAAATGCGATGTGGAGACTATTTGAGCCAAAAAATACAAAGAACTTAGTTCTACTACGTTATGGAGATCCCGTGTCAGCCCTGGGCCCCTGGGCCCTGCTGTGCGTGAGGGAGAAATGAATTGCTCGTTTAAACCACTGTTACTTTGACATTTGGTAGACTAGGTGAACTTAAATCCTGAGACAGCTGTTTACCTCTGTGAAAACTAAGTTCAATGCATTGGAGAGAGCAAGGGAAGGCGCTCATAGTGCTTTAGAAAAAAAGTGGACAAACAACTTGAGATTAGGTTGGCGAGGGATGAACATAAAAATTGAGAATGGTCCTCTATGTGAGATGTTTGATTTGTCATTAATTTCTTACTCCTCTTTCAAGAAGTGTAACTAGAAATCATGGCTAGTAATTAGGGGTGTGTTTTATGCCAGAACACCAGTCTTGGTTCTAAGCCTGAAGTTATTTGGCAATGCCGTAGCCTGCCCAGCACATATAGGTAAGCTCATATTTACTGGATTACGTGGAATGCCCCAAGAGTGTCCCCAGCCAGCATTCGAGTTGTACCTGGAATCTAAGAACAGTCATACCAACTTCTCATTAATATGGTTTAGAATTAACAGATAATTTATGTCATCCTAGAGAAGGGGAGGAAGATGTTACCTGATCCTTAAAGAGCAGTTAGAAGTGACCACTGTTATTGCAATAAATAAGGATGGGATAAGATAGCCCTTTTATTTATTTTTTTTAAAGATTTTATTGATTTATCTGACAGAGAGATAGAGCATAAGTAGGCAGAGCATCAGGCGGAAGGAGAGGGAGAAGCAGGCCCTCTGCAGGGAGCATGATGCCGGGACTCAATCCCAGGGCCCCGAGATTGCGACCTGAGCCAAAGGCAGATGCTTAACTGACTGAGCCACCCAGGTGCCCCAAGATAGCCCTTTTAAAGCCCATGATGCAAATCTGAGAAAGGAAGATTGAAGCCTCCCAGGTAATTAGGCCCTGACATTAGCGCCCACTGATGTGGGGAGCTGTGCCTTTACATCCTCTCCCCACCTTGGGATCTCTAGCAACATGTTTCCAATGAAATAGATCACAGGTTCCTCCTTGGACCAAACACAGAATTTCTAGTTGTGTGTTTTACTGACCCTACAACAGCAGGTGAAGGCTGCACGTGACGGAGCCTGCAGAAGGGCAGGCTGGTGGGGAGTCTGAGCGCCCAGAAATCAGCAACCCCCTTGTAAAGGAAGGGCAGAATTCTTTACATGACTTTCAGTTTCTCCATGGCAAGACCGTACGCGTTTCACATACCCTCCCCGCCTCAGAAGTGGAAGTAGACTGGGCCTTCTCGGCTGATTAGGAGGCCTGTTTGCTGGGAATGCCTTCTGGCCTGAGATCTAGCACGTGGACTTGAGTACCAGACGTGTCCCTGATAGCCACTGTCTGTCAAAGATTCTCTTTCCCATCAATATCCCCAGGGGTGTTTTAAGGGATATCGCCAGCTTTAAAGAGTCCTCTCCTAAGTTAATACAAATTTCTAGGCATGTTCTTGACGTGAGAACATAGATATTGTTTATTTAATAGCAGTAGAGGACTTACTCAGGGTTTCTGTAAAGTCAGCTTTGCGCGTAACCTGGGAATGGACAGACCCCTTGCGGAGTTTAAAATCCTTGAGCAGAAGGTGTTGACTATCCCATCCAGGAGCACTCCACTTCGTGTTCACGGACCCTCTGATTTCCTGAGGTATTCCAAAGCTGGGCATGATCCCAAAAGGGATCCCAGGAAACCCGAGCTCCTTCTGTGAAGGAGTCAGGCCTCCGAGTAGCCTCCCCGGGACTTCTGTGTTCACCATGCCACTGGTCTGCGTGTCGTTATAACCCCTCCATTCTTTAGCCATAATTTGTTTAAAAAAAAATGTTAATTTCATTTGCTTTTGTGATTCTGAGCAGTTGATTCTCAACTGAATTCACAGAATCGATTCATTCCTGACCTTGCTAGCTGTATATTCAAAGTAAACTTAATTTTTAGGTGAACTGAATCGTACACTTAGCATCTGAGGTGTGTGCTGGCTATGCTGTGTAGACAGGTTACCCAGACCGTGCTGGGCCCGGATAATTTTGTTAACGATGACATAGTTGCAAAAGCACAAGGCCTTTATTGTATATAACACAAGTGATAATGGCATGTATCTTTCTTTAAAAACAACTCGTTTTGGGGTCGCCTGGGTGGCCAAGTGGATTAAAGCCTCTGCCTTCAGCTTGGGTCACAATCCTGGGATCCTGGGATTGAGCCCTGCATCAGGCTCTCTGCTCAGCTCTGCCTGCTTCCTCCTCTCTCTCTGCCTACTTGTGATCTCTCTCTGTGTGTCAAATAAGTAAAAAACTTTTTAAAAAAACTCGTTTTTATAGAAGCCAACGTTTTGATGAGCCATTTTTTCCATTTCTTGAAAATGCATTATGGTAACACAAGCTAGAAAATAAAGAGAAGAAACGTGTGTGATAGGTTCGATTCTGATGAAAATATAGGAAGCATAGACTATCTTTTTTTTTTTAAAGATTTTATTTATTTATTTGACAGAGAGAGATCACAAGCAGGCAGAGAGGCAGGCAGAGAGAGAGGAGGAAGCAGGCTCCCTGCTGAGCAGAGAGCCCGATGCGGGGCTCAGTCCTAGGACTCTGAGATCATGACCTGAGCCAAAGGCAGCGGCTTAACCCACTGAGCCACCCAGGCGCCCCAGCATAGACTATCTTTCAAGGCAATGGTTAAAGGTTATATGTCCGTCTGTGTCTTCCATTACGTGTTTATTTAAAATAGTGTTTGTGTAGTTCGTAGTAACCGGTGATTTTCTTGGGCCTTCTGGCTCTGTTGGCTCCATTTGGGCTGCTGTGGCCAGTTCCCTGAGGACTCATTACCTCTATGGCTCTCACGTAAGGTTGTGAGCTCCCAAGTAGGTCAGGATGAAATGTTTAGCCACCACTTAATTGATCCACTTTGCTGGATGGAGACAACCTTTGGAATGTCCTGGCCCAGTTACATGCGATTTCCTGGTATTTCGGTCCTTGTGGTCTGGATATTTCTCCAGTAGGAACAGCAAATGCCTGAGCTTGACCAAAGAGGTATTCATCTTGCTAAAGGATCTTACCAAGTCTGCTTCACAAACCTAACGTGGGAAGTACAAGCAGAAAATGGACGATGACTAAAAAAGAACACAAAATCATAATATACTATGCAACACACTTTGCTGACCAACACATCCAGTGAACAAGGACCCGGAGTGAGTAAGGGGCATGAATAGAACATCCTGCCAGAGGGACGTGTGCTGGGTGCGAACAATGCGTCACTTTGCCGTGACAACTGTCAGAGTGAAGATGACGTCCTAGAAATGGTGAGAATATCGTGCAAGCCGCTGATCTCCAGCATGCCGGCTTGGCCGCCACCCCACACAGGAAGCACATGTGGCAGCCGTCGGTTCTCCTGCACACCCCCCACGGCAGCGTGGACTGTGGAGGCAGAGGTGAATGTCTGCAACAGGTAAAAATGGAGGAGGACAGAGAAGATGGGTGCGCCTCTCGCTGGCATCGTCAGGCTCAGCCCAGATCACTCACATCGCATTTATTTGCACCGAGTTACATTTCATGGGAGAACGCTAATTTAAAAAAAAAAAAAAAGTTTCCTGGGGCACCTGGGTGGCTCAGTGGGTTAAGCCTCTGCCTTCGGCTCGGGTTATGATCCCAGGGTCCTGGGATCGAGGCCCAAGTCGGGCTCTCTGCTCAGCGGGGAGCCTGCTTCCCCTTCTCTCTCTCTGTCTGCGTCTCTGCCTGCTTGTGCTCTCTGTCAAATAAATAAATAAAATCTTTAAAAAATAAAAAATAAAAAATAGTTTCCTGAGGAAATTAGTAATGTGAACAAAAACGAAGTGTTGGAGGAACTCCTTAAATCTTTCTACATAAAATACACGAAGATTATTATCTAACGACTGTTCACTAGGAAGTCTTCACAGGGCACCTCCTTTTCGGCCTGTTATTTGCCAAATTCCTGTTGCTGTGACATGCCTGTGAAGAAGTGGGAGGAAATGCCTTCCTGTGGAAAACTCTCTCTTAACCCAGACAGGCTGGATTAATTCATTTTTATAATTCCGTTTTCCTAGAGCACCTATCAGTAGGAGATCTAACTTGTTGGCATTTGTCCTCACTCCATACTGTCAGCCACTGCCCGCCCTCCGAGGCAGACACCTCCAGAGAAACACAATTCAGGCAACGTATCCACTTCTGGTTTCTCTCTCACACACCCTTCTGCCTCACGGATATTCTTTCCAGATCCCATAGCACGTCAGGAAGGTCACCCACATCATTCTCTTCCTTTCTTTCTTTTTTTAAAGATTTATTTATTTTAGAGAGAGCACGGTTGGGGGAAGGGGCAGAGGGAGAGAGAGAGAAAAGCAGACCTCCCTGCCCCCACTGAGCACAGAGCGTAACGTGGGGCTCGATCTCAGGACCCCGAAATCATGACCTGAGCTGAAATCAAGAGTCAGATGCTTAACTGACTGAGCCACCCAGGCTCCTCCGTCCTCCTCACTTGTGACCTCCACACCCCCAGATACATGCCTGTCTTCCTTGCGTGCTGTTGTGGAGGACTGAGTCATACTCATTTACCGTGAGTGGCAGTCATACAAAAACTTGGTCTCAAAATCTGCTTTTTTTTTTTTTTTTTTTTTAGCAAGTATTAAGACATCATAATGAGGGGCGCCTGGGTGGCTCAGTTGTTAAGCGTCTGCCTTCGGCTCAGGTCATGATCCCAGGGTCCTGGGATCGAGCCCCACATCGGGCTCCCCGCTCGGTGGGAAGCTTGCTTCTCCCTCTCCCACTCCCCGCCGCCTGTGTTCCCTCTCTCACTGTGTCTCTCTCTGTCAAATAAATAAATAAATCTTGGAAAAAAAAAAAAAAAGGACATCATAATGAGATTCTTTTATTTTCTATGACTGATAAGAAAGATCCCCCTGGTAAGGGGATGTTCCTTTAAAAGCCACTGATGTCTTTCAGTGACCAGCTTATATATGTGCGGGAGAGAAGTATTCTTTAAAAGGACTGAGGTGGGAACGTGGCATATGATTTAACAGTCCAGCACCTTGAATGAGTATCTCAGTGACAGATGACACTCCAGTTTCCCACTCCAGGGTATGCCTATTATCCGAACAAATTCCCCAGGCAAAATTCAGTTTAATTGGCTTTCGTCATAAGAGCACTTGGGAGAAACTTGGTCATTCAGTCGGTCTGGCTTGTGTTTGTGTATCCAGGCCCAGTGCAGTGGGTAGGTCTCTAGAAAACAAAATTAGGAACTGTATTGTCAATAACGATGTTTGCATGGTAAGCAATATGTTCTTTAGAATTGTCCCAGAGATTTCGGTTTCCTATAACTAGGCCACAGGCGAAGGGAACAGGAAAGGGACATTTGCTCTTGACTCCAACTAGAGCGAATCCTGGATTGTATTTCGTTGGAAATGGTGAGTCCCGAGTAGGATGCACAGGAAGGCTTAGATCCGAATTAACAAACTTGCCTCTCGGTCACAATCTGTTTCCCTTGTGAAATGTTTCTTAACTCTCAGATGTGATTCGTCCTTTAGGGATAAAGTAGAAACCTTTTCTGCCCTCAAGGATCATGACGGAAGCCCATCTTGGCATTCCCAAAGAAAGGGCGTTTAATCTCCTGCCTGTCTCAAGTAGGTGCTTGTTCCCAGCTAGTAAAGGAATTTAAATTGTTCAGGCCCGGGCTGCCAAAAGTCTGCTTGTTGAGAAGCTAACAGAATTGAAGACGCTGAAAACTAACGTGTAACTGGCATGTGTTCATGGAAATCCGAATAACACAAGAAGTGGCGTGATGGCGGTTAAGGGCCAACCTTCTGGATGTTCTCGGTGGACTGGATGCGCTGATGGTCTCCACCCTGGGGGGAGAGAGAGGGGAAGAGAGAGCGCTCAGATTGAGCTGGAAGGGGAAAGGAATAGTTTCATGCAACAACAGATACCTGATTCCTTTGAAACTTGGTATGAAAAGAGAGCCCCAAATAGAACACCAAGTTGTCCCGGGGAAGGCGAGGCTCCGCTTCTCAGGCCAGTGGGACCCGAGCTCAGGGGGCGCCTCCTGGTCTCGGGCCCTGGGAGGACGTGCTCACGTGGCTCATCAGTCCGCGGAAGGGAAGGTTTCAAGTTGAGTGCTATGTAATTTCTTAATCTCGTGTTTGCTTATTTAATCCCCCGGCTGACACATCTTATTTGCTTTGTCATGGTTCTAATTCTGTGAGTGTTTGTGCAGAGAAACAGATCTCTGTTTTTATTTTGTTTCTCTGCCGACACACCCTCACGCAAACACGCGTGCCCTCGGAGCAGCGCCTTATGTGTCCACAGGATTAAGAAAAATTCTAACACATGGCACTAAGAAATGTTAAAATCTGTAACTGGATATTGACTGACCTTTCTAAGAAAAATTCGACAGGAATGAACATCAACAGATGTTCTCTCCCAGCAGAGAGCATGAGACCGTTAGTCACTCGCTGAGAATGAAAAGCTGCAGAGGCCTCCAAGCCCAGGCATATTTGTAGGGGTGATAGTTGAAGGAGCTATGTGTCACGGTTGCTAGGGGACAGCTTAGGTTATAACCGATCCCTTTTTTTAAAAGTATGGGATGTGGACATAGTTAACTTTCTGAAAACCATTGTTTCGTTTCTATTTCCAACTCCTAAAAATAAAAATAAAAACCAATAATGTGACCTAAGTGATATTTTCTGGGGGTAGGGGTAGGGTGACGGACTCCTAAACATCTTTGGAAATGAGTATTGTAATATGGGTTCCTGGAGATATGCAAAATCTAAAAAGTGATTAGAAGTGTGCATGCACGTGTGTGTCTGGGTGCTTCAGAGGAAACAGTATCTGATAATGTTTTCCAGTGAATTGTGGTTGCCCGACAGAAACAAAAAGGGACTCCTTTTTCTCTATCCCAGGCGAAGGTGGGATAGTCGTTGATCTTTGCATTCTGGCCCATTCAACTAGATGGGGCCCCAGTCCTGTTCTCTGCGGGTGTCACAAATGCTCTCGCGTCCTGTGAGGGTCATGTCTGCAGAAGGTGCTCGCAGATTTGGGGATACCCAGGGAGAAGTCAAACATTGGGACCCAAGTTTTGCCAGAAGGAATTCCGCGCAAAATACTGATTTCCAGTTCAGAATGTTTCTTGGAATGAATGAGACATATTTATCCTACTTACCCAATTTTGAAGGCAGTTTAACTCTCTATTTGCAAGGAAAAAAAAAGTAGAAACTATTCCATATAAATGAAAATAGGTCTCCAAATTATCACGGCCCTTTGTCTGTTATTTTGTATGTGTTTACATGTCTAAAGGAATCCATGCTTATTATTGCTGATCTATAATGTACAGAAACATTCAGATAAGTCGACAAAAATGTACGGCCACTGAATACCCACGGCTAACTCCTTCTGATATTTTCTTCCTTTAATATTCTTTATTGCTCACGCTTATTCAGTGTTTTATTGCCTCATAGATGTCAGGCTCTGTCAGCTGCTGAAGACAGAGCCGTGCCCTTGAATTCCTTTACGGAATTTAAAGTCTAATGGGAAAGTCAATATGGCAGACATAAATTAACGACAACTGATCATTGCTACAAAAGAAAACGAGGAGATGCCCTGGCTGTCAGCAACAGCTCCTCCTCACCCTGCTTTCTCCTGGGCCAACTGGAGGGACTCCAGTCCCTGCCTTGCAGGTGTGGTGCTGATGGGGGGCGGGGCTGGGCAGGGGTGGCTGGGGAGGGCTCAGTGAGAAAACGCACAGAGTGTCCGGCGCTAGAAGGCTCAGCCCGCAGGAACCACGGTCATGACTGTCATTGCCACACGCTGTGGCATCCCTTTGTGGGTCCTGCCTTAGAAACGGCTGAGGTCGTGGAGACGGAGGACAGGCTTCTGAATTCCTCGGTCCTCCGTTTCACCTGGGAACCAGAGCTGCTTTTTGGAATTTTTGTGTCTGTAGCTTGGCATGTAGGGATTCGTAATCCTTCCCTTGTTACAGCTCCGCTCTGCTCCCCTGCTCGGCTCAGACATGACCCCACGTTCCAGTCCTGTCTTCTTCCCGATCTCACCGCACGTCATGAGCGTTCTCAGTCCCATGGGGCATAGCCTGGTCCATCGGGGATTAGTTCTGTGACCTTGAGTCGGGTAGTTCATGGGCGCAGGCCTCGATTTCCTCTCCTGGAAGACAGGCCCAATAAATAGCACCTCACACAAGGTGGGCCGTAAGGACTGAACAGGACCATAGGTTTACAGCAAACGGAACAGTGCCTCGCCCCTGCTAAGTGTTAGCAATGACTCTTACTTCACATTCCTGTTACCCACTTGACATGAATATTAATCAACTGCCTTGACGGGAATTATTCATTCTTTCCATTTTACTAAACATTGTCCCCTGAATAAAAGTGTCATACTTGGATGCCTGGGTGGCTCAGTCGGTAGAGTGTCTCCCTTCAGCTTGGGTGGTGATCCGGAGTTCTGGGATGGAATCCTGCATCAGGTTCTCTGCTCAGGGGGGGAGTCTGCATCTCCCTCTGCCCCTCCCCCTGCTTGTGTCACTCACTCGCTCTCTCTTTGCCTCTCGCAAAAATAAAACAAAAATCTCTAAAAAACTCATGCTGAGCTCAATAACCTTATTCCATAACTCTTTTTAAATAGTTGTTTCTGCCTTGCAATTTAAAACATATTCTACTTCTCCACTGCTCCCTACTGAAAAATAGAGCACTTTATGTTGGGTTGGAAATGCCCGAAGCCAAACTGAAACCAGCTTAAACACAAGGGAGTGGGTTTCCACGAAGGGGTGTCCATGGATGGTATCTAAAGCTCCAGAAGTAGCCAAAAGGATTGGAGCTTGGATATATTTTTAAAAATCTCTCTCTATATATATATATTTTCTTCGGTTTAGAAAAATTAATTTCAGTTATTAAAAATACCTTTTGATTTCAGTTCCCGAGTATATGCTAAAAAGATCCGTTGTCCTGTAAAGCGTAGGATAATGTCAAGGAAGTCTTGGGTTCTCCTTGCACATCCAATCCCCAACTTTAAGTTCTCTTTTTTCCCCAATAGCCATTGACACAAGTACATGTCATTTTATAAAGGTGAGTTTCACGTATCACGAGTGTGTGTGCCTGTGCAATTGTTTGGGGTCACATGTAAACTTTCACGGACTGTTGGAATCACTGTGGGAAGCCCAGAGCCAGGAAGGGAGCCTGACGGCAAGTTCTCTGTACTCAGCACGGGTTTGTTGAGACGAGCGGAAGGGAAATGGTACAGAGAGAGGTTATCTGTGCTCTGCCGAGATTCATTTGTACAGCCTGATATTTTCTGGTGCTCAAAGACTTTGGGCAAGAGAGATGAAGCAGGCTGTGACACAGGCTCTTACTGAATTACAGTCTATTTTTAAAGAGCACAGGAGTGTCCCCGTTTCTCAGTCTTACAGAACCCCCTAACGGAGGAGACTGTGTGCTGCTTTCAGAAACTAAAGTGCCTCAGATTAAATCTCTGTGGCCGCTAAACTGCACAGAGACAAATTTGACTTTAAATATAAAATTTAAACATGATTTATGAATATGGTTTTTTTAAAGGAATAAAAAGTACACAATCATTTAAAAGCCAGATGCAAAGTAACATAAAATCATTCAGACCCCAGTTTGAACATGTGAATTACTTGGTTCTTAACAGAACTCCCACTCTGTGTTCCTTCAATGACACAGTGAGATTGCTTTAAATCAGTTTAATCCTTTTGGAGCTTGCTTATAAGGTTTTCATGATCAGAGCAGCATTTAGTTGAGGACTAATTATTCTGTTACCAAGGCAAAACCCTTCTGAGAATTCTATCCAATGTCTGTGAATTCTGAGGTTTTCCATTCTGGTCAGTGAGACTGGACATCATTCCCAGCCCTGTGTGAGTGCAGGACTCCGCTCCCCGTCACCCCTTCTGCTGGCTTGTTTTTGGCCTCCAGGTCCCTCATGCACCTTGACCGTGGCCCTCGGCTGAAGACCCAGATCCCAGCATGTGGCAGGGGGTCTCTCTGCAGGCCTGACTGCCCCACACTCTGTTCTGCCATCTCCAACCTCTTTGGTCTTCAGTTTGGACCCTGAGTTCTGTCTCCTCAGCTCCAGCCATCCCTGGGATGCACCGAGTTGCCCTTCCCTACTCTGCGGCCTGGAAACTCAAGGACAATCACAGGACTCACCCCTTGCAGAGATCGACGTCCTTTCTTTGGGCTCAGGATCCTGAAAATTGTTGTTTCCTATATCTTGTCTTCCTTCCTTCCTTCCTTCCTTCCATTCCTTCCTTCCTTCCACTGTTGTTTCAGATGGGAGGGCATATTGAATCCCCCATATATCATCTTGCCTAAAGCCAAGTCTCCTCTTGTCTCTGTTTTTGAACCAGGAATTCTATGTAACTTCCTCATGGGGTATTTCTTGTTGTGGCTCTTTCGATAAGAAATACTTGCCTCAGAAGCACGTGGGATGGTCATTAAAGATGCAGATTTCTGAGCTTTCCCCCAGGCCTGCTCCATCAGAATCTCTGGATTGTGGTCCAGGAGGCCACTGTTTAAACCCCTGGGGGGTTCAAACACACTCAATTTGAGAAGTGTCTAAAGGGATTCATTTGGCCATACCCCTAACGTGGAGGCTTGAATGTTTTCTACTAGGGACATGGAGGCAGAAAGAAGAGATGTTGTTTTCCTGTTCCACTAGGAAACGTCAGCTCCTTCTGTGATGAAGTGGGGACGCTTGTCTAAGGAGCCATCCTCCTTGTTTTTACTCTCCTTGGACTGTCACAGGCAGATAACAGCATAAATCCCACAGCTGCTGAAAAAGCACCTCATAGGGCTCAAGGTTCTTTGGTAAATAATTGCTTACCTTGACCGTAAATAGTGTCCTTTGCTGAAAATCTGTCCCTTAGTTTTTGTTCAGAAGAAGATGGTGACAAAATGAAATCTGCCAAGGCCTTCATTTTGGGAGCTTTTTTGGAAAGCACTGCGTGTCTGCAGATCCTTGGGCAAAAGCCTGTTTGAAAGCCCCGAGGGGGCAGGGAGTTGTGAACTTGAACTGGATTCACCGAGAATGTGGGAAGCTGGGGATAACTGAAATGAGGGAGGGACTCTTAACTGGTCCTTATCTTGTGGCTGGAGTGTGTGGAGGTTCATTCCTTAACGAGGGCAGGAGTGACAGAGAAAGCTGGAACCAGGGAGGGGGTGAGGGGCAGGGAACAAAGACCCTTACTGGGAAATGCATGTTCTCTCTGAAACTAAAGAGAAAAGAGATGAACCCTGGAGTATTATACTGAAGCCATTGGTAATTTTCTCCCTCAGATGAGCCTCAATCACAGAAGACTCAGACTCTGGTTAAGAACTCAGTAAAGTGGGGTGCCTGGGTGGCTCAGTCATTAAGCGTCTGCCTTTGGCTCAGGTCATGATCCCAGGGTCCTGAGATCTAACCCCACATCGGGCTCCCTGCTCAGCTGGAAGCCTGCTTCTCCCTCTCCCACTCCCCCTGCTTGTGTTCCTTCTCTCGTGTGTCTCTCTATCAAATGAATAAATAAAATCTTTTTAAAAAAGGTTAAAAAAAAAAAAAGAACTCAGTAAAGCTTCAAACTGTTTTTAAGCCTCCTTTTCTCGTTACATTGCATGTTGATCACTGCCAAGGATGGTGGGAAGACCGCCACACACTGCGTAAAAGATCTGTCTCCCCAGCATCATCTGATACTCACAGGAGATCCTTTCTCTGGTTATGTGTTCCCTGGATGAGGCTCTCCAGGAAAACCTAGAGTTTCATGATGGAGCAACTCTGTGTGTGTGTGTGTGTGTGTGTGTGTGCACACGCGCACACGTCACCTGTATTAAAACATCTCCCCACCACCAAGTGAGAATCTTAGTTTCCGCTGAGTGTTTGGATTCTGCCTGCGAAGCTCTTCCGTTCCTGGAAAGGATGGGTCCTCACTGCCATGTTGGTATTGGTCAGTCATAGCTCAACCCTCCGGACTCTGGAAAGCAGTGAGAAGGAACATGGAGTGTTCTTCCTTGTCCTAAATTATATGTAGACTTTCAAAAGGAGGACATTGAATTTATCCATTCTTTGAAGAATCCATTCTTTGTCTTAAAACAAAGAGAGTGACTGGAAACCAGGAGTCTTGGCCTCGGGTCTTGGCTCTGCCCTGAACTAGTTCAGAAAACTTGGGTTTCACTTTCCTCATCCACAAAATAAGCCTGAAAAGTTCACTTCAAATGCCCTATTTCATTCTGAATTATTCAACTATATTAGATATTATTCAGTTATATGTTATGTGCCCTTTTTCCCTGAATAGAAATGTGGTGACATGGTATACATTAATGGCAGATGGTACACAATGGAAGACTGTAGAAATGTATATTCCAGTGGGGCTCAGAATTATTTGCTCAACGGTTTAAAACTATTATGAAACTCCCAGAGAGTGACTTTTCTAGATCCATGTTTCATGTATTTTTTTTAAGATGTATTTATTTCTTTGAGAGAGAGCATGTGTGCACACACGTATGACAGATGATGGGGTGGGGGCAGAGAGAGAGAGAGAGAGGGAGCCTCAAGCTGACTCATCTGAGCACAGGGTTTGTCACGGGGCTTGAACTCATGACTCTGAGATCACGACCTGAGCTGAAACCCAAGAGTCCGATGCTTAACTGACTTTTTCACCCAGGGCCCCAGATCCGTGTTTCATTTAAAGTTAGAGTGGGATCTCTCGTTTTGAATTTTGATTTTTTTTTTTTTTAGCTGTATATAGTTCCTTTAAATTTTATTCAGCACAATCTAAACATTTTTCCCAAACATTTACTATGCTTTTAAACATATACTATTCTTTCCAAAATCCCCATCTGGTTAGATAGTATTTTCACGTTTTATACGATAGAGTCCTCATTTATGTTTGTGATTGTAACAGTAATTCAAATATCAGTTAGACTTACCTAGGGTTATTGTGTTAATATAAGTAACCACGGAATTTTTTGCCCTAAGGTACTATCATATGACAGCCTTTTCCAAAGGGGAGGAATTTAATATAAATAAGAGTGTCCTTGTAGGCTATGGAAATATTTCCTGATGAATGTTCTTTTGTTTCTTCTTCCCAGCAAGAGGTGGTATCTGTAGGCAGGAGAGGGACAATGCTACAGGTTTTCAGTTTGTACTGGTTGGAAATAACAACAGGAAACACACTGAGTATAATGTGAGACACAAAGGGGGAGCTGGATAAATTTTTATTGAATAAATGAATAAGGATGGATGGGTGCTGAGGTTTCTTCTTTATCCACTTTGAATCCCACTATGAAATAGGTAAGATCCTTAAATGTAAAACAAAATTTTTAGTTAATTCATTGTGATATGTATTAAGCACCTTAAATCGTGAAGACTTCACCATGACATTATCTTTATAGAGATAACTTAGGTAATTTTAGATAATTTAGTATTAGACTAGGCTCCTTTCTGATTTTAGGGTCATTACTCACTAGAATAGTAAATATGTATACAAATGTGTCACATCTGAGATTTAGGGATCCTAAAGGTGGTATTAGAACAAGGTTTCAGGGGCACCTGGATGGCTCAGTGGGTTAAAGCCTCTGCCTTTGGCTCAGGTCATGATCCCAGGGTCCTGGGATCGAGCCCCGCATCTGGCTCTCTGCTCAGCGGGGAGCCTGCTTCCTCCTGTCTCTCTGCCTGCCTCTCTGCCTACTTGTGATCTCTGTCTGTCAAATAAATAAATAAAATCTTTAAAAAAAAAAGTTTCAGCATCTATAAAGTATGGCTTACTCAGAAACTATGTTTCGTAGCTTTAGCTAGCAGAAATATTGTTTGCTTCACAAGTAAACTGAGGCAAAAACTTAAGTAACGTGTGTATAGAATGTGAACTGAGATATACTCATGTGAGAATATTATTAAATAAAAAGCATGATTATACATTTAAGTATAAAGAAATTTTTATTTTTTAATTTTTTAAAAAAGATCTTATTTATTCGAGAGAGACAGCAAGAGAGAGAATGAGCAGGGGGAGGGGCAGACAAAAAGGGAGAAACAGGCTCACCGCTGAGCAGGGAGCCTCATGCGGGTCTCAATCCCAGGGCCCCAGGATCATGACCTGAGCCAAAGGCAGATGTTGAGCCACTCAGGTGCCCCTCAGCAAATTTTTAAATAAAGGCCGTGTGTGTGTATATGTGTTGTGTGTATCTTTAAGAACAGTAATAAGTCAATTTGCATGTATCCATCATCTAAGTTAAGAAATATAACATGACCAATACTTGAGAAGCCTCACTGTGACATGCCTCGTGTTCTCATTCCCTACATACCCCCACGCCATCCCTGCCTTAGGGTAACCCTTTTCCTGAATCCTGGGTGGTTGTTGTTGTTGTTTTAAATCATTTCCTTGCTTAAATAATCGTTGGCTTAGCATGACTCTGAGCTTTATAAAAAGGAAATCATAGTATATTTAGTCTGTGACTTTTTTCTCCCTCAATATTATGATTCTGAGATTCACATACAAACACGGAATTCATTCATTTCCACCTTTATTTCATCCTTCATTGCCTGAACACAACTAACTTTATCTGTTCATTATCCTGATGAAAATATTCTTAAGTTTGTTTCAAAATATGAAACGTTCATTTATTCCACTTAGATTGTGAAAAGAATGATCGACAACTCCATAATAAGTTTTTCATTGACTTTTGCCAGAACTGTGTTTGCCAGACTGTTCAACCAAATCTTAAATACTACTCAATAAGCACAAAAAGCAGAAATTAAAATCTGTATTACTGTCAACTGTGTGGTCCCAGTAAATGGAACAGTGGCCTGGCCTGTCCTAGCCAGTTTGCAATAAGTGGTTCTCAGTAAGGAGGCCACAGGGCACCTGGGTGGCTCAGTGGGTTAAGTGTCTGCCTTTGGCTCAGGTCATGGTCCTGGGGTCCTGGGATTAAGCCCCATGTGGGGCTCCCTGCTCAGTGGGGAGCCTGTTTATCCCTCTCCTCTGCCCCCTCACTTGAGTTCTCTCTCCCTCTCTCTCTCTCAAGTAAATAAAATCTTTAAAAAGGAGGCCACAGTTTAATAATGTTATTATTTCCTTTGTCACTTGCAGTTTTTGCCCTCCTGTACAAAATCTTTTCCCATTAAGTGGACCTATTGGCAAGATTTTGTCACAGAGAGTGGCTTCCTATCCATGAGCTTAGTGTTTCCTTTAATAGGTCTGGAATCGTTCATAAAGTATGCAAAGCTAATGCTAAATTTGGTCACCAATGAAAACAGGCTGGCTCAGTGACTCAAGAGAGGGGTAGAGTTAATGGATACATAAACCATTCTCCGACAGCTAAACAACCCCAAAGTTCATTTCTTAAGGATGGGAGATCTTTTGGCAAGTGTCTACCTCACGGAACAGGATCAGCCTGGAGAACTGGTAGCTCAGAGACTCTCTGGCAGAGCCTTACTTGACTCTGACAGAATAAAGACAAAGGAAAATGAAAATTTTTTTTCTTTTTTAATGCTATTGCATTCATTTAAATACAACTTAAAATTATATTTAAAAAAAGGAAATTGAATTATCTAATCTACAAATTATCTTAGTGTTCAAGGTATATTAAAAAGAAATAGCGGCACCTGGGCAGCGGAGTCGGTTAAGCAACCGACTTGGTTTCAGCTCAGGTTGTGATCTCGGGGTCATGGGATCGAGCCCCGTGTCAAGTCCCACGACGGGCTCCATGCTCAGCGTGGAGTCTGCTTGGGATTCTCTCTCTCCCTTTCCCTTTGCCCTTCCCCACTGCCCCCACACGGTCTCTCAGATAAATGAAAATTTGTAGATTAGGTAATTCAATTTCCTTTTTAAATATAATTTTAAGTTATATTTAAATCCTTAAAAATAAATAGAATCTATATACACACAGTCTCTGGGGAGTTGAGCATCTAAGGGCCAAAGAAGCTTTGATTTGTCTTAGCACAACTGGATTTGAATCCAGAGATCATCTTACTCTGATTCCCTTGCAACTGTAGATTGGATGATAGTTCACTGATCTTTGTCTTCCACTGGAAACATTCATTTATTGCCGTGTCCTTAGTTCTATGGCAGTGCCTTCCACATGGTAGGAAACAACAATTATCTATTAAATGAATGAATTTAAGGGCCCTTGGCAGATCTTGTTTGAACTGGTACATTTTTGTGGTGAATTGGTACTGCAAGAGTGGGATTTGAATTCAGTATCGCTGTGATTTTAGGGGAATGCCCTGTGTTTGCATGTCTTCTTCCTGGAGAGAGGCTTACTGGTTTTAGCTTATGGAGGTTCCTGGGGGCAAACGAGGGCAGGGACACAGCGCACACGCAAGACGCAGGCATCACACTCAACACGTTCTATGACGATGGTTGGGAGAAGGTACAGTAGAAAAATACAAGGTATTTTGAGACCCCATTGAGTTTAACAGTTTCCTCTTGAGTTGACGGGCTATTATTGAGAGGACATTGTCATTGACGATGATGATGATCATGACGATTAGAAGGTCAGTGCCAAGGTTTCTCAAAAAGCACTGTGGTCTCCCTATCCTTAAGGTTTCAAACATTTCTAACAATTCCCTCCTGGCCCGGTGTGATTAGGTCCTGTCCCACCTTCTGAGCTTCATGTAGCATCGCTCGTCTGCCTGATATTGTCTCTGCTGGAGCCACATGTGGGGCTCTGGAGAATAGTGCTGGCACCTCCTTCTGGCTCCAGGCCCTCTGCATATGTTGTACACTGCTCTACTTGGGACTCTTCCAAGCCCTTGGGATAGACTCCGCTCATCCAGATTTTGGCATAAAAGTAACTTCTTTAGAGATGTCTGAAAACCCGCTCCCTATACGTCACGCTCAACTCTTCCCTTCATTATAATTTGCAGCGAGCTCTTTAGCTTCTCTCTCTTCTCTTGGCCCGCGAACTTCATTAGGAAGGTGTCTGGCTTATTCACCTCTGAACCCTCCCCCCTCCCTCTTTTTTTTTCTTTTTATTAGCATATAATGTATTATTTGCTTCAGGGGTACCGGTCTGTGGCTCGTCAGTCTTACACACTTCACAGCACTCACCATAGCGCATACCCTCCCCAATGTCCCTCACCCAGCCACCCCATCCCTCCCTTCCCACTCCCCAGCAACCCTCAGTTTGTTTCCTGGGTCACCTCTGGATCCACAGGGCTTTTCCAGAGAGTGTGGCCAAGAGCAGGTGCTCAGTAAACACTTGCTGAAGAGATGAACGTTGAATGAACCATCAAAAGTACAGCTAAAATTTTTTGTTTTCTTTTTCTCTCTTTAGCTGGGAAGTTATCAATTCCAAACCAGATGAAAGACCCAGGTTCAGCCACTGTATTGCAGAATCATGGATGAATTTCAGCATATTTCTTCAAGAAATGTCTCTTTTTAAACAGCAGAGCCCTGGCAAGGCAAGTTTTCCAGCATAGGAGAATTACTGTATGTGTTTTATAATGTGCAGTAAATTGGAAATGCATGAATTAAAACCCGTTTTATCAGCCTCTAAGGGTTCTCCAACCCTGGATATAACATACAAGGAGCACATGCCATAAAAGCTGATATTAGCGAGGTTCAGAAATGTGTCAGGGCGCCTGGGTGGCTCAATGAGTTAAGCCTCTGCCTCCGGCTCAGATCATGGTCTCAGGGTCCTGGTATTGAGCCCCGCATCAGGCTCTCTGCTCAGCAGGGAGCCTGCTTGTGATCTCTGCCTATCAAATAAATAAAAAAAAAAAAAAACTTAAAAAAAAAGAAATGCGAGTGTCTGGTTAGCACTAGAAAATCCTCAAACTTACATTTCAAGATCAGATTGGTTTTCTATTTGATACATACTTCTCTAACTCATTAACAAAAACGGTGACTGGTCTTGATATCAGCCAGACCAAGGAGAAAAAATTACCTTATGAAGAATCTCAGTTTAAAAACAGACGCATAAATGCAGAGAACAAACTGGTGGTGGCCAGAGAGAAGAGGGGCAGGGCAATGGGCAGAACAGGTGAAAGGTATTCAGAGGTACAATCTTCCAGTTATAAAAGTCACCACCATGTTGTGTACCAGAAATTAATACTGTGTTACATGTCAACTCTACTTCAGTTTAAACAAATAAGTCATAGGGATGTAAAGTGCAGCATAGGGAATGTGGTTAGTAATGCCATATTAAGTACGTAGGTGACAGATAGTACTAGACTTGTCGTTATCCATGATGTATGTAAATGTTGAATCACTGTGTTGGACACTGAAAACTCAGAACATTGTATGTCAATTACAACTCAATAAAAAAAAAAAAGAAAGAATTTCAGTTTCTATTATTTAGGCTGGTTCTGAAGTCAAAGGGAGATGAACATCCATCCCTTCCAGGGTGTTTTCGGAGATAAGAGAGTCAGTCTAAAAAGTAGAGATTCTTACATGATTTATCTAGCAAAGAAAACCTTTGGCAAAGACACTCATTGTCTTTATAAAAATGGAATGAGCTTTTTTCCAGTTAAGAGGAAAACCCCTGAGGAGAAGGGCCGCGAGTGGTTTGGAAGGGATTGCACGGTGCACCCCGTGGAGTACTTGGATGGGTAGAGGCGGCCTCGGCTGTGATTGCGGGAACATGGGGGTAAAGGCAGAGCCGCCACCAGACCCTTCCCCTTCCAGTGTTGCGCTCAAGTTCCTTGAACCTCCACCTGTACTTGGAAGAGACTAGGAAGGGCGACACTGAAAATCGCTCTGGTTGTACCACGTACAGGCAGTCTCTTACCTCCAGTAGAACTGAATAACAGAACTGTGCTCGGACACATTTTGAGCATATTAAAGTGGCGACCTTTTATATGTGTGGATTTTTTTTTTAATCCCCAAAGGTAGTTCTTAGCGTGGCTATCCATATGGTGGGGAAGGAGAGTTGCATTTTTGACGCCTATTTTAGTGAAATGATTAAGTACATTTTTAGAAGATTCTGAACTTTAAACTTCTTTGTTACAAATTTAGTGGATAAACGAAATCTTTGTGAAACTGAGTTCTGGACATGGTAATGCTTTCCCACACTTAATCTTTCAGCACTTGTGGTCTTTCCTTTAACATTTTGCTATTCAAACTGCATATTCTTCAAGAGCCTCTGCTATTTCAGGAACAGCTCTTAATTTTGTTCCATAAGTTCATCTGTTCTCCTTTTGACTAGTTAACTTATTAACCCTGTGCCAAAGAATGGAATATCAAGGTTAATCTGACAGTGTTAATCAGTTACTGATCAGAGTTATGGGTTCTTATCCTCATATGTCTTTTTGAAATTCCCTTAATGAATTTTGTTTGCTTGCCAATACCATAATTTAAAGATAAGTCAAAAGAAGAAAGATAGTTTATCTTAAAGACTACGGTGTGGAAAACAAGTGAAGGTTTTATGGGAGTGTTTTGTCATGATGTTTAAATTTCTTAAAACAACCAAGATTTTTGGGGGCATAACTGACAGAAGGAAAATAAACACATTTCACTGTAGAAATTTCATTTCATTCCCAATTGGTTCCTAAGTGACCTAGAAGTGGGGTCAATTTGAGGGGTCACTATGGTTAGAAAGGAGGATGATAATGGCCAATGGATTCATCCTAGCAGCTTATCAGCTGTGCAAATTGCCATTCTGTTTATTTAAAGCCTCTAATTTCTGCTTTGCTGTGTTTATGAATTTTGATGGGTTTATAGAAGTAGTTTGAACTTGCAGGTTTATGAACAAGGCTACATTCTTTTCAGTGACTGATCCTGAGTAAAATAAGTTTCTGGGGCCATATTAGTCTTCAGTTCTCTTGCATCTGGCAGGAATATAGCTACAGGCATGATTTATGGGAGATGTTCTCTGTGCTAGAAATTAGCTTCTGGAACCTCAAAATGATTATTATGAAGTGTTAAAGTGGACTAAGGCTGGATGAACATAGCAGTCATTAGGCAGACCCAAGTACAAAAGAACAGTGTTTGAAAAACATTGGCCATGATGTGACAGACCACATACAGACAGATAATTGTCTCTGTATCCCGTGCCCGAAAATTTCTTGGAGTTATGTATAACTGTCACATGTTGTTTCTATTATTTCTAGTTTTGCCTCCTGGTCTGCAGTGTGTGCACATTTTTTACAGTCTTGGGAAGTTATATTCCTGGAGTTATACTCAGCTATCTACTGCGTGAGTATGGTAGAACATTTGGCAAATTTATGTGATGCATATGGTATCATAATGATCAACAAGCCCTTCCATAGTTTGGAAGAGGAGGGATGAGTCCTTCACTATAAAGCACACTGATTATCCTTTAATTTCCTGCTGTACAAAGTTTCTTCTTTTCCTAGAGACATGTTTATATTTTGAAGTTGGAGAAATGGCTGCCAAAAGGCAGGGTTGGTTAGAAGTGATATGATTTGATTTTAAATTATGTCATTAAAACTATAAGTAAGCTATATTTCCTGCTCCCCACAAACACACTAATCATTTTGCCCTTGTGTATGTTCTGTGGCTCAAAAAATAATTAAAACCACAATGTGATAGCATTACATCCCCACCAGAATGGCTAAAATTAAAAATACCCTAGCAAGTATCAGCAAGGATACAGAGCAACCAGAAATTCTCACATACTGTTGGTGGGTAGGTAGAATGGTAAAAACACTTTGGATAACTGTTGGGCAGTTTCTTAAAAACTATATATGACCCAGCTATTTCACAGCTAGATATTTACCCAAGGGAAATGAAAGTATGTATCTACACAAAGACTTGTATGCAAATCTCTACAGCAGTTTATTTGTAGCAACCAAAAACAGAACACAGTCCATCTGTCCGTCCATAGACGTACCGGTCAACACACTGTGGTATATCCATGCAGTGACTACTCAGCACGAAAAAATTGATGTATGCAACAGTCTGGATAAATCTCCAAATAAGTAGATTGAGTGGGAAAAGCCAGGTAAAAAAAAGAACATATACTGTATGATTCCATATATATGTCATTCAAATTCATCTTTAGCTAATAGCAAAGCACACAAATGGTTTCTTAGGGATGAGGTGGGTGGGGCAGGGAAAGACAAGAGAGAAGGATTAATAGAAAGATGGGGAAGATCTAGGGGGTGATGGATATGTTCCCTATCTTCATCGTGGTAATAGTCTCGTAGTTGTACGCGTATGTCAGAACCTAACAAATTGTATACTTTAAATATGTGCAATTTATTGTATGTTAACTATAACCCCAAAATCTGTGTTTAAAAAAAAAAAAAAGAAAGTATACATTGCCACCTTCTCCTGAAAAATATGGTCTGGTGCTGCCACCTTGAGATGGGATGGGCACTCTCCACTGAACTGACCCTTATATTTCCCCATTTCTCTTAGACCAGCTTTTACAGTGTACATATACTTCCTTGGCTTCTAATCGTATTTGAGCTTGCAACTCCTATTTAAAAGGTAAATGGGTACATCTAACCACAACAAAAAAGTAAATACTAGGGAATACAATATACTCACTAGGTCAGTCTTTGTTTCTTTTCTGTATTCCAAATGTGTTACACTCAGAGCCGATGATCAAAGTGCAAACCCATTCTCCCAGACGGAACTCGGGAACTCGCGGAGAGTATCAGCCCTTGATCTGCCTTGTTTAGGAAGCAAAGGAGAAGAGAGCCGGGGGACGCTCTGAGGATATAGGCCAGGCATTATTCAGATGGCACTCACCCCATTTATTCTTCACAAAACCCCAAGAGATAATATTGTCATCCCAGTATTACTGATGAGAGGATAATACGTAATAACTTTCCTATAGCGAAATGGTTTATTCAACAAATTAGTAGAAAGGCAGCTTTTAACCCAGGATTGTTGTCAAGAAAGCACGTAATCTTTTTCAGCGTTGAGGGTGAAAGAACGAAAGGGAGAAAGTTGATTTACTAGCAGGTCTCTAAAAACAGTGATTATAAGCTTGGCACCCGCATGTATGCGCACGCGTGTGTGTGCGTGTGTGTTTGTAGGGGAAGATGTTTTCATTACAGGAGGAAGAATAGAAATTATGAACGTATTTCACAGAGGCATTCTCTAAGAAAAACACTTATATTTGTCTTACTGACTGAACTATTTTTGTGCGATACTCAGAGGTAGCCTTTTGAAAGGACCGTCATCTTAGCGACACGCTCTTCCTTCTTATGTTTCAGTGCTGTGTGCATTTTTGTGTCCCCTGTTTAAGTGTAATGATATTGGACAAAAAATATACAGCAAAATCAAGTCAGGTCTGCTGAAGCTAGATTTTGGAATTGGAGAATATATTAATCAGAAGAAACGTAAGAGATCTGGTAAGTAAAGTTTGAATTTTAGATTCCACGTGTGGAATGAGACGTCAGCTGGCTGTTTATTACAAAATCACTTTGAATATGTCTCAAAGTGCTTTTAGCCTTTTCTTATATATTATTACAGAAGCTAATGCCCTCAAAGAATGTAGCCTTTGCCTATTAGGCATCTGTGCTTTTCTCAAACATATAAGAAATTGACTTTTTAATCCAAATTGTCAGGGGAAGGGGAAAAGGAATTAATAATTCTATATTTGCTATTTATGATTTCCTTTGTTTCAGTTATTTTATTTTGGGGTGGACAATTGCAAATTAAAAAACCATGCTATGGCTAAGAGTGTGGGAGCCGCATAAGAGGGGATTGAGAGAACCAAGGGGAGGAAAAGAAAGCAGGAAAAACCAAAGTGATCACTTTTCACTATTTAACTTGGCCTATGACCTTATGGGTTTTCAAACTATAGTGAGCATCAGAGTCTCCTGGAGGGATTATTAATGCACAGAGTCCTGGGCCCCACTGCAGAGTTTCTGACTCAGCTGATGTAGGGTAAGGCCTGAGAATCTGCATTTCTAAAAAGTTCCCATCACTGGCGCTGCTGCTGCTGGGTCATCCCTATGGGAATCACTGATCTGGACCATTTCCCTTGAAAATCAAACCCTTGCAGATATGTGAAGCTTGTTGTGTGCACACTTTGAATTAAATGGAAGCACTAGAGACTGAGGATTGTGGGGTCAGGATAGCACTGTGGAATGGATAAAATACACTATGTCTAAGCTGGCCAGGACACTGAAGGCCTCTAAATTTTCTCTCAACAGAAGCAGATAAAGAAAAAAGTCACAAAGATGACAGTGAATTAGACATTTCAGCTCTTTGTCCTAAGGTATTTTTTTGTTTGGTTTTTCCATTTGTTCCCATGTGGTTTGACTGTAAATTTACTTACATGCCCAGCGGCTGAATGATTTGCCTAATGGGTTCCTCTTATTTCTCTTAAGATGACTGAACAATTTCAAAAGGAGAATTACTCATCTGGTTTTTATTATCCTGATATTTTGGGGGTTCGAATGGAGTGTTCAAAAAGATTTCTGTCAGAAGTTTCAAATGTGTCACTGCTCTCTATGTTAACACAGATCAGCCTTACGGTTGCGGCCAAAGAGTTGTCTGTGTCTGACACGGACGTATCCGAGGTCTCCTGGACTGACAATGGGACCTTCAACCTGTCAGAAGGATACACTCCACAGACAGACACTTCCGACGGTATGCTCACACTTCTACGTACTCTTCTTTTGGTATATGTATTCTGAGTACATGGAAAAGATACGTGCCATGACTCGGATGAACCTTGACAACGCTATGCTGAGTGAAAGAAACCAAACACACAAGTCCACACATTGTATCAGGCCATTTATATGAAACGCCCAGAAGAGGCAAATCCATTTGGACTGAAAGTAAATTAGTGGCTGCTAGGGGCTGGGGGAAAAGGAATGGTGGTGAGTGGTCATTAGTATGAGTTTTTTGTAATGATGAAATTAGGTATTGGTGGTGGTTGTAAAGCTTTGTGAGTATCCTAAAAACCACTGAATCGTACACTTTAAAAGGGCAAATTTTATGGTATATGAATCCTATCTCAAAAGCTATTACTTTTTTAAAAGTATGAGAAAAAGATCTAAGCCAGTCAAGATACTAATCTGCCTTTGTTTTTTTTTTTTTTTTAAGATTTTATTTATTTATTTGACACACAGAGAGAGATCACAAGTAGGCAGAGAGGCAGGCAGAGAGAGAGGGGTAAGCAGGCTCCCCACCAAGCAGAGAGCCCGATGCAGGGCTTGATCCCAGGACCCTGAGATCATGACCTGAGCTGAAGGCAGAGGTTTAACCCACTGAGCCACCCAGGTGCCCCTGCCTTTGTTTTAATAACAAATACTTGACAGTGAAAACAGTTTCTGAAATGTCTGCTGGCAAATATCTGTTACTTCTGGCAACAATGGAAGGAGCAGTAGAGAGATGCTCATTCCACACGCCCACGGCTTGTCCTTATGAAAAACGACTGAAGTGCGGAGGACCAGCTCCCCAAGTCTAAAGCTGACTCCACTCATGTTTTTCTTCAAAGTTAGTTTAAAAAAAAAAACTTCCTTTTTTTTCATAATTAGGATAAATATAATTTAAAATAGATTGTCTTGCGCAGTAACTTAACGTTTGCTAGTCTCATTGGATTATTTCAAGTCATTTTAGCCATATACTGAAAATATGAGATTATAGTGGAAGATTATGAATTGTTTTTATGTTTTTATAAGCAAGAACACACTTTCTTTTCCTAGAGGAAGGAGAGAGGCTATGCAATATTTGAAAAAAGACAGGCTTGGGGGCGCCTGGGTGGCTCAGTGGGTTAAGCCTCTGCCTTTAGCTCAGGTCATGATCTCAGGGTCCTGGGATCGAGCCCCACATCAGGCTCTCTGCTCAGCAGGGAGCCTGCTTCCCCCTCTTTCTCTGCCTGCCTCTCTGCCTACTTGTGATCTCTCCTTCTATCTCTCTGTCAAATAAATAAATAAATAAATAAATCTTTAAAAAAGAAAAGAAAAGTTAAGAAAAAAGACAGGCTTGGATATTGGGACACTCAAGTGTGGTCTTGCTTTCATCATTAGATAACTGTGTGACCTTGAACAGGTGACACGATTTCTGTGGACCTCAATTTCCTCACCTTTAAAGCATATTAGAACATTCACGGGGCAAAGTGGTGGCTCTGTTGGTGGAGCATGTGACTCTTGATCATGGAGTTGTGAGTTCAAGCCCCACATTGGGCTTGGAGCCTAACTTCAAAAAAACACTCAAGCTGTACAAGCCCAACATCAAGATAAGGATAGCAAACCCTTTGTTCTTAAGCATCACACAATAAAAGAGGAGGCAATAATCCAACCCACGTAGAAGGCTTTAATTAGATTGAAGACTTCAAGTCACTGTTGTAAAGAGTTAACTGTTACACTGAAAAATTTTCTATGGAAAGTGAGAAGCAATAAAATCACTGTCTGCCTACTAACCTGACATTGTTTTCAAATGTCCCAAATCTAAAAGTGTTCCTGTACTGGGGTGCCTGGGTGGCTTAGTGGGTTAAGCCTCTGCCTTTAGCTCAGGTCATGATTCCAGGGTCCTGGGATTGAGTCCTGCATCGGGCTCTCTGCTCAGTGGGGAGCCTGCTTCCCCCCACCCCCCACCGCCTGCCTCTCTGCCTACTTGTGATTTCTGTCAAATAAATAAATAAAATCTTAAACAATAAATAAATAAATAAAAGTGTTCCTGTATGTATTCTGGACACAAATTTGGTAAACAGGACATGGCCATTTTCAGCAGTATTTATGGAAAGCCAAATGTTTCCATAAGCTCTTAAGCTGAATATGGGGGAGAAGGAGCAATATTTTATTTTAGTGCACAGCTTTAAACAAACATAGGTTACCGATGCTGACATACAGATCTCCATGGATAAATAATGCTGAGGCAGGATAATACTCACCATTTGTTTTACCACAGTCCATGAAAACCTCCAACTGAAATATTTTTTTTAACTCTGTGATCATGCATACCCACATTGGCTCAAAGTTAATACCCTCCCTGGGGAGGAGGAAACTTTTGTTTATATTGAACATTTAAACTTCAGTACACTTCTACAATGGAATATTAGTCACCCATAAAAAGAATGAAATCTTATCATTTGCAATGATGTGGAGGGAACTAGAGAGTATTAGGCTAAGCAAAACAAGTCAGAGAAAGAGAAATACCATATGATTTCATTCCTATGTGGAATTTAAGAAACAAGACACGCAAAGGGAAAAGAGGGGCAAACCAAGAAACAGACTCTTTAAAATAGCGGACAGACCCATGGTTACTGGAGGGGAGGTGGTTGGGGTCAGAATAGGTGATAGGGATTAAGGAGAGACCTTTTGGGGAGCCTGGGTAGCTCAGTAGGTTAAAACCTCTGCCTTTGGCTTGGGTCATGATCTCAGGGTCCTGGGATTGAGCCCCACATTGGTCTCTCTGCTCTGCGGGGAGCCTGCTTCCTCCTCTCTCTCTGCCTGCCTCTCTGCCTACTTGTGATCTGTCTCTCTGTCAAAGAAATAAATAAAATCTTAAAAAAAAAAAAAAGAGCACTTGTGATGAGCACCGGTGTTGTATGAAACTGTTTTCACTATATTATATACCTGAAATTAATACACTGTATGTTAATTCGCTAGGATTTAAATAAAAACTTTAAAAAAGTTTCGTCAAGCCTCAAGCTAACGTTAGGTTGAATATTAAGTCATTACAGAAAGTCTTTGGTGCTTAAGAGGAAAACTAAAGTAGCGGGTACATGCGGTATTTGTGTATTTGTAGAGTGGTAGTGTCCCAGATTTGAAAGGGATCTGGCATGGGGTTAAATTGATTTAAGCTGAACCAGGAGGCTAGATGAATGTCAAGTTTGCTTGGAGGGTTTGGTTTAAAATCAGATTATCGTTGGGGCGTGCGGGTGACTCAGTCGGTAAAGCGATCCCCGCACTAGGATCCCTGCTCAGTGGGGAGCCTGCTTCTCCCTCTCCCTCTGGTGCTCCCCGTGCTTGTGCTGTGTCAAATAAATAAATAAAATCTTTTAAAAAAATAAAATAAAATCAGGTTATCATTTAGATAGTTCTTTTGTTTCAAATTCATCGTGGTGCTCAAGCATGCACTTGTGTTACACATTCCACAGATCTTGACCGACCGAGCGAAGAAGTTTTCTCTCGAGACCTTTCCGATTTTCCATCTGTAGAAAACGGCATGGGAACAAATGATGAAGATGAGTTCAGCCTTGGCTTGCCCACTGAGCAAAGGAGAAAAAAGGAGCAGGTGGACAGCAGTCTCAGAGCGAGCAGAGAGAGGCAGTCAGCAGCTGGTCTCACCCTTCCTTTGAGCAGTGACCAAACCTTTCACTTGATGCGCAACCTGGCTGGGGACGCCATTACGGCCGCAGTGACAGCAGCCATCAAAGAGCAGTTAGAGGGCGCGCAGCAAGCACTTTCTCAGGCTGCCCCCAGCCTGGGCGACGACACAGACACTGAAGAAGGTGATGACTTTGAACTACTTGACCAGTCAGAGCTTGATCAAATTGAGAGTGAATTGGGACTTTCACAAGACCAAGAAGCAGAATCACAGCAAAATAAGAAGTCTTCCGGCTTCCTTTCAAATCTACTTGGAGGCCATTAGTCTGGGAATCAACCTGTTCAACACAGCACAGATAAAACTACCAAAAAATTTCACACAAGCAAAAAAAGAAAAAAAAAGAAAAGGAAAAAAAATTTTTGAACTGTGCGCTTTACTGATTACTTCAGAATTTTTTCTTATTTTCCCTTCTGCAGTGAATTAATTGGATATCTATCAGCTGATACTGATATTTCCTATAGTTATTTTTATGTAATAAGCATGGAAATGAACTTTATATGCATAAATATACATACTGTGTTGTCAGAGATGAATATTAGAGGTTTTTAATGCAAAAACACCAAATTATTGCAATCCTCCTATAAGTATTCTTATTTTTTCTTTACAATTAATTTTTCAAGCATGCAAAAACAGTTCATTGTAACTCACTGAAATATTAACAATTAGTTGTGAATATAAGCAGTATCAACTCCTTTGTTACTGATACTTGGAAACAGTTAAAAAAATGTTGGTGATTCTGATGTAAAAAAACACAAATTATCAAAATATCTTTAGTTGAAGGACTTGGGAAATATTATCAAAATTAACTTCCTAGGAAAAATTTTAAAAATATATTTAACTACTTTGGATAAGCTGATACATTTCCATGTTATTTCTGCAGTTATAGACTTAGGCTTACCTGTAGTAAATGGCACGCTCCATGGACTGCCAGCTCTGGTCTTGGTAATGGGTGGTATCAACCCATAGAAGGCAAGTAATTCTATATCAAATAGACAGTGGTTTTGATGTAAACAGAGACTGGGCTGTGTTTTGTTATTCAATTGTCATATATTTGTAATAGAGATGTTGCAAAGTGTGGATCTCTTCTGCTTGCTCAGACCTAAGTTAGACCCTTGTCTTTCATATTATGTCATAAAAAAGTCTCTTCAAGTTGTGAAACTAGTTCCTGGTATGTTCTAGGAGTGATGTTGTCATCAGCAGTAGAGAAACAGTAACTTTTCATAGTCTGTATAGAGTCTCCTACAGGAGAGAAATTTGCTTGGCTTTAAGGTGTATTTATTTGCTATTGAAGTCGAAATATGTAATCTGTTTCTACTGGGAATTTAGAATGTATTTTTCCTTTATTTTAAACTTTTTAGATCACTTTCAAATAACCAAATTTGACTTGGGCTTTTAACAAAGGATTTAGAAGAAATCAAGCTAATTGTGTTTTTGTGATAGAAACTTAATAGTGTTGAGGGACCATGTCAGCCAACTACCAACAATCCCTTCAATCTTCAGGTATAGCTGGCATTTCTACAGATGCGTGCAGACATCTGAGACCCTCAGAAAGGAAGGATAATCCAAGAATATAGGAAATCTGTGGTCCCTTCCCTTCATTTTATTCCTTTTCTTGTGTTTCTAAAGACTATAGGTAATCTGATGTTTTAATGTAGCATCTCTTATTTATTTTTTCTTTCTGAGGTATTAAAATATCTAGACTGAATTTTGCCAAATGTTAAAGGGAGAAAAGTTATTGAGGACTTTGAACACTTGCTTTTTGTGATTGACTATGCTTCTATGTCATTAGTGCCTCATGACTGTGTTTGATGTCCTTTATTGATACAAAGTGAGCCTGTGCCTTCATTATCTTGCCCATTTTGGTACAAAAACCTGGTGTTAGATCTATGAACTGTGTGGGTTAGGGAGAAATATACCCGAATCCTATTCAATACAAGTTTCTGGACATAAAGAAAAATACAGTCACATATTTATAAAATAGTTGTCGCCAGGATTCTTTTTTATTTTTATGTGTTTATGTTTCTGCATTTAAAAAATGTTCTTGGCCATAAAGTCAAAAAGTTTACAGGTCATTTCAATTTTTTCATTGAGGGGAAAACAAGAAGTTGATCCAAGTAACTAAAAAATGTGTTAAAATTCACTGGACAAGCTTACAAAAAGATAAAAGGGCTGGTGATATGAACAATAAAACTAGTATCACGTAATATAAACTATAAATTAAAAGTGGTTTGGGGATGGCAAGGTTGTTAGGGTAGAATATGTGTTACTGCACTGTGGAGAAGACATACCAGCTCTCTATGGATAGTAGCATTATAACCATACATGTACTTAAATATTTATTCAAGAACGTACGTCATTACAAATTACAGTATGCAATAACAGTACTCAAGTCAGACAAACAGGGATGCTGAGGATGGTGTGTGTGTGTGTGTGTGTGTGTGTGTGTGTGTGTGTGTGTGTTGGTGGATGTACTGTATTTAATTCTATTTCTGGTTTTAAGATATAATAACGATAAACCCCAATGACTTATCCAGTACAGAGGAGGGACTCTTCATCCCTTACCATGAGAATTTATGCATTTATTAAAGTGTGAAACATGGATTTTTTTTTAATTGTAAAGGAGGTGTAGAAAATATTTTGCTCTCTTCCTATAGAAAATGCTGAGCAAAACAAGATAATGGGAACAGCATATACTGAACATGCATTTTGACCTGGAACAATAAAACAGAGCTCAAGAAGTTCAAGCTTGCTTTGGAAGGTCAATCCAGGCTTAAAATGGTGTTTATGTTCTCATCTGAATCGTCATTGCTTTTTTCTTACCCTAAAAATCTTCAAAAGTGATTTTTTAAAAACCACCCCCCATTCAGTAGAATATTAGGAAAACAAATATTTATAAGGCTTTGCAATTGGCAAACATCCTCAGCATATTTAGGCATCTTTTATATTTGAAATGAGTGCAACTTTTTTCCTCTAAAAAATAGTAAAATCCAGTATACTGCTGATGTTAGGCAAGAAGCAAATGTAAGCGAATTCTTATATTTAAGAAGAAAATAAGCATTTTCATTTTCTGTTTATAATTTAGGTTGATGTAGTTCTTTGCACTGCTCCAGCTATGTTAGTTACAAGATAGGAAATTATTCTGAAAACCCTTCTTAAACGACCGTTGTCCCAGGTCATTTGTATCATGATGAAGTGAGAAAGTCTCAGAACTATATTTTTGTGTATTCCTCCATTTCCACTGCAGCATTTAAGTTAGGATGGGATGTCATCAATATGAGTTCTAGGGCTGGTGTTAGTATTATGGTCCCCTAAGATACAATGTTAAAGTCACATAACATCCCAAGCCTATCACTTCAGTTTCCCCAAACATAAAATTAGGAAGCTAATTATTCTCTCACACAGGGATGTTTTTAGAGCGAATGGAAAAAAGTGTCTGAACCACTTTCAGGAGAAAAAAGGCTACAAATAACGCAGATAGTGACCTTCCCCCATCTGTGTTTCAACTAAGGTATCTTTTCAAACATTAAAACAAAGTCCGTCAAAAAGTACCTGCTTATAAGAAAACTCTATAGTTATTTCAGTGGAACTAGCACTATATTGGTTTCATAGCCCAATACCGATGTGGAATAAAAAGATGAAAAGTCTTGCAAAAATGCCTATTTTTTTAGTTGACTCTGGACCATGTGTGAGGTTCCACACTAGCCATTTTTAATGGATCTAACACTGGCTGGAAGATTGCAAGTCAGTCACATAAAATCTGGACCTGTGTCCTTCACCTGTGATGTTATAGCACCTGCACCTCGTAGTGTGTAATTAAACATCTAAGACTGCAGTTGGCAAACTATGGCCTATGGGCCAAATCTGGCCTGCCACTCTTTTTGTATGGAATAGCAGCTAAACGATTGTTAAAAATTTTTAACTAGTTGAAAAAAAATCAGAAGAATAGTTCACGACATGTGTAAAATGTATGAAATTCAAAATTCACCCATAAAGTTTTGTTAGAATACAGACACACTCATTTATGTACTGTCTATGGCTGTTTTTATGTCAAAAAGTTGAAAGGTTGTGGAGACCATAGGCCTTTAAGGCCTAAAATATTTAATATCTTGCTCTTTATAGGAAAAGTTTGCCAACCATTAGTCTAATACATCAAAAACAGTTACAGTTAGAATCATGTGTAGTTCTCCTGACCCTATAATTAAGTAGTAGTAAGACTGTTTTTCAGAAGGACAGGGTTAAATAAATTATCCACAGTCACATAGCAAGTAAGGGGGAAAGCCAGCTTATCCCCCAAACCTATTCTCTTTCCAGTATGTCACATTATCTAATATTTTTTTGTTTTAAAATACATTAAGAATGATCATAATTTTAAATAGTTCAGAATTTTACTAAATGTTAAAGACTGGATTTATTTTTTCTTCTTTCAGAGAATCCAGAAACAGGCCAATCTGTTCTATTTTCAATGCTATGAAGCCGGGTTTTCTCAATTCTTTAAGAATATCTCAACTCTTTCTTAATTTAAGAACAGAAAACTCTGCATATCTAGATGCCCAAAGACCAAGAGTTAGTAAAATGTTTTAAAATTGTTTATTGAAAATCATATTCTTTACTGGACTTTTTTTATGAGCACAGAATTCATAGAAGTTGCAAACCATTTAATAAATGTTTTTATAGTCTTTATTACCACCCAAAAGTTAATCTCAACCAACCCTTTTAAGTTTTCCTTTTAAAAACCAAGTTGCTACTGCAGTACACGTATGTAAAAAGTAGTAAGCCCTACCACAAGAGACTGCTGTATATCAATACCAGTCTCTCAACAGACTTGAAGATGAGCTTATTTCCTCTTAAATTTTCTGGTAATCAAAAATCAACATCCCAACATCTTTCAGGATTGAAAAGGAACCATATCTTCATGGAGACTATCACTTTTACAGTGTGTAACATAACTTCAGTAGTTTGAAAATCATGTGAACTATCTTAAGGGCTATGTCACAGTATCCAGAAAAAAATCAATTTTTAATATTTTCAAATCTAAATTTTCTATATGGGCAGTCTCAGTGTCAATTCCTCAGTAAAATGATTCACTTGGTAAGAAAAAATTTTTATAGCATTGTCAGCAGAGATCAGACATGTTAATATAACACTCTGAATATAACGCAGAGAAGCTTAACACAAGGTCCCTTGGTCAGTCATCTTGCATTCACCAAGGATCTATTGGCTACAAACCTGCTGCTTTTTTTGCTATCCATTCCAGATTGCTGCTGGATCTCAAGGACCACCAGTTCTATTCCTTATGCCCACATAAATTGAAACTCTTCTTGAGTTTCTACTGTTTACCAAATGAAGAATGAACAACAAAGTACAAAATTCAACCCTTTACCCGATACCTTAATCCTCTCTAGTCTTATTTTGTCTTTACTTGTATCCTATGCTTCAAGACAAACAGACTTCTTTTCTTCCTAAATATGTCCCTTAGTTCCCTCCCTCCCCCGTATGTCTTCTACCTTCCACCTCCCTCCTTCACTTGCAGATAAAGTCTGCCATCTTCTCCCTCTTTCACCACCACCCAGCTCCTTAATGAAAACTTTTCTAATCTACTTGGATAATATATCTCTATTCTAAATACCCACTACGCCTTTATATTTTGTTGTACATGACCCAGTCTTTGAGGTGTTTGTTCTGTATTTCTTACCATTCCTATCAAATTATAAGAAACTCCTTAAGGGTAGGGATGTCTTAATTTAGAATTAGTAGAATATTTTAAAGGATAGTGTGATGTTGCAATTTGTAATAAAAATATACTTGGTCTTTGTCAATTCCTGGCACAGAGCTCACAAAAAAACCCACGAAGTGTTGAGAGGATAACAGTGTTTTGGGTTATGTTAATAAGGTGACTTTTGGAAAGCCCGTAGATGACCTACTGATGAGAGCTGGTTGCCATGGGAACTAACCATGTGATTAGAGGGTTGCAATTTTCAGTCCTACCCCCTCACACCTCTGGGGAGGAGAAAGGAGCTGGAAGTTGAGTTCAATCATCAAAGATTTAATCAATCATGCCTATGTAATGAAACTACCATAAAACCTCAAAAGGATGGGATTCCGAGAGCTTTTAGGTGAGTCAATCAGAACAATTCCCTGTGCCAGGTGGGTGGTGCACCCCCAAACTCCATGGGGACAGAAGCTCCTGTGTTTAGGACCCTTCTGGACCTTACCCTAGTATCTCTTTATCTGGCTGTTCACCTGTATCATTTAATATCCTTTGTAATAAACCAGGAATCTAGTAAGTAAATTGTTTTCCTGAGTTCCATGAGCTACTCTCGCAAATAAATCAAGCCAGAGAGGGTTGACCAGCTTATAGCCAGTTGATCAGAAGCACAGGTAACAACCTGGACCTGCTATTGGCATCTGAAGTGGGGTCAGTCTTGTGGGACGGAGCCCTTAACCTGTGGGATCTGACGCTGTCTCCAGGTACAGTGTTAGAGTTGAGCTGACTTGTAGGACTCCCAGCTGGTGTTTGAGAATTGCTTGGTGGTGTGGAAAAAACACACATATTGGAGACTGGTAGTATGGGGAAGAGGTAATGGGAGATACTGAAAGCCAGGCAAAGGACTTTCAACTTGGCATTCTCTGGGCAACAGACAACCATTCTTGAACATAAAGAGTGACATATGAGGAAAAATGGCTTAGGCAAATTAGTCTGATGATCTGTACATACTGTAGTGCAGACCAAGAAGACAGAGGAAGGCTATCTAGAAGACTGCAGAGGAAGAGCAGTACACTGGAAAGTATGGAGGAAACAAAGGCCCTGGGAAGAGGAAAAGTAAAGAGAGTTTTGAACTTTGAAGGGTTCAAAGATGCCGACATGGGAGGGTCATGAAAAATGGATTGAAGGAGGCAGGGAGGAAATAGCCACAAAGAATGAACAGATGCTGGAAGAACCATATAAGAATAAGAAAAAAGTAAAACTAAAATTTCTTTATATAGCCATCTTTTGCTTTTTTAGAGAAGCTTGAAAATATACATTGTTTTTGCTTATGCCACTGATGACTAGTACTAGGTACATTTCTTAAAGTGGGTATTTCTCCAGAGCACTTAGCTATTTTAGAAGATTCTGGTCACCTCAAAACTAAATTTGCTGGAATAAAAATCACCATCAGACAACTTCTGCAGTAAAAAATTCTTTTCAAATACTGAACGATTTATGTACCAGCAATGTCCTGGCACTGGAGTACAGAACAATGAAAGGAGTCTGGTTTGCCCAGGATGGTTGGGTTTCCTGGGATACAGGACTTCAAGGGTTAAAACTGGGACATCAGTGACAAACAACAAATGTTAGTGGTAGCCAATCTCCCATAATGTTCCTCAGACACTCAACTCATGCCCCGAGGTAGTCCCCTCCCACATTAAATAGGTCTGACCCTTATAAATAACAGCACATTGTAGAAATGACCATGAGTTTCAAGGCTAGTTCATAAAAGACACAGTGGCTTTCACTTTGCTCCTTCTGGGAAAGCCAACTGCCATGTTATGAGGACAATTACGTGGCTCTATGGAACAGCCCACTTCGTGAGGAACCAAATCTCTTGCTATGAGCATGTCAGTGAGCCATCTTCCAAGCCATCCTCTAGCCAATCGAACCTTCACACGACTTGAGTCCTGGTCCTCATGTTACTGCAACTTCTTGAGACCCTGAGCCACTCAAACTCCTGACTTACAGGAAGTGAGACACTCCAAGCTTCTTGTTTTAAGCAGCTAGATTTGGGGGTAATTTGATATGGAGTAATAGAGCAAAGTTATGCTTAGTAAAAATTTAAGAGTTGGATGTAGGCAGTATTTTTTATAAGAGGGTATGGATAGGCCCTTCTTATAAAGGGATTTGGGCAGAAACCTTAAAAGTAAGGGAGCAAGCCAGCAAAAAAAAAAAAAAAAACTTTTCAAACAGATGAAGGATTTCTTAAGACCTATCTAGCAACGACAGATGCTTCCTTGGCCTTGTTTAAAGGAACATCAAAAGGGTCTGAAATGTGACAAAAATGTGGCTGAAGTAGGGTGAGCAGAGTGGGGAAGGGGGTGTGGCAGGAGATTACAGGTAGGTGTAGGGGTGATGGCAGATCATACAGAGCCTTCTAGAATAAAGAGCAAGTATCTCAGTCTGTTCCTGCTGCTTTAACAAAATACCAGACCGGGTGTCTTATAAGCAGCAAAATAATGTCTCATACTTCTGGAGGCTGGAAGTCTCCACCAAGGTCAGGGTGCCAGCATGCTCCGGTGAGGGAGGGCCCCTCCGGTGAGGGAAGTCTCCACCAAGGTCAGGGTGCCAGCATGCTCCGGTGAGGGAGGGCCCCTCTTCCCACGCACAGACTTCTCATTATAACCGCCGCTGGGCGGGGGGGGGGGGCACCCTCTTTTAGGAGAGCGCTAATCTCATCATGGGATCCCTGTCTTCAGTCCTAACCGCCTCCCACACGCCCCACATGGGCATTAGGTTTTCAACAGCTGACTTAAGGCGGAGGGGGGGGACACACACACTCAGACCAAAAGAAATAAGGGGGATCTGGGGAAGCCACTGGAGGCTTGTGAACAAGAGCAACGGGACTTGACCTACATATTAAAAAACGTCTCTGTGTTCCTGGGTGCCACGGGCCGCCTGGATTCTGAGCACGTAAAGTTCGATTCCTGACCAGGGCTGACAGGTTGGGCGAGGCCGTGCCGATGAGCCCAAGCCCTGCCTAAAACCCAACACTCACGCCTCCTCCACCGGCGCTGTTGCCTGCGAGGCCACGCAGTCGACCGCGCACCGGAACTGCGCGCTCCCCGCGTGACACACACCGAAGTCCCAAGATCAGGTACCAACACGCGAGCGAAAAATTTCTCATCATCTTCTGGACTGATACGTTCAAATGACAATATTTGTATATGTTGGGTTGGATAAAACATGTGTCTTGCCTCTTTCTTTTTGCATTTTTGAATACGGGGCTGCTGCGCGACTGAGCGGGACCTCTGCGGCCCGGATTATCTGTCCCCAGCCAGCCGCGCGGCCGGGCTCCCAGCCGCCAACTTTTCATCCAAGCGTGTCGCGTGCGCCCCCTGCTGGAACGGCTGCCCCGCAGAGACCGAGGCTCTAGCCCGGCCTCGCCGGCCTTCCTGCGAATTCCCGCAGCGCCCTGCCCGAGGCCCTGGTTCCCCGCGACTCCGGCCGGCCTGGCGGACACTCGGGTGGTCCGATCCCGGGGCTGAAGGGCGGGCCTGGCTCTCGCCACACCCGCTCACTAGGCTGCCGGAGCGAAGGGCTAGGTTCTCGGAGAGGCCCCGACCATCGCCTGGTCACCGGACCCCTCCTCCGGGGCCTCCTCCCGCGGAGCCGTCCCCTTGTCCTCCCCTTCCGCGCGTCATCCCACACTGCACAACCACCTGGGGCAGTAACCTGGTGGGCTCTGCGCCGAGTAAGCAACACCTTCCCCCAAGGACCCAATCAACACCCTCCTCCGGCTGGTCCAATCAAAACGCACCTCAGACTGGTCCGGTCAACACCCACCTCAGGCTGGTCCAATCAACACCCGCCTCGGGCTGGCCCAGTCAACGCCCACCTCGTGCCCACTTTGATCAACACCCACCTCAGAACAACTCAGTCAACACCCACTCCAGGCCGACTGGGCGGGGCCTGGTTGGCCACAGGCCTTCCTTGGCCTTCCGGGACCCGCGGGGGACGCAGCATCGAGAGGCGGAACTTCCTGTCCAGCTGAGCACAACTTCCCTAGTGTGCCGGAAGTTCTCGCAGATCCAGCCTGGAAGGCGGTGTCGGATCTGGTTTTTGTTGGGCTTCGAGGCGAGTAGAGGTTTGAGCGTCTGGTGGCGTTCAGACTGACGTCGCTAGAATTTTGCCTCTGCCGCCTCTTATTTCGGCCCTGGCGATGGCGACGTACACTTGCATTACCTGCCGGGTGGCGTTCGGCGACGCGGACGTGCAGCGGGCCCACTACAAGACGGATTGGCACCGCTACAACCTGAAGCGCAAGGTGGCCGACATGGCCCCGGTCACGGCCGAGGGTTTCCAGGAGCGCGTGCGGGCGCAGCGGGCCGTGACGGAGCAGGAGAGCAAGGGCACGGCCACCTACTGCACCGTCTGCAGTAAGAAGTTTGCCTCTTTCAACGCCTACGAAAACCACCTCAAGTCCCGGCGGCACGTGGAGCTGGAGAAGAAGGCCGTGCGCGCCGTGAATCGGAAAGTGGAGATGATGAACGAAAAGAACTTGGAGAAAGGGCTGGGCGTGGACAGCGTGGACAAGGATGCCATGAACGCGGCCATCCAGCAGGCCATCAAGGCCCAGCCGTCCCTGTCGCCCAAGAAGGCCCCCGCGGCGCCGGAGGAGTCGCCGCCCAGGAGTCCCGCGTCGCTGGCCCGTGCGGGACGTGCGGCTCACGAGCGGGACCCGGCCGAGAAGCCTCCCCGGCTCCAGTGGTTTGAGCAGCAGGCGAAGAAGTTTACAAAGCAGCAGCAGGAGGAGGAGAGTGAGGAGGACCTGGATGAAGAAGGTAATGGCCTCCCCGTTTCCAGATGTGCCATGTCTGGAACCCCCCCAGGTTCCAGATGTATACTCGAAGTTGGAGGGGAGGAGGCGCCCGTTTTTTAAGTGAAAATGGCGAGCGCGGGCCGTTTTCGGTACTTTCTGAAGTGACTAGTCTGGCCTTCGTCCCCACGGGGGATTTTGTCTGCTTAGTTAACCGTTGTAGATTCAGGGCCCGAAACCCAACCTGGGGCGAGGGTGGGGAGGAATAGGTTCTTAGAGTTACGGAATGAATCGATGGTTTCTGTTTTGAAAGAGGAGGCCTTTGACATACGCATCGGAGAGGACAGGTTACCGCCCACACCGACTTATGTAGGGTTTGTAATTCTCCTGGGTTTCTAGTTCCCACGGCTTTGCACTTAATTTAGTTGGTTAAAACACAAAGTGAAGGCTTCAGCGTGAGCTAGCTAACCTGAAATGTGGAGCTGGGGCCAGCAACTGAGCCTCCTTGATTTTACGAGCTATTCTTTCCTACCCTCTTCCTACATCCAGTTATACTGATTGTGTTCATATGGGCTTAGGAAAGGACAAGACTCCGTCCAGTTTTCTGTATGCAGGAAGAGAAAGATCAGGAAACTTTGAGCGATACAAACTCGTCTGTGTAAATGGACCAGCTAAAATTGAGATTTTAAAAGAGGGTTTGTCCTTGGATGTAATAGGCATCCTGTCCCCCCAGATAAAAGACTGTTCCATCTCATGTTTGTGAATCTTTGCAGTTTCTTCAATTGCAGTTACCACTTTCTTAAACTAATGGTTTTTCAAATCTCTGGCTTGAAGATTGGGAAGATATTGATTCTGAAGAGGAGTTGGAATATGAGGACGCTGACGCCACGGACGAAGCAGAGGAACCGGATGCAGAGGGGGAGGAGGCTGGGAGAGGCCCCTTCGTTGGTGCCATCCCCATAACAGATTGCTTATTTTGTCCCCATCATTCAAGCTCTCTTGTGAAGAATGTGGCTCATATGACTAAAGTCCACAGCTTCTTTATTCCTGATATAGAATATCTTTCAGATCTTAAGGGACTGATTAGATATTTAGGTAAGTGCAATAGTTTTCCTTTTAATGAGGAAATACCACATTATTGGGGACAAGTTTTAAGGGAACGTTTGTTTTTCATTTCCCGTCCATCTTTGATTTAATTATGTGCTTATTTTGTAAAGATCAAAAACTTAATGCATGTTTTTTGAATTGTGGCGATAAATTGTGAGCTTTAATCTGGCTGCAGATTACTTTTTGTCCTCTTACATTTTGTACTTGAATTATTTTTTCAGGAGAGAAAGTTGGTGTTGGGAAGATTTGCTTATGGTGCAATGAGAAAGGGAAGTCCTTCTACTCCACGGAAGCTGTACAGGCACACATGAATGACAAAAGCCACTGTAAGCTCTTCGCAGATGGTGATGCTGCTTTGGAATTTGCAGACTTCTATGATTTTAGGTAAGTCTGTAGTTTGTAATGTGAAGCAAAGCGAGGTCATCACATTTGCATTGAATTGCTACTAGATGTCCCGCAGCCTGACACGTGTCCAGCACAGTACAATATACGCTTTATAGCTTTTGTAACACTTCTGTGTGGGTACTTGTTCCCTCTCATTTTATAGATAAGAAACAGACTGGGAGTTGAGCACACACATTTAATAAAAGATACGATGAAGAGACAATCTCAGGCCCACATTGAAGTTTGCCTGACTTTAAAACTTGTGTTTCTTTTTTTGTGGTTTAAATGGTTAGGAGCTCAGCTTTGCCTAACCTGTGAACAGAGGGAGGAAATTAGATTTCATGTCTTGATTTCCCTGAGAGTCCTTGAATCACAGACTGTCTCCCAAGGGAATGGAGGTGGTTGCTGAACTCAGCCAGTCCCAGGCATTTGATGGTGACATTATCCCATAGGTGGTTCACCCTTAACTAGAAAGTCGGATAATTCGTCTATGATGCAAGGAATCTATGCCAGGCACTTTTGAACAGCTACTAGTATCGTAATACCTTTGACCTAGCACTGGTCAAAGGTGTGTATTTGTGTAGCACACAAGCAGTTGTGTGTAATTACTATGTCAAGCATGCATAGTCTCCAGATACATGTGTTCAGAAAAGTCCTAGTCTTTTGTTTTGTTTTGTTTTTTTAAAGATTTTATTTATTTATTTGACAGAGATCACAAGGAGGCAGAGAGGCAAGGCAGAGAGAGAGAGGAGGAAGCAGGCTCCCCGCTGAGCAGAGAGCCCGATGCAGGGCTCGATCCCAGGACCCTGGGATCATGACCTGAGCCAAAGGCAGAGGCTTTATCCCACTGAGCCACCCAGGCGCCCCAGTCCTAGACTTTTAAATCAACCTTTTGCATGTTCCTCCTGATTTCTCATTCTTCTTTTGCATTGAGGAAAAGTTTTTCTTCTCAGCCATTTTGGTGTCTGGGTTGTGGCTTTAATTTGCATTTCCCTCATGATAATTAATGTAGTTGAAAACACTTTTATGTAATTGGCCATTTGGATATCTCTTATGAAGTGTTTGATCAAGTCTTTTGTCTGTTTCCTTTATTGGGATTGGGTTATCTGTCTTAATGTTAACATTTTAATGTATAATTCTCCATTTATTTTCTGTGTATCATTGAGAACATTTCTAGGAACATAGAAATTCTTCTAGAATTGCACAGTCCAAAATGGCAAATGCTTGGTGTATTCATGTAGCTATGTAATTAATTAGAAATTAAATTTAAAATTTAGAAATTCAGTACTTTAGTTGTATTACCTAGATTTCAGAGCTCAATGCTTAAAAGTACACATGACTAGTAGCTGCTATATTGGACACACAAGCATAGAAAGTTTCTATGATCACAGAATTCTGTTGGACGGCACTGTTCTAGAACTTGTTTTTAGAATGGTTAAATTGAGGAGTGCTGCATTTCTACCTCCCCATTCTCCTCCTCTTCCTACCTGGCAACCCTCTTAGGGAGAAACAAATAAGTGAAAGAATTTAGTTATAGGTCATTTGCTCAGTCTTTTTCCTTTTTTTAAAGCACAATTTTATGTTAACAGCAAATTTGAGCAGGTTACAGAGATTTCTCCTATCTCCCACATCCATACATGCATGACCTCCCTCATTATGGACATCCCTCCCTAGTGGTATATTTGTTGGAATTGATGAACTTACATTAACACCCCATTATCACCAAGTGCATGGTTTATATTAGGGCTCACTGTTAGGGTGTTGTGCATTTAGTAGGTTTGGACAAATGCATAATGACGTGTCTACCATTACAGCCTCATACAGAGTAGTGTCACTGCCCCGAGTATGGAGTCCACCTGTTCTTCTCTCCTTGTCTTTTCAGACTGGCTTCTTTCACTTAGTAATAAGCATTAAAGTTTTCTCCATGTCTTATCATGGCTTGATGGTTCATTTCTTTTGAGTAGGAATTCTGTTCCATTGTCCAGATACACCACAGTTGACCCCACTCACCACTGAAGGATGTTTTGGTGGCTTCCAGGTTTGGGCAGTTACGGATAAAGCTGCCATAACTATCAGTGTGCAGGTTTTTGTGTTGATATGTTTTCAGCTTCTTTAGATGAATACCAAACAACCCAGTTGCTGTATGCTGTGGTAAGAGTATGTTTGGTTTTCAAGAATGCCCAGCTGTCTTGCAAAACACCTGCACCGTTTTGTGGCCCATCTGTCTTGCAGAATGCCTGCACCATCCACCAAAATGCATATTGGCCATTTTAATAAGTGTGTGGTGTTACCGCATTTGATTTTGCATTTCCCTGATGATATGATATGAAGCATCTTTTTACATGTTCATTTACAATCTGTATATCTTAGTGAGGTGCCCAGTAAGGTCTTTGCCCCATTTTAAGATCTGGTTTATATTCTTCCTGGGTTTTAAGAGTTTTTTGTGTATTTTGAATAATGGTCCTTTATCAGATGTGCCTTCTGCAAATATTTTTTCCTAGTCTGTGGCTTCTGTTTTACACTTGATCTTAGCCAAAGGCCAAGACGTGATATATGGCTTCTGTTTTTTTCATTTTAAGCAATGAGCAAAAGTTTTTTCATTTTAATGAAGTCCGGCTGATCAATTATTACTTTCATGGATCGTGCCTTTGGTGGTATATGTAAAAAGTCCTCACCAAACCCATAAGTCATCTAGATTTTCTCCCATGTTATATTCTAGGCATTCTTTTAGTTTCGCATTTTACACGTAGGTCTGTGACCCATCCTGAGTTTACAGGTCACTTGCTTATTTTTATTACAGAGGGTGCCACCACGTTGGTTTTTCTCTAAATCTTTCAGCTTGTCATCCCTGCAGCTGTTTACTTCCTGCTTTTTTGATAACTAGTGGGTTTGCCATTTTGCAAATACAGTTTGTCTTTTAGTTATATTTGAGGTATTAGTCTTTTTATTAATGCCATTCTTCATGCCACTGTTACAGGAGTAGCTATCCAGATTACAAGGAAGGGGAGTACCCTGATGAAACCGAGTTGTGCTCAGAAAGGCTGTTAGGCTATGATGATGAAACCATGGAGCTGATTCTACCTTCTGGTAAGTGTATTTGTCAAAGATAAATAGCTTAGTGGCGATGGGATGATTAGAGAGGCATGTTCCATCAGTCCCCTTCCATTCTGAGGGAGGTGCTTGAACTTTAAATTTTATGTTCCCAGATACACAGTTAACTCTGAAGGTTGCCACTTAGCTCTATGTTAGCTGTCCTGTTGAAATTAAATCAGTGTCTTTGCTTACTTCTCTTAGGATTCCAAATGCTGTATCAGTCATTTCCTTTCAAATACATAGACATTTCCATTTGGCTCTTTATTATAATTATTGCCTCATTTAGGTTTTTCTTATAAATCATGGCCCTACTCTTTTTTTTCTTTTTTTTTCTTAATTATTTTTATTAACATATAATGTATTATTTGCCCCAGGGGTACAGGTCTGTGAATCATCAGGCTTACCCATTTCACAGCACTCACCGTGGCACATAACCTCCCCAGTGTCCATAACCCGACCATCCTACCCCTACCACGCCCCCTAGCAACCCTCAGTTTGTTTTGTGAGCTTAAGAGTCTCTTACAGTTTGTCTCCATCCCAATCGCATCTTGTTTCATTTATTTCTTCCCTACCCCCACGAACCCCAGCCCTTCCTCTCAAATTCCTCATATCAGAGAGATCATATGGTACTTGTCTTTCTCTGATTGACTTAACTTATTTCACTCAGCATAATACCCTCTAGTTTCAGCCACATCGTCGCAAATGGCAAGATTTCATTTCTTTTGATGGCTGCAATGTATTCCCTTGTATATATGTACCACATCTTCTTTATCCATTCGTCTGTTGATGGACACCTAGGTACTTTCCATAGTTTGGCTGTTGTGGACCTTGCTGCTGTGAACATTCGGGTGCACCTGCATGGCCCTACTCTTATTCTTCGCACTGATTCCTGTTTCCTCATGTTGCTCAGACTTCCAGCTGGTAGTCTGTCCTGGGAGTATCCGCTTGACAGTATGCGGTTGCCTATTTGTATTCTAATTATGGTAGGAAGGCTTGGAGTTTGAATTATGCCTGCTACTTTAGGGAACATTTAACTGATGTGGGAATTTATCCCAGGTATGATAAGGTGGGGGAAAAAACATGAATATGAGAAGCACCCCATATTGTTTACAGTGTTACGATGAGCTAACAAGAATGAGAGAAACTATGGAAGACACCCATGAGAAGGAAAGGGAATGGAACAGTAAAGATAGTAAGATCCTAATAGTAAGTGGTATTTACTGAGCAGTTAGCATGGTAGCTGGGTATACTGTTTTATCTTTACAAGCCTGTGGGTTAGGTTCCATGTCCTTATTTGACCTGTGAGCCAGTTGCAACTTAGATAGGTTGAATAATTGACCCAAGAGCATAGTCAGTGGATCTTTTTTCTCCACTTCCGTACCGTGCCATGGGAGATTTGCAGCAATGTTGGAGGCAGGAGTAGCTATCCTGCTCATGGAAATGACTGTGATGAGGAAGCTGTCTTATATTATTGCTTTTCATGTAGAATAGCACTGCTTAGATACAGACAGCCCTCTTTAACTTGGAATAATTACCTTTTAAGGCTAAAGGAAGCTTTAAAGTATGACAGTAGAAGGAAAGGGCAGGCAGAAACTCTCTTGAAGATACAATTCTTACAGTGATGAGAAAGGTAGCAGGCAACAGTGTTGTGACCTGTGCCAGACACGTAGCAAAACAGGCCTAAATATATCACAGAAAACCTCTTGTAGTCTTTCTCTGGTGAAAATACCAATACATTACGGCAGAAAAAAAGCTTTGCATTGCCTTCAGCGTGTTCTGTATTAAAATGTGCACAACAATGAGTGAGCATAACCTATTTAAGAAATGCAGTGTATTGGGGAGAAATTTTCATCTAAATATAAAACTTTTGTAACTTAGGAGTTTGTTTGGTTTTGCGTGTGTACGTAGAAAACACATTTTCCTAGGATTTCCTAGGGTTATTGAGTTTTCTAAGATTAGCCAAGGCCCCAGATGGGCATCTTGTTAGGATACTCTCTTCCTCTCCCACATCGAAACAATTACTAAGTGCGAATCTGAACAGCTTTTGAATATTTTTTTGTCTTCTCTTTAACACTTGTCTGTGTCACCATTACCGACATATGTCCATCTCCAATCCGGTTTCCACTTTCCTGAAACACACGCCAGTCTCTTTTCTTTTTCCTCTGGAATTCCTCCAGGGGGAGCCATTGCTTTTCCGGTAGGTTAGTTTCAGCCGCGGGTCTTCCCGCACCTCGGGCCCCCTACCTTGCTATTCCTTTACCCACCCCCTGGCAGTTTCCTTCTGGGACTTTGCATGGCTAGTGCCTCTCTCTCTTACTGCTGCTCCTCCTTTAAGACTTGGGTTCACTCTTCCATCAGCTTTTTCAACTCAGCTCCTGCCCCATGAGTATGGAGAGTCTCCTCTGCTCCCGGGACACTTGCATATCTGTAGTAACGTTCCTCTCCTCCTCTCCTTTGTACTTGTTGGCTTGCTTGCCTGTCTTCCCCCATTACTTTTCAGAAACAGATTGCTTCTTTCATCTCAGCACAGGGTCTCAGGCACACAAGAGCCAGATAAATGTGTTGACTGAGTGACTGAGAAGTTGGAGGTAACTTTTTAAAAGGAAAGCAAGGTTGATCCCCTTGGGCGTGCCACAGACTTGAGAAGCAGAGCGGAAGAAACCACTGTGGGCTAAGAAGGGGCCCCAGGGGCTTGGAATCATTGGCCCGAAGCACTGGGGAGCAGTTTGCTTGTGTGTGCATTCTCATGCAGTCAGGGGAGAAAGTGGCATGAGATTAATTGGAAGGTTTAATTTCCGTGGTTTTTAAAGCCTGGGTTTCCTTGCTAACTGCTGCCGGTCCACCTCCTGAGTCACATTATTTTAAAATATTAGATAATAAACCTCAGGACGGCTCTTTTATATTAGATTTGGAAGTAGTGAAGAATGGTAAGTAGTTTGGTGTTACTCTGAAATTCTGTACTTTTAGACAGACTCAGGAAAGACCTAACCAGCAGCCAGATACTACCTTTCCCCACAGGTTCTTAACCAGACCATACACCGTACACTTTTTTTTTTTCTGTGAGTGTGTGCATTTTCCTGGGGGTGAGGCCATAGTGATTAAGGTCAGCTGTGTGGGGTGGCTCAGTCAGTTCAGTGTCTGCCTTTGGCTCAGGTCATGGTCTCCGGGTCCTGGGATTGAGGGCCCCAAATCGGACTCCCTGCTCAGTGGGGAGTTTGCTTCTGCCTCTGCCTCTGTCCCTCCCCCTGCTTGCGAGTGCATATGCACCCTGTCTCTCTCTCAAAAAGAAAAAATAAATCTTTAAAGTCACCTGTGTGTGCCATGCATTTTTATTTATTTATTTTATTTTATTTTTTTGCGGGGGGGCTGTGTGGGTAAGTACATTTTTTCTGGGGGAAATCTGAGGTTTTTCAAAAGCACCTCTGACCTGGAGAAGATTAAGAGCCACTAATAATATCTAAGTACACTACCGTCATTCACTACCTTCGTGGGTCTTCACAGATGATTGCGGAAGCCTTTATAGAATTTGCTTAAATAATAACAAAACATAGCTTTCTCAGTGAATCGAAGACTGCTAGTTTTCTGAAATTTCTTCCAGCTATACTGATACCTCTTTTTTTATATCACCCATACTTCTATCATCTTATCTTAAAAACCAGTCATCCTTCAGTCAATCTTGATCATGATGAGACATGATGGTTTCTAGTCATTGGTTTTCTCTTACGTCTAAGTACTGGTTTGGGAGGTTTTCTAATGAACCAGGAGTTTGGGAGATCTCCGAATAAGCACTGTAAATACGGAGCGGTCTTAACAGTGGTGTATTCAATCACCTGCTTACGGCTTTGAGCAAATTTACCTTTCAGGCACCTTTTCACTTATACTCAGTCACTTGACTGTGTTAGCATGATGTCGGCATGAAGCTAATTTGAGAAGGATTCTCGTGTGGAGAGCTTGGTGACATTTAATCAGCCACACTTAGTAGGGTCTGCTTTCAACTGGTTTCAAAAGCAGTAGTTGTGATGTTTTAAATCTAGATATTTCAGATCAAATAGATGATCCCAGAGCCAGTGACAAAAGAGTATCCGGTAGAGGGCACTGTGAGCATTTCTTGCGAAGCCTCCGTTCCTTGCGTTCACTTTTCGTGCTCTGCAGCTCCTGTGCAGTAAGTTGGTGTGAAAGACACATCGGGTTAGTCGCTGAGTAGCCGGATGAAACTGGTGGTGGATCCACGAGAATGTATAGTCTTCGGAAAATTACAGTTGGAGATCATTGCTTTTCCACTGTGTAATAGCTTCGATTATAAGGCTGTTTGTTAAGAGTGGACAGTTTTTAAGAAGGAGCCAACATTTCACATGTGGTTATTGCTATGTTGAAAGGTAGATGGACAGATTGTGGCTCTACATAACCAAGACATACCCCATGTGTTACTTACTGGACAGTCACATTTAGAACATTGTGTTCTAAAAATAATTTTCCTTGAGGAGGGCCTTCACGTTGAGCTGTGCAAGCATGTTATCCTTGGGGCTTACTATTAGGGGCTCACTGTCATTGACACAGGGCAGGGCAGGGGTAGCTCTCAGCAGTGTGTGTTTGCAGTTCCCTTGCTGGCTGCAGAAACCTTGGCATTGAGTAACGAAACCTTTTCAAGGATTTTCCTCAATAATACGTATGTCCAAAGCTGCTTAAGACTATAAATACATCAGTTTACTTTGTCCTAATGGTCAGCATTATCATGTAATGGTTTTGAGCATTGCAAACCTGGAGCATCCTGACCTATTATTATAAACAGAAAATGATACTAACTATGCTAGGGTCTCCTGCCATGGCCGCCCTCATTGCAGTTTGAGTCTGTATCTGTCAGCTGCTTCTTACTCATTTCTTGTGGTCTAGGAGCTTTGTCAACTCTAAGGCTGCCACAGAAGAATCAGATTCAAGGAAACAGGTTTCATCCGTATTGTATCCAAAAACCAAATCATCCTTGAATTGAAAGGGGTTTTCTTGGACATCTCTTGCATCCTATCACAAAAACCAGTCAACTGAAAGTAATTCCTTTCCCATGTCTGTGTAGCAAGCAAACTATTTCCTAGGTAGCTTGCCCGAGGTTTAAGGTCTTAAAATAACCTGATAACAGAATTTTTTTCTTGTAAATGGAAGGTCTAGGTCCTAAAAGCAAATAGATCTGCAATATTTATAGTCTCCAGTTTATGGTCTTTCTACACAAAAGATTCTGAAAAAAATGGTTTTATATATGTAAGTGTAAAATCCTAGAAGCCGTACGTGTGGTTCTGTCTAGCCATAGTTCCTGTACTCATGCTTAGTGGAAATAGCTGTTTCACACCCGGTGTATAGATGCTGTTGTTGAATCGCTACATGTTTATTTCTGTCTGGGAAGGTATTTGATTGATATTCTTGTGAGAGAATCATATTTAGTGTTGTATTTCGATTACTCTTGGGTAATGCTGAGACCAGTGTGCCAGGAGCACCTGCTGAGAGCCGCTGCTCTGACAGAGCCTGGAGTTTAGTCTTTGCTGAAACCTGCCCGCTTCCCCTCCACCTGCTGCAAAGCTGAGGCTCGGCACATTCTTCCTGGAAGGGGCTGGGTAGTCCGTAGTAATTCATTTCTGAAAGCATGATTGACTTGCGTAGTTCCACCAGATCATTCTAGATAAGCAAAAGCTGTAGAGGGAATTCAGCTTGACGATCCTTTAAAATTCTAGCTCACCAGGTGACTTCCATCCTGTAGAAGACAGCAGGGCAGGGTTTCTCAGTGTAGTGACCTTTTAGGCCAGGTCATTCTTCGTTGTGGAGGACTGTCCTGTGCGTTGTAGGATATTTGGTGATATCCTTGATCTCTGTCCGCCAGTTGCTGGTAGTGCCCCTCCAGGTGTAATACCAAAAATGTCTCCAGTCGGTGTCAAATGTCCCTGGAGGAAAGAATGATCCCTGTTTGAGAACCACCACTACAGAGAATTTAAGCAAAACAAAGGAGGATTGGTTTTTTACTTAGACCCAGACTGTGACTTTAAGATTTTAAGCATCAGGATTATTGTGTACTTTATCTTTGTGTTTAAAACAAAAACAAAAAACAGGTAATATCTCCTTCCTTGGGCCTGTTATCCACATTAGTAGGTATTGCTGTGTGAATTTCTAGAGAGGCATATTGGATATAAGTAAGTACAAGATTCAGAGTATTTCATGTAACAGTGCCTTGCCATTCTCTTTTTTAAAAGATCCCTCTGTGTTTTGATTTTCTGTCTTTCATTTTTTACTATGCTACTTCATCTTTTTTTTCTTTTCAGCAGGTAGAGTGTTGCTTCTTCTAGCATATATCCATTTTCCAGCTAGATCCCCTTAAGAGTCTGATTGGGAAAATCCTTGCTCTGTAGCTGTAGCTTGAAAAATTATCCAATTCAGCATTTCCATCTTGCTTTTTTGAAAAACAGGTGCCAGACTGGGTCACCGTTCCTTGATGAGATACTACAAACAGCGATTTGGCTTGTCAAGAGCTGTGGCCGTTGCTAAGAATCGGAAGGCCGTGGGCCGGATACTCCAGCAGTACAGAGCCCTGGGATGGACAGGCAGCACAGGTGTGTTGATACCTACAGCCGTGGACCAGCCCAGGAACTCATATTACAAGACGGGGTCTGGGCAAAGTCCTTTCCATTTATGTTGTCCTTAGGGATCCTCCCTAGAGGAAACTTAATTTCTTGGCCCTGGGGACTTTCATTACTACTAGATACATTTATGGCAATAAGCCCAAAGCTCCATTACTTACAAACCTCATATTCCTGGCACAGTAATTTTCTAAAATGTCATAGAGATAATAGTTGCAGAAATAAGTACAGAGTTGTCAACAAAGGTTGGAATTAACTAGTGTCCTTGTGGCAAATAGCTTGAGCTATAGAGTCAGACATGACTGACTTGATACACGAAGTGGTTCTTAAATGACAAGTGCGAGTAATCCAAGGCACCTAAGCCTCTGTTTCCTCATTTATAAAATTGAGGTAATACTAGGACCCGCCTGGCAGAGTTGTGCGGGTAGACTGTCCTAATACACGTATGATCCAGTACACGGACATAATAAAGTCTGTCACTCCTTGTAGTTTTCCCATAGAAAATGTAATAAGAGTTGGAGGAATAAAACAGGCCCTTGAAATTGCTAAGCTCTGAAACCTCATCAGTATCAAATTACTTAAATCTGTTCTGATGCGTCTGCTCTGTGCAGCTGAACGCTAAGATCTTCGGGGAGAATGTCGGTCCACTAGAGGACAGTGGAGCAGACAAAGGAGAGCTCCCTCAGGATGTCATGGAAAGCCCTGGACAGATAAAATCCTTGTTCAGTGCCACTGTGTTTATATATAAACACGTGGCCGCCTTCTCTGGCTGCCTAGGAGCTGAGAAGCCTCTTAAATCTAGCGGACACTGACTTTGTCTTGCTCTCGTCAGGGACTATATTGTCTGACTCAATTTATGGTCTCTTCCTCTCTCTCTCACCTTTGGTCAATGGAAAATTACTTTTGGGGTTTATAGACCCGTCCAGGTGAGGCTTCTCCCCAAGGAATGTGTGCAAGTACAGGTTGTTGTGCGTAGTTCCGGGGCACATGACCCCCACGCCCGTGCCACGGAGACCCCAGGTTAGCAGCTCTTCTTTAAATCTAAGAACCCAGAGACGCGCCCACCCCCCTAACCAGCCTTGAGATTCTCTGTAAAGATTGGATTTTTTTCTGATCACAAATAACAAACCTTTGCCTCACTGCTTGTCCCTTTCACCGCCACAGGAGCGGCACTTGTGCACGAGCGGGACATGCAGTATGTCCAGAGGATGAAATCCAAGTGGCTGCTGAAGACGGGGATGAAGAACAATGCCACCAAGCAGATGCACTTCCGGCCCCAAGTGAGATTCTGAGGGTCTGCCAAGGATTGCGTGACCCGCCTCTTGCCCCAGTGTCCTCGCCTGAGGACCAGTGGAAGCTGGATTGTAGGACAGACCCTTTTCGCTGCTCCTTCTCCTTGTACTTTATCTGTTCTGACCTAAGAATAAAAGTCAGAATCTCGGTGGCTTTTCAGTGTCATTTCTGGACAGGGTTTAAAGGTTATGTTTTCCCAACGTGAGTGCTGGGCCTGCTGGGCTCTGGGACCCAAACTGCCGCTCCGCAAGTGTGTCATTGCCGCAGCTTCTGACTGATTTCTGGCTGTCAGAATCACATGGGAAACTCAGGCGTGACTTGTCCACCCTGAACTTGGTCAAACCTTGCTCTGGCACCGGGACCTACACGAAGGGGTCGGAAGCTACCGAGGAAGTTGAGTGTCACTCATCTGAATGTGTTGTGGCTCATGAGGTGGCACAAGTCACTTTCACTAAGTCCAGGCAAAGGTAGGCAGCATGCCGGTGGCTTGCTGGAAGGGTCTGTAGTCCTAAACGTGACCACACAAAGACGACAGCGCTGTGCATTCCGACTCCGTTTCCAGGGCTGCCTTTCCTTGAGCAGTTAGTTGAGTAAGAAAATCAATGTAAAATGCTTAGATTTCATTTTAGAAATAAAAACTGACCTCAGGGCTCAACGTGAAGAGCGTTCCGTTTAGGTGGCTTGGGCAGGAGAGACAGTTGTATGTGGGAAATTTAAACCCGAAGCTCAAACCTCTTGAGCTATGTGACTTTGGAAAAGTGACTTGGTTTCTTAAATCTGGGAAATGAGATGTTTGTTACCTCACAGGTTGTTGTGGGGCTTAAACAAGTCTGCCGAAGTAAGTGTTCAAGTTCCCCCTTCTAGGAACACCTGCTCCAAGGAGGAAGGCTGCCGTTCTAGTGGGAGCAGTGGTCTCTGCGGCGCGGGCACTGGGAGAACGAGCCCACCCTCAGCGGCTGCGCACGGGCCCTTGCAGACACGGGTCTTTTTCTGTGAACTTCGGAGGCAGCTGAGTTCGGTTTCCTCGGTGCACAGGTTCACTCTCGCTAACGGGCGGACTCCCTGCTTTTCATGTTGCTCCTCTAGCCTGTTTTCTGACATTCTCCTCACACAGGTCCTCATTCTCCTGGGTTTTATCCTGGGAAAAAGATGTCAGCATTCACAGGGGGTAGGTTTTTAAGTTCTGCCTCACTGAGTGTGCGTGACACTGTGGGCCAAAGCTTCTGTCAGTTTTGTTTCTCATTCAGCATTTTGTCACTCACCACGATACGCTGAGATCATGACTGCTCACACCTGCGGTCTCCAGCCCCCCCGGTTACCACACCAGCCCAGCACTGTGTACCTTGTTAGTATACAAGCCGTTTTAACTTTGACGTGTTTGACCTCTGGAGAGTAATGAGGGCAGTGTGTTTGCTGACCAACAAAATACTCTCCATTTGTTTCTTTCTTTCTAGACTTCAGGAGATAACCTTCTTAGTTCTGTTTTGGGTTTGCAGAGCAATTCTGTATCACTTCTATCCACATCATGATTTTATAAAAATACAGTTTATTTGCCATTGGGAAGGAGGGCAAAGAAAGAAATTTAAACATCACCCATACATAATTACAAAATATTTTTTTTTTTTTACACTGAGGACTTATTTGTTTTCCTTAAGATTTTATTTATTTATTTGTCAGAGAGAGAGAGTGCACAAGCAGGCAGAGAGGCAGGCAGAGGCAGAGAGAGAAGCAGGCTCCCTGCTGAGCAAGGGGCCCAATGCGGGACTCGATCCCAGCACCCTAGGATCATGACCTGAGCCAAAGGCAGCTGCTTAACCAACTGAGCCACCCAGGCATCCCTACACTGAGAACTTTTACTTTCTTAGCAACTTTCAAATATGCAGTACAGTATTTTTAACTACATTCACCATGCTGTATGTCCCATCCCATAATTTTCCCATGACTTAAAACTGAAAGTTTCTACTTTGACCCCTTTGCCCACACATTTCCTTTTGATTAAATCCTGAATGAAACCAAATGAACCCAAAAGTAAATCTTAAGTCAAATTCCTGTAGATATTTCCCCTCAACACCCATTACCTTTAAGTCAGTTGTCTGAACAGTGGGCACCAGGATAATCCTATCAAAGCTCTTCATGAGTACGAAGGTGGCGCTGGCTGCTGTGGCTGGCTGACCAGGACCTGGGCTCTCCTCCCGGGAGTTCTCCCGGGACCAGACGTTCCCGCCGAGTGGATTTGTCTGTCTTTAGCTTGAGACCTCAAGACTGGGATCAAAAGTGAGAGAGCATAACCCTGTTCTCTCTCTGTGTGGGTAACCCAAGCCCGTGACAGCTTTGCTGACTGCACTTCCTCTCTGCAAACGAGCCACAGGCTTGATGTATTCTTTCTGCTTTGCCAAGTGTGAATCTGTGTTTCATGGAGAAGAAAGTGCTTTCGTGCACCATTTTGTTTCTTGGCTATGAGGCGTAGGTAGCGTTGGGGAGACCCAGAAGGAAACCAGGGATGGTGATTTCTGGTACAGCATTCTTAATATTGCAACACCGTCAGACAGAATCCTCAGCAACATCCCATCCTAGGGAGCACACTCTGGGGGTCTATAAACATTTATGCGCGTGTTAAATTTGCAGCAAGCCATGCAAAGAATCTTGTTCTAAATCTAGAAATACATAGAATTTAATGTTACACATACGATACATGCATTAATAAAATAACCGTGGCATGCATAAAAGAAAATCCCACCTTTTCTTTCCTAGAATGTGAGCAAATTTTGCCCCCAACCAATTTTGGTTATTTGTGGATTCTTAATTAAGCTGCTCTGCTCCACCTTAGTTCTTTTTGAACTGTTAAGATCCCATTGGATATTTTTTGGAATTCACAATATTTCATTTGGAGGACACCGAGTAAGAGATGTATACTAACTCTAAACGTGCAGACACTTTTGCAAGAGTCCCCGCTGGTAGTCCCGGCGAAATTGTAAAGTGCTTTGAAGAATACATGTTAGTCATTTAGACTCATTTGCAATTGGTACATCAATGATGACACTGAATTTGATAGAGTTAAGGAAGATTTGATTAGCTTGTTAATGCTGCAAATTTGAACTTCAGAATATAATTTATTGATCATTTGTGGGCCAGGCTGTTATTCCCAAATCTGTTTTCCTTCTTCCCAGCCAGACACTACTTCCCAACCTCCCATGAGGCAAGGCATGGTGGTGTGGCTGAATTTGGGCCAACAGATGTGAGCCGAGGGGATGGACGAGAGTGAAGTTCAGATCATCTCCAACTGTGAGACAAGCTGCATTTTTAGAATCTGCCCCTTTATCCTCTCACCAGCTGGAAGTGAGGGATTGGCCACTGTCTCCCATGCAGAAGAGGCTGACACCTGAGGGGATGGCAGACCAATGGTATGAAAAGAAACCCGGGTCACAAAATGTCATCATGGAGAAGACCTGCCCAGCACACCCATGCAGGCTGGACCGTTAGGTGAAAGAAATGTGAAAGCCCTGTGCTGGGAAGTTTCAATGGTAGGAGCCCAGTTTATCCCAGCTTTGAACCCCATGATAACGCTAACGTGATGTGACGTGATGCAAATTCACTGAAGCTGCAATTAGCAGTAGCTGTTTCTTTCTTTCTTTCCTTCTTTCTTTCTTTCTTTCTTTAAGATTTTATTTATTTGAGACAGAACGCGAGCGGTGGGAAATGGCAGAGGGAAAGGGAGAAACAGGATCCCTGCTGAGCATGGAGCCCAAAATGGGGCTCGATCCCAGGACCCTGAGATTGTGACCTGAGCCAAAGGTAGACGCTTAAGCGACTGAGCCACCCAGGTGCCCCTAGCAGTTGCTGTTTCTTATCCTCTCTGTTCTTAACCTGAGGTGAGCTAACTTTCTCTTATGCACAGTTGGGTTGGGAGACAGGGAAAGGGTGCCTCAAGGTCGTTTGGAATTTTGTTGATTGATATTTTCAGTATTCTCTCTTTTTTATTCTTTTGGAGACAGTACAGGGTGAAAGCTCATGTTTTAGCTGGCAATTTGACAACATGCCTGCTAATTGTTTGACTCTCCTCCCAGGCAGAGGTGGGGTCTACCTTCCCTGTCCTTGAATCGGAGTTGGCCTTAGTGACTTGCTCATAACCAATAGAAATACAGCATGAGTGACACTGCTGACTTCTGAGAAGCGTGGTAAAATGCAATCCCGCTCCCACCTTGCTTCGTTGGACACCTGACCATCTAAGATTTCTGACTTCTCCAGGAGGTCACACTCTAGGAAAGCCCGGGCTGCTTGGAGAAGTCACTGTCTGCACTCTGGTTGACGGTCCCAGCTGAGGTCCCAGTCAGCAGCCAGCACCAACCGCCAGCATCCGAGGGCTCCATCTGGCACACCCAGTCCAGTCAAACATTCAGACCCTGCAGTACCCACTGACAGCTGACGGCAACCATCTTGGAGATGCCAAGCCAAACCTACCCTGGTAAGACCTCCCAAAATTCGTGCCCCACAGGAACCATAAACATATGAAAATTGTTGTCTTGCACCCTTCTGTTGACCCAGCAGTGGTAAGTGGAGCGCCTCTCCATTACGCTGTCACACGTTCTACATGACTTTGGATGTCCCCTTACCACCCAATGGTGGAGTTTTCCTGTCAATATGGCTTGAAGGGCAAGGACTTAATACCCATTGGATAACCGAATTTTTACAACACCCATGAGAAGTAAATACAATGTTAGTCCCATTCTACAGCTGAAGAATCTCAGGCCTGATAGCCCAAGGTCAGGCTGCTCTTAATCAGTTTTTGCTGCTGAAAAACGAAAGCTGTTTTGAATCATAGAATTTTATACTTTGGTGACGCACTGAACTGACTTCAGTAAACCCCACCGTCTCTTCCCTCCCCTTTATGTGCTAGAACCTGGCTGCTCAGGAGAGTCTAATGATGACTCGTCCGTGGTACACATTCGTCATGGAAAGAGCATGGAAAAGCCCGTTTCTGCACATTGTGTGTTGGTCCCTCTACTACTCTACAAAGTCAAATCTTATCAGCTCCTTCAAAATACCTTATAATATTAAAAAGAAAAAAGTTCTAATACAAACTATTTGCAGAGTAAACATGATGCATTTTTTTAGATGAAAAGAATAAATCTGTATTAATGTGTGCCTAAAACTATATTAAAAGCATTAACACGATACCCAAAACATCAACTCTGTGTTTCTTAAAGAAATCTACAATTTTGGTTGCATTGACTAAGACCTCTAAATCCTAGATTCAAGTCTTTTGTTACAATTTATTTTCCTCATGCTTTATTATTACTCACCACATTCAGTACTGGTAGCGTTTTCACCTGGGGTAATGCATCTCGGACGAGTTGCCCTCCCCAGATTACCCATTTTCTAAACCTCACATCTGCATATCTGGAAAATAGGTTCTGTTTATAAAAATGAGGGATTTCAGTTTTTCTGAAGACTTTTATAACGCCTAGTGCCAGAGGATGAAAACATTAGATTGACAATAAGTAGAAACTGTTGTAACATTTATGCTTGAAACATGACTCCCCTTACAAAATGGCTTCCCTATTTCCAATTGAAGTGAGTGAAACTTATTCAGTTAATTGGGTAGTATAGTCTTTTTAGTCATCTTATAAAAAGTGGGGGAGTTTTTCCTGGAAATAAACATGAAAATATGTAAAAAGTCAGTAGGTATAAAAGCTAAAAACAAAGGAGGAACTTACTAAGTGCCAGGTTTTGTTGTACGACTTTAAGTCGTATTAATTTACTTAGTCCTCACAACAAAGTGGTCTCTGAGACAGGCAATATCCCCATCTTCCTGGTAGAAAACTGAGGCACAAAGAAGTCTCCCCTGGCTACTAAGTGGCAAAGTTGGTGTGTTTAATCCGGGTGGTAAGCCTCCCGAGTCTCTTAATCACTACACTGGCCGTTCTTAAATCTTTTGGTCTCAGAACCCATGTATACTTTTTCAAAGTATGGACAACTTGGTAGAGCTTTTGGTTTTGTTGGTTACATCTATTGATCCGTCCTGTGTTAGAAATTAAGATAGACTTTCAAATGTTTATTAATTTATTTTAAAATAATAAAATCATTGCATATTAACATGACCATATTTTTATGAAAAATAACTGCTTCCTTAAAGGAACCATAGTGAAAATGGTGGACTTATTTTAAATTTTTGCTCAATTGGTTAAGCATCTGACTCTTGATTGCAGCTCAGGTCACGATCTCAGGGTCATGAGATCAAGCCTTGTGTTTGGCTCCGAACTCAGCAGAGTCTGCCTGAGATTCTCTCCTTCTCCTTCTTCCCCTTTCCCCACTTGCACTTGCACGCTGTCTCTCCCTCTCTCTCTCAAATTAAAAAAATATATATTTTTTAAAAAAATCTTTCCGTGGGGGCACCTAGGTAACTCAGTGGGTTAAGCCTCTGCCTTCGGCTCAGGTTATGATCCCAGGGTGGTGGGATCGAGCCCCACATCGGGCTCTCTGCTCAGCGGGGAGCCTGCTTCCCACCCCCACTTCTCTCTCTGCCTGCCTCTCTGCCTACTTGTGATCTCTGTCTGTCAAGTAAATAAATAAAATCTTTAAAAAAAAAATCTTTCCGTTTTCAAAGCTCTGGGGATTTGGGGATTGCAGGTAAGGGATTGTGGGACTTACCAAATGCTCGGGACTGTGTCTGTGCAATTTCATTTCATTCTCTGAGTTTCATGGGCAAGAAACAGACATCTCAGGATCCAGAAACATCTTTGATGCATGAAATACAAAATCAACCAGCTTTACAGGATCCCCGGATTGGAACAATGGCCTCTCACATTCTATGGCCAAATAATGTTATATTTGGGTGGGGGGAAGGGGGGTTAGACGGGTGAAGAGTGTGTGTGTGTGTGTGTGTGTGTGTGTGTGTGTTTGAAAATGAGCAGATCAACATCAACAGGCCTCATTTTCTTTATTTCTTTTAAACAAACGTCTTAGTGAATGTGCAGAAAGTTCATGTTGGTCTGTTGAAAATCCCCCTAGCCAGGAACCTAATTTCCTGAAGAACAAAGATAAGATGAAATGATACATTTTGGATATCAATAAAATCCATTACCCGCTACACTGATAGAGCTAGAAACTGAAAACACAGTCACATGTGAAAATCTGTACACAAGGCCCCAAAGTGATTCTTCGTGTTCATCACCTCCAACGTACAGAATCTCACAGAGACTCACCTGCCAGTAAACTTCTGAAGAATTTACCAGAATTTGAAATTACACAAGTCTACAATGAGACTTGAGGATCTTGAGAAACCATTTCCATCACTGGCTTTTACGGGATTTATAATAATTTGTAGCTTCAAAGATTAAAAAAAATTTTTTTTCATGATTTTTTTTTTCTGCCTCTACCTGTATTAGTATTCGGAGTTCAGTGGGAAATGTCTTACGTTTATCTGGACATCCATACATAACGCACACATTCATAGGCCCTTTATTTTGTTAATTCCAACTGAAATACATATGTATTTTTAAATTCTAGTAGACGTCTTTAAGTTTGCCACTGTCATTAACTCAGTATCCTGCTATTAAAATGTCCCCTCCCTGGCCAGGCCACAAAGCAGCAAATGCCAAAGACAGAGAAGTACAAAGATTGCCTTTTTAACGAACTTCAGTTAAGTCGTTATGACTGCTGCAGTGACTTAGGAAGATGTGATCTTTGTCCTTTGTTTCTTCATCTTCCCTTCCTCCCTCCTTCCCTCCCTCCCTTCCTCCCTTCCTTCCTGTTGTTTTACCTGTGAAAAGTGGATTTTAATGTTTCTATAGACAGTAAACCATTACTACTTTCCACTTTCATTATCTAGAATTCCTTCAGGAAAAGCAATGATAATCATAACAAGTAACTGGACCTAGGGCTTCTCCAAGATCCCTAATAACTAGCTCGTGATGGTAAAAATGGAGCCCAGGGAGCCTCTCTGATCTCGGTACCAGGGAAGCAGGAGCCCAGCAGGAGCTGGGACTGGGTGCCGTGCGGGGCAGCCTGGATCCCTGCCCCAGGAATGAGCCCCCCACTGTCCTGCTGCCAGGAGTGCTGTCCTTTGGGGTCTCACCAGAAGTCGTCTCTAAGAATGGCCCTTAGGGGAAGGACGCTGCCCATAGCCACATCATCTGTGCACCCAGGGGCTTACCCCTCTGGCTTGGTGAGGATGACTCTGCTGGCTTTCCCCAGCCCCAGCAGGCTCCATGGGATGGCCTGAGGCCTTTACTGTATTGTAGGTCAGCTTCTCCCTTCTTGGACCCTCTTTTCTCTTACTTCCTTAGAGGTACAGATCCTAAGAGCATGCCTCAGTGAAAGTCTCGCAGGGAGATCTCCATCAGGGTTTGTGTTCCAGAGAAGTGTAACGAAGTGCTGAGACTTGGAATACAGACATCTGTGTCCATGCACTAAAAATCTCGGATCCCCAAATGCCCCTGAACCTTTGAGGCCACTCCTCCCTCTGAAAAGCTGGTGCTGCCCCCTTGCTTGAAGATGACACAGAGCCTCTGCCTTGTGCAAGACAGTGTGCTCCCAACTCAGGGCGTACCATCCCTGGACACGAGACCAGTAACGAGAATAAGGATCAGCAACTACAACCTACAGGCCAGATCTAGTCCACAATCTGCTGTTGTAAATAAAGTTTTATTGAGGGGCGCCTGGGTGGCTCAGTGGGTTAAGCCTCTGCCTTCGGCTCAGGTCATGATCCCAGAGTCCTGGGATCGAGTCCCGCATCGGGCTCTCTGCTCAGCTGGGAGCCTGCTTCCTCCTCTCTCTCTGTCTGCCTCTCTGCCTACTTGTGATCTCTGTCTGTCAAATAAATAAATAAAATCTTAAAAAAAAAAAAAGTTTTATTGAAACACAGCCATGCCCATTCCATTACATATTGCCTATGGCTGCTTTCGTGCTACAGTGGGGGAGTTGAATGAGCTGCGACAGAGTCTGCGTGGCTCACAAAACCTCAAATATTTTTCATTGGCTCTTTACCTGAATAGTTTGCTGACCTCTGAACTGGAGTCAAGTCACAGAAAGACCTAGCAGGAAGGGGGCCAGTCCTGATAGGGGAAGAAAGGGAAAATATACCAAAGATGTGAAACCTAGCCAACGAGTACTAGCAAGAGTGGAAGAGTATTTACGGGAATAAATTCTGAAGAATTTAAGGATTAAGGGGGATGAAATATATAGTTAGATAATGGGCAGTGTACCCACAAGAGAACACTCTCCTCTGAGATACAGGATTTAACACTCTCTTGGTTGGCTCTTAGAAACTTAGGGAGGTAGCACCACACTAAGTGGGGCTGCTTTGGCAGACAGTGGAGAAAAAGATCAAAAGGCTCAAAGAAATGGGCATGCTAGAGGGGATATACTCTGTAAAATTAGAAAATGTACCAGTTCACTATGTTCATGGAGTCATCCAGAGGGCACATGACTTACCAGAGCTGTAAGGAATGGTCCGGTGAGAGGGGTAAGCATCATGGAGAAACTCAGTGGAGACTGTCCTCTGTGGGGCAGGACTGAAATGACTAAAAAATGGCATTATAGATCTAGGTTCCCTAAAAGCAATGGGATGATAAGATCTCAGATTGACAGAGCCCAGGTGGCAAAACTTGAACATCAGGAGCAAGGAGGATGCCATTGTAATGCATGGCAAGAGGCTCTTGGCCATGGAGTACAATGGAGATGATGGATAGAATGTGGTGTTCTTAGGGGCAAGACAGAGGGGTAGCTAACAAGGGTAATGCTAATAAACACCCTGCTGAAAAGTAAAGACAAGTTTCCAGACCTGAGCCAGTCCTTTGACCCAGAACCTGTTGTCTGAAGATAAGGCTGGTTTAAGGAAGGATTATTCTATACCATGGCAGGTGCCTATGTTAATAATTTCTCTAGCTTTCACCCAGAAGGATCTGTGTCCATTGCCTTGAGTAAGTATTGTGGGGAGACAGGGGTGTGGTGAGGGAAGGCAATTACAGGTATTTCAAGGACCCTTGGGCATGGCAACCTCCAATGATATTCAAGCATTTTTATATTTCATCAGGTCCCTTTGCTAAAGTGGGGACTTTGGGAGGTAAGTAATAAGAAATCCAAGCCCAGTCTAGTTCTCAGTGGGTTCTTTGGCTCCATAGATCTCCTGTGTGTTTGTTTAATCTCTGAATCTACCCTAGAAATGAATGTCTTTAGTAATTGAGAGCATCTCCTTATTGGTCCCTTGGTTTACAGAGTAGTGAAGAAAGCCACTTCACTAGAAGAAAGCCACATGGAGGCCTTTGAAACTTCCTCACTATGATCAATAAAGTAGATAAAAAACAATATCACATCTTCAACACTGCAAGAGTAGTGGTCTTCATCATGTCCTCATTTAGTTCACCATTCTTCCTGGTTCAAAACCAGGGGTCCTGGTTATTGAGAATAGACCATCAAAAAGTCAACTCACTACCCAATGCATCAATTCCCACTATTGAACATTGAAACTCATAGCAGCAGAAACCAACACTGAGGCCCAATAAGAAATGACCATGATGTACCTTGATGGGAACTGGCACATACTCAAGAAATGACTTTCCCTTTCCCACCCACAGGGACTCCACCAGTACCACCATCTATCAGCTTATGAGATTAGTTGATAAACTGACATGAGGTCCTACATAATGTTACCCTGGGCCAAGATCCCATTTTACAGCAGAAGAAGAGCTACGATGGGCCCATGTCCTTTGTTGATGCAAAAGCTTTATAATTTAGTGTGCTACCAATAGTTTATTTTTGCTTTTGTTTCCTTGCCTGAGAGGATGTATCTAGAAAAATGTTTCTATGGGCTGATGTCAAAGAAATTACCACCTATGTTTTTTTCTGGGAGTTTTATGGTTTCACATTTAGATCTTTAATCAATTCTGAGTTTGTTTTTGTGTGTGGTATGGTAGAAGAAAGTGATCAAGTTTCACTCTTTTGCATGTAGCTGTCCAGTTTTCCCAGCACCATTTGTTAAAGAGACTGCCTTTTTCCTATATATATTATCACCTCATAGGTTAATTGACCATATAAGTATGGATTTATTTCTGGGCACTATATTCTGTTCTACTGATCTATGTGTCAATTTTGTGCCAGTACCATACTATTTTGTTAAATTAAAAACTGGGCAGATGACCTGAGTAGACAAAGACGACATATGGATGCCCAACCACCACATGAAAAGATGCTCAACATCACTCACCATCAGGGAAATGCAAATTAAAACTTCAGTGAGATATCTCTTTACACCTGTCAGAGTGGTTAGAATAAAAAAGATGAGAAATAACAAGTATTGGTGAGAATATGGTGCACTGTTAGTGGAAATGCAAGTTGGTGCAGCCACTGTGGAAAACACTATGGAGGTTTCTCAAAAAATTAAAAACAGGAATACCTTATAATCTAGTAATTTCACTACTGGGTATTTACCCAAAGAAAACAAAAAACACTTATTCAAGAAGATACATGCACCTTTATATTTACTGCAGCATTATTTCCAATAGCCAAGCTATGGAAACAATCCAAGTGTCCATCAACAGATGAAGGATAAAGAATATGTGATACATATACAAAGGAATATTACTAAGGCATAAAAAGTATGAGATCGTGCTATTTGCAACAACAATGATGGGCCTAGGGGGTATGATGCTAAGTGAAATAAGTCAGAAAAAGAAGACAAATACCACAAGATTTTACTCATGTATGGAATCTAAAAATCAAAATGAATAAACAAGCAAACATAGAAAGAAACAAACAACAATTACAAAAAACGAGACTCTTAAATGCAGAGAACAAACGGGTGGTTGCCAGAGGGGAGGTAAAAGGAGGGGTGGGGGGTGTGAAATAGATAAAGGGGATTAAGAGGTACAAAATTCCTGTTGTACAAAATAAATAAGTCATAGAGATGAAAACTATAGCATAGGGAATATAGTCAGTAAGATCATAATAACATTGTCTGGTGACAGATGGTCACTACACTTATGGTGGTGAGCTCTGAGTAATTGTATGGAAGTAATTTTTAAAAGCTACTAATCAATTATACTTTCAATCAAGGTACACTAAAATGAAATAGTCACAAATAACAATTTGACAAAATATATCATTAATAAAGTGATTAATAAAGTGATTTTTTCAGAAAAAAAATCACACTGGTGATTAAGAGTAAATAATTTTTCCCTTACAAATTGAAAATTAAAATATTTAGTAGTTTCATTCTGTGAAAGACACTTCGCTGAACACAAAGGGCTTTGTTTCTACAAGAAGGCATCTCTGCATAGAATCTTTCCTTCAGTGAGCTTTTAGTGTTTCAATTATTTATTTTTTAATCAGGTTATAATCCATTGTTTGGATAGATGTTTCTGAAGTATTTTTAAAATGTATTATGTTTTTAAAATTAGATCTCCATCTGTCGCTATACGGAATGTGTGTGGGCAGATGGTGAATGAACTTATTTTTAACCCCTGAATGCTATTAGCTTGCTTAACTGTGTCCAGGGAAAGAAGGGTCATTAGGTGTGGTCTTTTCCTCCTCCTTAAAATGCATTTTGCTCCACTTTGTGATCCCTAGCATCAGATCTTTGAAACAAACAAATTATTACTTAAACCTCTTTAGAGAGGATCACCGACAAATGGTCTGCAGAACGTACATTCTCTTTCCATCTCCAAATTATTTTTTTGCAAAAAAGGAAGACATGTTCACTGAATATATCATAGATCTTTTAACTCACTGAATTTCTTCTTAAGCTGAAGAGATTTGATGTTCTTTCTATTTAAATTAGTGATAGTGTTAGGTGCCGAAAGAACACGGAAAGTGATTAATCTCTTCATTTCTACATGTTTTGATCATCCTCTTAACCATCATTTTTAAAATGGTTAAATTTTATTGGTAGGGAATTTTCCAAACTTACACAATGGTAGCAAGCATTGTTTAATGTTTAATGAACTTTAATTTACCCATTGCTCGGCTTCAACAATTATCAACAGGTCAAAAATCTCATTTTGTTTACCTATGTCTGTCTACTTCTGCCCCATCTCTGGACAGGCAAACATGCATGTGTGGGCACACACACACACACACACACACACACACACAATTTCTTCCTGAGTACTTGAAGAAACACCAAACATTTTGTCATTTTCCTCATAAAGTACTTTATAGACATTTAAACAGTAAGGCTTATTTTAAAAATAACCACCTGAGTATGGTCATACTCCACTATAACAACATCCTAAATATTCCAGTATCCAAACCGTATTCAAATTTCCCCAACTGTCTCAAAGTCATTCTCTTACAGTGGCCTATTCAAATACTAAGAAACAATAAAGTCCATAAACTGCACGATCACCATCTTTCCTAAGGGTTTAGTCTACATAATCCCATCTCCCCACTCAGGTCTTTGCATTTCTTAGAAAAATCAAATGACTGATCCTTTATGTTCCATATTCTAGAATTGCACAATTGTTTCTCTGTGATGTTTTTAACTTGTTCCTGTCTCCATACTTCCTATAAACTGGTAATTCCACCCAAGACTTGATTCAGTTAAAGTTCTTTTTTTTTTTTTTTTTTAGGCTGTAATATTCCTTACTCTGTGAACTTCCCATGGGATCATAGCAGGAACTCAGGATGCCCAATGGTCTCCTGGTCAGTAATGCCCGTGCTCAGTCCAGATGACGTCAGCACACTCTGTCCTCCACCAGCCTGTGTCCAACTGTTCACTGGTGGCTTAGCATTTACCAGCTACCATAGCCAGTGTTTCATTAAGGCTTAAAATGGCAATTTTCTTACTGTCATTCCTCCTGCATTAGTGAGATGCAATTCTTCTATACAGAAGGATGTCATCTCATCAATTATTTGGCTGCCCTGAAATACAGTGTGTACAGGAAAGGCTGGACAAATTCTTGATTCTTCCCGTGTATTTATCCATTAGCAGAGTAATGAACCAGGGCCCTCACAGCCTCCAATGGCAATGAGTAAGTCTTTTAGAAAGTATCATTATGAACTCATGAATTTCTATGTATTTGGTATTTTAATTGAACATGATTTTTCTTTTTGATAATCATACTGGGTCATTCTGGTTCATGGGATCCCATTCAAGTTAGCTTTCTTTTGACGTGATCCATTTGGTTTTTGATAGTTTCTTGCTTTTCTGCATTTCAAGATGTCCCAGGCTTATTTTGTACATTTCAGATTCCATATAGATCCCAAAAGGTGATTTACTGGGATGAGAGGAGTTAACTACTTTTAAAAAATATTTATTTATTTTAGAGAGAGAGAGAGAGAAAGAGAAAGAATGAGAGGGAGGGGTGGAAGGAGAGAGAATCTGAAACAGACTCCAGGCAGAGCGCAGAGCCTGACACAGAGCTCCATCTCAGGACCCTGAGATCATGACCTGAGCCAAAACCAAGAGATGGCTACTCAACTGACCACACCACCAAGGCACCCCAGGAGTTCACTATTTTGAAGGTATTTTGACATAGTGGGAAGAGTACGGGCTTTGGAGCTGGGTAGGTCAAGGTTAGAATCCTAGCTCCATTGCTTACTAGTTCTAGACTCTTCAAAAGGCTTTATCTCACAAAATGAGGATAAGAGAGCCTCTGTAAAGAGGAAGTTACAATAATATAGAAAATTATTTTGTCATAATGTTAAGTGGAAAAGGAAGGATTCACACTTCTATACAAAATGCAGAGAGAAACCACTGGGATCAGGTATGCTAATGTGGGATGGTGGTATCTTTTGATGGTGGGACTCCAGGTCAAGAGTCTCTTCTTTATGCCTCATACTATACTTTCCCACATAACCTCGAATGGGAAGAAATAAGATAACTTTATTTAAAGAAAAATAAGCTTCTACCGCAAATCCTATAGTCTTGATTAAAATTCATCTGGGATGTGATTCATTGCATACTCTTTTTATATCTCTCACGGTCAATTTAATCTACTTGTCCTTTAACAGAATTTAATGCAAATTGTATAATAAAGAAAAATATTGATGTAACTATACTCTGCCATCTGCTTCCTTTCTCTGTGCCATGTCGTATTGATTTCAATAGACCGGGTCAAAGCTGAGTGTTTCCTGCTTTCAAAGATGACCTCTGAAGGCCTCACACTATTTTGCCTTCTTGCTCCCAGGGGAGAGCCTCTAATTTCTGGATTGGCAGCTGAAGGCAGAGCAGTAAAAACAGGAAGTAAACGAAAATCTCCATCTGACGTGCTTATAAATCAATTTTCCTACGAGACAGAATGGTTGGTATGGGCACTCACTGAAAATAGTCTTATTGATCAGGAACCTAAACCAGTCGGTTTTTTATTCACCTGAGGATTCAGACTGATTCAGGTTGACTTGTTGTAAAACATGAATCCACCTGTAATCCTTTAAAACTATGACAAATAATAACAACTTCTGTGGAAGGTATCTGCAGAGGTTTCTAATCTAGGATTCAATCTGATTTTCGGGAATGAGATTTTGATGTTGGAGTCAAGGGTCCTAATTTCCTCTTCTAAAATGTGCAGTGACATTTTATAGACATTTGGGGTCTAAGGGAGGGTGATCATCACAGATAACATTTTTCTTCCTATTTTTCTTCTGTTTAAATCTATCTTATTGCAAAGCTTAGGTTTGAAAGGGTGGAGGCTCTGTCCTCCATTGTGGAAACTTGACAAGGGTGGCCTGCCCGATCAATTCTGAACAATGAATTTCCTCTGGTACATCTTCAGGTGGCTGGGTAAAAAGCAACACATAAAGTGTCCTGGTAATTGCAGACAACTGGTAAGGTGTTTTTTTTTTTTTTTTTTTTTTCCACTTTCCTTTCTTATTTCTCCCCAGTGATGAGCAGATCTGGCTGCTGATTTATAGATGAGCTGAACCCAAGCATTTATCATCAGGAACCTTGTCCCTAAAAGGGCTGCTTCATTCAACAGCACATCTTTAATGAACATTGTTCCTGGTGTGGGTTCTCTGTAGCACTACAGTGCTACTACAGCCTCACTGCTGGACCATATATACACATCCCAGTAAATAAGAGATTAGCAGAGGACATTTCCAGTGCGATGTGTGATGACAGGGAGCTGTCCCTGTGGACAGTGTATCAGTCAGGGCTCTCCAGAGGAACACAACCAACAGCCTCTCTCTCTCTCTCTCTCTCTCTCATTTTAAGGAATGAGCCCATGCAGTTGTGGGCAGCTGGGGACAGGTAAGCTGGAGACCTATGGAAGAGTCTCTAATCTGAAGGCAGTTCTGAGGCAGAGTTTCCTCTTCCATGGGCTATCTCAATCTTTGTCTCTTAAGGCCTTCAACTGATTGAGTGAGCCTCACCTGACTTATTCCCATGACACAAACTCAAGATTCAAAAGAGTATATAGTGAAAGTAAATATTCCCCTCACTCTGGACTTCAAGCCACCTTAAGTCCTTCCCCAGAGGCAGTACCTATACCCAGACTCTTGATTTCCTTGTAGAGTTGGTCTACATGTATGTGAGCAAATGAGTGTAGACGTTTTTTAAAAATATACCAATGATAGCTCATTGCTTTCTTTCAGGTAAAAGAAAGAGAGATTTGAAATCAGTTGAATTAAGTTGGAACTGCCTTATGTTTGGTCGTAGAATATTCTGTTGTACAAATATACCATAATTTACTTAGTCCCTCATCTAGATTGTTTCCAGTCCTATGTAGTGAAGACTCCGGGTGTAAATATCTGTATACACACATTTCCCCTGCCTTTCTTTCTTTTAAAGGGTTTACTTATTTGTTTATGTATTTATTGAGAGAGTGTAAGTGAGTGGGGGGGAGGGGCAGCGGGAGAGAGAGAATCTCAAGCAGACTCTGTGCTGAGTGAGAAGCCCAATGTAGGGCTCAATCTCACGACCCTAAGATCGTGACTTGAACCAAAATCAAGAGTCAGAGGCTTAACCGGCTGGGCCCCCCAGGTACAACCCCCTCCCACCTTTCTTTAAGAAAAATTCCTAGAGATAGAATTACTAGGTCAAAGGGCATGTGCAATTGGAATATTGACATATTAGCAAATTATCCTTCATAGAGGACATGCCAGTTAACCTACAACTGGTTATTTTCAGCTCCAACTTACAAATGTATAATCACAGTATCACGGGAGATGTTTTCATATCACACGTGTGATACCAAGGTATTACATTGGCTGATCCATTATCTCCTTTTCTCTCATTCCCCTGTGGCCAAGGCTGTGGTTTGAAGAAAGGGAACCAAGTAAAGTCTACTTGCCAATGAAGACGGCCAGACCAGAGCCTCATCTAGTAAGTACTATTTGCTTTGATCAAGTACCAGAGTCCTGGTCTCCTCTTGGTGACTTGCCCAAGGTCACATGGTTCTTAGGTGTCAGGAGCACACCTTGAACTCTCATTCGAGTTTTTGTTCAACTCCTGACTTGCTGCAACCCTCAGGGACAGACATCTGTGACCGTGTCTGAGCTAATTCATCTACATCGTTGACTTTGAGTTGGGTCCTGTGCATTGTTTTGCACCGTGCCTGGTACCTAGTGAACTCTCAAGGAATATTCTGGTGCTTTCGGGGGTGTGGCACAGGTGGCTGGGGGTGGGGGGAACCACAGGGACTTGGAGGAGTTGGGAGTCTCTGGGACTGGAGACGAAGCACCAGAGACGACTCGCGAGACCACCCTCCCACCCCCCCACCCCCACCCAGGTCCTTCCAGCATGGAATCCAGGCAGTTCCAGCTTGGTAGCTGCATTGGAGTCCTGGGGGCAGATGAGCGTTTCTCTTAATTGAGCAAGAGCTAATGAGAGCTGTATTTCTTTGAATCTGCCCGTTGAATGAGAACAAACACTAATTACCGCTGGGCTGGAAAGGCAAGATACAATTTACCCAATGTGAGGGCATCTTCCCCCAACCGTTAGGAAACTGTGCAGAGGACCCCAGGCTCTCCAGGGGTGCTTGGCCATCGCTGGCTGCAGTGGTAAATAGAGTGAAGGCCCCATAAACCCGGAGCCGCGGGGGAAGCAATTAAACGGGGAGCTGCCCCTGCAGCAGAGTTCCCGCAGCTGCCCCGGTCGCAGCTTTCAAGGCTCAGAGACTCACAGGACGACCGGGGAATGATAATGTGCTGCTTCTCTCTGCCGGCACGAAGGGCCGCGGTGGGGGAGCTGGTCTTTCCTGGGTGGGGTGGGAGTCTGGGCGCCCTGGCACCTGTTCCCCGGGAGGGGCGGGGCTGGCTCTGGCTCCGCCCCGTGGCCCCACTGCCCCCACTCTAGGGGGGCTGATGGAGGCAATTAGGCCCATTGCACACCCGGAGGGAAATCTCAGCTGGGGTCGGGGGGAGCAACAGATACTTGACTTCTTTTTCCTAATAAATGCAACCTTCTATTTCACACGTTACAGCCCCCATTCCACCAAATGCCCACTTTTCCTACTCCAGTTTGGGAGCCCAGAGAGAATTCTGCATCTTCCGGGCTCCGCAAAGTTGGTGGTTATCCTGAATGTGTGTTTCTGAGATGGTGAAGTCAGCTCGGCTTATAATAAAAGCGTAAGCGCCTTCATTTTATGCTGGAAAGTTGAGTTACCTGAGGACTTTGGCATTGGTCCATCATGGAGGACAAGACTGGGGAAGGTCTATGTAAGGGCCTACTTAGCCAGAGTGACTCCATCTTGGTTAAAAAGCCATTTTGTTGTTTGTGTAGTAAAACTTAAACTGACCATGCCCCCTCTCCCCGAGAAACTTACTTAGAAGCAAGTCTGAGAAAGCAGCAAAATATGGTCGGCCAGTTCCTAATAACAGAGCCCAGAGTACAAGGCCAGGTTGACCAGTTCCTGATAACAGCCCAGAATACAAGGAGGAGTCGGGCCAGGTGGAGACATCCGATCAGGAAAAAGCACACACACGGTCTCCCTAACCACCAAGGAATGTAAACCCCGCCTTTTGGGCGCCAAACTTGAGCACCAATTCTGACCAGAGTAATAGGTCGGGTCAAACAGCTACTATAGGGTAAACTGTAATTCAGCTGGCCACCTGCATGTGGCCTAACATGACTATGCAATGTTACAGTCTCATTGGCCACCTATGTGTGGCCCGGCTTTTGCTCTGTAAAAGTTAGTCTGTGAGGCTGGGAGGGGTCGCTCTCTTCGGAGGCGGCCCTGGCCGGTCAGTCCGACTTCTAATGCTTGGCATAGAATAGAGCTTTAAATAACTTTCACCTTGTCTCGGTCTCGTTCCTTTGATAACGGACCTAACAGTCTAGGCGTTAAGGGTAATGGGTGTGTGGGGACCCACAAAGCGGAGGGTGCCCCCACGGTCCATCTCCCCCACCCCCAGCCCCATGACAAATCCAAACTGACGTCAGCCTGCACTTACCGAAAGGCCTGTCGAGGAACCTAACCCACCCCAACAGTCGTCCGGCTCCCGCTGCCGGAGCTCTCCCCACCTTGGGCAGGAGGACCGGCCAGCGGTGCGCGGAAACCCCGGACCTCCCAGCCGATTGCGCTCTATTTCCTCTCCTAATGCTCTATACGCCTGCTCTTGCCCCAGGTCCTCTGGGAACAGTGCTCCCCTGCCTGTCAGGCATGTACTCCCCATCTGCAGCCTGTTTTCCCTTGAATAAAGGGCACCAAACGGATTACTAAGTTGTTTCCGTTTTGTCATTTGGTAGCACAGAAAAAGAGGAAAGGACAGGACAAGCGGGTTTCTCTACCTTCTTTTTGACCATTTCCTGCAGGGGCGGGGAGCCGGAGTGAGCCGCGCTGACGCCAACACCCGCGTCCTCGGAGCACCCCCAGGCACCTGCTCGAGTCTGCGTGTGTGGCCCGGGCGTGTGTGGGTGTGGGGGCCTCCTCGGCTCCCGCTGTCTGCTCTGCAATCCCGGTCGGGGGGCCACTGTCAGATCCCGCTCTGCTTCCGTTCTCTGGGTTTCCGGGAAGGCTGGGGCCCATTGTCCTGGGACCTATAGCCCTCAGAAACACGGTTGCGTGTGTAGCTGCCCCAAGTTTCTCTGTGGTGAAGAATTTGATTATCCCAGTTAGAATCTGGGTGCCACCTGTTCCTGTGTGTCTTTGGGGGAACTACTTACCCTCTCTGTGACCTGGTTTCTGCATCTCAGCTCTATGCATCGTAAGGGTACCTGCCTCACAGGATTGTTGTGAAAGTTAAAAGGGACCAAGTAAGGTAATTAGAATGGTGACCTTCGGGTAAGGAGCTCTTCAGCCCCTGAACATGGTGACCTTATCTGTCTCTCCCGGGGCTCACTTGCTGTCTGGCTGGGACAGCAGCAGGGTGGGCAGGTGGGGAGGTGGGGGACACTGCCATGTTGCCCTTTATCTCTTGCCTTTTCACAAGCAATTTTGCTCTCAGTCTGGTACCCCAAAATGTAAAAGATCCCAAGTATATCAACAGAGGAATTGGATGCCCACTGGGGTCCCTGCTCTGCGAATTGCGGCGTGAACCCAATCTGACCTCACTAGGCCCCTGGGAGCAACTCCTGGATTGTTCGGGGAGTCCTCTGGAGGCCTATTGTTTGCACTCTGGTGGCCCTTCTGGGCCTGCTCGCCTGTCTTGTCACCTAAAGCCCAGCTGGTGTAGCTCATTTGCCATGATCACCTAAATGACTCCCGAGTTTTGGGTAAAGACAGGCACTTATAACCATTCTTATCCCCAAGTTAGTTTTCTGCCAGACATTGTCAGGCCGAGCCCGATAGTGGTGGGCTGTGCCTCCTAAAGGCTTTCCTTTCCACAGGAACTGCACCCCAGCTTCGAGGGGTTCCCCTCCGGCTTGGGTGCTGGGGCCACCCTCTCCGGGACAGGCCCTCCTCCCAACTTCCCTCTTGTCACAGAGCACTGTGGGAAAATGTGTTCTCTCCAAGTTCCTGGCTGAGCCTTCGTGGCTCCCCCACCCCGCTCAGCTGGGGCCTTTTCCAGTCCTTCTGGGGTCGGTAGGGAAGATGGATGTGATTTATTTGCCATTATAAATGATGTGGGAAACAAAGGCAAAAGAAAAATTAAATTTCCTTACTGCCTACAGCCCACTGACAAGTCCTTGAAACAGGCAGAGTGACCTTCCCCAGGGAGCTCAGCTGCCTTGATGATGTCACTTTGCTAAGAGCAAAAGGCAATCTTAGTTGACCCCCCAGGATCCCATGAGTCTACTTTAAACATATAGAAATTCCTTTGGAAACTTCCTTTATCTCTAACCCCCAAGGTACATGTTGGGAATCATCCCCAAACATATGACCCACTGATATGCATCTGAAGGGTCTCATGACTAAGATTTTATCAGACGGTAATAAATGACCTTTTTCCAACAATAGCTAGACCCCCTCAAGGTCCTGGAAACCTTGCTTCCAAATTCCTCAGACTTACACTATCCCCAACCCTTTCCCAACATGAAAGTATATAATGGGCCACTCTTCATGACACCAGTGCACATCTTTCCGCCCACGGGTCCTGTCCCTGTGCTTTAATAAAACCACCTTTTTGCACTGAAGACATCTCCAGAATTCTTTCTTGGCCGTCAGCTCTGAACCCCAACATCAATAAATATAATTATTTTTGCATTATATCAATTATAATTTACCTTTTTATTAAGCAAGTGTGATTCTTATTCCCTCCTTTTTCATCTCCAAATGACTATTTTAACTCCTCTTTCATCTTTCCCTTTGACTTATAATTGCTTGCTTTAGCCTTTTTTAAACCAGCTTTATTGAGTTACAATTGATAAGGAATTGCACATATTTAATGAGGACAATTTGATGAGTTTGGACACATGCAAGCACCCTTAATACACCATTGGCACAATCAGGGTAACAGATACAGCTGACACCTCCCAGAGTTTCCCAGGTGCCTCCTCCCCCCAACACACAACTTTTGTTTGAGGTAAAAATTAAAATTTTTTATTATGAGGCTCCCTCTCCTTTTACATAAAATTTTTTTTGAGCATTCATTTGCTAATATTGGCAATTATTTTATTATTAGGAAAAATAAACAGGTATATTACAAATGGTGGGATTTTTTGAGCACAAATCTACCTGAATCAGGCAGCACCCAAAGAGAAGTCAGGAGTGCCTCACCCAGGGAGCAGGGAGAAATCTTTATAGAGAAAAGGTGGCAGCTCAGTAAGGAAATTACTGATTGGCCACAGCTGAAACCCTGGCGGGCTGCTGGGGACGACAGTCTTTGGGTTTGGATTCCGGAACCCCGAGGCACTTCTGGGCTTGCCATTTGGTTTGCTTAGGGAGGGCACCGTAGCACGACAGCCTATCGGACCAAGGGCCTCCTGGTTTAATTAACGCAACAGTTGTCAGTTGTATGAGACTCCAATAAAAATGGCCAATAATTTCATGATCTACACTTCTTTTAAACAATGAAAATACTGGGGCTTCTGGATGGCTCAAGCCTCTGCTTTCGGCTCAGGTCGTGGCCTCAGGGTCCTGGGATCAAGCCCCTCATCCGGCTCTCTGCTCAGCGGGGAGCCCGCTTCCCCCTCTCTCTCTACCTGCCTCTCTACCTACTCGTGACCTCTCTCTCTGTCAAATAAATAAAATCTTAAAAAAAAAAAAAAAGAAAATACTTAAAAAAAAAATTCACGGGGCGCCTGGGAAGATAAGCTTCCTACTCTTGGTTTCCACTCCAGTTGTGATCAGGGTGGTGAGACGGATCCCTGGCTGGGGCTCCATGGTGGATACAGCTGGCTTGAGCTTCTCCCTCTCTCCCTCCGCCCCTCCCCCCACTGGCGCTCAGGAGCTCCCTCTCTGGGGGTGAGGGTAGTTCTTATTAGCAGAGCACAATGTTCACTTTAAGGGGGCAAATCCCACAGTTTGGGAACAATGATTTGGAGGTGAAAACCCCATTCCCTACCTATTTTTCAGTTTCTCTCTTTCAGTCTTTGTGCCTCTCTCTCTCTCTCTCTCTCTCTCTCACACACACACACTCACACACACACACACACACACACACACACACACACGACTGTTTTTTTCCCACCAGAACCCGGGGTATATAGCGTAGGGATAAAAACATTTGGGAGGGCCCCTCTCACTGGCAACAGACTCCCGCAGAATCCACGTGGTTGCCCTGAACCCTACTTCCTTCATCTTTAAAATGAAGAAATTCAACTTCTTCTTCTCTCCAGTCACTTCCTTATGTCTCGCAACCCCTGGATCTGGAGGAGCCCCGATTTATCGTGGCGATTAACCCAACAAAGGCGAGTACTTATTTGCATACAAATAGAATGCTAATCACAAAGTGCAGAGAAAGCTCATCAGAATCAAGATGGGCTGTCAGGACTCCAGGCTTCTAGAGGTGCCCAGACAGGCAAGCCAGGGTAAGAGAAATTAAATTTAGCTCCAGCCGTTGAGCGCTCTCGGTTATCGGCGGCCCCAGGCTTTCTGAATGGTGTCTGGTGCTCAGTGTGGGGGGGCCTTATCGCTCCCGTCCTGGAATTTGGAATCATTTTCTACCAGCGCAGACGGATTAGAAATAACAATTGGGCGCGATGGACAGTGGCTAGAAGTCGGCCACCCGGGGACGTTTATTGCTTACAGAGAAGGGTCTGGACAGAGCCAAAGTTAGGAGGCTGAGGCAGGTGACTCAGGACTACTACCAAATTACCACAGTCACTTAAGGAATATTCCTTTGACTTCCCTACCCCTGAGTTTTATTATTCATTTTGTAAACAGTTACCATTTGATGTCTTCTTACCTTGTGGTGTTGCAACAAGAATACAACAGTGTCAGTGTTGTATGGCTGGTGGCCATAGCCAGTTGGAATGTTGTCAGTTCAATCCATATAAATGGTCAATTTTCAGGCAACCACTCTTCGGTGTTCATTATGTGCTCGATGCCGTGAATGGTGATAGCCAACACTAAGCACTTCCTGAGTGGCAGCATCGTTATAGGTGTTTTCAATAAATCAATTTATGGTTTAAGTGTTTTGAATATATCAATTTAGTTAATTCTTACAAACTATAAGATAGGTATTTCATGACTGCCATTTAAGAGATTAGAAAATGAAGGTCAGGTAAGCTTTCCGAGGTCACAGCTAGGATGTGGCCAAGCTGAAGCTCCAACTCCCTCTAGAAACTGCCCACTTTTATTTGTTTTTAAAGATTTGTTTATTATTTTAGAGCACAATGTGGGGCTCGATCTCACGACCCTGAGGTCATGACCTGAGCTGAAACCAAGAGTCAGACGCTGAAGTGACTGAGCCACCCAATTACCCAGATATTGCCCGCTTAACTACGAAGTTATAGACCCTTCAATCATCATCACGAACCTTATTTAGAAATAAATGTAAATCTCTTAGGTGACATATATTTCATTAATTTGAGATAAATTATAATTTTTGAGGTGTATTTTAATGAGTACTATATAACCACATTCCCACATCTTTAAAATCCATTCCTGGATATAATTGAAGGATGCATATCTTTATATTGAAAGGAATTACTGTAATTGTCTTGGAGGCGAGAGCACTGTGAGGAGGGGAAGGTGGACTTGGGGGATTAGTGAAAAGAAGCCCAGAATCGTGGCATCCATGAATCGCTTGGACTGGCCCCATTACACATCGATTAGATGAGACATAAGCTTGCTTTGCCCAGTGTTCTCCCTTATAATGTAGAAATAATGTCTCTTCTTGACCAATGCAGGGGATGTTGTAAAGACAGGTGGCTATTGGAAAGTGATTTAAGCGCACTGAAAGAAAAGGCCTGCATAAATTCCAGAGGATCGCATGGAAAAATAGTTGGGTGATGATTATCACAACGCCTGGCACATTCAGCTGTGACATCTATTGTGGGAGGCTGGGAGTAGGATGAAGTGAGAATCTTCTCCGTGGGTCCCAGATCAGAAGACAGGGCAAGCAGTCAGCCTTAATGAGGCAGGTGACTCGGGGCGGGGTGTGGGGGGTAGGACCATCATGAACTTGCTCTCTATTTACCATGAGCATCTGGATGGAGATTGATGATCTGGCCAAACCTTCCATCTGAATTGAGTCTGGTTCCATTACAACAAGTCATACATCTTTTTGGGTCAGGTAGTGGCACAACTTATGCTATTTCCATCACATTCTGACCTGTTTGTCATTTGCAGTGAGAAGTAAATGACCCAGAAACACCAGGAAAGGGATCTGTAAATGGATTTCCTCCCCAGACCAATTAGGAAATAACCCCCAACAAAGCGTGTTGTAATGTATCATTAATGACCGTCTTGCCATCTTTACGCTCTATAAATGACAACTGTCCCTGAGCGAGCACTGACCAAGTACCAAGCACTAGAAACCAGAGCTGGACTAGGTGAGATGAATAGAGGATGCACGTGGGGCGCAAAATTTGGTGGGGCATCAAAAAACTCAGTAATCAAGAGAAGTAATATTCATAGGTAATATTAAAAAACAAACAAACAAAAAACAACACCAAATCAGCAGACTCCGTCCCTCCTTTTATTGTCAATAAAACTTTAGCATCTGACTGATGCCTGTAAGTGCTTTTCATAATCAGTGCTCTTCTGTCTCGACTATCACCATGCTTTAACTCCCCTTCTTAGCCGAGCTTGTCTTAACAAAGGAGCACAGACCGGTGCCTTAAAGAGCAGACCTTTATTTCTCACAGGTCTGGAGGCTAGAAGTCCAAGATCAAGGTACCCGTATGGTCACGGTCTTGTGAGGACTCTCTTCCTGGCTTTTAGGTGGCTTCCCTCTTGCACTGTCCTCACATGAGAGAGAGAGAGAGAGAGAGAAGGGGATGGGAGGAGAAAGAGAGCACTGGAGGGAGAGAGAAAGATTAGGAACTCTGCCCTTTCTCTTCTTCTAAGGACACTAATCCCATCATTGGGGGCTCACCCTCATGACCTCATCTACACCTTGTCACCACCTGAATAAAGACTCCACCTCCCCAAAACCATCATGTAGGGAGCTGGGGTTTCAACACATGAATTTGTGTCAGGAGGTATAAGGTATTTACTATAATCCCTTTTCCCCTTCTCTACCTCTTTTTCTATGTCTTGTGTGAAAACATGGGCACAGGGATTTTAAATTACTTGCCCAAGTTCACCCAGTAAATAAGTGATGGAACCAAAATTTGAACCGAGTACCCTGCCCCCAGAGCCTGCACTTTTATCCTCTCTTCCTATACTGCCCCTAAAGCAAAACGATGATCTTTTCCCAAGAGAAGTCTTGCTCCAGCTACAGGCAGAGCAGACTAATGATTTGGGGGACAGTAGAAATCTCCCCTTGTCTGGGTTTCCTGCATGCAGATCTAGAAGGCGCCCCCACTCCCCCACAAAGCAAAAGTACCACGGGATGTGGGAGGAGAGGATGGGGGCCACTTCTTGACTGTGACTTGATTAGCATCGCCTTAGGGTGACAGTGGTTAGGTGAACTGTCAGGCCTGGAAGTCGTGGTAGAGAGGAGGTAAGTCTTGATGAGGTGTAAAGATTAGAGAATTATCAGGGCACAGCATACAGCCCCAAGCAGGTGCAGGAAAGCCCAGGGAGGGAGGGGCAGGGGAGCGTGGGAGAAGGGTGAGAGGGGTGCAGAGGGCCCCTTCTCCTCTCCACAGAAGTAAGCTTAGCAGTTGGCAGGATCAGCAAACGCTGCAGTGTCTTGCCTAATGTTCACTGATGTGTCAGGAACCCTTATGATTCCTAATTTCTGTTCTGCCTGCATTTGCTGGTGCCCTCTTTGTGAATAATCCCCGTTTCCTCTCGCTGCTGACACAGAACATGCCCAACGTTGTTAAATGGCATTTGGAAAGGCCCATGCGGTCCAGAGGGCCTTGTCCAAGGTCACGCCACGATCCACAGCCAGGATTTGGACTCAAGCCCAGATTCTGACTTCTCAGCCCCTGCTTCAGCCATTACGGGCTGACATTCCTTGTTAATTCTCCTTATCCACAAACTTGCGGGCTTCACAAGCTCCAAAGTGAAAATGATTTCTGTAGTCATTGGTGCCTTCATTCCCCTTGTTTGGTTCAACTACCCTCTATGGAAACCCGGGCCAACATCAGAGATCCCTCTGCACGCTCCGTGCTCTCCACTGTGCTAACCAGACTTTGAGCTGTGAGTCTAGACACACACCCATTTCTCCTCCTTTCTCTTTGGCCTTGCTATGGACTGAATGTTTGTGTCTCTCCAAAGTTCACCTGTTGAAATCCTTAACCCTAATGTGATGGTAGTAGGTAGGGAATTGGGGAGGTGATTAGGGAATGAAGGTGGAGTCCTCATGAATGGGGCTTGTGCTTTTGTAAGAAGAGACACGAGAGAACTTGCTTCCTCTCTCTGTCCTCTGCCATGTGAGGACATAGCAAGAAGAGGGCCATCTGCAAAGACAGGAGAGGCTTCTCATCAGAACCAGACATCAGGCACGCTGATCTGGGGCGTCCCAGCCTCCATACATGTGAGAAATAAATTGATGTTGCTTAAGCTACCAGTCTATGGTATTTTTGTTAGAGCACCCTAGCTGAACAGGACAGGCCTTTGAAGAATTTGTGGTTCCATGTGGTGTAGGCACTTAAGTATATAATGCCTTTCCAGGTTTCTCCTTGTGCCTAGAAAGATGCAAAATGCCTTTAATGTCCTTAAATAATGACCAAAGGTGTTCACACCTGAGTATCTGGACTTTTGCCTCTGAGGTATGCCTAGGTATGTGAAGACAGTAATTTCCAAAGTAGTACTAAGAGGGATCATCCAAGGTTCAGGTGGGAAGAACCCTTCTATCCTCC